>NC_073313.1:249988831-250666331 GCF_027595985.1 Sorex araneus | reverse complement strand
GACCACAGTGTGAATTGGTTGCCACTGAGCTGTGCACTTGCAAACTATTCAAGTGGAAAATTAATGGTGGGTGTGTTTTTCCCACAATAAAACAGGTAAGAGTGAAAAGCGTCTCCATCCATCGCAACAAACAAACCCCAAAATGATTCTTGAAAGACATAATAAAGGACTCAGCCCCAGGGAAAGGAGGCATGCTCATGGGTGCGCTTTCGGCAAGAGAAAAGATGCATGAAGAGTCACTGTAGGTGCTATGCTTCAGGCTCACTCTTTTTTTGCAGCCCTGACTCTGTAGCCTTCTGTAGGAAAGTCACCCTGGCACAGGGATGGGGCATTTGCACTGGGCTTTGAAGGATAAATAAAAGTTTTCAGCTGGCAGTCCAGGTGAGTACAAGCCTGGATTTGGCATTAAAAAAAGTCGGGGCTGGAGTATTTGCCTTGCGAAGGGCATTTGCCTTGCACGCGGCCGACCCAGGTTCAATTCCCAGCAACCCATATGATCCCCTGAGCATCGCCAGGGTTAATTCCTGAGTGCAGAGCCAGGAGTGACCCCTGTGCATCTCCAGGTGTGACCCAAAAAGAAAAAAGTTGAGATGTATTGATTCCTCTGTGTGGCTGGGTTGTGGGACATCTGGGCAGTGGGGAGGGGGAGGAAGTGATCCCAGAGAGAGGAAGATCAGGTTTCTGGGAAAGGGGCCCTGCCAGAACACTTCGTATCTCTGTAGATCTGTGGCTCATACCTGTGATGGCTGAAGGGCAAACCTCTCTTTCTCCTTCAGAGAGAAGACACCAAAGTGTTGGGCCTAGGAATACGGGTTGTCGTTGGTGTTTAATGGGCTAATTCCTGATATCAGCCTCTGCTTTCAGCGCGATAACGGGGGCATCCGACTCCGTTATCTTATACCTCATAAAGGTGGCCAAAGACAGTGTGATCTCTGCCTGGCCATTGACTCCCAGCGTCCTGCTCTGGGAACCCAGTGCCCCAGATCTCCGCTTCCTCAGAAGCCACCATGGTTCTGCCTGCCTCATCCAGGAACCCTCCTGGATTAAGCCAGTGGTTGTCCATAGGAACCATCGGCTTCTCATTGTGCTCATCCTTTGAGGGCAGAAGGGGGATGATGTAAGGGGGCTCATGTCTGGGGCCAGAGGGGTGGGACAGGCTCAAACCCTAACTCTGTGTGGTCTTGGGTAAGTCATGGCACGTCTGTGTCTCAGTGTGCTTGTAGGAATATGGGATGATCATGCCGCATGGTGGCAGAGGGGCCGGGCTGTCCCTCCCCGGCTCCCTGCCCACTCATAGGCCTGGCTGTCAGCCCACAGTGTGCCTCTGGGTGCCACCTTAGCGCACCAACAGCTGTGGTCCAGAGACACAGCAGCGAGTCCCAGAAGACACTACAGAGCTAGAGATCTCTCCGGGTCCCATACTGAACCAGTTTCACCGGGGCACCCCAGATGGATCAGGTTCAGTCTCCCCACCTGCTCCAGATGGAATCCCGGTGACCAAGAGCTTCCACAAGCAAGTACCAGGTATGTGAACTTCAGGACTAAATCTCCATGCCGCATGGTGGCAGAGGTGCCGGGCTGTCCCTCCTTAGCTCCCCACCTGCTCCTGGGCCTGGCTGTCACATCCACAATGTGCCTCCGGGTGCCATCTTAGTGCACCAATAGCCCTGGTCCAGAGACGCCCAATGGATTAGTGCCCTTACAGAAATATTTCTGGAACCCAACCATTTACAATCTAAGATTCCAGAAGCATGTGGCCACAGCACCCAAAATATTAAAAATGAGCAATGGACAATAAATGATCTAGCATCTGCCCGTGGAATGCAGGCTTGAATGGTGGTTGGAAAATTCAAGCAAAACATAAAGCCCCAAAGTAGAGAGAGAGTATTGGAGAAATTGCCTGTCATGGAGGCAGGGTGAGGATGACTGGGATTGGGGGGGGTATACTGGGGACACTGGTGGTGGAAAGTGTGCACTGCTGGAGGGAATGGGTGTTCGATCATTGTACAGCTGAATCTTGAACATGAAAGATTTGTAACTGTATCTCATGGTGATTCAATCACTTGTGTCACTTGTATCACTTGTCATCCCGTTGCTCATTGATTTGAGCCATAGCATCTCCATTTGTCCCTGTCGAGAGCTAGTGTAGTCCAATGGCATCTGCTTGCTCCAGTAACATGAAGAGCATCAAACCATTCATTCAGGCTCTTGACGAAGAAGTCTGACCATCTCGTAGGTGGGTGGCCAGGTGTTCTTCTGATGTCCCATGGAATCCAGTCGGTAACAGCTCGAGTCCAGCAGTCTTCTCCAAATTGCATTACATGTCTGGCCCATCTGATTTTCAACACCTTGGCAAATGAGGCAGCGTCCCTGATCCTCGATCATCGTTGGAGGTCGTAACTCCAGATTCCTTCTTTCACTTGAGTGAAACGTGATACTCCAAGCATAGCTCTTTCGATTCCTTTTTGGGAGACCCGAATATCATTCTCCTCCTGTTTTCCTAGGGCCCAGCCTCTGAGGCATATGTTAGTGCAGGAAGAACAGTGGAGTCGAAAAGATGTGCCCGGAGCCCAAGGTTCTTCGTCTTCTTAACAACTTCTTTGATGCTCTTGAAGGCATTTCACACCGCTCTCTTCCTCTTGCACAGTTATGGTGCTAAGTCATTTGTCATGTTGAGTTCTTGATCCAGGTACGCATAACTGTTGAGTTCAGATATGTTCATTCTGTTGAGAGCAAATGGAACATCAGGAACTAGTCCTTTTTCTCATGAACATTATCTTCATGAGATTCAGCTGCAGTCCGACCTTTCCACACTCACGGTCGAAGTCGGCCAGCATTCAGGCCGCTTGGCTAATGTTTGGCATTATGAGAACGATGTCATCAGCGAAGCGGAGGTGGTGTAGTTGCCGACCGTCTATCTTCACTCCTATTCCATCCCATTCCAGTTATCACATGATGTTCTTGACGGTGGCACTGAAGAGTTTCGGTGAAATGCTATCACCCTGCTGAACCCCTCTTTACATCGATGATCGCTGCCTTGTAGAATGGTGAGATCCTGGTGGTGAATCCGTAATACAGCTCGCAGAGCATCCTGATGTACTGAGTTTGAATGCTCTGTTTGGCTAGGGGTTTGATGACTGCTTCAGTCTCAACAGAATCAAAAGCCTTCTTTAAATTGATGAACATTTGACAGAGCGGCATCTTGAACTCTCCCGAAACCTCAATGAGCTTGGTCACCATGTGGATATGGTCGATTATGCTGAATCCTTTTTGGAACCCAGCTTGCTCACATATCCTTCACCTAGTGTTCTGCCAATCCTATTCAGGATGACTCGAGTGAACAACTTGTAGATGACGGACAACAGGCAGATCGGGCAATAGTTGCTGATGTGGATGTCTCCCTTCTTGTACAACAGAATGGTCCTGGTAGTTTTCCATTGGAATGGAATCTTGCATTCATACAGGTAGCGTGTGAAGAGCTGAACCAGTGTATTGACGAGTACTGGTGGCAGATTCTTCAGGTGTTCGGGTCTGACCTTGTCTGGACCGGGTGCTGTATGCTTCCTTACTGACAAAATGGTATATTGGATTTCAGAAGGGAGAACGCTGGGAATGACATATCCATCCTGCAGAATTTGGTATGTGGGGCAGGTGGACGTGGCTATCAAAGAGATCTGAGATCTGAGTAGAAGTTGTGGATAACCTTCTCCATTGCCCTTCTGGAAGATGTAATAGATCCATCAGGATGTCGGAGGGCAGTCATCTTGGTGTTGTAGTTGGCAAAGGACAGGCGGGTGTTGCGAATACTTTCCCCAGCTTCTGCCACATCAGCCAACGCTGCTGCTCTTCTCTCTTTGAGGTCTTCCTTTATCGCTTCTCTGCACAGCTTTGTGAGCTTGGACATTAGCTTGTGGTTGTCTGAGGCTTTCGCCAAACCTCGTTGGTGAATGAGCTCGAGAGTTTCCGAAGACAGGTAACTTTTTGTGGCTTTCTCACTCTCAGCATTCTTCGCACAGTCATCGAGGTGCTGAACCAGTTGATCGTATTCCTTGTCGATGTTGTCAACAGTGGCATCTTTCCATATGGCCACAATAGTACCAAAGAGCTCCCAGTTGGTGGTCGTTATGGGAGTTCTTTTCTTAAACTTTGGAGCCCTTTCTCCCCACTCTGTGAAGTAGAATTTTGCACAAAGGCGACGGTGGTCTGATCCTGTTTGGAATTTCGGGCCAACAGTGACATTGGTCAGGCAAAACCATTGATTGAATACGATGTGTTCAATTTCACTGTGGAACTGTCCACTGGGAGACTCCCATGTCCAACGTTTAGATTTGGCCTTTTAGAACTGTGAGTTACCATGGATGGTCTTGGTTGACATGATGAACTCAGACAGTCTCTCACTCTGTTTGTTCCATCCTAGGTCGTGAGTCCCAATGTGGAGTTCTTTGGGCGACCTTCTCAGTCCTATCTTGGCATTAAAATCACCGACAATGACCTTGTAGAAGGTGTGGTCTTCTTCATAGAACTTCTCCAGCTCCACGTAGAAATTCTCAATTTCTTCTTTGTCATAGTTCGATATGCCAAAAACAGTAACAATAATGGGTGATTCAATAAAAAAAAGTAATGTGGAGTTCATGCCCAATTCAATCATTTTAATCAATGGTTGAATAAATAGCAGTACTCCTGCATTAAAAAAAAAGAATATGGGAGGGTACTTGCTTCTGCCTTTGTACTGATGGCAATAATCCCTGCCCACCATCAGTGCTTCTGTTGTTTCCTGGGTCTGCAATAGGTTGTGTCTGAACAGGTCCTGATAAAACAACTCTCCCAATGGGGTATCTTTAACCCCCCATCCTTCAGGTGGGGCCAGGAGACAGGATGCAAACCAGAAGGTACTGAAAGAGCATCCTAAACTCAGTTTGACTTCTTTCTTTCTCTCTCCCATCCTCTGCTTTATTATTATTTTTTTAATTTTTAAAATTTTATTTTCATAAAGTTGTTCACAATAATTGATTACATTCAGTATTTCAACACCAATCCCACCACCATTACACCTTCCCACCACCATTGTTTTGAAGTTTCTTACCATCACTCAAGCCTGCCCCACAGGCAGATGCTAGATAATTTATTTTGTACTGCTTGTTATAGATAATATTAGATGTCTGTAAGGGTCTATTTCACAGTGATTCACCAAAAAAGCAAAATATTGTATGAGGTATCGCATGGCCTTAAAAGTAACTGCACGCTCCTGGGATTCTAAAAATTTAAATAATTGGGGTCTGTAACCATCTCTGCAGTGAGCTGCTCAGTTCCGAGATTTGTTTGTGAGTCTCTGGATCATGGCTGTTAATACACTTAGAGGGCACGCAGAGGCAGTTTGTGGGCGTGACACCAGGACCCTGGAAGGGCGGGGGTATGTGAAGGGGTGGCCCAGTTCCCACCGCTTGAGACCTGGAGTTTTCAGTCACTGGTCCCATATGTGCGGTTTTCAGTGGATTTATTCTCTTGTGTATGTGTGTGTGTGTGGGGGGGTGTGTCCAGGACGAGTCTGTGAAGATCGGCCGTAAGGGTGGCAGCAATTGGTTTCTAGAGGTTTGTGGCTACTGGGGTTCCTCTGGTGCAGGTGAGAGAGAGAGAGAGAATGCCTGCTCCCATCTAAGGCACCCCGGTGTCTGCCTTACTCTTTAAGGGTACTCCCAAGCTCCCCTGCAGCCCCATGGGGATCTCCTCCATTCTCCGGGGTCCACATGTGACGGGGAGCACCTTTACATCACAGAACATAGCATTATGTTCTATACTGACACTTGGTATGCCCATCAGGTCATACCCGGCCTTCTGGGGGCTTGTGTTTCAGGGGCCTGTGATCAGCTGGGAGTGCCAAGCTCGAGTGTGAGCATCATGGACATACTTCTGTGGGACTCTTCCAGCAGGCCCCCGTGGCCTCCACAGCCCATCAGCCATGGCTAGACCCTCAGAGGAAGTCCCTCCCCACCGCCGGTTTTCAGTAACACCTCTGAAGACAAGGGCAGAGGTGAGAGTGAGCTGGTGGGTGCAGACATGAGCCACATCTGTGGGCCCCAGGGTTCAAGGCCAGGGTGCATCTGTCTGGCACAGGAGCCCTGGGTCCCTGCGTCATTGGGTCCCTGGATGCCCACGTGGTGGGGGGGCGGGTGATCTCACAGCAGACCAAGCCAGATGGGCAGAAGCTGAGCTGTCCCCTTCATTACCTCTTAATTCCACCCTCTGGCTTCACTTGTTCTGCTTCCTGCTAAGTTCCCTTCTCGGGATAAAAGTTTCCATCTCTGGACTTGGCCCCCAAGTGAAATTCTTCGGAAACTTTCAGCTGAGCTCATCATGGAGTGGGAGGGAGTGGGTGGGGAAGCAGTCTGGCCTCTTGCTTCTCTGATATGTCCTATGAAGGCACCAAGGGATCCAGAACTTGTCCTGGGGCAGCTCCAGGTCTTCGATGGAGAGGAGAGTGACGTCATGGGGAGAACTGGGGGTGCTGATGCTAAGATGCCAGCCCTGGCTACTGGGGTGCAGCGTGTGTGTGTGTGTGTGTGTGTGTGTGTGTGTGTGTGTGTGTGTGTAGTGGGGTCTTTCCTGTCTGTTCTGATGCTTGAAGCCATTTATCTCTCCAGATCCATTTGCCCATTTCCACATCTGGATCTCTTGTACAGGTCACTTGTAAAGCTTCCTGATGTGCCGTCCCAATGATGCCTGATGGGTATATATATATTTTTTGCTTTTTGGGTTACACCCGGCGATGCACAGGGGTCACTCCTGGCTCATGCACTCAGGAACTACTTCTGGCGGTTCTCAGGGGACCATATGGAATGCTGGGAATTGAACCCGGGTCGGCCGTGTGCAAGGCAAATGCCCTACCCGCTGTGCTATCGCTCCAGCCCCTGATGGATGTTTTAATCTCATGATGTGACTAAATGTGGGAGCAGCCAGCAGAAGTTTCTTGCAGATGCCTGAGCTGCCCTGTGGACCTCCACAATCAAGATAAGCCATGTGGCTTGACCCCAGAGGTCTCAGCTGAGCCTGATGGAAATCAGGCAGCGGGCCCAGAAGAAGGAGCCTGGCCCTGCCGACTCGCCTCTCCTGTTTGTTTGGTTTTCCTTGTGCTCTGGGTCTGGGCTGAGTTGGTTCGGGAAAGGATCTGAAATGCAGAACCTGGAGCTGCTCATGCTGTTTGGGTTGGGAAATCGGAAATAAAACATTTGATGGATTTGGGTCCGCTAAAGTGATTTTCCAGAAAGACAGGTTGTTGGCCAGTTTTGGCTTGATGATCTATTTCTCCCTGAAATAAAAATGTTAGAAATAGCCTGCCATTAGAGCCACAGAGGCAGGCTGGAGGGTGGTGGGGCGGGGGTCGTGGGCGGGAGGGAAACTGGTATCACTGGTGACGGGAAATAGACACCGGTGGAGGGATGGGTGTTGGATCATTGTCTGAAACCTGATTGTGAACCGCTTTGTAACAGTGTGTCTTACAGTGATTCAATTTGAAAAAAGAAAAAAAAAGGCAGCAGGGAAAGAAAGAAAAATGTTAGAAGCAAAACCAAACCCAGCCCTGGGAAAGAATATGCTTGCAAAAACAATCTCTGTGAAATAAGCGGTTTCAGAGGTGGGGGCTTGAAGGTACCAGTCAGATGAGTGCGGCGTGGTGTTGGGAAAGAGGAGTAGGGTGAGTGCGTGCGTGTGTATGTGTGTGTGTTTGTGTGTGTATGTGTGTGTTTGTGTGTGTGTTAAACTGAGGGCTTTCGGGTTGCCAGAGTGTTTTGAGGCACTGACACTGTTTCTGAGACTTGCGCAGGGAAGAAGAGGAGGCCTGTGAGCCTACTTGCTTCGGGACCCAGTGTTAGTGCGCTGGGGTTTGTGTGTGACCCTGCACGGGGCAGGGGGAGCGAAGGAGCTCCAGGCCTTGTTGATGAAAATGGGGAAGGACTCACTGGCCTGGTGGGCTTCAGCCTCGCTTCCCAGGGCCCTGCACCCGTGCATGCTCCCTGCTTGTGGTCAGAATCCTTCCTCCTCTCCTCTTTCCTCTCCAGTCTCAGGCTGGGGGGCTGTGCAGATGGGTGGAGGGACCCTTCCTCAGCCACTTGGGCACCTTCCAGGGGTCCTGGGGCTGATGCTCTTCCGTGGCTTCTTCCTCTGTGCCCTCCGGTCTTTATCTCCACCTCCTTTGATTCTGTGTTCCTGGAGATTGAGCCCCGACCCTTGAGTCTGCAAGGCACAAGCTTTCCCTGTGAGTCACATCTTTGACCCAAATCATCAACATTCCCATCACAAGGATTTGATGCAGACTTAGGATACAAGACAGACCAGGATGGAGGGGGGGACCATGAGACATTTAGGGTGGGAGCTGACTCTGACTTGACCCATGGGCACCTGCCTCTTAGCTCATCTTGAAACTCTGTATTCATGGTGCTACCGACTGAGTAGCTCTCTCTGTGGGTTCTGTGGTGTCTTGAGTGGATGCAGGGACGATGTTCTTGCCCCAGTTCCATGTGTGGTGGGAGGCAGGCAGGAATTAGGATCTAAAATGTTCTGCCTTTACCTACTTTCAACACTCAGTTCTTGTCCAGACTATTATTTCTAAATATTATTGTCATACTGGTTCCTTCTTTAAATATCTGTTTTGCAAACCATAATGCCCCAAAGAAGAGAGACAGAGAGGGAGAGAGAAAGAGAGGGAAGGTGAGGGAGGGAGAGAGAGAGAGGGGGAGAGAGAGAAGGATGGAGGGAGGGAGGGAGGGAGAGAGAGAGGGAGGAAGAGAGAGAGAAGAAGAGAAGTGCCTGTCATAGAGGTTGATTGTGTGGGAGGGAGGGAAATTGGGGACATTGGTAGTTGGAAATGTATACTGGTGAAGGAATAGGTGTTGGAATATTGTATGACTGAAACCCAATCATGAACAACTTTGTAACTATCTCACTGTGATTTGATAAAAAGAAGTATTAAAAAATAAAAACATTAATAAAAAGAAAAAATAGAAAGTCCTGCCTCCCTGCCCACACTTAGAACGAGCGATCACTTTCTCTCACTTTTGGGGACACAGTTCCCAGGATTCCTCATATTTCAAGGTGCTTACATGGTCCTTACCTGGGCCCCCTAGTTCATCAGCGTCACTCCCAGCTTTGATGCGATTCACCACTGCAGAGGAGGTTCTCAGACCCTGCTCTGTCTCCCTGGGGTATCGCAGCCCCTTGACCCTGCATTCAGGACCCTAGGATGGCTTCTTTCCACTGAGAACTGGCCCTAGGGGGCCCTTTCTTCCATGGAAAACTCAGAATTAGATTTGATGACTGCTATAATAAAGACGAATATACAGGTGAGGTTCGTAAACCCACATTGACTTTATCATACTCATTTTTGTTGAAGGATTAGGAAAGATTAAAATAAAAATGGTTTTGGTCACTGTATCTTTTTTTTAAGATTTCATAGTTTAATTTTATTAATGAGCAATCAATAAGAATATGGCATTTATATGACATCGTGAATTTTGCATTAACTTATTTTTATGAGCATTTGGGGCAGGAAAAAATATTTTTACCACCTATATTTCAAATACTGGAATGACATAATCTTTTAGCGATGATAAAAAGTAAGTTTTGTCTGATCATTGCCTTAAAGTTGCATAGTTTTTGTTTTGTTTTCTCTCTCTACATATATATTTTTTCCACATATATTTACATTTATTATATATTTCTCTCCGCATATATATATGCAATACACACACATATATGTGCATGTATATGTATGTACATCACAGACCAGGACTAAGAGTGAAGAAATAACTAAGTACTTGGTCACTGTATCTTTTGAGGTGCAGAAGCTTCTCAGTTTAAAGTAATCCTATTTGTTTATCTCTGTTTCCATTTGCTTGGCCAATGGTGTGTCACCTTTAAAGATATACCAATAAAATTTTTTTTAAAACATTGTTTGGGAAGCCATCATACTTCTCACCCTACCACAAAACAGCATGGACCCTGGACAGTGTCTCAGGGAAAAAGTGACTTGTGTGTTAGGTGTCAGCACCAACACCACTCCGAGTGCCTGGTTTGTAGCCTGGAGTTCTGGGAAGCCCCCCTGGTCCCCAGGGCCCCTGCCACTCACTTTGAACTGAGTGCCATTCTTCCAACACAGCCTGGCGGGTCTGGTAAGCCAGACCATCCTACACCCTCTCCTCACCCTTCCCAGCTCACTCAGGCTTCACAGACAGGCAACCTTCCTGGGAAGGAAGTGCCTCCATCAGGCACATTTGCCTTCCTCACTCCTCCTCTTTCCTTTGGGAATGTCTGACTCTGCTGTTTTGGGGCCACATCCAGAGGTTCTCAAGGCTTACTTCCAGCTCTGTGGTCAAGGATCACTCCCGGTGGGGCTTGACCCTCTGCAGTGCTGGAGATCCAACTGGGGTCAGCTGTGTGCAAGTCAAGCGTCTTAACCTCTGTGCCATTTTGTCTGTTATCTCTCCAGTCCCACTCTGAGTCTGGCTGTCTTCCCTGCAGCCCCTCAGAGGGCCTGGGCTCCAGTTTCCCTCCCTGCCCCGAGCAGAGCTCCCGCGGCCGAAGACCCTCCGGAGCCCAGTCACAGCCATGCTTAAGGCCCCTCTCCTCACGTTCGGATGAACCTCTCATGCATGAAGGAACCGGCAGAGGAACCCAGGTGTGTGGGACCCGGGCTGAGACCTCCAAACTTGCTCGGATTGGGACTGGGCCTCTTCCACCCAGATCCCCCATTTTTCTGTAGCTAGGTGGTCACACCCAGGGATTGCCCCTGGCGCCGTGTAATCCACCAACGGCCAACATGCAGAGACTATAAAACCAAGTTCCTGGAAGACATCTTTTAGCCTAGTTCTCCCTCTGGGAGAACCTGGCAAGCTACCGAGAGTTTCCTGCCCCCATGGGAGAGCCTCACAAACTCCCCATTGTGTATTCATATGCCAAAACCAGTAACAATGATGGGTCTCATTTCCCCGGCCCTGAAAGAGCCTCCAATGCAGCACCACTGGAAAGGATGACTAAAGACAGGCTTCTAAAATCTCAGGGCTGGGACGAATGGAGACGTTACTGAGAACACTTGAGAAATTCGACAATCACTGGATGCTGCTGCTGCTGCTGCTGCTGCTGCTCCTGATCTCTCCAGCCCCTAGAGCGTGGCTAAGTATTAAAGTTCACCCCTCCCCCTCCCCCCCCCCCCCCCCCCCCCAATCACCATCACCACTACAAAGCTCCATTTAGGATTAGAGGTCAACTTCTGGTTTTCCCTTTCTCTCTCTCTCTCTTTCTTTCTTTCTTTCTTTCTTTCTTTCTTTCTTTCTTTCTTTCTTTCTTTCTTTCTTTCTTTCTTTCTTTCTTTCTTTCTTTCTTTCTTTCTTTCTTTCTTTCTTTCTTTCCTTCCTCCCTCCCTCCCTCCTTCCTCCTTCCTTCCTTCCTTCCTTCCTTCCTTCCTTCCTTCCTTCCTTCCTTCCTTCCTTCCTTCCTTCCTTCCTTTCTTCCTTCTTTCCTTCCTTCTTCCTTCCTTCCTTCCTCCTTCCTTCCTTCCTTCCTTCCTTCCTTCCTTCCTTCCTTCCTTCCTTCCTTCCTTTCCTTCCTTCCTTCCTTCCTTCCTTCCTTCTTTCTTTCTTTCTTTCTTTCTTTCTTCTTTCTTTCTTTCTTTCTTTCTTTCTTTCTTTCTTTCTTTCTTTCTTTCTTTCTTTCTTTCTTTCTTTCCTTTCTTCTCTCTCTCTTCTATATAGCTTATAAACCCTAAACAGCTAATGGGATGATCAAAAAATTCTCCAGTAAAATAAAATTTATAAAAATTGTTGTATCTCACGATGGGGACATTAAGTCCTTAGTAAATCTGAGGGTTTACTAGGCTGTTGTTGCAAGTTAAGCCTTCTGTGTTAGTGTATTTTTTTAGTTGAGATTAGTTGGCTTCTATGTTACATTCCCATCCACTCTGGTGAGCTCCTGCTGGGATGTTAGTATTCTAGAGTTTGGAAACATTGCTTTAGAAAATTCAGACTATTTAACTGGGAAGTCCAGTTGGAGGCATTGTGGCAGCTGTTGGGGTATGAGTGTGGCTTCCTGGCTCTGGTGGGGCAGGAAATTGGCCTGCCCCCTTCCAGAGATTGCCCTGGAGATCTCAGCGGGACCAGGTATCACAGAAGTTTTAGCAGCCAGTTGATCTCTTTTGAGATTTATTTATGAGTCTCTGGAACAGGAGGACCTGTAGATGCAGTACATGGTGGCTGTGACGGGATGTGGGCGTGGCTGCTGGGACTTCTGGAAGTACGGGGAAGTGGAGGGGGAGTTTCCCTGCCCCTGCTGTGGAAGGCCTGGAGAATTCAGCCAAAATATATATATATTGGTGGACCTGAAATTTTCAGCAGGTTAGCATCTCTGCGAAGCTCAGACATGAGTGAAATATGAGTGCGGCTTCTGGGGCTTGGCCTGACCCCCTCCTGAGATCACCCTGGAGGTCTCAGCCAGGACCAAGTATCCGAGAAATTTTTGCCCCTTGAGGGATTTTGTTTATTCAGGTGCCCACTGACTGTGACCCGCCTCGCCTACAAACGTCTCCGTCCTTCCACTATCGAGTTACCTTCTGTTGCCCAGCAGACAAGTGGTTGCCTTGAGGACATGGGTCTGCCATCTTCCAACTTGGCTGCCGTCACCAACAAAGCTTTTTCCTTGACCCATCACCGCGTGTCTTGGCTAATGGGTCTGGAGTGGCTGTGAACTTTGAGGCAGCCAGGCCAGAGGAACAGGCCAGTGGGACTCAAACTGGGACTAGAGGTCAGACCATGCAGAGACACACAGACACATGGGGCATGTGGGGTGTATAGGGCACACGTGAAACAGGGCACTTGGGGAACATGAGGCACATGGGATACAGAGGTAACATGGGGCACACGGGATACATGAGACATATGAGGCACAAGGGAAAATGGGGCACATGGGCACACATGCTACATAGGACAGACAGGGTACATGGGCACACAGGGTACATGGGCACTCAGGTTACAGGGAACACACAGGGTACTTGGTACACAGGGTTCACAGGGCTCACAGGGTACATGGGCACACAGAGTACACGGGACACACAGGGTATTTGGGCACACAGGCTACATGGGACACACAGGATACATGGACACATAGGGTACATGGGCACATGGGGTAATGGGCACATGGGGTTCATGGACATAGAGGGCTCATGGGCCACACAGTGCATATGGGGTACACAGGACACACAGTACATGGGGCACACAGGGCACCCGGGACACAGAGTACATGGGCACATAGGGTACCTATTCACATGCCGCATGGGGCAGGGCACATGGGATACACAGGACGTAGTACAATGGGTACGCAGGATACACGGGGCACACAGGCACATGGGGTACATGGTACATGGGGCACATGGTACATGGGGCACGCAGGGTACATGGGCACACAGGGTACATGGGCACAAAGAGCACAGGTTGTTCTTATGTATCTGCCCAGAGAAGCAAGAAACCCGGGGTCAGGGAGACGGTTCAGGGCTTGGAGGCATATTCCCAGAGGTGCTGAGCACTGTAGGACCAAATACTCAACCATCCATCAAGGCTGACCGAGTGTCACCGGGAATGTTCCCCAGGTCCCTGAGCACCCCTTACAGGCTACATGCCCAGATTGCTAGTCTGCACAAGGTGGTGAGGGTGGTGATGTTGGCCATTCTTGAGGAGTTCTACTTCCTACGATCCATATACACGAATGTGTGTATGCATGTGTGTGCAAACAGGCACTCAGGTGTTTATGTGTGCACATGCGTATGCCTATGGGTGCACATTCATACACATGTCCATGTGTCCACAAACCTCTATGTGTGTGTATGTATATGTATATGTATGTGTGTGTATGTATGTACATCTCTATGTGTATGTATGTATATCTACATGTGCATGATAGGTATACACATGATTATGCATGCATCCTCCCACATGCGTATGTATGTACAAGTATACACACTGCATGCTCACACACATGTGCATGTGTGTGAATGCATGTGTTGAACAGCTTTAAGCACACGTTTGCAGTGTACAGGTGGTGGAGTTATCACGTCGGTTCCGGAGAGAACCTGGCAGTCTCAGGATGTCCTCTCCTTGGCTGAGGCCGGCTCAGAGGTCGATCCTAGTAGATGCAGCCGGAACTTGTCTCTCCGTCCAGCTCAGTCTCTGCCTGGACCGGCAGCTCGTCCTGCGGAGTGCTGAGATGGGAAAGCCCCCTGGAAGATTATCTGGGAGATAATGACCTAGGAGATAATTCCAGGTCTTGAAAAAATGGGAATTTTTTTCCCCCTCTTAAAAATTTTTTTCCCCCTGAGTATAGACTTCAGTGAATGCTGATGATGTGGCAGAGAGGGAGCAGGGACACGGGTCAGGGGAGGGAGCTCAGGGGGACCGGAATGACTCACTGGAGGGTGTCCAGGCAGCGGGGGTTGAGGTCCAGTTGTGCTCAGCAGAGAGGTTCCTGGGAACCCGATGGGGACAATTTGGGGTTTTGCAGATCATCGGAACTGAGGCTGGCTCATGTACATCGGGGGTCAGGAGAGTCTCAATATATCTGTGTTTTAAAGTAAATAAAAGGCTTTTGGAGCAAACCACACGGTCTTGGATGGACTCCGACCCCAGTTCCGAGGCCTCTGCTGGCTTTGCAGGAGCCTGTGGTGGCCGCTTGGGTTGCTGGGTCAGCTTCTGGCTCCTCAGATAACTCACTTAGGGTATAGGCGGGCTTCCTGCCAGGGCTCAGCTTGCCTTTCTGCGAAACAGGCAGAGGCCTGGAGTCCCTGGGAGAGGTGTGTGGACAAATAAAACAGGAGCGTGGGGTTATGGGTTGAACGGAGGTGCCCCTTCCATTCCTACACTGAAGTCCTAACACTATTCCCAAATACGACTTAGGAGAGATAGGCCTCAAGGGAGAGAGGGCCTTCAAGGAGATCATTGGCACCTATAATTTGATCATTCCTCCTCCCTGCCATCCCTCTGCCCCCGGATGCTCCTCTCCCGTTGTCCACAGCAGGAAAGTGGCTCTGTGCGGTGTCAGGGTCTGTGGAGAGGAGGGACAGCAGGCACAGTGGCCAGCCCCGAGGGAGCCAGTGGGAGAGGCTGGCTGCCAGGGAGGGGATGGGCTGCGGGGAACTGGGGAGGGGTGTCTGTCCTTCTGCCTCAGAGATCTGGATGGAAGTGGTCCACCACGTCTGAGACCTGGAGAACGTCCAGAAGACGGAACTGCCCAGTGGTCTGGCTCTGGGAGCCAGGAAGAGCTGTTCCCAGGCCGGGAGATGTCTAATGAGCTCAACAGAAATTGATTCTCTCTTGTTTGGTGTGATGAGGCCAGTTCTGATCCCCAACACTCTCATAGTTAGAATCGTTAAGTGGGGTGAACCCTCTCACTGATAATTCTCAAGATTAAGTCAATTTCCTTTAAGTTCACGGTAACATAGTAATAAAAGGCCAAAGGCAACACAATAGGAGAACTGATCCACACAATTGAGTTGTTGTTAGTAATGGTGGTGGGGTTTGATAGAGAGCAGTATTCAGGGGACGGAGGTGTGTAAACTGGTAATGGGTATGATTTTGGAATTATGTGTATGCGAGGTAACATGAATGGTATTGTAAATCCCAGAATCTCAATGGATAAAGAAATTTTTTAAAAAAGAAAGAAAAGATGTTCACAAAAGCTTAAGAAAAGACTTTTGCTTCTTAAAAAATAAATACATTAGAAATTGAATAATGTTATCTCCCCAATTTTTTCCAGAAGTAAGTTTCATTTTTTAGACAGAGAAATTGTGTTACGCACGCACACACACACACACACACACACACACACACACACACACACACACAAAGAAACTAATGTTGAATCTCTTTCCCATCTGTTCTCAAGTCCTTTGTACCTTCCTGAGTTGTATCATCCCAGGAAAATGATCTTGAACCCTAGTGTCAATCTCTAGGAAGGGTTGCTGGTACTCTCATTCTACTGTGTAGTCTGACTACTAGAATTCAACTCTGTGCTGTTTACACAAGTGCCCTGAGCCCCTGATAACCTCTATCCCACCTGTCTTTCAAAGTCTAGTTCTAATATCAGCCACCTGGAACCCCCGCCCCTTTCCCTGCTGGGCCTGAAATAATCACCCTCTGTTTCCTTCTTTGGGCAAGGACCCCATTGCTCATGGATTTGCTCGATCGGGCGCCAGTAACCTCTCTATGTGAGACTTGTTACTGTTTTTGGCATCTTGGATACGCCACGGGTAGCTTGTCAGGCTCTGCCGTGCGGGTGAGATACTCCCGGTAGCTTGCCGGGCTCTCCGAGAGAGGCAGAGGAATCGAACCCAGGTCGAACGTGTGCAAGGCAAACGCCCTGCCCCCTGTGTTATCACTCCAGCCCAGCAAGGACCCCATTCCAATCAATCTCTTTTAAGTGGCAACGAGGATGGGGTGCCTGGTTCACTTTGATTGTGTTCTCTGGGTGCATGGCAAGAGAAGGAAGTTTGGTACGAATGAGTGACGATTGTGATTCGACTGTAGCACTGACCAGTTCTCAGGGATACTGCCTGGGTCCTGGGGCAGCCAGGGGCAGTACAGACCTGTTGGAGGCCCTGCCTTCAATACGGCTTCTCCCCTTCAGCCCTCTGGCATTCCGGCCTGTTGTGACTTCAGGCCAGCAGGCTTGACTCGTGTGTCCACTTCGGAAGGCAAACATATAATTTCAGGTCATGCCCAGTGCCATTTGGAAGGAAGCTCAGGTTTCCCTAAGTGGAAACAGCATGCTCTGAAAGTAATTATGGGCTGGGAGGCATATTCTGGAGCGAGACCCGGCATTTATGAGCAGAGGTTACCCTTCCTGCCTGGTGACAGTTCCAGATCACACAGCCATCCCCAGGGAGCCCCTATGTCTCCCAGGAGGGCCTGTGGCATCTCGAAACAGCGGGGCACAAGGGCGTAGGCACGTGCCAGGGCCTCAGCCCTGAACTTTTGGGGCACTGTCTGGATTGGTTCTTTTTCAAGTTGGGAATCTCAGAAGTAGATGACAATCTTGCATTAGGAATGGTGGCCCTGGACAACCACTTTCGGTACCATGAGGAGGTTGAGCTAGATGGCTTGATCAAGCCCATGTGTGCTGGTACATTGACCACCGGCTGTTTGTGGGGGAAATTTTTGGTTACTAGCACCTGCAGGTTATTGAGGAGTAAATACTCCCAACATGCCTGGTTTCTTTCCTTTTCAGGTGTGGGTGAGGTTGGACCACACCTGATGGGACACTGGGGCTACTCCCAGCTTTGCGTTGCTTCTGGAGGTGCATGGGGGTCTCAAACCAGAATTAAATACATGCAAGGGCAGTGCTTTACCTACGTGCCATCTCTTTAGCCTGCATGAGCCATTTCAAGCTATCCCATAGGCTGTTGAAGGCAGATGGGAGAAGAAACGCCACACTTGGCTTTTTGAGAGCTGGTGCCAGCTGTAAGAGTTAGTCAGGCATGCCCTGCTTCTCACCTGGTACCTGCAAAGGTGTTGTCTGAGTGGGGTCTAGCACTGTGCATCTGTCCTTATGCAGGACACACTATTTGCAGTTTCGGTGCAAAAGGAAACTGCAGGTCCTATGTTCAAAGAGCAGGACAAGAGAGTACTATCCACGCTACTAAAACGTCAGCTATGTTTTTTCCTCTCTTTCATGGCCTCCAAAGCTGATTTAAATTTTCTATTGAGCCCAATTCTAAGTAAATAAAAATGTTAAGGTTAACTTATGAGCATGGATATTACTACCATACTGTATAGTGCTGGTGTTAGATGTAAAAAGGAAAAACATTGAACTCGTAGACCATCCAAATAGACAACCATCTTGTGTCGCTCATACCTACAGAAAGTAACTTCATAAAACCCACTGTACCTCGAGCCCTGGGGATGTGCCCTGACAATGCGAGGTTTCAAGTTTGATCCTTGGCACTGCCCTACTTACCCTGGCATTTCCCCAGGGGATTTTATTCCATGGTGTGCTTTTGTGATCCCTGGTACCACCACTCTCTGACACATGATGACAGCAAAAGTGAAGAAAAAAAAAGAACTGAATCTGGAATAGAGAGATAGGACAGTGGGTAGGATACTTGCCGTGCACATGGCTGTCCCCGGTTCAATCCCTGGCATCACATATGAACCCCTGAGCATCGCCAGCAATGATCCCTCAGACAGAGCCAGGAGTAAGCCCTTAGCAGAGTTGAGTGGGGTCCCCAAACAATAATAATAAAAACAGAAGAAAAACTGCTACTGTGCTATGCTACTGCTCATTGCATTCAGTCTTGTCCAAACTTCTCTCTTTTTGGGGGGGGCAGGGGGACTCAAAATTCTTTCATAATTCTCACTCCTTTCATTATTGAGATATACCAGGTCCAATGGGAGCTTTCTTGGGACAGAGGAGGGAGAACAGGACTTGGTCCTGCTCTGTGGAAATCCTGAAATGCTTGATGATCCCACCTTTATTCTTTTGTCTTTTGCTTTTTGGGTCACACCCAGCGATGCACAGGGGTTACTCCTGGCTATGCACTCAGGAATTACTCCTGGCAGTGCTCAGGGGACCATATGGGATGCTGGTAATCAAACCCGGCTTGGCAGTGTGCAAGGCAAATGCCTTACCCGCTGTGCTATCGCTCCAGTCCACACCTTTGTGTTTTGTAAGTGGACTCTGGGACATGTATGTGAGCAGAGCAGATATGGAAGCAGCTCTGCTCACCCGCAGAGCACCAAAACCACCTGCAGAGCAGAAACAAGGCACCAGACCATCCCCATTATTTGCTGCTTTGTTGGTACATGGTGTTAGCAATGTCCAGGAGCACAGGATCTAGTCAACTCATGAGGAGTGACAGCCTAGCAAGACTCAAAACAAATACAGGGCACGTGCATTACATTTTGATTAAGCAACACAGGAGCCAATAGCCTCCTCAAGCTGTATTTTTCACTAAATCTAGGGCTTGCTTTGAACACAAATAAAGAGATGAGATCCAGGGATGAACAGTCAAGGGACCACTCAGCATCATGTGCTTTCTTTCTTGTGTTGATGCCTAGATAAGTCAGTCGCTCACTTGCAGACGCTGAAAATAAGAACAGAAAAAGGGGTAAAGAAACAATTCATAGCTCTGTGCCTTTGTCTTGTCTTCATTTGAGAGTTCTTGGTTGTGGAGGAGGCCACCTCAGAGCCCAAGAGGGCAGGGAGGGGGTGGGGGAAATGCCCATATTTTAGCTCTGATTCCCCTTGAAGGTCCTTAGGGAAGGGCTCCCAGTCTCCTTCATCACCTGTTCCTGCATCTCACCCGGGAAAGCCAGGAGCTAAATCCCCGTGGATTTGGTCGTCTGGGGCACAGAAATGCCACCGAGATCAGCTGCCTGCTCCTTGCCCTCCAGCTGGAAGGCTTCACACCCTTCTTGGAAATCCCAGAGTCCTTATCTGGGCTACTGTCTGGAAGACAGTTGTGCCACCAGCCTTGTGACTTGGGTGCCACTGATGCTCCTGGTAAGTAGGACCCGGAGGACGTGTTTATCATCATGTTCTTCTCTGCACCTCGAGACCAAGAGACTCCTTGGCACAGCCCTGCCTGCATGGGGACAGTCACATCGTCGGTGGGATGGAGGCTGGCAGACTGGCTTTGATCTGCATCTCCTGGAGCACCACTGACAAATGTTCACGGGTTCCAGGCGTGAAGGCCAGGAAAGGTGCTGAGTAGTCAGCTGTCCTTTGAGCTGTGCTGGACGAGGCACAGCCTGTCCCCACTGATACCAGACAGGAAGGGACCCAGTACAAAGAATGGAAGTGAAATCAGAACAGGACTATGATGAAAGGGGAAGCTGCTGGGGTTCCTGCCCTTACCACCCACTTCACCATCTGCCAAACCAGAACAACACTGGATCCAGAAGGTGTGTCAATAGGACTTGGTAGCCCCGTCTACTCCCAGCACCCCCAACCTCTAAGAAGCCCCCTGCTCTGACCTGGATGCCTTTGCCTAGGTTCTTCTGGGTCTCCATTATTTTTTTTAAATTTTACTTTTTATTGAATCACTGTGAGATAGTTACAAAGTTTTCATATTTGATCCACCACCCAAAACCCCTGCATACCTCCCTCCCACTCCCCCTCTGCCTGTGTGGCAGACAATTTCCACTTTACTCTCTCCTTACTTTGATTACATTCAATTTTCAACAGGAATCTCACTATCATTATTTGAAGGTTTTCCTCCAACAGTCAGACATGTTGGATGGCATCATTAGATTGTATATTTTCATTTTTCAGGAAAGGTCGCGCGGCTGCATAAGCGGCCGCGTGGTTTGGAGATGTCCCAGTCCCACATCCCAAAGCCGTGTTAGTAGAAGCTCAGTGTCGCCGGGGCTCCATCTGGACAAGGCGTGCTGGCTGTACCTCCTCCGTCTGGCTCCCTGGTGTTTCTGGCCCTGTCTGGGGGTCTGGAGCAATCTCCAGCTTGTGGTGCTTACCGGAACGCCCTGATTCTTCTCTGTTGATTGTGGCAAGATGGCGCTGAGGGTGGGTTGAGGGCGTGACTTCCGGTGGCCGGGGCGAATTGGAGACTGGCCTGGCGCCATCCCACTCCAGTGCCCCCCGCAGTTTGGAGATTTCCCAGTCCCGCATTCCGGAGCCGTGTTAGTAGAAGCTTGGTGTCGCTGGGGCTCCATCTGGAGAAGGCGTGAGTCTCCATTCTATACCGTTCCTCCCTGGGACCCATCCAGTGGCTCTCACACCAGCCACACTCAGCCTTTCCCTTGTTCTGTCTCCAGTAACCCAATTACTGTGTACTTCACTCTCTGCTAAGCTCTCTGTGGGCCACTGGATGATATAGACATTTCTGTTATCCCCAATCTCTCTCAAATAAATGGGGGCTCAGAGAGGTGATATCACTTCTCTGGGATGGCACAGTAAGGAAAAGGCAGAGTTGGATCAGAGTAAGTCCATCTGATGTCATGGTTGATCCCTGTTGGTTTCTGGCCACTGATGGTGAGGGAGTCTGTTACTTAATGTGCTGGTCTCTGGATTATTTAAATTTATTTTTGGTTACACATGATAGTGCTTTGGGGAATACTCCTGGTTTAGTGCTCAGGGGGTGTTTCTGGTGGAGCCAGTACAGGGGGATGGGGTGTGGGTGTGGTGGTGAGGACAGAACCTAGAACTCCTGCATGCAAAGCCTGTTCTCCAGCCTTTTGAGCCATCTGCCTCATCCTGCTTCTTGGATTTTTTTTTTTTCATTTTGGGTCAGACCCAGTAACAAGCAGGGTTATTTCTGGCTCTTTGCTCAGGAGTGACCCTGGAAGTGCTCACGGGATCATCTATGTTACTGGAGATTGGCCCTGGGTTGGAAGCATGCAAGTCAAATGCCTTAATGGTCACCAACCCAACCCTTCAATATCTTCCTTGGATTTATTCACATACTCATTGATTTAATAGATTTTCATGGGCCACCAACCCTCTACAAGGCTTATGTTCTCTCGGCCTCTTTTCTGTGTTTCTTAAATTGAGGGGTGCTACTCTCCATGACAGAAGGATATTCTCCTTTACCCCTCATTGCGTGGAAATCTTAGCAAGAAGTCTGGGTTTTCAGGCAAGGCTCTTTCCCCTACCCCTGCACAGCCCCTTAAAAAGTGGAATCATTGTGAATTACAGTCACAGAGTTATTCATGATGAGTTTCAGACATACAATGTTCCAACACTGGTCCCTTCATAGTGTCCATTTCTCTCCACCAATGTCCCCAGCTTCCCTGCTGTCCCCAGTCTGCTTCAATGGCAGGTATTTTTTGTTTGCTTGTTTTTTTTTAAATTTTTAAAATTTTATTGACTCACCTGAGATAGTTACAAGCTTTCATGTTTGGGTTATAGTCACACAATGATCAAACACCCATCCCTCCACCAGTGCACATTCCCCACCACCAATATCCCGAGTATACCCCCCCTTTCCCACACTCCCCCTGCCTCCATGGCAGACAATATTCCCCATACTCTCTCTCTCCTTTTGGGCATTATTGCTTGCAACACAGACACTGAGAGGTCATCATGTTTGGTCCCCATCTCCCGTTCCAACTGGTTCCTCCAGCCATCATTTTCTTAGTGATCCCTTCTCTATTCCATCGAATGGCAAGTGTTATTATACCACCTTTTAGCATTCTGTTCTCCAGAGTGACCTTCCCTCCACCAATGTTGTATTGTACCCTTCCCTGCACTATTCCATACCCCCACCTCCTGACACCCCCATCCACACCCCGCCAATGGCAAGCTTCCTACTGGAGATCAGTCTTCAATCTCTTTGTCTCTATTGATTTTGGGTATTGTTTTTCCTCTACAATGTTTCTTTATGTCCTACATAAGAGAGAGATCAATCTGTTTGTCCTTTCCCCTCTAACCGCACTCAGCATGATACTTGCCAGATCCACTCATGTAGCAGAAAATTGTATGACTTCATCTATTCTTAGAACTGAGCAGTATTCCATTGT
This sequence comes from Sorex araneus, assembly GCF_027595985.1. NCBI lineage: Eukaryota > Metazoa > Chordata > Mammalia > Eulipotyphla > Soricidae > Sorex > Sorex araneus. The sequence goes on along the minus strand of NC_073313.1, from coordinate 250,643,829 downwards.
ACATATGTACCATAGTTCCTTTACCCAGGAACTATGGATAAACTATCTTGGGCACTTGGGTTGTTTCCAGATGTTGGCTATTGTTCATTGTACTGCAATGAACATAGGAGAGCAGTTGTCTTTTCTTGGAGTGGAATTGCTGGGTCATATCAAAGCTCAAGTCCTAGTTTTTTGAGGAAGGACCATATTGTTTTTCAAAAAGTCTGGATCAGCTGACACTTCCACCAGCAATGAATGAGGGTCCCTTTTTCTCGCATCTGCTCCAACACTGGTTGCTGTTGTTCTTTTTGATGTCTCTTAGCCTTTCTGGTGTGAGGTGATAATCTCATTGTTTTTTGTTTGTTTTGGTTTTGGGCCAAACCCAGTGATGCTCAGAGGTTACTTCTGGCTCTGCACTCAAGAATCACTGCTGATGGTGTTCAGCAGACCATCAGGGATGCCAGGGATCAAATCCAGGTCAGTGGCGTATGAGGCAAAAAGCCTTATCTGCTCACTGTCTCTCCACCCCCTCTCTCATTGTTGGTTTGGTTTGGACTTCCTTAATGATACAGAGCCATTTTTCATGTGCCCTTTGGTTATTTGTATTTCTTCTTTGAAGAAGATTTTTTTCTTAAAATGGGATCAGATGTTTTTATCGTATTGGATATGCCAAAAAACAGTAAGAATAAGTCTCACAATGGAAGACGTTACTGGTGCCCATTAGAACAAATCAATGAGCAACAGGATGACAGTGACAGTGAAAATTTACCAGTACCTTATATACCTTGGATATTAACCCTTTATATGATGAATAGTCCGATTTGGCTTCTTAACTGACCTCTTTTGAGAGGGTAGGGCCTCTCCATCGGGGGGAGGGGAAACCCTGTAATGCTGAAATGCTTGGTTGAGTGTAAGAATCCCAGCACTCTGCTTGTGAGATCTGCCCTCTCTCTTCATTTATTGCTCTTTGGAGAAGCCCTAACCCTCTGGACCTTTTCTCTTCCAGCTCTGCCCTGTTCCTGCTGTAGGTGTCCTGGGGGTATCAAGTAAGAACTTCTCTGGATCTTGAGCCTTCCGCATGGTTGCTCTCTAAAATCTGTTTCAATGGCCAACTGGCTCTCGAGACAGTGGTGAATTGGAGGAAAGGTGTTTACCCAGTCTTCTAGACCCATGGAATCTTCCGGTTCCTTCATAAACAAGCATTGTGTCCTCTCCCAGCTGAAGAGACTGATGGCAGGGGTCAGTGTGTCCTCGGTCCCTGAGGTTTGGGTCATTAAAAAAAAATTTCCAATTTTTATTTTTAAATAGTTGTTCACAATAATCCATTGCATTTAATATTCAAACACAAGTCCTAGCACTATTGTACCTTCCCACCACCATATTTCGAACATTTCCACCCCAAATCTCAAACCCTAGCCCCCTAAAGCAGAACTGAAACCATTTATTTTGTATTACTTGTTATGAACAATCTGCTAAAAATGTCAATAAGGTTTCCTTAGGGAAAAGTGTGTGATGATTGTTGTATTTCATCCTGGAGTCATTAAGCCCTTATGTAAGAGATTACAAACATGTTTGTTAAACCCAATCAAATGTTGTGTGCTACTCTTAGTACATCAGTGGTGTAGAGTAGGAGAGGCTGTGCACCCCAGGAATTCTAAAATTTAGAATATAATTGATTATACAGCAGATTCACTCATGGGTGAGGCCCATGTTGCTCTCTTCCAGGAGCTTTATTTCTGATCTCTGGATCTTGGCCATTGATGAGATTATATGGTGCCAAGAGCAGCTTGCAGGTGTGTCTGCCAAGCTACTGGTAAACTTGGGAGATGGGGGCAGGAGACCCATTCCCACTCCAAGCGAGCTTGGAGATTTCAGTCACGGATCCCACATACCTGGATTTTTCTGAAGATTCACTCATGGGTGAGGCTCAGCTGAGGGTTTGGGCCATTCTTATGGGTGACCCTGAAGACCCTGCTGGTGGGGATGATGGCGGAAGTGGGTGCTTATTCTGTATTCCACTGAGTTGCCCTGTTGGGAGGTGATGGGATTGCCTGCTTGCAGTTCCTTCTGGGATTGGGTGTCTGGCTTTATAGTGCCTGTGCTTTCCCATCTGTGAGGATGATAATGTATTTGTGCTGCCAATTCCCACCTGGCCACTGTGGAAATGCTGGACAGGTAAGAAACATATGTGGCCCAGTGGGGAAAGCTGAAGAGAAATGAACCTGGAGAAGGTAGTCGGGAGCTACAGACTGCCTGCTGAAATCCTGAAGTGATCCTTTAGGAATTTCAGGCAAAGATGGTGCAAAAGAGAGATCGAAAACCATGCTTTTATTATTACTAGGCAACCTGGAGAGAAGTTAGTGCAAAACTGTTAGGATTAAATGAGCCCCTCAGTCTTCATAGTTGAACTACTGTATATTTATGCTTCTGTTGGAAAGGGTAGGAACTTTCTTTTTGTTGTTTTAATTTTTTAAATCCTAAGTAAGGTGTTCTGTCTTGACAAAAAGCCAAGTTTTATATGGATTGCACAGCTAAAGAGTCAGTATGCATGCAGCTGTGGTCCCTGGTGGAAATTCACATAGGCTCTCATTTCCTCGTGGATATTTAGAAAATGGTACTGCTGTGAGATTTATGTATTCCTGAGACATAGGGAAAGGGGTTGAAGGAACCCCAGGGCTACTGTGGGGCTGTCCTCAGGGCAGCAGCACCTCCATTCTTTCACCTTTTGCAAACAATTCTTATCTGTCTGCTTGTTTTTTGTTTTGTTGGGGGCAGGGGAGGGAGGTACTCTCAAATGATGCTTAGGAGGCCCGGGGCCCCTTGTTGGCAATTCTCAGCCAGCTAGTCTGGTGATTCAATTCAAGGGACTATAAGTTCAATGCTGGATATCACCTGGGCTGGCTCAGTGATGTCTGAGGGCTTCCAGGGATACAGGCTTTGATGCTAGGGAGGTCATATGATAGGGTCCAATCGAGGTGAGGGGCACACAAGGCATAGCGCCCTCATCTATATACTATTCCTCCGGCACTGTCTTCTATTTTGGGGTAGTTTGGTCCACACCCAGCTGTGCTCAGTGGTTGCTCTTGACTCTGCTCAGGGGTTTTTCCTGGCAGCGCTGAGGGAACCATATATGGCAGTGCTGGGGATTGAACCGAGGTCAGCTGCATGGAAGGCAATCAACTTATCTACTGGCTGTGCTATTCTTCCTGTTCCTGTTCACAAATATTAATGAGTGTCTACTATTTTTCCAGATACTAGTTTTTGTTTTATTGGGGAGGGACTGGACCCCCATTCATTCATTTATTGACCCCTGCAGCCCGAATTCACTCCCAAACATGAATTGAGTGCTCAGTTCTCTGAGGACTGATGGAAATGGGGGTGCTCTGAGCCTCTACCCAATGGTGCTTGACCATGTTTGGCCCCTCCTCCCACATCTTAGGAGGGAGCAAACTCCCTGCTTTAAAGTCCTTCAAATGCTACAACTAGAGGGTCTGTGCTTGGGGAGAAACAGTGCTGGGAGTCCTGAGTTTGCACTCTTCTGATTCTCCTTTCCTCCCTGCTCCCCCCCGTGTAACCTTTCTTCTTACCCCTCTGGGATCTAGAGTATAAAGCAGATAGGCTGAACCGGAACTGAAGAAGAAGTTGGGATGTGATCTGGCAGGGTGCTTGGGGGCTCTGATCACTGTCTACCAGCTTCAGCTATGTGATGTGAACTGAGCTTTGGAGGCGAGGCGAAGAGAGAGAAGAGGAGGAGGCAAAAACGAGAGGGGAAGGAAAGAGGTAGCAATAGAAAGAGGGAGGGAAAGTAAGAAAAGAGGAGAAATAACTTGAGAAAGAGAGAAAAGGGCAAAGAGATAGAAAGTGTGTGTGTGTGTGTGTGTGTGTGTGTGTGTGTGTGTGCAGTACTGCGTGGGGAGGGAGGATGTTGTCAAGAGGGGGACTCTTGGTTTAGAAAATCCTGGGGTGTTGCAATTCTGGTGTGTGGTGAAATTGCCTCAGGATCTCAAGAAGCTCAGGAGAAGCTGGTGCCAGGCCATAATCACAGCCTCCGGGGGGGCTGCAACCCGCGTGGGCCTCTCAGCTCCCAGGAACCCCCAATTCACACAGGCGCTAACTGTAGCCTAGTTACAGCTCATACACCCTAATAGCCACCGTGCTGTTTGTACCAAGCCCGCAAGCATCATGGGCAATTACCGAAGTCATCCCTTGCAGTCTCGGGCTGCCATTTACTGTGGGAGCCTGGAGCCCTCGGAGGAGACACACAGGAGTGGAGGAAGAGTGTTGCTTCTGAGGCGAGAGAGAGACCCCTGCCATGTACTGGCAGATCGCTAATGAAGGTGAACAAATGTCTTTAGGGGTCGAAAAGGGAAAAGCAGGAGGTGGGTCCCCAATGGGGTGCTGCTGCTGAATCTGGCTTCACACTTGGCCATGCCTTGTTCTCGGTCATGTGTGTACTGGCATGGGCGTGATTGCGCCCCCATCTGGAGCACAGATCTGCAGACTGGTTGGGGTCAAGCAGGCACCACACACACACACACACACACACACACAAGCACATGCACACGCACACGGATACACACACTTGTCAGGAAGTGCCAGCGGGTGTCTACGCTCATTAGTGCCATGCGTACCAAGAATGGGTATATTTCCGTGAGTATCCCAACACACTTTGGCAGGTAGTCTTCTGAACAGAGGTTCCTGTGCTTGTGGATTAAAGTTTGGAGAAAACTAGACATGTACATGCACACACGCATGCATGCCCACGTGCATGCAAGTGTGCGCATGTGCGCGTGCGCATACACACACACATACACACACAAACTTTCTTATCTAAAATCCAGAAGCAACATCCATCATTGATGAAGACTGAGAAATCTGTCTGGGGGAAGAGAGAGGAGAGCTGAACAAGGAGTTTCTAGTCTCTGTGTTCTCTGAGCCGTGGGCAATGCCATGGAGGGTGGTTGCACAATGATTGCAAGGGGGTCAGCAACTTTCCAGGAGTCGACCACTCGCCACTTGCCCGTGCTGTCATTGATGCCATACCTCAGGGAAGGAAAAGTCCCCATCTTGGGATCCATGAAAGCAGAGCTCACAATGGTCCCTTCCTGAGCTCCCTGCAGGGGGGCGGGGGTGGGGACCAGATTGAAATGGGCTGTGGGCTGTGTACAGCGATTTGGATTTTCCCATTTTTGAAAGAGAATTTAGAAGTGTTTTCATCCTTTCCTGAGGTTTGGGGTTTTTCCTCTCTTGCTGCCTCCCTCACCCCCATTTCCCGCACTGTTATTAGGGAAAGAAAATTGGAGACCATGTCCATTTGGAGAACATCTCCCAGAATAATTGCTCCGTGACACACGGGGAGCACAAACGGAAAACAGGAAGTTAATCTGCAAGGGCTCGTTTGGAACTGGCAAACTTTGCTGCAAAGTTTTCAGCTGGGCGGGGGGTGTGGGGAAAGAGCCCCAGAGGGTGGCCATTTCCCACCAGGCCACCTTCCTATGCATCTGGTTGAAACTGGGGATTCCCACTGACCTGCTCTGTCTCCTGAGGTGGGGATGGTGACTCCTCTTCCACCCCCAACCCCCCAAGACCCCCAAGGCCAAGATCAAGGCATTTGCTGTTCACTCCACGTGGCATCTTCTGGAAGCCAACAACCTCTGATCACCCGCTGCTGCTCCGGCCCTGCAACCGGGCTCTGCTTCAAGCCTGCTAAGGACTTCTGTTTGGGAGGATTTTTGCCAGTTTAGATGTGGGTCAGAAGTGGCTTCGAGAAACCTAATTGATTTAGATATTTTCATTGCCCTCTTAGCATCCTCCTCACCCCCCAATCATTCAGTTGCTCTAAACTGACAGTGAAATGTACTGGGGAGACCTGGACTTGTGCAGACCATGCTTCCCAGAGATCTTAGGGATGGGCACTATTTCTCAGGAATACTGATGCCAACCGCAAAAGAGTTTCTTTTGCAGCTCCCAGGGCTCTCACCAGGTGAGGAATAGTGGCAATGGATGCTTAGGGTGGTGTCCCTTCCCTGAGGCCAGGGTTGGTCAACAGGATTAACCCAAGAGCTGTTCTGGTGCTTAGAGGCAATGATAATTTATAATTTCAATATTTCAAGGCTTGTTCCCAGGGATAAGGAATCAGGAATGTTGTATGCAGCTCTAGAAGGCCATTACAAGGTGTGTCAGCTTACCTTTTTCACGCGTTAAAAAGATATTCTCAGTCACGGTGACCAAAGACAATCGCCAGTTATTTGGTTCATCATTGGGAAAACTCACTGGGCCCGGGCCCTGCCTGGCAGTTCTGCTGATTAGAGCAGGCAGAACTGATCTTGGCTGGGTCACCTTCCTGTTTCTGGAGTCAGCTGGCAGGTGAGTGGTGGGAGCCCTGGGTGGTCTGGGAGGGTCCTAGCTGAGATGACTCAGATCTCTGCCTCGTGGGCACCCTCTAACTGGTCCCCCCTTGTGGTGGTGGTGTGGGGAGTTAAGGTTCAGTGCTGCCATAATATCTATTTTGTTGTTCTGTTGGTCAAAGCAAGTATCGAATCAGTTTTTTTCCAAGTGCTCAGAGGCCCTGGAACCCAGGGGGAATGGAGAACGGGAGACAGACTTTGATTTAAAATTCAGAAGGATTCTCTGAGCCGCTCAGCATCAGAGCAGGCCATGGACCGTCTGCGTGACTTGCTCTGAGTTAGTTCTCAGGGGATCAGAGACCGCGAAACTTTCAAAGTCACTTGAAGTCCAAGTATTCTTTGGGACTAGCAATGTACATTCAACCAATCTAAGTCAGATATTTTTTTCATACTCTGAGAATCACAACTGGAATAATTCCCCAAATCCCCAGTGACGCCTTTTATTTTTTTGAGGGGGAGACTCCTAAGCGCCACTCAAGTCGGGGGGTCCCATCAGTGATTCTCCATCTATGGGGATGGGGGTGACAGTTCAGCACGAGAGCCTGAGAACGCCATATTTCTCCAGCCCTGTAGTGTGGGCAATTACCCAGAGCCATGGGTGGTGATTCTGGGTTTCTCCAGGGATGTACCCTGTGATGATCATGAGACCAGATGGTACTGGGAATGGTATCTGGGTTAGGTGTTTGCTAGGTATGTGCCCTAACCACGATCTAGGACCCAGAGCCCATTTCTTGACCCAAAAAGCAACAAACAAGCAAATGAACACAAAACATAGCCATGTAAAAATATTCACAATCATTTGATCTAAAGGATTTGTTGGTATAATGAAAATTAATACTGAGATTTTAAGTTAATTTTGTGATATTTCACGATTGCAGTTAATCTGAGAAGTTCAAGGACTAGTTTCAGAGAGAAAATCAGCTTTGGGTGCTGAGGCTGAGACGGATGCTTCTTCCTTGATGTCTTAGGGAGATGTGGTTCTCTACTTCTGGTTCACAAGAACAGTGTCATAATTATACTAGAAAGACTCTTCATTATAGTAAGTTATTTTGAAATAGACTTGTAAGAGGGATGATTACAAGGATGAGGAAGTATACTACTGATGCTAGTTGACCAATAGTAATGAACATATATCTTCTTATCCATGCTTTCACACCCTGGCTCCTTCCACACACAACTCCACGATCCAGTGCTACCCACCTGTCCATGCTCTCTTGCTTGAAGACCCCCAACTTTCTGGAGAGTCTAACTAGCTGTTAGGGGAGCTGCATGTTGACTTTTGCTGCTTAACCAACCTCAAGCTTAGTGACCTGGAGCAACCACCAGTGATTTTACTCCTAATGTGATTTTACTCCTAATATGGAGGCTGGCACCTGGGGTTGAGAGGAGGAGGTATGGATGGAGCTGCAAAGAAAAGATCAAGAGTGTCCCCCAAGACACAGGTGGCTGGGCTCTGAACTGATGTCATGAGCTCAGAAGCATGTTGGGCAGTGTTAGGGAAAAAAAGCAAAAGTCACAGACACATTTTTCAAAGAAACACATATGTGCGAAGAGTGAAGAGTAAAAGAAAGGAGCAGGTCAAGATCCGTTCTAAAGAAGAGAGAGGGATGCGTGTGTACTTTGGAGCGGGAACTGGGACAGGAAGTGGGCCGGGCCTGTGTCAGGGCGCATATGCCGTCTGGCAAAGCGCCCCGTGCCTGGACTCGCAGCCTTCTGAATCCCCCTCAGCCCGCCTGCAGCCCCCGCTGACCCCAGGAACAATGCAGCTCTGTGCTGCTGTGCTCTGGCTCCCGCAGCCCAGACTGGGCCTTTTGTGAGTCCTGGGAGGGGAAGAATGGGCAGGCTGCTTGAGGCGTCTGCCTGTGTGGGTCACTCATGTCACATGGCTTGGCCGGCTGTAGGGGTTCCCGGGGTCCAGGCAAGGGCACCCAGCGGGTGGGTCCAGGCGGGTCAGCGGGTGGCAGGGTGCCCTGCTCTGAACCTCAGACACCAGGGAAGTCACTGAGCATGTGAAAGGGGTGGAGGTCGAAGAGGGTGGCAGGGTGAAGGCTCCGGGCCTGGCGTCTCCCTCCTGATCTCTTCATATCTAGCTGTGGGGGCTGGGCCTGAGCTGCTGGATTTGGGGTTTTATCTTTGAAATCTGCTGCCTTTTGGCCAGTCCTGTGAATCAGGCTGCCCATGGCCTTCTCGAGCCAGGAGACTTTCTCCAAAGTCAGGGTTATATTCAGAGGTATGTTCTAGTTCACAGTAGAGAAGTGTGGAAAGTCAAGAGGGAGAGGGACGGTTTTTTAGAACCTGCATCATGGTTTCAGAGGCAAAGGGAGAGCTCCTTGGGCTGGCCGGTAAGCTCGTCAGAGGGAAGAAGGCTGGACAGGAAGAGATGGAGGGCTGGGGATGAAGGCATTTTCATTCAAATTTTCTCCTTGGAGAGAGCTGGCACTGGGAGACTTGGGGGTCTGAAATCCCCCCAGTTTAGTCCAGCCGAGGTGCCTTCTCACCAGTGGTCTCCAGGGGGCAGTGTGGTACTGCGGGCTGGACTGGGCTGCCTCCCCACCCGTCTTTCCACTCCACTGCCTTCCTAATCCTTTCAAAACAAAGCTGTTTAGACACAACCGGAGCCCTTCTTGAATGCCTAGGATTTAGCCGGTTGCTCGGGGACCCCTTTTGCTGAGAGAAGCCCCCCGACATGCGATCCGCTCCAGAGAGCATGCCTGACTGTCCCCTCTGCCTTTTGTTTCTGGTCTCTGCCCCTGACCCGAAGCCTTGGAGACAAAGGCTACATAAAGGGAGCTGTGCAGACAGGCAGGATTTAGTTGTGCATGTGTAGAGCCAAACGGTCATCACACTATGTTTTCATCTTCCCATGGCATGTCTGAGAGGTGGTAGAGGGGGTGCTTCACTATATGGAAAACCTACACCCCAAAGAGAGGCAGTTTAGCTGGTGGACGCTCTCACCTTCTGCACTCTTCCTAAGTCTGATGCCTCTGAATTCAACCAATTCTGTTCCCCGATCCTTTCACACCACTCTCCTCTATGTGTTGCGTTTCTTTCAAGTGAGAGGGATCTTGACACCTACCTGCCTCTTCTCGTTTGAGTGACTCTCTGGTCAAGGGTACACTCTTAGACAAGTCACTTCCCCTCTCAGGAATCTGCTGCTCTGTGAGGGAGATGAGGATGCAGATCAGATGGCCTCTAAAGTGACGCTGAGCCCTTTGTAGTTCCATGTCTGGGCTGTGTCCACATTTACCAGTTGACATGACACCAATTGAAGAGTGAAAACTTGTGGGGCAGAGAGGTAGAGATGCAATGTGAATTCAAAGGGCGACTTCGAACAAACTTTCTGTGTTTCAGCTGGTGGCTGTTTGCATGGGGTGGATACAACCTAACCTTTAGGAAAGTCCTGCCAAACCATTTGGGGTGTCCCTTCTGCCAACAAGTGATATAACATGGATGTCTGTCAGCGTGGAAGTCAGCCATCCACCGTGCTGAGCAGAATTCCCAGAAGCTCTCCGTAAGATTGGAGGCGTGTTGTGGGTGGAGGGCGAGGCATGTTTCTCAGGGCTCAGTCAGTCCCTTTGAGCTCCGCAGTTTGCGGTGATATTAGCTGTTTCTCTGCTCCTCACGGCCTTGGGAGATCCGCTCTTTGCCAAGAGGAAGGCATTGGACCAAGGAGACCCAAGCTCCCCAAGGCACACTTAGGTCCAGACCTACAAGACTCACCTGGGGTGTGTGGCACTCAGAGGAGAAGGGCAGAACAATACAAATGGAGCCTGGCCAGACTTACTTTGCAAACTGACCACCCTCTGTTACCTGAGGACGAAGTCAACTAGGTCACATTTGTTTTTTTTTTAAATTTCATTGAATCACTGTGTGTAGGTCACACTTTTTAATCACCCTAGTTTGTAATTGAAGAAATTGAGGTTTAATTCTAATAACTAGCCCAAGCTCATCAGAGATGGAGAACTGCAAATGACACACCCTCATCCCCCATCTAGGCTGTGACTATATCTCTGGAACTGGCTTCTCTTCCGAGTTTTCTCGGTTAGAAATAATGAGGCATTAGGGCATCCTGTCTCAAAAGTTTAAAGGTGCTTAGGAGGAAACTGAGAAAGAATCTATTTCTTTTCTTCTTTCTGATCTTCTCATCTACCTATTATCTAGGGCTTACTTAACACCATCAGTATCTGTCTCTCAGTGTCCCACCAAGCAGGAAGTAGAAAAATCCCTGGAGTTACATATGACTTCTCCATCCTCATTCTTATTTGTTTTCTCAGTAGCTCTATGGATCAGGGAGGGTTGGCATCTCTGCGATGAGGGGCTGAGACCTGGAGACGGTGACTAGTTTCAGGCTGGGTGTTGTCTGGTCCAGGTCTCCTCACTCATGATGAGAGTTTTCCTTTGTCTCTAGAAAGTTTCTTTCTTGGAAGAGAGCACTGACTTGGATGGTGGGACAGGGAGGGACAATTTCTCATTGTAGGAGGGTCTACCCAATCACTGTCTACTTGGGACTATCCAATCACCTGGTACTACCCAATCACTGGGTACTTGAGACTACCCAGTCACTTGGTACTACCCAATAACTGGGTACTTGAGACTACCCAATCACTTGGTACTACCCAATCACTGGGTACTTGGGTATACTGAGTTCTTGGGAGTTCTGTGCAAGTCTGAGCTCAGAAGTCCAGCCTGGCCTCTGCCTCTGCCAGGAATGTTCCAGGGGTTCATGCCTAAGATCTTGGTCCTAATATTGCTTTTGGGTAGGAGATTTTGAGGGATGATTTATCCTGTGTGAAAATAGGAATTTGTATCTAAGGTAAGTAGAATAAAGTCTGACTTGATTTTTCCTTAATTGACTAGGAGTTGGTCACCAGCTATGTCAGATGTAAAAACGAATTGGTAGGTTACTTTTGATGAGCACAATTAATTCTACAAACTGATGACCCTGAATTTGCTAACTTTTATAGTATATCAAGGGACTGGAGCGATAGCACAGTGGGTAGGGCGTTTGCCTTGCATGGGGCCGACTCGGGTTCGATTCCTCTGTCCCTCTCGGAAAGTCCGGCAAGCTACTGAGAGTATCTTGCCCACATGGCAGAGCCTGGCAAGCTACCATGGCATATTCGATATGCCAAAAACAGTAACAACAAGTCTCACAATGGAGACATTATGGTGCCCACTTGAGCAAATCGATGAACAACGGGACGACAGTGCTACAGTGCTGTACTGTTTTTAAGGCGTGGTGTGGGGAAAACCTGGTCTTTCCCACGGAAACCACAGTCAGGAACCATGTCGGAACTGAGTTGATCTGGCATGCCAAGCTTCGTGCTTTCAGCTAAACCATTGCTGCAACAGCCAGCTGTCCCAAGGCAGCTGGAGACAGAGGCGAGATCATGGGAAGGAGTCTCCATCAAGGCTTCACAGTATTTGCATGGGAGCAGCTTAGGTTGCTGGGAAATCATTCCGCCTGGTCTGGGTAGCTTATGTGAAGTCTTTTCTGAAAACTGGGCCCCAGACAATGAATTTTAGAGACTTCTTTCTACTTTCTACTTTAATTTCCCCTTTCTTTGCCTAGGTTTGTTTCTCTGTCTAAAAACCGTTCTGGTTAAGCTCCTAGAACACAAAACCTCAACTATTTACCTTGACAAAAAGGCTACATTTTTAGCTCCTCTCTGCTACACCCCTTTGCAGGCCTGGGCCTCGCTCTTGTTTTTATTTCCCTCACCCCACTGAATGGCTGTGATCTTGGGTGAGTCTCTGTGTTGTGGCTTAGCTGGCTTGAACAGTGGCTGTGTTTTCAAGAGAGCTGCAGCTGTGTTTCAGCAGGCTGCTTCTCGTGGACTAGTTGAACCTGAGGAATTCACCGCAATCTCCCCATAAAATGGATACAGAACTCTAGTATCTCACAGAGTTTTCAGCCGCTCTTGCTAGTAGTCTTTGAGTCTTGCAGGATGGAGACAGCCTGCTGAGTGAGAGGATTTCCTGAAAGCAGAGAATGACTGTGTCTGGGCTGGGTTCTAGTCTCAGAGCATTGTGTTACTGCAGCTCAGTGTATAATGGTGGCTTTGGGACCCAGACAGTGTGGTAGACCCTGGGATATGTGCTTGAGTGGGTGGCATTGATGGCCGTTGGTGTGGATATGGAGGATAAAGGAGACAGCTGAGAAGATTGTCCAGAGACAGCAGTGGGTAGAGTTCCAATGCTAGTATCTGGGAAGACTTTCAATATTGTAAGCTAGAGGATGATTTGCTCATGAGAGGAAGGTTCGAGAAAGGGCTGAAAGATGGACGAGTGGACTCATATGCCATCTGTCTTTATGGGAGAGGAGTCATGTCTTATTGGTTCTTGAAAAGAAATTGCAGAATGTGGGGGAAGCAAGGAGATGGGAGGTGATGATGTTCCATTAGCAGAAGGTTTAAATTTGGCTGAAAGGGGCTGTGGTTAATGGCAGAGCATTTGACAAGGTATAGGGAGGGTGGAGTAGAAGACAGGGGCAAATGTGATGACAGAATTCTAGTAACTTGGACTTCTGTGAGCTTACTGCCTTGGAGCACATCTTAAAATGGCTTATTTGTTTATTTTGCTATTGCTTTGATGTTTCAGACAGCAATTCACAAACCAGCATACCAGACTCGGTTCAGTCCAACAAACATTTAGCACCAGATGATATGTGTCTCCATGTCATGGCCCCTCCAAACCCTGCTGTCCAGACAGATGGGCGATCGGAAGTCTGGAGAAACCATTCTGGATATTAATATCATGGAGACTCCTCAGAAACCCCTGCATGGGCACTACTGGTTCAGGGGTGGTCCCCTGGCAAAGCTAAGATTCAAATGTTCTTGCTCTAGGCAACATCTGGTGGCCCTGACCTTCTCATAGCCTCCTTGTGGAATCCTGCAAAGGAAAGGAGGAGATACAGGATTAGTGTCCTACATTAGCATCCTGTGTCCCTGTGTGAGTCTTACAATTTCTAAGAAACTCCTCCTAACCATTTGGATTCGGGACTAGTTCTTCCAGGGAGAAGCAATTTGGATGTTTTTCATTTAGATTTTATTGGTCTAAAAAAGAGGATAGATTTCTTAAACTTCTCAAAAGTCCTATAAACAATGAAGTCTGTTCTCTGTACATTTCCCACCACAAATGTCCTCATTTTCCCTCCTTCCACCTGCCCAGCCCCCAGTCTGCCTCTATGGTGAATGTTTTCTCTGTCTGTCTCTCTGTTTCCCTGTCTCTCTTTTATGTTTTGCGGTTCAGGCACTGTAAGGTTATCATGTATATTCCTTTGCCAACTTTTTGCACTCAATTCTTGTCCAGAGTGATCATCTCCAACTGTCGTTGTCATCGTGATCTCTTCTCCTATTTCTTTCTCTTTGTCCCCATTAGTGTTTAGCTTTGGGATTTGGGAGATCTAGTTGTGTGGCTAACAGAATTTTCTTCAATGGAAAAGCTGGGAAGGTCCCATATTGGTTGAGGGCTCCACACAGTTCATCTCTCTAGGGATCTTCAATACTTCTCTTGGGGGCTCTACTATAGGAAGACAAATGCAATTCTGCTCCACTGTGCACTTTCTGTATATAGAAGACATGCATGGCCTGAACTAGGAATGTCAATGTAAAAGTAGGTTTTGTAAGACAGAGGAGTGGTACAGGCTTGCACCAGTGTGGAGGACACTGAAAGAGTTCCCAGACCTAGGAATTGACAAGCAAAGGCACAGTATAGGGCCCAAAGCAAAAGCATCTTCCAGTGTTTCCTTTTACCCCGCGAGGGAACATTTGGCCTTTCTCTTTTCTTCAGACTTTGCTTATTTACCCCTATGGGCTTTATCTGGTTGTCTTCCCACACTCTTTATTCTATTAGTTGACCATGATTTAGGATGGTCTTATCTCACAAATGCAACCAAAAGAATGGAATTTTGATGATATCCTTATCAAGTAAACTTGGACATAGTTGAGAAATAAGGAAAGGAACAACATTCCTAATAGTGAGGAGTAAGGGAACAGGTTCTCATAAATTGATGGAAATGTGATTTGGTTAAAACAGATTAGAAGGTAATTTGTCATATGGATCAAAAATTAAGAAAATATTATACAATAATTTAATATCTAAAGAAATGACCAGACAAATCCACAAAGTTGTATATGCAAGAAGGGTTACCTACAAACAATGTGGATTGTGAAACCCAAGATTGAAAACACAGTAAATAGTCAATGATAGGTAATTCTTAAATAGATCATGGAACATTCTATTTTTTTCAATATTTCTAGAATTTAAAAAAATTTTTGTTGACTCACCATGAGCTAGTTACAAGCTTTCATGTTTGGGTTACAATCTCACAATGATCAAACACCCATCCTTCTACCAGTGCACATTCCCCACCACCAATATCTTGTGTATACCTCTCTTCTCCACCCTCCCCCTGCCTCCATGGCAGACAATATTCCCCATACTCTCTCTCTACTTTTGGGCATTATGACTTGCAACACAGACACTGAGAGGTCATCATGTTTGTTCCATTATCTACTTTTGGCATGCATCTCCCTTCCCAACTGGTTCCTCCAGCCATCATTTTCTTAGTGATCCCTTCTCTATTCCATCTGCCTTCTCCCCTCCACTGATGAAGCAGGCTTCCAGCTGTAGGACAATCCTCTTGGACCTTGTATCTACTGTCCTTGAGTGTCAGTCTCATGTGATGTTATTCTATATTCCACAAATGAGTGCAGTCCTTCTATGTCTGTCCCTCTCTTTCTGACTCATTTCACTTAGCATGATACTCTCTATGTCTATCCATTTACAAGCAAATTTCATGACTTTATTTCTCCAAACAGCTGCATAGTATTGATCATGAAACATTCTTATGATAATCACTGTCAATATCATCCCATTCTTCATCGATTTGCTCGAGTGGGCACCAGTAATGTCTCCATTGTGAGACTTATTGTTTCTGCTTTTGGCATATCGAATAGGCCACGGGTAGTTTGCCAGGGTCTAGTACTACATAATTATTAAAAATGCCCTGCCACAGTGGCAGGGTGGGGTGGGGGGGAGATGGGATTGGGGAGGGTGGGAGGGACGCCGGGTTTACGGGTGGTGGAGAATGGGCACTGGTGAAGGGATGGGTTCCCGAACTTTGTATGAGGGAAGTATAAGCACAAAAGTGTATAAATCTGTAACTGTACCCTCATGGTGATTCTCTAATTAAAAATAAATAAATTATAAAAAAAATGATGACCTGATTGAGGCTATTGATAAATTTGAAAGGGAAAAGAATGATAAAAAAATCAAAGCTTTAATAAGTGCATAAACAACATATGTGCAGTTATGGCAGGATAAAGAAATTAAGGCCGGCTTAAAATTTTGTTTTTAACCCTGCAATAAACAGATACTACTTCTTTAATGAGTAGATCACAAATATTTTAAATAGAACTTACGAAGCTCAAGTTCACACACATTTAAAAAATTTCAAATTTGAAAAGTTGACTTTTCTATTGTTCTCTTTACTTGTGATTTGCTTCCCAGAATTCTAGAAGCAGAAAACACAATTTTCTTCAGCAATTTTATCTAATACTAATGAATAGATTAATATGATTAATACTAATTTGCCATTGCTTTGCTTTTCCTGCTTTGTTATTCTTGACAATTCTACCTTCTTTGGTCTGAAAGAAAGCTGAAGAGGTTGCCTTAGTGCTGTTTTCAGTTTTGCGTGTTCGTCCTCTCCAGCTGTAGCTTTGGAGAGGAAGCAAACATTGAAACCCCATCAGGGAGGCAGCTGCATGCATCCCAGTCGGTCTGGTTGGAAGGAACCACTCTTGGAAACTGACCCAAGGGCAGAGGCTCATTTCCAATTCGCTGGCGCCACCCCCCAACCCTGCCAGCCCATCTCCACTTCCCCAGCTCCCTCTGAAGCCCGTTCCTGGAGGGCTTTTGGAACTGGGTTTGGGGCACCTGCAGCTTAGTACTCGCTCCCAAAGGGGGTTTAACTTGTCCGTGAGAAATGAGTCAGCACACAGAGCTGGAGCAGTGCAATCTGGAATCTTTTGAACAGTCCAGAAGACTTGTTTTGGGGTGGGGGAAAGTCTCAAGGGCTAGGATGGGGGCATTTTGGTTTCTGGCTTGGGTAGGCATTTTCTCAGAGTGGGTAGATTTATTTGATTCAAGAGAAGATGTATTGGTAAAGGGGTCCTGGATGGCCTGAAAGCTGAGCTTGCTTCTAGGCCTTCCTGGTTCTATATTACTTTGTGAACCCAGGACCAGAGTATTGTCAAGCTTCTGGGATGCATTTAGGCCATGTGTAGGAGGAGAAGAGCAAAGTGGAGTCACAAAACAGAGAGATTAGCGTGAGGAATTTGAGGCATTAAAGCCCAAATTAGGAAGATATTAAAGAGTGCTGTGGTGGGGTGAGAGAGGCCACCCCAAATGTGCGACTCTTCTAAATTGTCCATAAAAATAGAATGAGACTCCAGTGAAAGGCTACCGTGAGGAGTGGGTTCTCTACTCCATATGCTGAAGTGCGTAGAATAAGATGCTAAGGAATGAAGTCTTGTCTCTGAAAATCTGTGGAAACCCAGATCAGTTTCAAATGAAACATTTTTTTTTCTTCCAGAGAGTTTGTTTTTCAGAAGGAAAGATTTGCTCCTGGCCTGGCTGGTTTGATTATAACCTTGCAGAGAGGTCAAGGGATGAATGAGAAGACTCAGGGAGGGAATCCAAGTTGCCACATTGTCTGCCTATCACTCCAAGCTCCCCTTTTGCTAAAAGAATTCACCGCAGTGTGCTTCTCAAAGGGAACTTGGTCTGGCTCCCACAGAAGAAGTGCTAGGGTCAGACCTCTATATTTATGCCACCCTGAAGACCACGGAATATGGAATTTTCCATAGGAAGAGCTTGAGTTTCAAGAGGTTTTCCAGGCAGAAGCAGGGACAGTGGTGGTGACCCCTGAATCCTGGATATAGTGGGAGTGAAATAGTGTGTCAGTGGGGGGTGTCCCAGGACAGGTGGTGCAATGGCATCCTTCATGGATAACTCCCTTGAGAGTGGGATTATTGATCTATTCTGCCTATTCTTTGAGCTGCCCATGTTGTTCTGTTAAACTCCTTTTCTGAAGGTGAAGTGAGTAGAATGACCTTTTCCCTCTTTCACTCATTAGTGACCAAGATCTCTGACTCATATACCCCTGTAGGTCTTACTCTTTTCAGGAATGCTAACTTGCATGTCCAAGTGAGAATGTCTCACCCCTTTCTTCTTTCTGGTTGTCCTTGGGAGTCTTTTAGACTTTTTTTTTGTGGGGGTCTCCTAAGTGGTGCTCATGGGGCCTGGGGGCCACTCCTGGCAGCCTTTGATCAACTGTGCTGTGGGTCAGTGTGAGGACTTATGATGTGATGTTATTCGAGGTCTGTGGTCCTGGGGACCACCAAAATCATAACATTGATGGTTGGGTATTAACACAACCACATCTAGTTGTGTTCAGGGCCCTCCAGGAATACACTCAGTGATACTCAGGGAACTATGTGGTGCTCGGGATTGAACCAAGGTCTGGAGCATGCAGAATATATGCAATAATCTCTGTACTAGCTCCCTTATGGGAAGTTTTGCCATTGGAGGTCATGATACTTTTTCCTATTGTGAAGTTAGCTTTGGAGAGGTATTTGGTATAGGAATAGGAGTTTTAGAATCCCTGTTTTATTTCTTGGAGATAGAGTAACTTAAACAAAAAGAGATGGGGAATATTAACTATCCTAACTCCTGGTCACATATGGATTTATAGGAATAGAATATAGAAATACTCTATATGTATCATAAGGGTTCAAGATTCCACCCAGACTACAAAAAAGATTGTTTGTGTAAAGCTATATCAGTCACACTTCCTTCCCTTCTCTCATTAGTTAGTGCCTTTACTTTATCTGCCTTATAATTTACTCTGCTCTCGTAATAGGTCGGGGAAGGAGGGAGGCAAGAAACAGTAGCCTTGACTGATATGTAGAGCCTCTCTTGTCTCATCTCTGTGATGAAAGCAAGTGTGAGAAATCAACCAAGTCATATATGCAAGGTCTGTCTTTATTCTGCAGAATTTGAAGATGGGCAGTATAAGGGCAGGCATCTACCCTTATCTATCAGCTAGAAATTGAAGGGATTTACACTAGACAAAAGAGAAATGGATGTAATTTCTCAAAAGTACCCATAGCTCTCCCAGCTCCAGGGATCAGAGTACGGTGGTAGCTGATCCCACAGCATGACTAACTCTTGCTTTCTTCTTTCACTCCTGTCTATTCACTAATGGGCTCTTCTTCCACTGTGTCTTTGGCTGTCTTATCACCATAGTAGTCCCAATAATAGTTACACAGTTTTTGTTGAACTGAATATGAGCCTAATTTTCCTTCCCTCTTCTTCTGATGAAGGAGTAGATGAAGTTGGCATTGGAAAATAGGGGAATGGAAAGCAATAGGAAGAAGAGGTTAAATCCTGTTTATTACTGTTTGATTTTGGACAAATGGCTTCAAGTATGGATTTGGAGGGAGACGTGGTATACCAGATGGTGCCCAAGGGCGATTCCTGTTTTTAAGAGTGAGCCCCTGGTGGTACTTGGGGCGGGGGGAACCATATGTTGTGATCAGGGTTGGCTGCATACAAGGCCGCCTAAGATATATTTGGCTCCCCTATAGCTAGAAGTTTTGTGCTTGCAAATGACACAATCCTAATGGGAACTGTTTTATTTGTTTATTTTTTTGGCAGGGTACAGGCGTCCAGTTGTGCTTAGGTTCTCCAGGTCCATTCTAGGTAATACTCTGGTAGACTCTGTGAGTTGGATACTTTCTTACTCAAATCCAGTGATCCAGGGGGCCACCAGAATCTCACTTGGCAGAACTCTGGGGCACCAGAACAACCCTGGGAGTTGTTCAGAAGACCGTGTTTTGCTGGGGTTTGACATTGGTGGCCTCCTACACACCAGGCATGTACTCAAGTCTTTGAAATGTCTCCCTAATCCCCCCTCCATCCACACCCTGTGGAACTTCTTAAGCACCAAAGGGAATGTAATGGGTCACGATCCTGGAAGTGCCCTGAGAAAGCATGCATTCAACACCTCAGATTCAAGAGACTCAGCGCTTGCAATGACCAAGTTTTTTGCAGTTCTGTTATTTATTGATATTTGGTTTAGAAAGTATCCTCAATAGTCTGATTCTCAATAGTAAGAAAAGTTTATTCACTTCTCTTACTTCCAGATTCAATCCTTCTTTCAAGTGTCCCTCCTGCACTCTGCCATCACCTGTTACTTCTCTTCCTTCTTAAGATGATCTGGGGTGCTCAGGGGACCATAGGGATGTGGCCTGAGCTCCATGGGACAAAGGGAGGAGGTATTACCTGAGATTTGTCAAAACTTCTCTCACTATCTTGCCTTTCCCTGTACTTTTTTTTTTTTTGCTTTTTTTGCTGGGCGAGGCATAAGTGGTTGTGCTCCTGGTTTATTTCTGGCTCTGCACTCAGGAATCACTGCTAGAGGGGCTCAGGAGACCATATTTGGTGTGGGGATCAAACCCAGGTCAGACAAGTGTAAGGCAAGTGCCTCCCACATTGTATTCTTTCTCAGGCCCCTCTCCCCTCTGTTTTGGCACTCACACCAGTTGTTCCACCTGGGCCAGCGCTGGAGGGGCTCCCAGGAGTGGAGCAAGGAGCCTCATGTTGAACGTCATGATTGGAAACCATGATGGGCTGGGGAGGAAGGAGGTGGCTGATGGAGATGCAGTGGCCCACTATGCTGACCAGCTTTTTGGTGGGGCTGGTATCTGAGACAGGAATCTGGACACCCTCTCTCTCCCTGTTCCTGCAGCAGGAACAAAGTGACCTTGGCCGTGTCTCTCCTAGCCACCCTGTTCCTCCGCTCTAAACAAGCTGTTTCTGTGAAGTTTTGAAATGTGAGAACTTCTCTTGAGGCTGGGGCCTTCATGCTTCACTGCAAGCTGTTGAACAACCATTTCCCGTCTTCTGAGCAAGTGGATTGGCTTCCAGATGACACTTTTGGAACCGAATTCCTCTGTTTGTCCCACCAACAGGTATCATCTGTGAGCAGCAAGTGAAGTCAGAGCAGGGCATCCAAGGCTGGCTCCTGATTTTCCATGATTTTGGGTGGGGAGTTGAAGGCTGAGGGAATATTTGCTGAGCTTGGAGCCATGATGACTATAACTGCCAATAAGTAATGATGATGCAAAGTTCAGCCACCTGCTTCAATATCCCCCATCATATAGATCGTTCTATAATAAATCACTGGAAAATGATATTTGAATAATTTCTATTCTTGCTCACTCATCACTCTGAAACTCCCCTCCATGGACAGAGTTGATGAAAATCAAAGGGCCTGTATATGCCATTATTCTGGTTCTAAGTGATAATGACAGAAGAACCCATTCTCCTGAATCCACCCCTGACCTCTCTCCCTGAGAACCCAGGTATAAACTTAGGTATAAAAATTGCTAAAGGGTTATCATATTGAATCCTCAAAGCAAAAGGAACAAGAAGTCATGCTTTCTTAAGTGACTACTGCGTGCTTTGTACGGACAGTGTCAAGTTCCACAAATCTTTTGAGAGAAAGATGCTATTGTTCTCATTTTTTCCACAAAAGTCTGAAGACTCTGTGGGGAAGTTGTCACCTTCCCCCTGCTTACCTGAACCAGGGATGTTGAGACTGGGGTGTGTCAAGGTGCTCTGGGTGGTCTTTGCCTCCTCATCCACTACACCCAGGACAGATTAAGACCAGGGAAGAGAGAAGCCCGCAACTCTCCTGGCTCTGGACTGCTTTGCTTTCATGGCAAAATCCTCAGCGGGACCTCCACTGTCCTGATCTTCTCCATGGATGATGAAGGAGTAAGTTGTCTCTCAAAATCAGGAAAAGTGAAAATTATGGGGGAAGACGGGGAGATAGGAAGAATGAGGAGAAAATAAGGGGGGGGGGATGAGAAACTAGCTGTTCTGGTTACAAAACTGTTTTCTAACATTTCTCAAGTTCCTGGCCATTCATTTTCTGCATGTCACGAGGGCCAAGCCCTAGGAACAATGTTCACATGAATTAAAATGTTTGACTTCTCTGACAAAGATGGACTGGTCCAAAGGGCCAAGTCATATGCCCTAAGTAAGTTCCCACATGTCTAACTACCCTCCTACCCAAAACTAATGGTCTTGGTGCTCCTAAAGATTTTCAAGGAGTCAAGGAGCCCCAGATTTTACTGATGTATGGAGTAGACTAGCCACAAAGCTGTTCTGGACCAGGAACTCAGAAAAGTGAGAGGAAATGGTTGCAAACCTGGTGACAGGGCACAAATCTATTCCAAGGAGACAAAGTACCCAATGCAACCCAATAATGGATTGCTTCTAGTAGGTTCCCATGACCCCCATCCAGTTGTACTTTTCTTATTCCCAACTCCAAGTTCTGCTCTATGAGTTTGGGTCTGCTTAGCTTTAGAGTTCCCATTGTACTGGACTGAGAGCACCTCAGACCCCTTGAATAGTGTCGATAGAGTAGTTTGGGGGACAGAAAAGCAAAGTTAATACTCTCTAGGGGGTGTACTCTGTGTCAGACATTGTGCCACTGATTTGCCTTCACTAACTTAAATCCTCCCTAAAGAATATCTATTAGGCCAAGGTTTAAAGAGGCAGAGTGACTTTCTCAGACCACACAGTTAGAAATAGTCAGAATTCAAATCCAGGTCCAGTAGACCTATGTCTAAAAGAACAGAAGAAAAGCAATCTTTCTAGACGCAACTACCAGCATCATTTCTCAGCTCTTCTTATCTCTGAGTACTCCACAGGATTCTGAATGCTCAGGGCTATTAGCCACAGACAAGAACACTAAAGCTGAAAGCACTTGATTGAAATATCTACAGTCCCCACGAGGTCAGCAGATGAACCAGAAACAGAATGTAGGTGGTCCATTAACTTATTACCTCTGTGCAAAAACTGCCAAGCGCTCCCATTGATTGTATGAAAAATATCTACTCAGGGAAACACATCAGTCAATTTGATAAAGATGTCAAGCATCAAGCCTCATGTTTGTCTAGTGAGCCAAGCGGTGAGAAATGTGAGTGGGTGGTGTCTCCAAATGCTGGCCAAGGTGACGTTCCCATTCATAGCATCCCAGGATCTGGATTGGGGAGACATCTGTAGGGTCAGATAGTCTAGCCCTGAGCTGCCTCTCTGACAAAAAAGCTGCTCAACTTCTGCTTAGATATACCCAGAGTCAAAACCTCAGAATTTTCCAAAGCTCTGAATCTTTTCTCTAGACTTCCTGGTTGTTTCTCTGACGTCCTGGCTGTTGTTTTAATAGAACATCAATATTCTCAGACTGAAATCGATGGACAGAGATGAAGTCATCATTAGCATCCAACATAGTGGCAATTCAGAGGTCCAACCACTTTGGAAAAGATTTTTTTCTTAGAAAGCATTGCTTTCTGTATACTTCAGGGATCCCACTCCTAATATTTTACCCAAATGATCATATATGTTGTTGTCATATGTAGGTGCACTCAGATATGCAACTCACAATCATTGAAAACTGGAAACAACCCAAACATGAACCCCTAAACCAACAATGATCCATGAATGCATAAACAGACTGTGAAGTGCCCACACCTAGAAAAATTCTAGGACAGTCAGTATTTCATCATTTTCAGTGGCTAAACAGAATCTTGCCACTAAAACATGTGACATTATAGCTAAATCTCAAATGCCTTGTCTAAGGAAATAAACTCCAAAAGACTGTATCTCACGATTTCATTTATGTGATGTTCTGGAAAAGGTAACACACACAATATGTGTACAAACAAAACTGCTAGGTACCAGGGACAGGAAACAAAGGGATTCCTGAAAAAAATAAAGAAATAGTTTTAAATGAGAAACAAACTTTTGATTATTGGATGACTCCCATCTGTGTGGTTGCAAAAGTCTTAGTAGAGATAGAAGGTGATGAGTGTACCCCCAGCTCTTTCCTGGAAATTAACTAGGTGCCCTCTTGCAGGTATTTGAATCAGCTTGGCCACTGCCACTTCTTTTTTTTTCCTTTTGGGTCACACCCAGCGATGCACAGGGGTTACTCCTCGCTCTGCACTCAGGAATTACCCCTGGCGCTGCTCAAGGGACCATATGGGATGCTGGGAATCAAACCCGGGCCAGCCGCGTGCAAGGCAAGTGCCCTACTTGCTGTGCTATTGCTCCAGCTCCTTGCCACTTCTGAGTTCAATCATTTTGTGTTCCAGAAACCTGACCCAGACCATCTTGGAACTGTACTGACCTGTATTTGAGCTGTATTGTGTCAAGGTATTTCCATTCCAGGCTACTTATATGCTTTCTGCTGCTCCAAGATAACTCATATAACTCATGGGCATTCTTTGTTTCCAACTCAGAAATGGTTTCCTTTTATTGGTGGTCTACTTTGTGGTTTTCTCTGAAGAATTTCTTCAGTCCTTAGGCATCACAGCTTTTAAAATATTTACACAAGGTGTTTCCCTCTCTATGTCTTCTTATGTCACTTAGGGGTGCTGGATGGGGTAGGTTAAAATGAAGTCAATGCCTCTTCTAGAACCTTTGATTCCCTGCCCCTGGGGATGATGTGTTTTCTGGCCCCATTACAGAATCTAACTCCTCTTGATAGGCTTAATTCATACAATCGAAATTCACCATGTCTATTTCTATGTAAGAACCCCAAGTTTATCCATGATTTAAGTTCTTTTCTCATGCATCACCCTGTGTAAATAAGTACTGTAAATAAATATTGGGGGGAGGGAAGCTGGGAGAGTGTATTTGATTACAGAGGTTAGAAATGCTCAATTGTGGTGTTAATCTTTTCTGTAGTGTATTTTCCCCTTCTAACAGTTTCTACCTGTTTCTCCCACTTCTCTTCTCAGCTATGGTGTTAGGAAGTCTAGCACTTCTTTGTTACTTCTTCAGCTCTCTGGGGAGGATGATCATTGGCTTCTAGAATCTTCAATCCAAGCTGCTTAACAAGAATGCCATGTCTGCTGGAGAGACTGCATCTGGAGTTAAGAATTTCTATATGCACCTGCCAGTTAAGAAGACAGAAGGGAGGAGAGGAGACATAGAACAAAACAAGACATGACTCCCTTACCAAGATACAAGGAGAATAAAGGGTCTCTTTTCAGACGAGGACATGCTTTCTGTTCTGAATCTGCCTTTCCTCCCTATGTAAAAAATATCTGGGGAAATAACCTGGCACTACCAAGTTCATCACTGAGCAAAATAATGTCTTTTCCTCAGGAGGCTTGGAGTGAAGTCATACTAGCCGTGCAAATTCTCCATGGTCTTGATTGGAAAGTGTTTGAATACATAACTTATTTATTTTTTGCTTCAAGGTGCATTTAATTTTTAAATATTTAAAATAATGGAATCACCATGAGATATACAGTTACAAAACTGTTTATGATGGTTTCAGTCATGGATATTACAACAACCATCCCTCTATCATTGTATATTTCCCACCACTAGCGTCCCCAGTATCCCTCCTGCCACTCTCCCTCCCTGAGTCTTTCTCTATGGCAGGTACTTTTCTTCTCTCTCTCTCTCTATTTTTTTTGGGGGGGCATTATAATTTGCAATACAGATATTCGGAGGCAATAATGTTTGGTCCTTTACTTACTTTCAGCATGCATCTCTCATCCAGTGTGATTACTTCCAAGAATCATTGTCATACTGGTCCCTTCTTTATTCCAACTGCCCTCTCCACCAGCATTTGAGTCAGGTTTCCAACAACCATAAACCAATCCACCTAGCCCTTGCTTCTACTATCCTTGGGTATTAGTCTCATAATATGTTTTTTTATATCCCACAAATGGACCCAGATATTCTGTGTCTGTTCCTTGCCTTCTGACTCATTTAACTCAGCATGTACTCTCCATGTCCATCCATTCATAAGCAAATTTAATGATCTTATTTTTCCTACTTGCTGCATAATTTCAATTATGTAGATATGCCATAGTTTCTTTAACCAGTCATCTGTTCTTGAGCACTCTGGTTGTTTCCAGAATCTGGTTATTGTAAACGGAGCTGCAATGAGCATAGATGTGCAAATGGGATATCTGCTCTGTGTTTTTGTGCCCCTGGGAAATATTCCCAGAACCAGTATTGCTGGGTCATGTGGAAGCTCAATTTCTAGTTTTTTGAGGAACTCCCATATTGTTTTCCAAAAAGGCTGGAGTAGTTGGCATTCCTACCAACAATGAATGAGTGTCCCTTTCTCCCTGCATCGCACCAGTACTGGTTGTTCTTGTTCTTTTTGATGTGTGCCAGTCTCTGGTGCAAGATGGTATCTCTTTGTTGTCTTGATTAGCATTTCTCTGATGATTAGGGACAGAGAGCATTTTTCTCCACATGCCTTTTGGCCGTTTGTATTTCTCCTTTGAGGAAGTTTTTGTTCATTTATTCTCCCCATTTTTTGATGTTTTTATCTTGTTCTATTGTGCCTATATATCTTGGATATTAACTCCTTATATAAGGAGGACACGAGGAGGAACTGGAGATGCATCCCCTGCTCATGGATTGGGAGTATTATATTGTCAAAATGGCAATACTCCCTAAAGCACTATACAGATGCAATGAAGTCCCTTATAAGGATACCCAGGACATTTTTTCATAGAAATAGACAAAACACTCCTGAAATTCGCATGCAACTATAATCCCCCTTGAATAGCTAAAGCAATCCCTGGGAAAAAGAAGATGAGAAGCATCACCATCCCAAGCGTAAAACTATACTACAGAGCAGTCATAATTAAAACAGCATGTATTGGAATAAATACAGACATGCAGACCAATGGAATAGAGTTGAATATCCTGACACAGATCCTCAAATACACGGTCACTTAATCTTTGATAAAGAAGCAATAAATGTGAAGTGAAGAGAGAAAAGCCTCCTCAACAAGTGGTCCTGAAAAAATTCGACAGCTACATGTGAAAAAATGAACTCAAACCACTTTCTAATGCCAGGCACAAAAATCAGATCAAAAATGGATTAAAACCCTTAATATAAGATATGGACCCATAAGGTACATGGAGGAAAGTGTAGGTAGAACCCTCTATGACACTGAACCTAAAGTCAGTCCTCTTTCTTTCTTTCTTTCTCTCTTTCTTCTCTCTTCTTTCTTTCTTTCTTTCTTTCTTCTTTCTTTCTTTCTTTCGTTCTTTCTTTCTTTCTTTCTTTCTTTCTTTCTTTCTTTCTTTCTTTCTTCTTCTTTCTTTCTTCTTTCTTTCTTTCTTTCTTTCTTCTTCCTTCTTCTTCCTTCTTCTTCCTTCCCTTCTTCCTTCTTCCTTCTTCCTTCCTTCCTTCCTTCTTCTTCCTTCCTTCCTTCCTTTTCTTCTTCCTTCCTTCTTCTTTCTTTCTTCTTTCTTTCTTTCTTTCTTTCTGTCTTTCTTTCTTTCTTTCTTTCTTTCTTTCTTTCTTTCTTTCTTCTCTTTCTTTCTTTCTTTCTTCCTTCCTTCCTCCTTTCTTCTTTCCTTCTTTCTTTCTTTCTTTCTTTCTTTCTTTCTTTCTTTCTTTCTTTCTTTCTTTCTTTCTTTCTTTCTTTCTTTCTTTCTTTCCTTCTTTCCTTCTTTCTTCCTTCCTTCCTTCCTTCCTTTTCCTTCCTTCCTTCCTTCCTTCCTTCCTTCCTTCCTTCCTTCCTTCCTTCCTTCCTTCCTTCCTTCTTTCTTTCTTTCTTTCTTTCTTTCTTCTTCTTTCTTTCTTTTCTTTCTTTCTTTCTTTTCTTTCTTTCTTTCTTTCTTTCTTTCTCTTCTCTCTTCCTCTGTGTGTGTATGTTTTGTTTTGTTTTTTGATCATACCCAGTGATGGTCAGGGGTCACGCAGGAATTACTTCTGGTAGTTCTCAGGGGACCATATGGGATACCAGGGATCAAACCAGGGTTGGTCACCTGCAAGGCAGACACTCTACTTGCGGTACCATTGCTTCGGCCCCTAAAGGCATCTTTAAAGATGAAACACCACTGACCCAAGCAAGGGTAAGCAAACGATAAACAAATGGGACTACATTAAACCAAGAAGCTTCTGCACCTCAAAAAAGAAAAAAAACAGTGGCCAAGATACAGGGACAGTTAAGGTTCTTATCATCTTCTAGCCATATCAGTTTGGACTGGATTCTGTGAAGAGGTGTAGGATAAGGAAAAGTTCTGGTTTTACTGGGAGAAACACCCTAGATACATGGGGGAAAGACCCAACAAAGAAACAGGAAAACAAAAATATTCCTAGTCTTCCTCCATGCATCACTATGAGCCGTTATGGTGTTGAAACATATGGTGGAAACATAACTCAAGCATTGGCCAGCCCACGGGACAATTTTTCTGCATTTCTGGAATGGTCTCATGGAGATTTACAAATACTTGTTATTGACCAGGATTCCCCTTATTCTTCATCACACAGGCATTTCTTCTCTCTTGTACCAGACAAAACCCACCCCCTTCTTTCGGGATTGCTTTTATTATGTTTCTTTCTTCTCACTGTACCTCACGGTGATTCACTAATAAAAATTTTAAAAAGCCAACCCTTCTCGGACTCTATTGGTCTGAGCGTAGATGACGATCTCCTTCCTTCAGCTCAGAACTTTCATTGTGGGGACAATCCTGTCTTTATTTGGAAAAAATATTTTGAGTCACTATGGTAAAGAGTGACACCCAAGGGTATGCTCAAGTAACAGAAGATACTTTTAGATCAACTCAAGTGTAGGGTAAGCCTTTGGAGACAAAAGTGAGGAGAGAAACAAGGAAATGAGGAGAGCTGGTCAGGAGATGGAGAGACCTCGAGGCAGCCGAAAAGGTTTAATGTAAATCATGTAAAAATCACCCAAAGGTCAGAGGGAATGAACTTGAGAGAGTGTGTGTGCTGGAGAAAGGGCCTGGATTTTGAGCTTAGAGTTAGAGAAGTCAGATGCTCTGCCCAGGATATGGGAACTGAAGAGCAAGAACGGGCTGAGTCTAGTTAGGTTTGTTTCCTCATTTCTTCCTTGTGCTTGAACTCCTTCCTCTAGAAGTTGCATCTTCGCATTTCCAATACTAAACACACTGCCTCTCTGGCCGGGGTGATAGCGGTGCGCGCTCTGCCGAGATGCGACTTGAGTGGCCACATGTTTATTTGTGCGGCCACTCTGCTGCTGATGACCACGACCCAGAGGACAGCTAGACTACTTTTGGTACCAGCAACCGCTTCCACCAATGTCTCTAGACTGTGAACTAAGCCAGAGTTCCATGCTGCCCCAGGAAGGGAAATGATGCAATTTCTAACATAAATCTCACTGGACTTAACTACTAAAGTACTAAAATGCAGAAATCCTAAACTGCGTGGCCACAATAGCCGCAATAGGCGCAATAGTGGCCGCGCGACTTCATATCTCTTCATTCTCAGCAATGAAAAACTATCAAATGCTTCTTTGTCAGCAGGGCTGTTCTTTTTTTTTTTAGGGGAAACTCCAACAACAATAGTGAATATTGTGTTGAAATATGGAATATAATCAAGGTAAAGAGAAAATGAAGTGAAATTTATCAGCTACGCAAGCGGGGGTGGGGGGTAGGGGGGTGGGAGGTATACTGGGGTTTTGGTGGTGGAATATGGGCACTGGTGAAGGGATGGGTGTTCGAGCAGTGTATAGCCGAGATAAGCCTGGAAACTGTAACTTTCCACATGGTGATTTAATAAAAATAAAAAATAAATAAACACACTGCCTCAATCATAGCTATCCTTTAATCAATATTGTTCAAAGAAAAGAAAGGTAGAAAGTTAGGCAGTAACATATTCTAATTTTGCAAATATTAAAGGTAAACAATAATTGAGAACGACCCAGGAAATTCAAAGTCCTGATGTCTTGTGAAATCTTTTCTTTTTTTTTTCTGATTTTTTGGGGTCATAGTCAGCGATGCTCAGGGGTTACTCCTGGCTCTATACTCAGGAGTTACTCCTGGTGGTGCTTGGGGGACCATATGGGATACTGGGGATTGAACCCAGGTCAGCCGCGTGCAAGGCAAACGCCTTATCCACTGTATTATTACTCCGGCCCCTGTGAAATCTTTTGATTCATAAGAAAGATATCAGTAAAAGGTGTCCTTCAATATTGAGTTCCTTTTATAGACTAGACTGATAGACAGTTTCAAGCCTCACTCAGGGTAGTGTGTGCCTTGAACATTTTCCTTTGTTCCTTACCGGGATTTCTGGCACATGATCTAGAATCATGGAAAAATAAATTGAATAGGGTGTGAGAAATCACTTTTAGATAGCCTGAGCCCCCTTTCCCCTATCATATAACATTTTCCATCTTTGTTTTATAAAACATACTTTTACCTTGAAGTAAGGTCTCTCTGGGTCTACCTAGATGTGTATTCCACACATGAATAAACCCAAATTAAAAGTATGACACATGATTGGCATCATGTCAGTGCTGGAAAGTGTTTTGCAAATGTTTTACAAGAAATAGAGATTATGACTCCAAACCACAATGGTTTCCTGGTCAATGAAAGGCCCCTTTGTTTTGCGATTCATCTTAAATTAGGATCTGTAGAGTGGATTGGGAGCTCAGTTATAGAGCAGGGTTTAAAAGAGTCAAGTTGGTATTTTTTAACTCTGGAAGGGGCTGAGGAAAAGTGAGATGTGAGAAAGTAAGGTGAAAACGGAAAGGGGCTCATGAGACAGAAGATATAAAATAACCAGGTAAAATGTGTCATGTATAGCCAGTCAGGAAAATGAGGCCCACCACACATGTCTGAGAATTAAAATGGGAGGAGTCCACGCTCTCAGACATAACCCATTTGTTCCTCCACTCCTTATAAACATTTAACTGAGATTTTGAGGAAAGTAAACAATTTTGATCAGTTCTCCTGGAATTAAAGTAATCTTGGGGAGCACTTTGGATTTTCAACAGAATACACTTTCACTTAGGACTTAAAAGCAGGGAGATTTATAAGTGTGTGTGGGACGGAGGGTAGGTAAGATAGAGAAGAGACAAGTGTGACAATAATAGCTGGAAATGATCATGATGGACAAGATTTGAGAGTTAAAAGTAGGTAAAGGGATTTTCTTGATAACCTTTAAGTAGCAATATTGCAAACCACAATGCCAAAGAGAGAAAGAGAGACAGAGACAGAGACAGAGAAGAAAAGCACCAGTCATAGAGGCAGGCAGGGGGTGGAGGGGGTGGGATTATGGGAGACACTGGAGGCACTGGTGCTGGGAAATGTACACTGGTGGAGGATGGGTTTGGAATATTGTATGACTGAAATCCAATCATGAACAGCTTTGTAGGGTCTATCTCACAGTTATTCAATAAAAACATTAAAGAATAATTAAAAAAGCAGGGAGAGTCTACCAGATATGAGTCACACAAGATGATTTGATATGGTAACTTATCAAATAAGTTTTAAATCAAATTTGTATTAAAATACAAATATTTTCTTTCCTACATCATTATCTTTGAATTCACATTTGAAGTAGGAAGATGGAGATAGAGATAAAACTCATATACAGCAGTCTAATTTTAGCTGGGAGGTACATATTTCCAACAGAGGAAATTTTATACAGTTTTGGTCTTCCCTGGTTTGAATATAATGATATAATAATGGTACAAGAGATCTGAAGACCATCACCCACGTAAAGTTAGCAGATTTGGGGGAAAAAACGTGATCAGAATGATACATCATCCCAATCACTTCCATGGGGGAAAGTTTTCACACATGATTTGTATACTCAAAGAAAAATGACATGAGGTATAATTACAAGCCAAGTCTGAGCTAAGAACTTAGTGAAATTCAGAACTGTGACACTAACAAGGCCATAGAAGAACTAATATGTTGAGGAGCTATACGAAAATCCTTATCCAAATTTCTTTATTTTGGGAAAAAAAAACTTGCTGGGGAGGTAATCCAATCATACTGGATTTCATCCCTGGCATCACATGGTCTCCTGAGTACTGCTGATTGCAGCCCTGGAGGGCTCTGAGTCATGCTGAGGTGGGCTTGGAGGCCCTCAGTACTGCAGGGACCAAGCAACCTGGAGTCCTTGGGCTCTTGTGCTAAACCATCAGCCCAGCTGGCAGAGAATCCCTTGAGGATAGCTTCGAGGTCCCCCAATTGAGTACTGTTTTGGAGACCCTCATCCTAGAATAAAGGACAAAGACAAAACCAAATCTTGTTGGCAGATGAAATTTCTCTGGGTCTTGCTCATGATCAGATATATTTGTTGGATCATAATATTAATGAGAGTGACTGTATAGTTTGTCCATTCTAACTATTTCCTCTGATAACTTGCCCGGTCTTGATCACAGCTATCTTTCCAGTCATCCATCTGATCCTTCCCCCTTTAATCTAAGAGGTTATTTAGAGCAGGGCTTTTACAACATTTTTCACTCACAGTTCCTTTTTCCCCAAGAAATACACTATGGGTGTGTGCTGCCAGAAACACCATGCACTTGTGACACATATGAGTTTTTGAATTAATTTT
Source organism: Sorex araneus (assembly GCF_027595985.1). Classification (NCBI taxonomy): domain Eukaryota; kingdom Metazoa; phylum Chordata; class Mammalia; order Eulipotyphla; family Soricidae; genus Sorex; species Sorex araneus. Next base: position 250,611,987 of record NC_073313.1, on the reverse strand, counting down.
TGCTCATTGCGCGTTCAGAAACCTTTTTTGTTGCCAAATTCCTCAGGACCACCACACTCAGTGATCCAACCTGGAGGATGTTACATCCCACAGTAAAGAAACTAGAAATTACAATGTTGAGTATATGAATGAACAAAATGGTGGCTGAACAAGGGAAGTCTTCAGGGCTTGTTTGTGGCCAAGAAGTATATGGCAAGTGGCTTGTCTAGCATTTTGTCTATCTTCTCGAGGCAAGATTTTATTTGGCTCATAATGTCACTGTAGGCTTTCTTACAAGATAAAGAAATGAGGGAATGATGTCTGTGCCCAAGACAATAAACAAGATGATAATGACGCTAGCGAATAGAGTAAGTCTGGCAATAACATAGCTCAAAAATGGGCAAAGCTCAGCAATGTCTGGGTCATAGTGTAAGCAATCACCTGCAGGTAATAAAAGAGTTTCCCCACCTGGTGACTACAAGTGCAAAGTATCCTCTATATTCAATTAGGCAGTGTAATCTGTATTCATTTTTTTTTTTAGTGGAGGCCTCCCAAGCTGTGCTTAGCAGGGGTAGGTCCCCATGAGCAGTTCTTGGACAATTTGGAGGGCATTTTGGTGCCAGGTCCTGAGGATGCTGTGCTGTAGCTCTGTGAAACCCCAGCCTACCCCAACAATGCTGGGGGCCTCCAGGGCTGTACCCTGCAATGCTCAGTGTTGATGTGGAATCAAACATGGGTCAGGGGCCTGGTAGGCATGGACCCTCACCACTACACTATCTTCTAGACCATGCTTTTCCCCCCACTCTGTCAGAATTTGCTATCCCAGTGGCATCCTAGTAGCTGCTTTCTTTGAAAACAGAGGATTCTCAATTCTATCCTCGATCACAGTTTCAATAACATCATCTTGTTGAAAACTCACAACGATCAGCTTCTGCTAGGGGGATGTCTGGGCAAAGATGATATCTGAGGTGCTGGTTAAGAGTTCATCCCGGGGCTCCTGGCAAGTCCTTCAGCTTCCTACTGCTTCAGCTGCAAACTTGTTAACGTGTGTCTCTGTGGAGGTGTTTCTCAGTGCAGTTCCCCATCTCACTGGTGGCTGGAACGACATGCTCTTAGAAACAGTTTCGTCTGTATAGGACGATCCTTTCTAGCCTTGATCAGAGCCCTTAGTTTGTGACATTTTATAAGCACATAGGAGCAGTGGACTGAAGGGGATTCATCATGGGTCTGCAAGGCAGAAATTTGAGAGGGGAAGGTCACGGCATTTGTCAAAAGAGTAAGTTTCTGGAAACTCAACTTATGACAGGTGAGATGACAGAAGACCAGAACAAGGCTCTGCCGGGCTGTCTAAACCCATATGTACTGCTGGAAGGTCTTAGCTAAGCTTTTGTTCAGATCGAGTTCTATAAATGGGCAATGATGGTGCCTTCTACATGATGTCCTCAAGACTCCCACTAGCATCACAGGTAGACATTTGACTGTGGGGTTCACCCATCTTATGCACAAGGAGCTGGAATTTGTTGGTAAAATCAAAGAAATTTCAGGCACTAGGCAGCTTCATTTCTTGATTTCCATCCTATCATTCCCAAAAGATATCTAAGAACTTCAAAGGGCAGTTTCCGAGGCATCTCAAACTCCAGATTTTTTAATGATGGGAACATTTTTCTGTCCTCGATTGACCTTACACAGTGTCATTTTGAGTAAGAATCTCCAGATTGCAGAGCTTTAGGCAAAGATTTGGTTTATCTGTTCATCATATGTGTCAACCCGCAGCTCTAAGTGTTCAATGTGGATGGGTTTTGTCAAATCTAAGTGACAGTCTTGCCAGAGCAAATGATGCTGGTGGCCACTGCTTCCAGGTTTTTCATCAGCAGTTTTTGGCTGTTCATTTTATATTGCTAACAGAGTGTCAGCAGTAATGTTCAGGAGGTTCTGTTACATTGGCACATAATGTTGCCATTGGGCAAGATAACTCAATCAAAGATGATATCAGATGGACATGATGATATTGAAGAAAAAAGTGTTGATGAAATAGACACTTCTAATACATTCCAAACCAAGTGCTCAGTCTTTTTTATTTTTGTTTTTATTTATTTTTGGCTTTTAGGCAGTGATTAGGGATTTTTTTTTGCTTTTGCTTTTGGACCATCCCTGGCTCTGTACTCTGGGTTCACCTCTGAAGGGGTTCAGGGGACCCTTTGTGGTGCTGGGGATCAAACTTGAGTTGATTGCAGGCATAGCAAGCACCCTACCTGCTGTAGTTCCAGTACAATTGGTCAGTCTTTTAACTTTTCTTAATATTATTTTAGTTAATCAAAGGACCATGATGTCCAAAAATTATTGATAGTTGAGTTTTAGACATATGATATTTCAACATCAATATGACCACTAATGTCCAGATTAGCCTTTTCCCCAGAGTATACGGAGAAGGACAGAGAAGGAAAGAAACCAAATGCTCAGTCTTAATGACAATGGCCATTTTCTTACTCATAACCCTTCAAGCCGGGGAAAGAATACATGCAAATGATAGCTCCATTATCTGTGTTGTCTCCAATTGGTTGTAGAAGAAAAGTCAGTGTGCTTGCTACAAAGGGATTGTTATCAGTAGGGCACAGGAGCAGCCAGCCTCCTGCTATCTATAGGGATTTGGTCTTCTTTAATCTCTGCTATGTTCCTGACCTACTATCATCATTATCACTGTCATCACTGTCATCCCATTGCTCATTGATTTGTTTGAGCGGGTACCAGTAATGTCCCTCATTGTAAGACTTATTGTTACTGTTTTTGGCATATCGAATACGCCACAGGTAGCTTGCCAGGCTCTGCTGTGCAGGCGTGATACTCTCGGTAGCTTGCCAGGCTCTCCGAGAGGGGCGGAGGAATTGAACATGGGTCGGTTGTGCGAAAGGTGAACGCCCTACTGCTGTGCTATTGCTCCAACCCAACACCTAGATTATCAGAAATTAATTTATAAGGAATGTGGAGCAATGGTCCTAATGACACAAATCACTCCATCAGACAGCTGCAGAGTTACTAGCTAAAAACAGCCCCAGGGAGCACTGTCTAAAAAAAAAACACAAGAACTTCACACTTTTCTCAGAAAATGATCACCTTCCTTCTCTAGACAGAATCTAAGTATTCAGTACTGGGTTGCATTTGATATTCAGTACTCCAATGATAAGTATGCCTTTTTTTAGGTGCTCAAGGTGCCCGCTTGAGCAAATTGATGAGCAATGGGATGACAGTGACAGTGACAGTGACATCTAGGTGTTCCAAGTAGTTGTCCTTTAAGCTCCTGTACTTCTCCTTGTCACATGTGTTGGCTGTTTGCTCTGTGTTTCACTGAGATACACAGAGTAAATTCCTGGCATTGTTTTTTCCTTGATGCGACTACAGTGAAGTTGGTACAGAGGAAAAGAGTACCATGAGCCTGAGTCATACTAAAAATCCTGGAAACTAGTATCCGATCCATCTGTGGGAGCTTGAGGTGGGGGAACTGAGTCAGGCTCAGTCTGAGTCCTGCTCTGGCATTTGGCAGCCAAGGGACTTCAGTTCCTTCTCCTGGTTTTCTGTACTATTCCGGTTCATTTGAAAAAATACATTAAATCAGACTGCAAGCCTGGTGAAGGTAGAACCTGGGTATTTCATCATTGTATTCTTACCACATGGAAGTTTAAAATAGTTATGTGTGGAATCCCCCAAACAGCCCCCACATCTCACAATCTGGGGAACGTTGGCTTGTGTCCACCATTTGGTTAAGTGATGTAGCCAGTAATAAGAAGTCATAAAGTCTGAGTTAGTGGGTTTTATAAAACCAGGTCCTTGACTCAGGTCAGCAGTTCTCCACAGAGGTTCCTGGAAATCTTTGCAAAGATTAAAGGATTTAAATCAATCTACACCTCAGTTTCTACATCTGTAAAAATGTACAGGGTGAGAAGTGGAAACCGAGGACTGGAGAGATTATAGAGATTAAGGTGCATGTCTTGCAAGCAGTCAACCCAGGATCAATCCTCAGAACCTTATGGTTACCCAAGCATTGCCAGGTGTATCCCTGGAGGTCCCTGAGCACTGCCTGGGTAGCCCATGTAATTCTGGCACTACAGAGCTGGAGCAGCCACACATCCTTAGGGCCTCACACTGAATCACAGGCCTGATTGGCTGAGAATGGTTAGGAGGGTCCCCCATGCATCTTTGAACACTGCTCAGGAGTCCTGCCCCCAAAGTAATGAAAGAGTTTGCTTCTTGGACTTGATAAGATTAAATGAGATAGAGACTGTGAACTAAGCCTTTGCCCCATGCTGGCTGAGAAGGGGAATATCCTTCTTCCTCGGTTTTTCTTCCCTTTGTGGGAAGAAGCGGCGTGGTGTCCGCCATATTATGGAACTTTTAAGCAGGTATGAACTTGGTGGTGCGGGAAGGCGAAAAAAAATGTGTTTTGAACTTGAAACAGCAGGACGCTTGGGAAGTCTCGGGCCGGGGCCGATACCGGCTTGTGCTCCGCCGAGATTCGACCCGGGTGGCCTTGCTTTTGCATAGCCGCTTTGCTGCTGAACGACCAAGATCCAGAAACCAGCTACACTACTTCTGGTCCCAGCAAGTGCTTGCAGCCATGTCTCCAGACTGTGAACTAAGCCTTTGCCCCATGCTGCCCCAGGAAGGGAAATGATGCAATTTCCAACATAAATCTCCCTGGACTTAGTTACTAAAATACAGAAATCCTAAACTTCATATCTCTTCATTCTCATCAATGGAAAACTAATTATCAAATGCTTCCTTGTCAGTAGGGCCGTATTTTTGGGGGGTAAACTCCAACAACAATAGTGAGTTGTGTGTTGAAACTCCAACAACAATAGTGAGTTTTGTGTTGAATTATGCAATGTAATTAGGTAAAGAGAAAATGAAGTGAAATTTATCAGTTATGCAGGCCGGGGTGGGGGGGGTGGGGGTGGGAAGTATACTGGGGATTTTTGGTGGTGGAATATGGGCACTGGTGAAAGGATGGGTGTTTGAGCATTGTATAACTGAGACATAAGCCTGAGAACTTTGTAACTTTCCACATGGTGATTCAATAAAATAAAATAAACTTTAAAAAAAAGATTAAATGAGTTAATGCACACAGAACACAGTGATTCATAGTATTTCATAGTATTTAGTTACTCTCAGAATTAGTTATTAAGGTAAATACTACTGTAATGAATTAAAACAATGCCTTATATAGATTATAACTCTATTTTAATCTACTTGTCAACTCTTAATTTCCTGTGATATATGATGATAGGAGGAATATGTACCCTTGATCACTGTATCACTGTCATTCCATTGTTCATTGATTTACTCGAGCGGGCACTAATAATCTCTCCATTAGTCCCAGCCCTGAGATTTTAGCAGCTTCTCCTTACTCATCTTTCCCAATGACTGGAGGCTCTTTTCAGGATAGGAGAATGAGACTTATTGTTTCAATATGTATTTGGCATATTGAATACAGTACAGTGAACTTGCCAGGCTCTTCATGAGGGCAGGTTGCTCTCAGCAACTTGCCGGGCTCTCCGAGAGGCATATATATATGTATATATATATATATATATATATATATTGTAGACAGTGAGTTTTGGAGGGTGGCCAATGAGATTATCTGGAGCTGGCAGGAGGTGGCTTATGGGTGTGACCCACGGGTCACTAGAGATTGGGGAAGCAGGCAGAGGATCTCTACTCCCGGGTCCCATTGAACCTGGAATCCAAGATCACAAAGTTCTGCATTCCCTGGGTTCTGTGGGACTTTGCTCATGTGTGAGGCTCAGCCTGAGCGTGGCAGTGGTTGGGTAGTGGAGGTTGGCTGCCGGGGCTGGGTCTCTTGGGGCGGGGAGGGCTCTCACCCACCCTGGTCTGGGGTGCCCCTGGCACGGAGTCCGGTGGCATGGTTATGGGGGCCTCATTTTGTGCTCCCTTCCAGAAGTAGCTGTGAATTCTCTCTGTATTACATTACATTCTGTAAATGTACCTGATTAAACAGGACGTAACAGCTCACAGTTGATCAGACACCAGCATCTTTATTATTGTCCCGAAAGCTAGTGCTCATTATAACTCATTGTGGCATTTTGGATTCTTGTTAAATATTGAAGGTTCATATACTAATTACTTACTCTTAGATTTATATCTCTGTCACTGTAACTGTCATCCTGTTGCTCATCAATTTGCTTGAGCGGGCACCAGTATTGTCTCTATTGTGAGGCTTGTTACTGTTTTTGGCATATTAAATACGCCCCGGGTAGCTTGCCAGACTCTACCATGCAGGCTAGATACTCTCCGTAGCTTGCCGGGTTCTCCGAGAGGAGTGGAGGAATAGAACCTGGGTCGGCCACATGCAAGGCAAGTGCCCTACCCACTGTGCTATTGTTAGTATTGTTTTCTCAAGATAAGTCAATAAATCCATTGCTCTTTATGGAGCTCTTTGTTTTATGGAGCCCAGGAACCGGGAGTCTCCTGTTATAGGAAATAGTCTGGTGCTCCTTATGTTGAGCAGTGCTGGAGCTCAGTAGGCCATCTTGGAAATTTTCAGAGGATCATGAAGTGGTTGGAATCAAACTTAGGGCGTCCACATGCCAGGCATGTGCTGTAGTCCTTGAACTATCTCCCTGAGCCCTCAAAGAGCTATTTGAAAGGAGAGAATATGTATTGTTTGTCTCATCCTGCATATCAAGGTCAGATCATGAAAATCAGGAGGTGTGAAATAAACCTTTGTTTTGTTTTATTTTGTTTTTAGGCCACACCCAGTGATGCCCAGGGTTTATTCCCGGCTTTATGTTCAGAAATTACTTTTGGTGGTGCTTGGGGAACCTTATGGGATTCTGAGGATTGAACCGGGGTTGGCCATGTGCAAGACAAATGCTCTACCTGCTGTACTATTGTTCTAGTCCATGAAATGCACTTTTGAATCAATAAATCCTATTCATGGGAGTTGTTGACACCAGATATTAGTTCTCAATTGTATTGCATCCATGGTCGTTTAGTAATGAAAGTTAAAAATAACACCTTCCTGAGATACCTTCCCATACTCAGGAATTCTTATTATCTTATGATATACTCTAACAAAAATTCTGTCCTTTCTGAAATCCACTTCCGATTTGTATCTAGCAGCTATCTCCACAATGAGGATGAAATTAACCGTCAGTCTTGTCCTCATTAAAAGTCATCTGATATGGACTTTGGAGGACTACAGTCTGATGCAATCTTCATTGACTCCATAAGCAATGCCATGATCAATCTTAGGAGCTGAACTGATGCAGCTTATCAAGGGACCTTAGTTGCTATGACACCATGGCCTGACTTGATACTCTTGGCCAAAGTCAAGTGATGGGTGGGTAACTTGGCTCACTACACAATCTGCCTGGCCCACACTGGTGGTATGTGTCAGGGCAACAAGAATGTATTGCCTAAGCTAGGAATGTGAACTGTCTCTAAGGGCTGGAGGAGGAGGAGGAACATGGAGGGTGGATGCTCTTATGATGAGGGCTGAATAAGAGAACAGGTTGTTCAGAAGCACATGTAAACAGTTCTTGGCTTCACTGTCCCTGCTGTTAACCACAGTTACAACTGATCATGGGCATTGGGGAGGCGCAGAAAAAAGGCACAAAACCAGACATGAATGATAGCGCATGATTTAGATCAAGTTGGCATAGGTGTCAACTTATTTTGGGACAGTTGGGTGTGACTGAAGACACCATGATGTTAAGGAAGGGTCTAGTAAAGAGAACGCCTCACCCTGAGGAAACCTTTGGAGACCATCATCTTCCCAAAAGGATTCAGCCTGATTTGATGGAAGAACACTAGAGATTCCTTCTTTTCCACAGTCTAAACTTCCCTCATCTAGGCTCTCACCCATAATTTTGCTCTTCTTCCTTTGCTGAAAATTAATTTTAACAAATAAAACATTTTTTAAAAATTCATTTATTTTATTGAATCACCATGTGGAAAGTTACAAAGCTTTCAGCCTTATGTGTCAGTCACACAATGCTCAAACACCTGTCCCTTCACCAGTGCATATATTCCACCACCAAAAACCCCAATATACCTCCCACCCCCATCCCCGCCTGCATAACTGATAAATTTCACTTCACTTTCTCTTTACCTTGATTACATTCGATATTTCAACACAAAATTCACTATTGTTGTTGGAGTTTTTCCCCAAAAAACAGCCCTGCTGACAAGGAAACATTTGATAATTAGTTTTCCATTGCTGAGAATTAAGAGATATGGAGCCACATGGCCGCGATAGTTTGGGCTTTCTGTATTTTAGTATTTTAGTAACTAAGTCCAGGGAGATTTATGTTAGAAATTGCATCATTTCCCTTCCTGGGGCAGCATGGGGCTATGGCTTAGTTCACAGTCTAGAGACATTTCTACAAGCAGCTGCTGGTACAAAAGTAGTCTAGCTGGCCTCTGGATCATGGTTGATCAGCAGCAGAGCGGCCATACAAATGTGCAGCCACCCGGGTCGCCAGTAGATGAAACATTTTGAACTGAAGTAGGTTCACCTTTCTGCTGTAGAATTTGTGCTTGGAAGGCAGGGCTTTAGGGCTTTGAGATGTTCTGTGGAAAAAGGAACATTGTTTGTGACTTTTTTAAACACACATTTTACCTTAATCCCAATAACCTCTCAGTACTCAATTATCCCATAGGCAACAGAGAGGCTATAGTTTAAGTCTCAGGACAACCAGCTCTTTAGTCTGAAGAATGAGTGCTTCTTCATCTCTGCACAACCCTTCTGATGTTTGGCCATTCTTAGGAAACACATTTTCTGGAAATCTCACTTTTGCCATCTTTTCAGAACTGACTCTATTCTTCAGATACTTGCTCATGGCCACATTTTTAGAGAGCCTTTCTTGACCACTTTGTCTGAAATAAGCATTCCAACATATCCAGTCCTCACCATATCCAGTCCTCCCCTAGGATCGTGGTCTATCTGGTTCTTTTATTCCTGGCCTTCTTCCCGATTCTAAATGCGTGTGTATTTTACTCACTTAATTCTTGCCTTTGAGTGTTTAATCAGACCCTTCTTGTTTATAGTTATTTTTTCAGGACACAGGACAAACCCAGCATCCTTAACATATTTGAGTCTCTTTGATAGTTTGATAGTTTCTGGGGATGTGAGTTAGACATAGTGTCTTAAGGTGTTGTGTCTAGTTGGGAAGATCGAAACTTATCTGTGGGAGAGAGAGGGAAGAGAGAAGGAAGTGAGAGACAGAGAGAGAAGAAAAAGAGAAGGTAGAGAGTAAAGAGAAAAGAGAGAGTCAAGGGAAGAGAATGACAAGAAATAGTGTTGTTGGAGGCATTCTAGACAGGGCAACAGAAGTAAGAGGATGCTTTACCCAGAAAATATAAGAACTGAGACTAAAATAAGTAGAAATTAATCAGAGAAAAAGGCAAAGATATCTGTACAGGAGGAATCCTATGTGAATCACCTGGAAGTGGGAAATAAAATGGCAATCTTGAGGCTTTTTGATAGGTGAGCAGCAAGAAATGAGTATGGAAAGGGCAGTGGTTAGAACACAGTGTGATTAAAGTAATCTCAATAGGGTTTTTATTCTCTAGGAAATGGAGGGCTGTGGGAGTTTTCAATAGAGAAAGACATTATTAGAAGTTCCTTTTTCTTTTAAAAAGGATCATTATATGGAGGAAATGACTTAAAAGGGAAAGGCTAAAGGCAAGGTCAACATAGATGGGGTAGTTATCAAGACCTCTTCATTAGAGCAAACATGGTTGGCTGGGTGTGGGAGGTGACTGTTGATGGAGAGCAGGGCAATGATTTCTTCACATTTAAGCTCTAAAGATGGGGGCGGGGGTTGACTGCAGGGGAATACGGTGATGGGAGCTGGAGTTGGAAAGCTTTGAGAGTGCTGAGTGAAGCTGAAAACAAGGCTCATTTGACTTGGGCACCTGAGTGGGTGTTGATGCCATTCACAGAGATGAAAAAGCCCAGTGGAGGGAGTTGAGCCCCAAGCACACCACCACTTATGGGTATCCCTCCTTCCTCTTCTCTTGGGAAAAGTCTGACTTCTCCAGAAAACTAAAACAAGAAGCTTCTATTCCTTAAAGTTTCCTCTGAATTCTCCTCCCATTGCACCACCAACAGGCCTACACCATATTCCACATGTTCACATTAGTTTGCATGATTTCATCTAAGGTAGCCTCATCTTTTGAGCTTGATTGTGTGCTTGGTACCAGAGCTATTTGTCCCAGTGTGATTGGGTTGAGTACATGGACGTTACTTGGGGACTGTGTAGGTAAGATTCTTCAGAGAAGCAGGACCAATGGGATGTGTCTACATCTAAGAAGAGATTTATTAAAAGAAATTGAGTTTATGAAGAACAGTGAATCTGAAGTCTGCATTGTAAATCAGGAAGAGCTGTGTTACAGATAAACTTAGCAGGTGGTCTGCTGGGACTCTAAAGAGGTCAGTCTTTCTGTTCTAATCAGGCTTTCAACTGATTCGATGAGACCCACCCACATTCCAAAGAGCAATCTGCATGCTCTAAGTTTATCATCTCAATATTATTCTCATCCAAGAATGCCATCCAAGGTGACACATAAAATTCACCATCACAAGAACCATTGGAGAAATTTTGCACAAATCCTGTTCAAGCTTAAGTTTAGCTTGAGTAGCTGGTCGGTTGGCAAAACTAAGACTTCTTGGATTTCTCAGGTCCATCTATTAAAGTTGAAGGAAAAAAAACCTGGGTTCAGGGAGGGAAGTGGCTTCCCAAAGTTAGCCTTAGGGAGGAATCAGAGCCAGGGGTGGAAACCACATTTTTCAACATCCAGGTTTGTGTTTGTTCCACTACTTCTCAGAGCAAACAACTGAGTGAGTGTGAATGTGTGTGTGTGTGTGTGTGTGTGTGTGTGTGTGTGTGTCCCTGTCAAGAGTCCAAGGTACAAGATACCTTATTAGAGCTGTGACTCTAGTTTCTGGAATTATAAAATATGAAGAAAGGAGATATCTTCCTCCAGCTGTGTGTTCTTTGTCAGTGAGCTTCTGAAAACAGCAGTTTGGTCTGGAATACAGGAAAGGCATGACAGAATGTAGCCCATCATTAAGTAAAAGGAACCAGCTTCAGGCCACTGAACTGAGCAGCTTCAGACATGGGAGCTAGACAGACTGGGCCTTTGTGTCCACCAGAACTTGAAGAGCAAGGTAGAATCCAGTAAGTCTGAAAAAAATTGGTACAATTTGAAATCTAACTGGAAGGGCAGCGGTCATTCATGGTCAGAGGTACACATTTGGCACCAGGTTTTACACGAGCCCAGAACCCAGAGCTCTGGCCTGGGATAAATTTGGGATTTCAAGTTCAACATAAGGTATATCATAGGATTTAGATCATAATATGGTACATATTCTGGGTTGGAACAGAACGTTCAACTTTGCTTCAGAGTAACTGGGCTGTGTTGGTAGAACCCAGGACATGAATACTTTGGATTTAGTTTATCTGTCTGTCTGTCTGTCTCTGGCTCAAAGAAGTTCTTGGAAGGTGCTATTCCTCCACATACACTTCAAGTAAGCAGCAGCATGAGTCTGACTTCTCGGGGGAACCTTGCCACACTCCTAGAAAGTCTGTGGACAAGCATCACAAACTCTGAGTAGGTTCATTCAGAGTGCCCTGGGGTGAGGGGGCAAGTGAGACCCCTCCCCACCCCAAAGGACCCAGTGCCGGCAGTCAAAAACCTCCAGAACTCAACAGCCACCATGCTCATGGCCGCTCTCCACATGCCTGGGCCGAGCCTCGGGTGAACCTACTCCCGGACCACATGGCCTCATTCGCATCCCTGCGGCAACTCACCTTATCCTACCCAGACTCCAAGAGTACCGCACCACATTTGATGGGGTTTAAAGTAAGAGGCAACCAATCTTAGGGAAAAATATATTTTTTTTTCTTGCAGATATATATATCTTTTTTGTAGTATTTTCAGAGTGAACCTATTCCTGGACAACTCATACCTCACACCACTTATACTCCAAAAGTACCACACCACATTTGGTGGGGTTTTAAAGCAACCAATATTAGAGAAAAATATTTTTTTTTAACAGATATATCATGATCATGATCACGAAATCCCGTTAGTCACCGATTTCTTGGGTGGGCTCAGTAACATCTCATTTTGTCCTTAACCTGAGATCTTAGAAGTCCATCTCAACTTGGCCCTCCTAACGATGTTGCACTGGGGGCTCTTCAGGGTCAGGGGAATGAGATCCAGCTTGTTACTGGATTTTGCATATGAATACACCATGGGAAGCTTGCAAGGCTGTTCCATGTGGGCAGGAAACTCTCAGAAGATTGCCAGTTTCCTGCCGGGTTCCTCTGCCGGCACCTTCATGCATGAGGCCTGTCCAAACGTGTGGAGAGGGGCCTCCAGCATGGCTGTACTAGGTTCCAGTGGTCTTCGGCCGCCGGGAGCTCTGCTCAGGGTGGGGAGGGAAGCTGGAGCCCATCCCCTCTGAGGGGCCCCGGGGAAGACAACCAGGCATGCGGGCAAGAAACTCTCATATATATATAAATATATATATATATAAAAGTACACAAGGCTCAACCTTTAGCAACATGTTAATAATCTCTTATAGAAGAGCTTAATGGTCCCTGGGTGAAATACAACAATCTTCACACACTTTCCTCTAAGGATACTTTTTAGTAACATTTTGAGCGTTTTTTTTTTCATAAAAAACTATACAAAATACATTATTTCAGTTCTACTTTGGGACACGGGTTGGGATTCAGGTTGGAAACATCCAAAATGTGGTGGTGGGAATTTGTAATGGTGGTGGAATTGGTGTTCAATTATTAAATGTAATCAAATGTTGTGAACTACTTTATAAAATAAAAATTTTTTTAGAAAGACTGAAAACAAGTAGTGTTGTTAGGGTGTGGTTATAAAGGAATCTTTCACTGTTAGTCGGAATGTCATCTGATTCAGTTTCTATTGGAAAACACTGTGGAGATTTCTAAAAAATGTACAAAGAAAGCTTCCGTGTGACTCAGTGGTTCCACTTTCTGGCATCAGTCCCAATAACATAAACTGGGGACATTGGTGGTAGAAAATGTACAGTGGTGGAGGGATGGGTGTTCAATCATTGCTTGACTAAAACTCAAACATGAAAGGTTTGTAACTGTATCTCACGGTGGTTCAATGAAGATAAAAGTAATTTGGAAAAATTAAAAAAGTAGGGAGAGTGCGGAAATCAGGATAGTGGCAGGCACTTTTCACACAGACTCCAGACCCACAGGCCAATACTCGATTATCACATTTCAGAGAGGCCTCAAGGAGAAATACAATTGGATACCTTTCTGGATGGTGGGGAATGTGCAAAACTGGAGGTATTGTTAGTTTTCAAGATCATCGTGAGTGTCTGGAGCCGTCATCCGAGAGTGACCTCTTTCTATGTGCACACATGATGGTGGCGGGGAAGACTGAGATCACAAAGGAAACATTGCAATGGTCTCGGCAGGGAGGGAAGCAGGCTTGGCCAACAGGCAAGTGCTGTCTGCAATAAACAAAAGAGAAAGCATTAAAATCTTAATGGGTGGGTGGCGGATGGGTTGGTCTTTTTTTTCCCACTGTTTTTAATTTTTTTTCTCTCTACAGAGTTACTCAATTATTGGAATAAAAGAGTTCCATAGATGTGATGGAATTGGAATTTTGGGGGAAAAATGTGATAGGACTCCTCATAAATACCAAATTGAGTTGGGTGAGGATTGTTTTGGGAGTCTGGCTGGAGGCCAGAGAGAAGGGTGATATCCTCTCTGATGTTGTTGCATTTTGGTGTTTACCGTGGGGTGGACTGACTTGCCTATTTACAGCTGGAATCACTGAGAGCAAAGCTTCACTCCTGCCTTACATCCTCTCCAAGCCATGGGTGCATTCCGGAATAGGAGGTGCCAGTGGACAGCGGCAAAGATTCCAAGGCAGAGCTTTCCAGATTTAGAGATACTTTCTTGGTGGGAAGAGACAGGAACTTAACAACGGCCAGCCTGGAACCACATTAAACAAATACATCAGCAAGACAGGAATCTCAAGCACAAATAGCTGAACATTAGGGAGAAAGCTGGGGGAAATTAGCAGTCAGAGAGACCTGGGGCAGGAGAGAACTGCAAATTAGTTTCATACTTGTCCTTGACTTCCACTTACTGACCCAAGGCTGAGGACTGAGGGTGGTGGGTGGGAGGTGACTGTTTAGAAGGAGAAGCCAGAGTAATTCAGAGTTTCAAAAAAACAAAAAACACAGCTGAGGGTCATAGGGAAGGGCAGTCAAAGACCTTCTTGTAGACTTGGCCTTGGATGAGACCAGAAGCTACAAAGGACTTACAGGCTAAGAGCTTCTGCCTCTGGAGTGACAGGTTCTGGAGGGGATTCAAGGAAGAGGGGAGTTGACAGCCCCAGCAGGAGGTCAGTTTATCATCATCCCTGAGATATTCCTGCTCTGCTAAGGGATGACATTGCAGCCTTTGCTGGGGGCTGTATAGCATAACAATGAGAATCTGGAGGAAAAAAATAAGGCACTGAGTAAGTTGCTGGAGTAGAGGGTAAGAAATCAAGAACAAGGATTATTAGAGCTCTTTTTGTCTCTACTCTTTCAATGTCCACAAAAGGGTATCTAGGGACCGAGCAGAAAGGAGTGATTTGGATATTTTGTTTGTTTGGGAGCCACACAAGGTGATACTTAGGGGTTACTCCTGGTTCTCTGAACTCACCCTTTCCAAACTATCCTTCTACCCACTGGTTTCCTATGGACACCGAGGGAAACAATGAAAGATCACCTGATTGTTCCGGTGACCTTCCTGAGCATGTTCTGAATGTGCCCCTTCAGATATTTCCTCCAAGAATCTAGCTTTTCTTGCACATTTTCCCAAAGAGACATTGCTTAATTTAGGGCCACACAGGACAGTTTTGAACCAACATAAGCTTCTTCCCTTATTTGATTCCGCATCAAAAATTTCAAGAAAGCCCAGGATACTAGTATGGCAACCCTGGCCTTTTTTTTTTCTTTTTGGTTCACACCCGGGGATGCACAGGGGTTACTCCTGGCTCTGTACTCAGGAAGTACCCTTGGCGATGCTCAGGGGACCATATAGGATGCTGGAATTTGAACCGAGTTGGCTGCGTGCAAGGCAAATGCCCTACCCGATGTGTTATTGCACCAGCCCCAAGCAACCCTGGCTTTTTTGAGGGAGTTGTCTGCTTGCAGGATTCTTTTCCATCCTTTGACTTTGAGTCTGTGTTTGCTCTGACTGTTCAGATGTGTTTCTTGTAGGCAGAAGAATGTTGGGTTTAGCTTCCTAATCCATTTTGCCACTCTGTGTCTCTTAATTGGTACATTTAGACCATTGACATTGAGAGAGATTATTGTCATGGGGTTTTGTGCCATCTTTCTGTAGGGGTTTTTTGTGTTTGTAGAGTTTTTCCTTGTCTTACAGTAGCCCCTTTAGTCCTTCTTTTAAGTTTGGTAAAACAGTATGGACATTTCTCAAAAAATTAGAAATTGAGCTCCCATTTGACCCAGCAATACCACTTCTGGGAATATATCCCAGAGATGCAAAAAAGTATAGTAGAAATGACATCTGCACTTATATGTTCATTGCAGCACTGTTTACAATAGCCAGAATCTGAAAAAAATCCGAGTTCCTGAGAACAGATGACTGATTGAGGTAACTTTGGTACATCTACACAATGGAATGCTATGCAGCTGTTAGAAAAGAGCTATTAGAAAAGACACCTTCAAGAGCATCGAAGAAAGTGATTAAGAGGATGAAGAACCTCCAGCTCCGGTCATATCTTTTCGACTCCACTGTTCTTCCTGCACTAACATATGCCTCAGAGACCTGGGCCCTATGCAAACAGGATGAGAACGCCACTCGGGTATCCCAAAGAGGAATCGAAAGAGCTATGCTTGGAGTATCACGTTTTACTCAAGTGAGAGAAGGAATCCGTAGTTCCGACCTCCGTTGACGATCAAGAATCAGGGGCTGTCTCATTTGCCAAGGCATCAAAAAATCAGATGAGCCAGACAATTAATGTGATTCAGAGATGACCGCTGGACTGGAGCTGTTACCAACTGGATTTCACTGGACATCAAAAGACCGCGTGGCCGCCCACCTATGAGATGGTCAGACTTATTCATCAAAACCCTGAACGAACGATTTGAGGCTCTTCCTGTTCCTGGAG
Organism: Sorex araneus; assembly: GCF_027595985.1. Lineage (NCBI taxonomy): Eukaryota > Metazoa > Chordata > Mammalia > Eulipotyphla > Soricidae > Sorex > Sorex araneus. The sequence goes on along the minus strand of NC_073313.1, from coordinate 250,595,802 downwards.
TGAGCAGATGCCATTGGGCTACATTAGCACTCGACAGGGACAAATGGAGACGTTACTGGCACCCGCTCGAACAAATCAACGAACAACAGGATGACAAGTGACACAAATGATACAAATTAGAAAAGATGAAGTCATGAAATTTGCAATAGGTGGATCAACATGGGAAGTATGTTAAGTGAAATGAGTCAGAAAGAGAGGGACAGACATAGAAAGATTGCACTCATCTGTGGAATATAAAGTAATAGAATGGGAGACTAACACTCAAGAACAGTAGAGATAAATACCAGGAGGATTACTCCACAGCTTAGGATTTCCTCACATGCTGGGGGAAAAGGCAGCTCAGACAGAGAAGGGACCACCAAGTAAAGGGTGCTAGGAGGGCCCGCTCAAGATTGGAGATGTGAGCTGAAAGTAGAATATAGACCGAACATGATGGCCACTTAATACCTCTACTGCAAACCACAACACCCAAAAGGAGAGAGAGAGAGCAAAAGGGAATTCCCCTGCTACAGAGGTGGGGTGGGATAGGGGGAGAATGGGGTGGGGGTGGTGGGAGGGATGCTGGGACCATTGGTGGTGGAAAATGGGCACTGATGAAGGATGGGCACTCGACCACTGTATTACTGAAATGCAAGCATGAAAGTTTGTAAGTCTGTAACTGCACCTCATGGTGATTCACTAATAAAAAATAAAAAATTAAATAAATAAATAACATGATTTAAAAAAAGAAAGCCCAAAGCTCATATCATTCCTTCCAGGCCAGAGACAGTACAATGGATAGGGTGCTTGTCTTGTACATGGGGTTCCATACCTGGCATCCCATATGGTCTCCTGAGCACTGTCAGGAATGATTCCTGAGTGCAGAAGGCATTGATATTGTGCAAATGAACTGATTGGTTTCATCTCCATCATAAGTATCTTTTGGGGGGCTTGGCTCAAACAACGCCATCTTTGAGATTATTACTGCTTCTTGGGTATATGGGTTTCCCTCAACTGTTTCTCATAATCCCTGGGGGGAGTATTGCCCTTAGAGAGGTTTGAGGCTAGCAGACACCATTCTTTCTGGGAGACTCTAGAAACAACTCTAGTTGTTTAGAATAGATAGATTGTGGTCCTATTTTCTACACAAGTACTGAGCTGGATCACAATAAAAGGACAAAGATTATAGGGCCCCTGATCCAGAAGTCCTGGCTTAGAAATTCAGGGTACTTGTAACCAAAACTTAAGAACAAAACCTTTTCTAATGACTCTGCTGTTTAACTGGGCTTGGAGATTTCTGTGTCATGGATTGTTGCTCCCAATTGGGTCCTTTCCCACCTAGAAAACTTTTTAATGTCAAATAGCATTGAGTTAATCACAGTAATCTTCTTAGATCATAAACAAGGGTAGTAAATGTTGGATAAATGTCAGATTTATGTCGACATTACATAGAACTCAAAGATTAATTTTTTTCCCCATCAATCACAGCACATTTTGGTAATGACCAGATCTATGGATATTTAATAGTAAAACCTCCTCTATTAGTATACATAAAGGGACCTTCTGCCTTCCACCAGCTTACTGGTTTGTTGGATTTTCAAAGCAGTATCCGTGCTCAGCGGGAAGAGCCTGTACATTGTGGCATGACTCTTGGGGGAGAAGCAAGATGACAGATTTCTGTGAAAAATGGTATTTTTTTAAAAAAATTTTGAGTGTGTGTGACGTTTAATGGGTTTCTAGATCTTTAGTCGAAATGCCCTTAGACCCAGCATGTAAGTTAAGAAATGCACGTTAAAGGGATGGGGCTATCGTCAACATGATGAGTAACTTTCGGGGCCAGCAGTGGGATAAAACTGACAACATGGCAAAGACCATGAGGAGGACAACACGAGCAAAAGGGAAGAGGGTATGATCAGTCATGGGCTTCACCTGGGGAGGGGTCCGTTCACACAAGAGAGCAGTGCTTGGTGGGAGTCCTGACGAGAGAAAGTTGATTTTGTCAACTCTTCAAACAGGTCAGCGAGTCAACAGAAGAGCTTCTCTGAGGCTGGAGACAAACTTTACTGCACAGCCGTTGTTTGCTTGATAAACAAACCTCTGGAGAATGTTGAAAGAGAGGGGTGCGGTCAGTGCCTTTGGCTGACAGCACATGCAGAGGAGCTAAGAAAACAAGGGTATAAACTTTAAAAATCTTTTAGGTTTCGTTTACTCAGGCAAAAAAGGAGTCGAGATTATGGCAATTAACTGAGTTAGATGAACAGAGATAGCAGCTGACAGGACAAAATCAGACCTGCAGCCCCTCTTTCATTAATGGTAAACTTTGTGATGTTTACATTTCTTCACCAACCTGTACCTCCCCAATCTGTAACATACACACATTATTTTCTTTGCCTGTGAAAGTTCAGTTCTACTTCCCCCCTCTGCTTTATTTCTCTTGTAGTTAAGATACTGACATATGTTGTATTTCATTGTTAATCAATTACTTCTTGCAAGAAAATCTTATTTTTCTGGAAAGCCAGAATTGATGTTATGCTGCTTCCCTCCCTCCCTCCCTCCCTCCCTCCCTCCCTCCCTCCCTCCCTCCCTCCCTCCCTTCCTTCCTTCCTTCCTTCCTTCCTTCCTTCCTTCCTTCCTTCCTTCCTTCCTTCCTTCCTTCCTTCCTTCCTTCCTTCCTTCCTTCCTTCCTTCCTTCCCTGCCTCCCTCCCTCCCTCCCTCCCTCCTTCCCTCCTTCCTTCCTTCCTTCCTTCCTTCCTTCCTTCCTTCCTTCCTTCCTTCCTTCCTTCCTTCCTTCCTTCCTTCCTTCCTTCCTTCCTTCCTTCCTTCCTTCCTCCCTAAATATGTTTACCTAGTATTAGAATTATTTTGAGCCTCATTTATTGTTTGTTTATTTACAAAACTAATTATATTAAATATCCATCATGTGCCAGTCACTGGGCTAAATTATGGAGATAACAGTAAAACCTATGCTCTTCTTTCCCAGACTTTCATTAACTAGCAAAGATCTCAGATGTTACACAATCAAATAACATATGCACAATTTGTTGAATGTATTAGGAATTCACAACCATGGAAATGGGTAGTTGGAAAGATGTTTGAGAACAGATTTTAAAAATCACTAGAAGGCCAGAATGATGGAATTAATCAAACATGGTCAAGGGAGCTTTCCAGCCCCTGGGCAGCACTCCTCTGTCACTCCGCTCTCAGAAGAACTGGTTTCCAAAGAGGTGGGGAGAGTACTCCTTTTGGTCTCTAATAGCTCGAACTTGGGAAACCTGATGTGAAGGCAAGTGGTCACCCAATTCCAGACATATGTAGGACTTGCTCCAGCCAGAATTCTCCAGAAATCTCTTAGGAGCTGCTTACCTTACCACATTAGAAGGTTTTCCTTAGACCACCTGTTTCTTTGGACGTTGAGAATAATTTCCTTCTCCCATCATTTAGAAAAGAGTAGAGTGAGGGGCAAGAGGTAATGGGATAAATAAAATAATGTAATAATTCCTCAAACATAAAACAATCAACAGGAAGATATAAATGTCATTGAATTTGATAAATTATCTGGGTATTTGGTAAAGAGGGCTTCCCTTCCCGAACAAAGGGAAGCACAGATGAGTCTAGGTATATGTGAGAGTAAATCGTTTGGAATAAATTGTTTATTTGATCTGGAGATGGAATGTATCTTGTACATTTTCTTTTCAGGGAACTGACACATTTTATTTATTTATTTGTCTTCACCGGGCCCCTCGGAGGAGGCATGTTGAGTTTCCCTCCCCGCCCCGAACAAAGTCCTGGCAGCCAAAGAGAAGACCTTCGGAACCCAGCCACAGCCATGCTCAAGGTCATTCTCCATACACTTGGACGAGCCTTACGCATGAAGGAACTGGCAGAGGAACCCAGGTGTGTGGGACCCAGGACTGAGATCTCCAAGCCTGCTCGGATCGGGACTGGCCTCCTCCACCCAGATCCCCCATTTTCCAGTAGCTAGGCAGTCACACCCACAGACTGTCCCCTGTTCCGTGTAATCGCATCAAGGGCCAAGATCCAGAGACTACAAAACAAAGCTCCCAAAAGTGCGCAGCCACATTTGTGGCCGCACAACCTCTTGTAGTCTCTCCATCTTGGAGAACTTGTCAAGCTACCAAGAGTATACTGCCCTCATAGCAGAGCCTGGGAAGGTCCTGTGGTGTATTCATATACCAAAAGAGTAACAATGATGGGTCTCATTCCCCTGGCCCTGAAAGAGCCTCCAATGTGGCACTGTTGAGAGGGATGAGTAAAGAGAGGCTGCTAAAATCTCAGGGCTAGAATGAATGGAGCCCCGTGCCTGCCTGAGCAAATCGATGAACAATGGGATGACAGTGATACAGTGACAGTCATTTATTTATTTTAAACTTTAAAGTCTTTTTCTTTTTTTCTCTTTTCTTAATTTTTTAAAATGATTCATCATGAGATACAGTTACAGACTTACAAACTTTCGTGACTATGTTTCAGTCATACAATGATTGAGTACCCATCCCTCCACTAGTGCCCATTCTCCATTACCAATGTTCCCCGTATCCCTCCCGCCACCCTCACCCCATCACCCACTGTCTCTGTGGCACGCACATTCATTTTTACTCTTTCCTTTTGGGTGTTATAATTTGCAATGGAGGTATTAAGTGGCCATCATGTTTGGTCCATAGTCTACTATCAGCACCCATCTCCCATCCCAAGCGAGCCTTCCTAGCATCATTTACCTAGTGGTCCCTTCTCTATCCCAGCTGCTTTTTTCCCCAGCATGTGAGGCTATCTTCCAAGCCTTGGGGCAATCCTCCCAGCCCTTATCTCTACTATCCTTGGTTTGTTAGTCTCCCTTTAAATTACTTTATATTCCACAAATGAGTGCAGTCATTCTCTGTCTGTCCCTCTCTCTGACCATTTCACTTAGTATGATACTCTCCACGTCAATCCACTTATACACAAATTTCACCTTTTCTACCAGCTACATAGTATTCCACTGTGTAGTTGTTCCAAAGTTTCTTTAACCAGTCATCTGTCCTGGTGACTTTTTTTCCCCCCAGATTCCAGATATTGTAAATAATGCTGCAATAAACATACAAGTGCAGATGTCATTTCTACTATATATATATTTGCACCTCTGGGATATATTCCCAGAAGTGATATTGCTGGGTCAAATGTGAGCTCAATTTCTAGTTTTTTGAGACTCGTCCATATTGTTTTTCAAAAAGGTTGAGCCAGTCGGCATTCCCACCAGCAGTGAAGGAGAGTCTCCTTCTCTCCACAACATTGGTTGCTTTTTTTCTTTCAAATGTGCCACTCTCTGTGATGTGAGATGATATTTCATTGTTGTTTTGATCTGCATCCCTCTGATGATTAGTGATGAAGAGCGTTTTTTTCATGTGCCTTTTGGCCATTTGGATTTATTCTTTCAGAAAGTTTCTGTTCATATTATTGCCCCATTTTCTGATGGGATTGGATGTTTTCTTCTTGTAGAGTTCAACCAGTGCCTTGTATATCCTTCATATTATATGCTTATCAGAAGGGTAGTGGGTGAATATCCTTTCCCATTATGTAGACTATCTTTGTATTCTGATCACTGTTTCTTTGACAACATCCAGTACCCGTTTATGATGAAAACTCTTACCAAAATGGGAATTGAAGGAGCTTTCCTCAATATAGTCAAAGCCATCTACCACAAGACCAGGGCAAGTATTATCCTCAATGGGAAAAACTAAGAACCTTCCCTCTAAGATCAGGGACAATACAAGGATGCCCACTCTCACCACTTCTATTTAATATAGTACTGGAAGTACTTGCCATAGCAGTTAGGCAAAAAAAAAAAAAGATATTAAAGGCATCCAGATAGAAAAGGAAGAAATCTGCATCCTTTCCTCACTATTTGCAGATGACATGAGAACCCTCTAAATATAGAGAACCCTCTAAATATAGTATCTATATTTCTATATAGTATATATACACCATATGTGTAATATATAGTAGTATATATACTATATATACTGCTGTGTATATATAGTATATTCTATATAGTATCTACCACTATATAGTATCTACCACTCTATATTTCTATATAGTATCTACCAAGAAATTCCTAGAAACAATAATCTTGTATAGTAAAGTTGCAGGATATAAAATCAATACCAAATAGTCCATGATTTACCTGTATGTAAATAATGAGAGAGAAAAAAGTGATATGAAAAAAAAATCTCATTCATAATCATGCCTCAAAAAATCAAGTACCTGGGGCCGGAGCGATAGCACAGCGGGTAGGGCGTTTGCCTTGCACGCGGCCGACCTGGGTTCGATCCCCGGCATCCCATATGGTCCCCCAAGCACCGCCAGGAGTAATTCCTGAGTGCAAAGCCAGGAGTAACCCCTGAGCATCGCTGGGTGTGACCCAAAAAGAAAAAAAAATCAAGTACCTCCTACAATCATCATTTTCTTAGTGATCCCTTCTATATATATAATGGACCAAACATGATGACCTCTCAGTGTCTGTGTTTCAAGCCATAATGCCCAGAAGTAGAGAGAGTCTGGGGAATATTGTCTGCCATGGAGGCAGGGGGAGGGTGGGAAAGGGGGGTATACCCGGGATATTGATGGTGGGGAATGTGCACTGGTGGAGGGATGGGTGTTTGATCATTGTGAGATTGTAACCCAATCATGAAAGCTTGTAACTATCTCATGGTGATTCAATAAAATTTAAAAAAATCAAGTACCTCTGACTCAACTAAGGAGGTAAAGGACCTGTACAAAGAAAACTACAAAACGCTACTTCAAGAAATAAAAAGAGGACATGAGGAAATGGAAACAAAATCTCTGCTCATGGGTTGGGAGAATTAATATTGTCAAAATGGCAATACTCCCCAAAGCATTATACAGGTTCAATAAAATCTCTATAAGGGTAACCATGACATTATTAGAATAAATTGATCAAACACTCCTGAAATTCATATTGAAAAACCAGCCCCACTAATAACTAATGCAATTCTTGGGGAATAACCGATGGGAGACATCACCTTCCCCAACCTCAAATTATACTACAAAGTGGTAATAATTAAAACAGCATGGTATTGGAACAAAGACAGATCCACGGACCAACGGAACAGGGTGAATATCCTTATATACACGATCAAATATATGATCATCTAATCTTTGATAAGGGAGTAAGGAAACATCTTTAACAAATGGTGCTGACAAATTGAACAGCTACATGCAAAAAAAACCCCTAAAAAACCAAAAAACGGGCTTACACCTCTACCTAACACCATGCACAAAAGTCAGATAAAAATGGATTAAAGATCAGATCAGAATCCATAAGGTACATTGAAGAAAATATCGGTAAAACCCTCCTCGACATTGAAGCTAAAGGTGTCTTCAAAGACAAAATGCCACTGACCAAGCAAGTGGAAACAGAGATAAACAAATGGGACTATCTTAGACTAAGATGTTTCTGCACCTCGAAAGAAATTGACAGTTTTAACAGTGCATTTCAGTTTATTTAAGATGGGGACAAAACAGATATTGGCATTTCCAGAATTTTTAGGATGACAGAATTTCCCCACTCAGCCCCTACTCCACCAAACATTCTCTCTCTCTCTAACACACACACACACACACACACACACACACACTTACAAACACATATACAATCTCCATATGTGGAAGGTGTTTTTCACAAGAGTCTAACAATTAAGATTTCAGATAGTCATTCGTTTGTATTGAATGAAAAAGAATGACTGTGAGATGGAATTTGCTGATTGAATTTTTGTTTCCAAAAAAAAGTCAAATGTTTCAAACACACAATACTCAAAGTTGCTGGTAAGTGAACTCTGTTCTTGTTGGATGAGAATGCTTCCTTATTGTGACTGATATGTGTAGGTCTCCTTAATACTTAGGGAAATGGAACTTGTGTATTCATTCTCAAAAGTGGAGTTGAGGCTTTGAGACCCAAGAACACATTGGATGTGGTTGTAAGCATAAGCAAGAAGTTTGTGCATCTTATATTTCAAAATATAAAAAAATAGTCATTTTAGAAGATAGACTTAAAGATAGACTTGCAGCTAGAGCTGCCTAACTGCAAGTGAGGAATTCTGTGTGTCATTGCAGGAAATAAATTTTTTCATGTGAGAGATTTTGGTGGATTATTTGTTTCCTAAGGAACTGTCTTCCCTTCATCAATAGGAAGAAATAGGATTATAATATACCCAGGATATTCAAATGAGCAACAAGGAAAGCTACTTAAACTCTCTCTTTAGGAAAGAAATAAAGCACTAGATGACTGCTAGAAATTTTTCTTGGTTGCTTTTGTGTCTGTTTCATGCAGATTAAATCTAACTATATCTTGAAATCTGAAAATTTGTCACATTGGTAATGTGCAAATGACTGTCTATCACTTTGAAATTGAAAATCTGTTCCACAAACATTTGAATGCCTACACTGTGCCAGGAACTTTGGACTTCAGATCTTCTTAGGTGAGTCAAATTGGTGACCTGCCAGTAAAGGTTTTCAGTATGAAATTGCCCTGCCCTGTGTTCCAACCAAAATATGGCAATGGGCTTATCCGGGGAATGGACATATGTGTTTGCAAGGAAGAAAGATGTCGGGAGTGTTTCTTCTGAAGCTATTGATTAAATTTATCATCTACATTATCATGATCATGGTATAGATTATTATTACATTTTATCTGAGCTTCCAGTCTAGCCTTCTAAGATGGTGGCCTATTTCCTATAGAACTTGAGAGGAAGTTGAAGACTCGTCATTTAGAGAGATTTCAACTCTGCAAGTCAATTTTGCTATTTTCCATAATACTGACAGGGTTAGAGAGTCACCCGAGCAGCCTAGATAGTAATTAGACTTTTCAAGAAATGCCACTCTACCATGAAGCCATTAAAGTGAGGCAGGAATACCACTGAAAGGGGTACAATGTAACCTATGTTGTCACGGGTATGATGTCAACAGTGTGTGTGCGTGTGTGTGTGTGTGTGTGTGTGCATGCGCACGCATGTGCTCATATGTGTATGTGTCATATGGTGTGTGTGTGAGAGAGAGAATGAGAGAGAAAGAGAGAGAGAGAGCTTTAGTGTCAACTTCTACTTCTGTCTTTCAAAGAGAACTCTTTTTTTTTTTTTTTTTTATTAAATCACCGTGTGGAAGATTACAATGCTTTCGGGCTTAGGTCTCAGTTATACAATGCTGAAACAACCATCCCTTCACCAGTGCCCATATACCACCACCAAAAAAAAAAAAACCCACACAGTACACCTCCCATCCCGCCCCCCCATCCCCTACCTTGTAACTGATAAGTTTCATTTTACTTTCTGTTTACTTTGGTTACATTCAATATTTCAACACAAACCTCACTATTGTTGTTAGGAGTACCCCACTAGATTCAGACCTACTGTGAAGACAAATAAGGTTTTGAATTTCTGTACTTTAACAAGAAGTCCAGGGAGATTTCTTCCAGATATTAGATAATTGCAGGCTTGAAAACCCAATCTGTGGTCGTCTTAATATGGCGGCCACCATGCCCTTCATCCCCGGAGAGAAAGAGGCGAGAGAGAGAAATACCTTTCCCCTCCCGGGCGGGCACGGGGCCGAGGCTTAGTTCTCAGGCTGGAGACATTCTGCGAGGAGTTGCCCACGCCGAAAGAGGTTTTGCTGGGTCTGGATTCACGCTTGTGCAGCTGCGGGGAGGCCGCACATGCGTGCGGCCCCCGGGATCACATCTCGGCGGTGGGAGGGGCCGGTGAAGAGAACTCTTTCTTAACATGAATCCCCAAAGAAGAGGCTTAGGAGTTACTACTCAAAAATTCTAGTTTCCTTTACCTGTCTGTTGGCCATTTATGAGTCAGCCTAACACAATTTTAGACTATGAGATGAAGTACGCTTCATATTAATATCTCTGGGAATTCAGGGCCATGCTTTCTTGGGCTTCCCCCTACTTCTCTTTTCAGAGAAGTATTCGTGGTGGACAAATCTTTACTTCCCCAGCCCCAGATGAGGAAGTGACAGAGGGAGCCATGGGGGCCATGAATAGCAGAAATGTTAGAAGGGACCCCACCAGTGCTTCCAAGGTCTCAGGAGGGGAGATATTGCTTCTGGACAGGAAATCTGGTGCCTTCCCTTATGCCTTTCATCTTCCCTAGCTCTGTGCATTGGGGTCTGTACTGTAGGATTCAGCATCCTATTCATTCTGAGAGGCACAACTGGATAGGGGAAAAGTGGGTGATATCTGTGGGCAGAGATACTTTCCCCCTTAGTGACCCAAGTTGCAGGCTTATTTCTCAGAAAGACAGAAAACTATAAAACACTGTATTTAAGATCTATGACTCTGACTAGGATCTAGTGACCAGTAATGATGCATAAACCGAGGCCAAGGGAGTGGATTTGGTTTCTCTAAGGTCACTCTCTCTGTTAACGGCTGAAGCAGAGTTCCTGTGCCCCAGCTGTGTTCTGAGGCTATGCCCTTCATGTAGTGTCCTCTCTAGAAATTTTGTGTGCATTCTTTCTGATTTCTAGTCTCCATCCTGACCTAGGAAACTCTCACCCACTTTGGGCTTCTTAGAAACATTCTTCATGCACTCTCTTCCAGTGTCCCTACCATCTCTGCATTCACCTTGAAATGCAGAAAAGGAAAAAGAAATCTGTGTGGCCCATGGAAAATTTTTATTGCCGACAAAACCAGTCCCAACCGCTCCCTGCTTTGTTCCTCCAGCAATCTTGAAATCAGTTTTCTTTGGCCTGTCATCTGTAGGATTTTCACAACTTCGGAGCTTGCCCGATTCTCAGCAGGCCTGGGTCACCATGCCTCAGTCAGAAGTTGAAATTTGCTACTGTTCCTTCAATTTTTTTTTTAACCTGGAGGTTTGCCATATCAGCTTACCTTATCATGCACTCAATTAGTTTTTGGCTCTGAATTTTTTTTCAAATTAGAGTTTGAATTGGCTCATAGGCCTGTAAGTTTAATCTATCACCAACTTTATGTAAGTTGGTTTTGGATATTAAACAGGGCCTGGCTCCAGGTAAAATTGAGATATTGTTGAAATGTTTCTCTGGCACCCCAAGCACCTCCTTTTCCTGTGACCTCCTCTCTTACATTCTTTCCTTTCTTGGGCTTGCTCGGTGCTAGCTTTTCTCTTCAAAAGTATTTGAGTAAAGATTACCATTTTACAGGATTTAAAAAAAAATTTTATTTTATTGAATCACTGTGACAAAAGCTACAAAGCTTACAGGGTTAAGTGTCAGTCATATAATGATCAAACCCCCATCCCTTCACCAGTGCACCTGTTCCTCCACCAAGAATCCCAATATACCCCCCTCCGAAACCCCCCGCAGCTGAGTGGCCAATGATCTTCACTTTATTCTCTCTATACTTTGGATACATTCAATATTTCAACAGGGAACTGACTATTATTATTTGGAATTTTTCCCCAAGAATCAAACCTGCTGAAAAGGCATCATTTGATAGTTTGTTTTCCATTGCTGAAAATGAAGATTATAGGCCGCAATAGCAGCCGTGCGGTTTTGGATTTCTGTTGTTTTAGCTCGGTTTACAGTCTAGATGCATTTCTATAAGTCTCTGGGTGCCAAAATGGGTTAGTATACCTCCTGGATCATAGTCTTTAAGGAGCAGAGGGGCCATGTTGAGCATGGCTACTCAGGATCTCATCTCCATTTTACAGGATTTTTGAATGACATTTGGAGAATAGCATTTCTAAGACTAAGTAGGCATCTTCCCCTCCTCAGCTCCCCAAGCTTAGTTGATCATAGAATATTTGAAGATTTTTGTTCTAAATACAGATTCCCAGTTTTGCCTGGGAATGGAATCCTGGGTTCAGGCCTAGAGGTGAGTATTTTTGGACAATATCCCCAGAAAATTCTACTAATAAACCAGTTATCTGTATTGGCAACTTTCTTCCAATCCTGATTATATGAGCTTATGGTTTTACCTCATCATATCCCTGGGAGGAATCAACACCCTAATTCTTAAAATATCTACTCAGTTGTTGTCAGTTTTAGAGCCCAGAACAGTATATAAATTATCTCAGGGATGAGACTTTCCCCTTTTTGTACTAAGGATCAAACCCAGGGTTCGTACATGTCATACTGAGTTACATCCCCAGTATAAGACCATTCTCATCATTCTTGCAATCAATAAACTGAAGGCTCATGGCACCTGGTAGAGAACTGGCTCTAAATGGTTTCAAATTACAGAAGAGTAAAACATTTTCCACACCCGGTTCCAGAGTTCTTTGGAGGATGTGGAGTCATGGTAGGTGGTGTCAGATATCTTTAATCTTCAGTCACTGTAAAATCCTTAAGGGATGCCCTCTTATTCTTTGTTCTTACTTGGGGTATACTTTATTTCAGTGTACCCCAAGTATCCTGCCACCCCATTCATTGTTTATTGATAGAAACACTTAGGTCTTTTGGCTTTGAATTCAGGATACTTGTACTAACTGGGATTTAATGAACTCCAGAATTTCAAGGTATAAATTAAGAATGGGACTACATTTTTTATGACATGGGTGATATTTGGGATTTTAAAGACTCAAATAGTGCAAATTATAAAGATTATTGGCTTTTAGAATTAAATCCTGGCACACCTGAACAGGTATAGCTGTTCTACAAAGGTATAGAATATAGACCCATACATGGTCCCTTTTTGGTTTTGATTATAGCAAAGTTACCAGTGCAGTTAAATGAAAGGAAAAAGCATCTTTTCAGTGATTGAAACAACTGAACATCTATATGGGCGATAAAAACCCAAACTCTCCACCCTGACTTTATATCATACATAGAGATTTTGAAATAGACCAAAAACCTAAATGTGAAAATGAATCAATAAAACTTTAAGTAGACAACATGGGAGAATACTTTTGCATTCTTAGGATAGGGAAATACTTCTTAGTCAGACAACACAAGCACCACAGAAGGAAAATTTTATCTCAATAAACTAAAAAAAAGTTTTAAAATCACATAATAAAGGACAAAGGCAAGTTTTAGTGTGGGAGAAAATAGTTGCCAAGAGACTAGTGTCCAGAAACAAAGAATTATAAAAGCTCAATTATATAAATTATGCAATTTATATTAAATTCATCAGGAACTTGACAAATGGAGACACCTAAGTTACTAGTAAGGTGCTCAAAATTATTATTCAATAGAGAAATGCAAAATGAATTATTAAAGTTGAACATACATTAGAAAGGGGACACATAAAAATGACAGAATTTGAGAATTTAGAACATCTGGAGCATTCTTATAAGTCACTGGTTGTAGTATAAATATTATACCCTAGTTTGAAAAAGATTTTGTGTTCTCTGATACATATCAGCATATATATCTACCTACTCCACACCTCAAAATTTCCATTTTTACTCACTTATCAAGAGAAATGAAAAATACATGTCTGAGAAAGATTTTCCCAGTCATGATCAATAATAAGTTTTCTAGCAAAAGTCTCCAACTAGGGGCTGGAGCAATAGCACAGCGGGTAGGGCATTTGCCTTGCACGTGGCCAACCCAGGTTTGATTCCCAGCATCCTATATGATCCCCCAGCACTGCCAGGAGTTATTCCTGAGTGCAGAGCCAGAAGTAACCCCTGTGCATCTCTGGGTGTGACCCAAAAAACAAAAAAAAAAGTCTCCAACTAGGAAAATTTCAAATGTCTCCCAACAGGTAAATAAATGATAATGGATTTTTAACATGGAATACTATTTAGCAATGAAAAATCAGAAACAACAGGTAAATATTAGAAACAGTCTATGGAATGAAAGAAGTCATTCACAAAGACTTTCTATCAGATGGTTCTATTCACATGAAGTTTGAGAGCAGCCAGAACAAATCTTCCTCCAAATCAGCAACCATAGGCAACTAACTCATTCACAAAGTGTAGAAGGAGTCCAGGAATTCTGGCTAGTGTACTGCAATTGCTTAGGATGTCCTTCATGCTTAACACTGTGAAAGATTTGACGTCATAGTTTCTCCTCGTTTTGATAATCTCTCCTACATAGGGCTCTTGTCTCATTTTGGGGGAGCTTGAAAATTGAGACTTGAGAGATGAAGGGATTTTTCAGGTCACAAAGCCAGTGAGTGGGTAGCAGAATCTGGATCGGAACCTGGACTGCTTGTTGAATCCGAGAGAGGTCTTTGATTCTACTTGCCTTTGGCTCCAATGGACTCCTTGAAATGACGTGTTGCCTCTAGTCTTGCTTCTCTTTGAATTTCCCAAACTCTCTGCAACCCGACTGGGATCCTGCTGGGCAGTTTGCTTTGGGTTTTCAAAAGCTGATCGTTTAATTCCCTCCCTGCTTCAAGTTCCACGACAGTCATGTCTACAGCCTGGGATTGGCTGGTGAGGCCATACCCAGGTGAGCCCTAGAACCCAGCGAATGCAGCAAACCAGGACTTTATTTTGTGGGGTGAGAGGGGTGACACGGGAGGCTGACTTTCCCAGAACGCCGGTACTTAGCCACCCCAATACGAGACCCTGAATGTTTGCATGTGCTCACACCTGTGAACTTTTGACTCTGCATTTCAGAAATGCACTTTTCCCAGTTCAATTCTTGCACTTTGGTTTACTTTGTTTAGATTTCATTCTCCTGAATAATTTTTTTTTAATTCTGATCTTTGGGGGCTGGAGCTATAGCACAGCAGGTAGGGCATTTGCCTTGCACGCGGCTGACCCGGGTTCGATTCCCAGCATCCCATATGGTCCCCTGTGCACCACCAGGAGTAATTCCTGAGTGCAGAGCCAGGAGTAACCCCTGTGTAACGCTGGGTGTGACCCAAAAAAGCAAAAAAAAAAAAAAAAGGAATTCTGGTCTTCGGTTTGCTTTTATCCTTTACCTTTTTTCCGCCTGTTTTTGCCATCTTAGTCGGAATCTGGCTCAGCTTTGAACTGCTTTGCCTTCTTGCGCCCCCTCTTATTCCTGGAGCCTCCCCAGCTGAACTCCTCTCCTCTCCTCTCACCCAAACTGGGGGCCGCACAGGGTCTTCCGCTCTGAGACCTGGCACTCTGGCACTGCCAGCCAGGGAACAGTCTTGCATGTTTTTTTTTGTCTCCCTTGGCACTCACGGGCTGCTGGGATTAGCCAGCTTCGCCTGTAGGTGCTGATGTGCTGATGTCTTCAGAAGTCCTTCTCTGTCAGCTCCCTGGTGTGCCTCACCAGTGTCACCAGTCACCTTGAGATAGGAGGGCTTTAGCCAGAGATTAGGAGGTGTCAGCTTCTGGAAAGCGTCTTGCACCGTGTTGTCAGCTGCAGGCTCGAGCGCTTGCAGTAGCTCTTGTACTGGCCCGAGTTGAGAGTAAGTCTCTGCTGACCCAGTGGGTGGGCCGGGGCGTACACTGTGTTATTCCTTCCAGGACTAGGTGGGGGGCTGGTTTTCTTGTTTTTCTGGTCATATAGGGGAATTGATCTCATCTGCCGTCCTCTTAGGCGCTGAATTAAGATACCTGAATAAAGATAACTGAGACAGCTCTTGCTGTGTGTGTGTACAAACGAACTCATCCGTGGACCAGCCCATGGTATTGGCAACCTGCTCTTTCTGCTCCACCGCATGTATTGAGTGCTTGCTGCATACCCGGGTGCTCTGCCAAGTGCTTCCACAGCACTGTCAAATTGAATTCTGACAATGACTCTAATGAGGAAGCTTAGGCTCAGAGAGATTAAATAACCTTTTCATGGTCACGTAGCAATTAAATGTGTGAGTCAGAATTTGAACTCAAGATGGCGGGATTCCAGGAAACACAATCTCTTACCCTCTCTGCTATGCTCTTCCTAGCTCTCTGGAGATACAACAATTTAAGTACTAGTTAACATCATTTTTTTTTTTGTGTCAGGGCAGATTTAGGACTGAATGCAGGGATGAAGGAGATGCAATCCATGTTTTTGAGAAGTTCTCAATCTAGTGAATGAGACAGATTTAAACACAAATAATTCTAATCAGAGTTTAAGTAGGATTTGAGACATTGATGTGAAATTGAGGATAAGGAGTCTAGTGTTTGGGGACTGAGTACACCTGGGCCTCCTTCCTGGAGGAGGTCATGGGGAGGTGGTTTTGGGCAGGAATGAGGAATGTAGCACCCATTTCTTCATAGCACATGTAGAAAATTTTACTTCCTGGGGATAGAGAACCACAATAAATCATTTTTATTCTTTTTTTCTTTTCTTTCTTTATTTATTCTTATTTATTTATTTTTTTCATTGAATCACCATGTGGAAAGTTACAAAGCTTTCAGGCTTAAGTCTCAGTTACACAATGCTCAAACACCCATCCCTTCACCAGTGCACATATTCCACCACCAAGAACCACAGTAAACCTCCCCCCTACTCCCCCACCCCCAGCCTCCCACCCTGCCTGTGTAGCTGATAACTTTCACTTTACTTTCTCTTTACTTTGATTACATTCAATACTTCAACAAAAAACTCACTATTATTGTTTGGAGTTTCCCCCACCCCCACCCCGCAAAGACAGACCTGCTGGAAAGGAAGCATTTGATACTATCTCTTCATTCTCAGCAATGGAAAACGAATCATTTTTATTCTTACTTGGAGGAAGCATCCGTGGCAGTGCTTTGGGGACTATTTCCTGCTGGTTATCAAACCCAGGACTCCTGCATACGAATCTTATGCTTCAACCTTATGAGTCTCCCCATCACCCCATAAGCTCATTTTTAGTTCCAAATGCTGATGGCTTAGTGGGAGATGGAACCGATGCTGGCAGACTGTCAATACACAAAGCATTCAATATTATCTTCCTGAATATTGAATAATGGTTCGAGTACTTGCTAGGAAATGGGGGTGGAAGCTCAGGTGGGATATCAGAGAAGGGCTGGTAAAAAATCACAACAACTGGATTTGTGCTCAGAGTCAACTTTGGGGCTCACTGATTCTGTGAACTTGGCCTAGCTCCTTTGTCTCTCTGGAACCAACTTCTTAGTTTGTAAAGTAAAGAGTTGTGCCTGAGGTATCTTACAGGCAGCTCCTAATACCTGGGATCACTGAGTCTGTATTCTCTTGGAAGAGATATAGGGAAAGTTTCCAATCAGAAGCTGACCTTCTGTTCAAGAGTCCCCTCTAGATGCCCCTTCATTCATCTTTCAAGCTAGTTTTACCGGTGGTGTTATTGGGTGTTCACCGAGAGGCAAAGTGCTTAAGCTTCCCAAGTACCCACTTGGGAACAATTCTGGGGTCTGGCTTGATATGACATCCTGAAATGTGGGTTTGCTTCTCCCCCCCCTCTTTCCTTCTTACCATAGGTCCAGGAAAGCACAACCAGAGCTCAAAGACATGGGTGAGGAGATGGTCAATTTTTACTCTGTGTTCTCTTTCATGCCTTCTCACTTTTGGAGGGGGAGCGAATTATATTTAGGCTGTAACTAAAATTCGAATCCCATTGATTCTGCAAATATGTCTCTGGTTTCTGAGGCCTATGATTCTCTCCCTTGTCTTTCAACATCTAAGCTACTTACTGTCAGCTCAAACAGGTATATTGAAACATGAGGATTTAGTTTTGGTTCTCTCACCCAGCAGCAGTATGAGGTTGGGTAAGCCACTCTCTGTGGCTCATCAGTAAAACGAAGGTGTTGGATTAGAGCAGGGATCAGCAGATTATGGATTTTGGCCAAGTCTCACCCATTCATTGTTTGCTCTGGTGAATAAAATTTTATTGGATCTCAGCCAAGAGTGGTAGTTGCACAAATTGGTAAATATGCAAAGTCATCACATTATGCATGGTTAATGTGTGAATTGTATGCATATGCTATCTCAACCAAGCTGTTATTTTAAAGATTAAAAAGAAGCCTACCATCTCTTGGGGCTCTTATGTGACACGGCCAGTTTGAGTAGTTGCAACAGATACTCTATGACCTTATTAAAGGCAAAATATTTTAACTTTCTTACCCTCATGCATGAAGTTTGACTAGAGGATTGTTAAACTACCTTATAATTTTAACTTTCCTATGTTTTGAAAAGGAGAGGAGTTGCATTCTTTCCTTTAATCACCAGAACCTTTTAGAATCCACCAGATGTCTGCATGAGTGAAGTGTTGATGACAGAGTCAGGGATTCACATCTTTCGTGACACTTAAATTCTGTTTGGCCACAGTCATCCCCATTTGCCTTGACACTTCATGCTCTCATTCCACGATAAATTCCAACCCCATTCTTTTAGAGTTAACACTGTGCATGTCATCCTGACCTCTTTAGACCAGGCTAAGTGCCCATTATGTTTTGGATTTCTATAGAATCATGTATTATTATTTATCTATTAGATGATAATATTTCTCGTCTTGATAAAGGTATTTAGTTATCCTTTCCTTCATCACTTTAAAACATAAACCAGGTTCTTTACTAGGTCCAGGGATTCAATAAAGTCGACAAGTAATAGCCCCAGAAATTTAGAGTCTAGAACAAAGAATATTCGGTCTTATTTCTAATCAGATATGGAAAATAACATCATTAAGAGTTCATCCAAATTACTCAAGAAGAGTTGTATAATAAAAATATATTTTCTTTCTCCTCTTGCACATACTGCCGCCAAACCCAAAAAAGACAAGTCTAAGTCTATCTTTTATTACTCTATGACTGACAAGTAGCAAACTTGCCTTGCACTCTACACTCAAGAGGGCGCTTCCATAGTTGTTCTACTCCCCTGGCCTCACTGTGTCTCTTTGGTACTTGTGGTTTACACTGAATTCTAGGTTATACTTCTGGTGCCCAAGACTCTGAAATTCTCTGCACAAATGGTTCTGAGCTTTCACTGGGTTTTCTTTTCTCGATAGTGAATTACACAGCTAATGTGTACATTTCCAGGTGCAAGGGATGGCCAAGCCCAGGTTGTTTGCAGCATTGGGCTCTGTAGCCTGACCTTAAATAAGCTGTCCATCAGTAACTCTCTAGACCTGATAGTATAGGAAGGAAAGGGGGTAAAGGAGACAAAAGAGGCAAGTCAGCAAATTCAATCCTGGCTTTGGAGACAGTGAGGTTTTATATATCTTTAACTCAGTTCCCTCTAAAATTACCACCGTACCACCATCAAAATTAAATGAACACTGACGCAATGTCAGATTGAAAACGAGAACTAATACTGATGCCAGAAAGGTCCTCATCGCTGAGGGGGCGTATGGGCTAACACAGGAGCCCTGGAGTTTGGAATTTTTAGGCACTCACATGGATGCAGTTTGGCAGCAGCCCCACCATCCTGGGAAGCCAGAGGATTCAGGGACTAGAGGTTCACCACGTTGTTTACCTGACAGCCCCCAGCTCTCTCTCAGTAATTTTTGCTTATGGTCCTATGAGGGGGCACAGCATGTCCACTAAAGCTTAAATACACTCTAGGAGAAGCTCCCAGAGTTTAAGAACCAGAACACTATGGATATTAGGTCATGCAGAATTTAGGGTATTTGCTAATAATGGGTTAGAGTAGATTGCTGCAAGCACACAGAAAACTCTCCTTACTCTCCCTCTCATTTTTTTTTTTTTATCTACTGTGGTTGGGCGTCTGCCTTTCACTCTGCTGACCTGTGTTCGATTCCTCCGCCCCTCTCGGAGAGCCCGGCAAGCTACCGAGAGTATGGAGCCCGCACAGCAGAGCCTGGCAAGCTACCCGTGTGTATTGGATATACCAAAAACAGTAACAATAAGTCTCTCAATGAGAGACGTTACTGGTGCCCGCTCGAGCAAATCGATGAGCAACGGGATGACAGTGACAGTGGCTGCAGAGCTGGGAGCATAACATGAACTCTGCAGTGTCAGATGCTTTGCTCTGACCTCAGTGACCTTGGACAAATAGCTCTGCCCCTTTGTCTCTTGAAACCTGCAAAGGAGGTGGTTCCTGAGCTCTTCAAAAGCTCCTTTAGCTCTAACTTGCTTTCTCTCTTCTCCAAGAGCGACTCTTCTGGCCTTCATTCTTACCCTCCTATTTTAGCTGTAGTCACACTTTGTCCTTTGTTATCTTTTGTTTCTCCGCAGTCCCTTATTTTACTCTATTTTTGCACTTCTTTGACTCGCCTACTTCCTCCTTCTTGACTTATCCTCCAAGGTAAAGTCTTTCTTATACAGAGGTCTTTATGCCCTGCCCTTGCCCCAATGCTTGTGACCTCTATTTCCAATAAAAGTGGGGAAAAGAGGGAATTGAATTGAGTCACACATCGGCAGCTGGCAACTTGCTTCCATCACACAAAACATCCCCAGCTTCCTTGATTATTAAAACATTGACAAAGAACACATTTTCCCTGGCAGAGTGAAATCCCCTCCGTCCAAGTTTGGCAAAAGGAACCGCCTGGCTTGATACAACTATAGGCATTTTAAAGCATCCTCTGTTTAGCAAACTTGGAATGTGTGTCAACCAATCTCTGTATTGATGTAATACCACTTTATTTGTAATACGGGTACATTAAAATATATACATTTGCCCTGATTTCTGGCTCTGGAGAGACTAGAATCTGATGATATCCAGGCAGGAAGACTTGAGTTTTTTCCACCCTTTCTCCACGGGGAGAGGACTGGAATTTAGACACTCCCCTTTGTCCCTACTCCCATGTTATATTTTACTGCTTTTAATAAACACCTTTTTCTTTTGGATTCTCACTACCATAGATAGATCAGTTGAATAAGATTTTTTTGAGGTTGTTTTCTCAATATCTTGCACAGATTGATGCAGGCCTGGACTGGGAAGCGTCTAGGTAAGTGTGTTGTCCTAGAATATGCACAGAAACAACTGAATAAAAAAGAGGGTCTTTATTGGCAACGGGAAGGAGGAAGGTTGCCCACCAGCACAGACTAGAGAACAGCTATCAAAGGAAGGGAGTAGGAGATCTGTTTTATGCCCAGCAGAGACAGAGTGACATAACAGCTTATAGATATTCTAGCAGGTTTTCAGGAAACACACACATATTCATGAGGGAAAACAGAAAGCATGCTCAATTAAGGAACATACAATATATATGCATCACATGTATAGAACATGGTGGAGAAATATCATCAGGAGTGTGTTTTTTAAGTATAAAATGAAGAGAAAGTACAATAGAGGTCCAGAAGAGCTCTACTGCAGTCTCCACTTGGTGACTGTCATGTCCAGGAACCTGGGTCCTTATCCTTAAACAGGTGTTCTTAAAATTGCACTTTGATCCAGTCAGAACCAATCATGTGTAACGGGGCACCTTCTCTCAGAGAGACTGCTATATTCTCCAAATTATAAATCTCAGATCAGTCTGCTAGAGCTTTCCCTAAATGCAGGCAGTTTTTATGGGGGAAAGAGGAGGACTGAAATTGAAAAATGTTTTGACTGCAGTGAGAGATGACGGGAAGAGAAGTTTCAACACGGAGACAAATACAGACAATGCAATTGGAAATATGGTCATGTACAGGGACACGCAGGAGGGAGCGGGTGCTGGATAAGAAGAAGAAGGGCTCAGAGGGCAGTAGACAAGGATAGTGGGAGAAGCTGGAAAGAGGGTAGTTAAGGCAGTAGAATATTGAGAATGACAAGGACATTAGAAAAGCCAGACAAAGGGGCTGGAGTGATAGCACAGCGGGTAGGGCGTTTGCCTTGCATGTAGCCGACCTGGGTTCAATCCTGGCATCCCATATAGTCCCCTAAGCACTGCCAGGAGTAATTCCTGAGTGCAGAGCCAGGAGTAACCCCTGAGTATCACCGGGTGTGACCCAAAAAGCAAAAAAAAAGAAAAGCCAGACACAGTAACTGCCAGTGAGGAGCCACCCCTTCATAAGGAAAAAAAATTCATACCTTTGGTAATGGTGGACACAAACTTTGCTCATCATGTGTCTTCCCCACTCAAGCATGCCTGCATGCTAGCTCACTGGGTTAGAGTTATGACAAATGGAGAAAGAAAATTCTAGGTGTAGGTGAGATGTTAGAAAGGATATTAGTCAAGAGGTCTTAATCTGGAGTTTCTTTAAATTCTGAGAACTCTCTAGAATAAAAAAGATTAATTGCAAATACATCCACTTTTTCCCTGATACATAGTCAGGCATTGCTTTTATAATTTTTAAAGAAGACCATGATCCAACTAGCATTCATACTGCTGGTCTAGTCTAGTCTTCATCTTTAATTTTTTCAAGGTGACATGAATTAGCTTCACATCATCTTATGAAACTCTCACAGAGTATCCCCATAATGTTTTCCATTAGCAGATGAAACAGGCCTTGGGAATTCTAAGCATTCGGAGAGTCAGCATCAAGTCAGGCTCTGTGAAGCTGTACCGGCCAGGCATTTCTGTATAGAACCGGCCTGTTACACCACTTCTGTCTCCTTAGATCTCAGCTCTTTCAGGGAGCAGCAATCAATGCTTGCTGGTCCCCAACTTCACACCATCTCCTCAGAATCGATAGATTCAGAAAGGCATTTAATTGGGGCTGGTTTTCAGGGGAATGGTGTCCAGTGTGGTCGTGTTTAAAGTCTCTCTCTCTCTTTCTCTCTCTCTCTCTCTCTCTCTCTCTCTCACACACACACACACACACACACTCTGGAATCAACCACAAGTCTGGATGGTGCAGAGGGTAGGTAAGAGAAAAGGAACCAGTACAACAATAATAGCTGGAAAAGATCACGCTGAACAAGAACTGGGTGTTAAAAGTAGGTAAAGGGATATTCCTGATAATCTTTCAGTATCTATATTTAAATCACAATGTCCAAAAGGAGAGAGAGAGAGAAAGAGCAAGAGAGAATGAGAGATAGATAGAGAGAGAGAGAGAGAAAGAGAAGGAAAGTGCTATAGAGGCAGGATGGGGGATGGGAGGTGTCGGGGGAGGGAAACTGGGGACACTGGTGCTGGGAAATGTATATTGATGGTTGGAACACTGCATGACTGAAAACTAATCATGAACAGCTTTGTAAGGGTCTATCTCATAGTGATTCCATAAAAAAAATGAAGTCACTATTCTAATATGTGATGGAGTGGCCCTACCATCTTTGATATATCTAATGAATTTATCTATTGAATGGAAACATTTAGATTTGTGTTATATTGTGAAATGCAGCTCAATTGCTCTCTGTGAGCAATAACTTGAACCCATCCTCTCTTTAACCCAAAGCCAACTTTCTTTCAAAACAGGGTGAGAATAAAGGTCAAGAGAACTTGACAACAATGTGGGTAAGTCTTTCTGACTTTGCAACTTCTCACTGGAGATGATAGTATCCAGTTCCTTCAATAGTTTCCAGTTCTTTGAATACTTGAATACACCATGCTGTTTTGCTCCATCTGTGCAAGCTGTTTCTTTCTCTGAAAATGTCCTATTATTTGTTAAGAATTGCCTCCAAAGTTCCTACCACTATGAAACTTATTCTGATTCTCACAGTGCAGAGATGAGCCTTTTTTTCTTCCTCATCCTGCTGCAAAGCTTGTCATGTAGTTTGGGGAGTATTGCCATTGATGGTAATGTCCCACATGGAATGTGGATTGCTGGGTGACGAGAACTCTGTACTAAAGGGTAGCCTGCTCCTCTTGAGAGCAGTTCCTTTGCTAGTGTCTTCTTGTGGGTGGAATTTAGAGATGTTACTAAGCATTAAACAATGCCCAACATAATACTCCCACCGAGTAGCAAAGAACTGTCCAGCCGTTAAAGTTAGCTGGGCAATTCTTAAACCTTTTGTAAGAAGTAATATAGGGAATCAGTAATGTGGAGCTAAAATACTCAAACATCTGGTACCAATGTGTGAAGAGGTAATAGTCTTAGAAGAGAGTTAAATATTTCCACATACTAATGGACAACGCAATGAATATAGCCTTTGTCAACCAAAGAAATTGAAGAGTTTCAAATGTTTGATTTGAATCCCAAGAATTTGGTGAATTTGGCAACCCTCGGAGAATATGGCACTGAAGGTTATTTCCATCCATGATATTCTAGAGTTTGGTACATTTCTAATAAGCCCTGAGCAGGCAGGGATAAAGGATACTGGCCCTTTGAATGGGAAGTCTTAAGTAGCAAGATTACATCCCTTTGAAACGAAGGATTATTTCCACCACTTCCACCCAGAGCAGGTGACTGCAGCTCCCCAGAGGCCTGGAAGTATACCTTTATCAGAAAAGTACTCATAGGTGGAGCTTAGGATCCCTGATAACATTAGATTCAGTTGCATCCGTTACCCACCTCACATTGAGATGATATCAGTTTACAGTCTATACAATTATATCTCCAAATTTTTATCTGGTTCTCAAAATAAAACTGGCTCGATTATTTTGCTCCTCAAAAATACTCTTAGAAAGATCTTGCTTTTATTGTTTCTTGTTTCATATTAGAGAAAATGAATTTCAGTTACATTATCTTATTTAATCTTATTGCAAATTCTTGCTAATGTGCTTTCTAGAGTTTTCCAGAAAGAGAAAGCGAATAGCTTTTATCTCTACCTATTTACTGATATTTGTTATAAAGAAATAAGGAATCAGTCATTTTATTATTGAGGTTGGAAAGTCCAAAATTGGTGTTGTAAATATCTCAGTTCAAATTTTAAGGCCAGCAGAATCATGAAGAGTTTATATCGTTTCTGGGAATATACCCCAGGGTGCAAAAACATACAGCAGAAATGACATGTATCTTGTATGTTCATTGCAGTACTGTTCACAATGGCCAGAATCTGGAAACAACCCTACTGAGAACAGATGACTGGTTAAAGAAATTATGGTACATCTACACAATGGAATACTATACAGCTGTTAGACTAAATGTCACTATCGCTGTCACTGTCATCCTGTTGCTCATTAATTTGTTCAAGCAGGCACCAGTAACATCTCCATCACGATACTTGTTGTTACTGTTTTTGGCATATCGAATATGCCACAGGTAGCTTGCCAGGCTCTGCCGTGTAGGCGAGATATTCTCGGTAGCTTGCCGGGCTCTCTGAGAGGGGCAGAGGAATCGAACCCAGGTCTGCCGCGTACAAGACAAATGGCCTACCGCTGTGCTATCACTCCAGCCCATGAAATTTGCTTATAAATGGATGGACAGGGAGAGTATTATGCTGAGTGAAGTAAGTCAGAAGGAGAAGGAAAGACATAGAATAACTGCACTCATTTGTCACTGTCATCCCGTTGCTCATTGATTTGTTCGAGCGGGCACCAGTAACGTCTCCCATTGAGAGACTTATTGTTACTGTTCTTGGCATTGTGTGATATGAAAAAAAAAAGACAAACACCCAAGGACAGTAGAAACAAGGGCCAGGATGAATGCTCTATGGATGGAACCCTGCTTCAAGGGCTGGGGTGGAGGATAACATTAGGTTTGTCCTTTCAGCCTTGCCGCAGGGAACTTAGTTTAACTTAAAGCAATGTCCTTTCTGTATGGACATAGGAAGACAGTTAATATTATGCTTTGTAACTTGGGAGCTGATTGACTTCAATAATATTTACTCTTGGGCATCTGCTTTCTCAATTCAGTTGCCCTTAGTTTCTAACACCCCAAAAGCAGCGTCCCGACGAGGGAGGGAATGGACCCAAGGCAAGCTGTGAGCTACCCTGGCATCAAAATGGCCCAGGCCAAAGCACCACAATACTCAACTATAAGTTTAGAACATGGTCATAGACAAATTCTGTCATGATCCAAAAGTAACGACGAGACTAGGACCCTGCTGCGGTTAGGAAGACTAACCTGACCTGAGGACTGTGGTCTGGAATATATAGTGAATGTCCTCAGGAAGAACCAAACTTTAAGTTTGACATATCTCTTATTGTGCTCATACAGAATGACATTGCTAGAAATATTAGAAGTAAATTTAAGTGGATTACTAGCTGAGGAAAGAAGAAAGTGACACACCCTGGATGGGATCCCGTCCTTAAGCGGATCTTCTAGTAATCTGGAGTAATCTCCTTAGATGAGATTTTGTTAATCTACTGGAGGAGTGGTCCTACCCCTCTTTGTTTATTTGTTACTGTTCAATCCACCTTTGTGTCACCACCCTATGTGATCGCTATATAAACTAAGACTGTAAGAGAAGTAGAGGGAGAAGACACAGAGAGGAGAGACACAGAAGCAAAAGAGAAGACACAGAACCAGGAGGGAAGACACAGAAGCAGCAGAGAAGACACAGAAGTGAGAGAGAAGACACAGAAGCAGAGAGAGAGAGAGGTTGGAAGAGACCAGAGGAGAGACTACAGAGACAGAGACAGAAATAGAGAGACAGACAGAAGAGAGCACAGCGGCACACACAGAAGCAGAGCACAAGGAGGAGCCATCCCAATCCGGTCCATACACAGTAGCTCGAGCACACTAAACACGAGTGGCAAGAGAGAGAGCCGCCCCAAGAGCCTGCAAATAACACACACACACATCACCCCCTCCGTGTGTGCGCCTTTGTCTTTTTACACTGGGGGGGAGAGGGCAGTTGGGATAAAGAAGAGAGCATTATGACAATGATGGCTGGGAAGGATTGCTCTGGAAGGGAAGGGTGTGCTGAAAGTGGGTAAAGAACCAAATATGATGGCCTCTCAGTATCTGTATTACAAACCATAATGCCCAAATGGTGGTGGTAGAAGAAGAAGAAGAAGAAGAGGAAGAAGAAAAAGAAGAAGAAGAAAAAGAAGAAGAAGAAGAAGAAGAAGAAGAAGAAGAAGAAGAAGAAGAAGAAGAAGAAGAAGAAGAAGAAGAAGAAGAAGAAGAAGAAGAAGAAGAAGAAGAAGAAGAAGAAGGAAGAAGAAGAAGAAGAAGAAGAAGGAAGAAGAAGAAGAAGAAGAAAAGAAGAAGAAGAAGAAGAAGAAGAAGAAAAGAAGAAGAAGAAGAAGAAAAGAAGAAGAAGAAGATGAAGAAGAAGAAGAAGAAGATGAAGAAGAAGATGAAGAAGAAGATGTTGGAAAATTGTTTGACTGAAACCTGATCACGAAAGCTTTGTAACTGTATCTCATGGCAGTTCAATAATAAATAAATAAACCAAAACAAACAAATAAAAAAACACAAAGGCTGTCAAACAAGAGAATTCTCTTTTTCTTGTGAGAGGACCAGCCTTTTGTTCAATTCAGACCTTCAACCTGTTGGATGAGCTCATTCATGTTAGGGAGGGCCATCTTCCTTGCTTAGTCCACTTATTTATATATTAATTTCCTCCCCAAACACACCTTACTACAATAACCCAGATCAATGTCTGGTCAAAATGTTGGCACCTGTAACCTAGGCAAGTTGACACCTAAAGTTAATTATCATGTGTACCATCAACCCCATTTTTTTCAATTGTAATAATGGGGGCACATTGTGTTTTAGTCATAGGTATAATATTACACACTGATACACAGCAGAGCTGGGTTTCATCTCATCTATCCTCTGTCTGATATTCCCAAACTCTGGCTTCACTCTCCTCATTATGGATGTGGGAAAACTCATGATGTGATTTAACAAACCAAAGCGACATCTCTGATTGTATCTTCTACAATCTGGCTAAATGCCTGGGGTTCCTCTGCAACTGAATTATTTTGGAGGAGACATCATTAAATATTTTGATTTGATTATGAGTTTTTGTGTGTGTGTGTACCTGTTACACTGCTTTTGAGATTTGTTCTAGTTTCTTTCATAAGTAATGGACAATGGGATCTTCACCATCTGGAGGAAGCCTATGGTTGTTTTGAGGATGAAATCATCCATCTTACAGAAACCTTCCTGTCTTGCTAAGCTTCTCCACAAGAAACATATAATCTTTTTCTCCAGAGCTGAGGATGAGCAAGATACAAAAAGGCATATAAACATGATTCCTATTTCATGTGGTCATACTTATTGCTCTTTCCCTGGTATACTTTGAATCCAAATTTTCACTTGCCAGTGTGAAACCACAGCAGACTGGCTAGGAATGAAGACAAATTTCTGTTAAGTGGGATGTAAATGACCACAGTCCATGTGAGGGTCTATGGAAGAGGAGGTAAGAAAGCGACGAATGTACCAGGAATGCCCCAGAGCAAGTGAGACGGAGCTGATGGATTTGGAAGGGGAAGACTTCAGGGAAGGGAAGTAAAGGAAGGGTGTGAACAAAGTTGGATATTGTGAGAATGTCTACAGAAATCCAAGGATGGAAACCATGCTGGATCCTTTCCAGGTAATGGAACAAACTCCAATAAGAAAGTCTTTGTAGAAGCACCTTTCAAAAGCCCAGTCCTTGGATCTGGTCCAATTTCACCATTTTTTTTCTGAACACCAGCTTGGCAAAGATTTTTTATTTTTCAGATTTCATATGCTGTCTTAATTAGCCTTCTGTCTTCTTAAGCTTTCACCCAAGATGCATATTGTCACTGTATCACTGTCATACCGTTGTTTGTTGATTTACTGGAGCGGGCACCATTCCTCCCAGCCCTGAGATTTTAGCAGCCTCTCCTTACTCGTCTTTCCCAACGATTGGAGGCTCTTTCAGGGTCAGGGTAATAAAACCTATGTTTACTGTTTTTTGCATATCGAATACACCACGGGTAGCTTGCCAGGCTCTGCCCATGCGGGCGAGATACTCTTGGTAGCTTATGTATATGTATATACATATATATTATTTTCAAACTTTGGGGGATAAGCAAGATACAAAAAGTCCCACAAATGTGGTCCCAGTGAAAAATTCTTCATTCTATTCTTGGTTGATCCCTTCCTGATAAAACTTTGCTCTCATATTTAAACCTGTTATAGTTAGGAATAATGCTAATAATCTTGGACAGTGCTGGCATCTAAAGTGATTTTGATATACTGATTTTAGATATTCTAAGAGTTAAGTGTGAGCTCATCCAGTGAGGTAAGTACTATTAGCAAATTTTATTGATGAGAAAAATGAGCCACTGAGGTTAACTAAATTGCCCCAAACATTCAGAAAATAAGTGGCAAAGCTGGGTGAAACACAGGCAGTCTATCTTCATGGTCTGTCTTATTTACTGTATAAGAGTATATCCTCACACAAAAAAATAACAGGACCATAAATTAATGGGAGAATTTGAAAAGAACAGGTTTTTTTTTATGTGTTTGTGAAATTGATCTGGGTTTTATTTTAATTAATTAATTAATTAATTAATTTATTGAATCACCATGTAGAAAGTTACAAAGCTTTCAGGCTTAAGTCTTAGTTACACAATGCTCGAACACCCATCCCTTCACCAGTGCACATATTCCACCACCAAGAACCACAGTAAACCTCCCCCCTACTCCCCCACCCCCCAGCCTCCCACCCTGCCTGTGTAGCTGATAAATTTCACTTTACTTTCTCTTTACTTTGATTACATTCAATATTTCAACAAAAAACTCATTATTATTGTTTGGAGTTTCTCCCCCCAAAGTCGGACCTGCTGGAAAGGAAGCATTTGATAATTTGTTTTCCATTGCTGAGAATGAAGAGATATGAGGTCGTGTGGCCATAATAGCGGCCGTGAGGTTTTGGATTTCTGTATTTTAGTATTTTAGTAACTAAGTCCAGAGGAATTTCTGCCAGAAGTTGCATCATTGCTAGCTCGTACCTCTCTGCTACTTTATATTCCACATATGAGTGCAATCTTTCTATGTCTGTCTCTTTCTTTCTGACTCATCTCACTCAACATGATACTTTCCATGTTGATCCACTTACATGCAAATTTCATGACTTTATCTTTTCTAACAGCTGCATAGTATTCCATTGTGTAGATGTACCAGTGTTTCTTTAACCAGTCATCTGTTTTTGGGCACTCTGGTTTTTTCCAGATTGTGGCTATTGTAAACAGTGCTGCAATGAACATAGAAATGCAGATGTCATTTCTACTATACCTTGAAAAGAACAGTTTTTATTGATACCCAGTATGTGCCTCTCTTGTACTAAAAAGACATTCACATATTAAGCACTAATTAAACCTCACATCTTTATCAAGGAAATTGTATACATAGAGGAGACATGCCACATGAAGTATCAGGTTGTGGACACAGTTGTAAGAATGGGCAGGCAGATTTAAAAAACCTGTTTCTGTCCTTCAATTTCAAGCGTTTCCCCTTCCCCATGTGAACTGCCCCTAAGCTGCTGGTATAGCGAAGAAGGTGCTAATGGGCTCCCTGTGTACAGAGAAAGCCCAAGTTCACTTTTGGAATAAGTGACTAGTCTAGCATTCAGGCTACTGGCACAGCTGTGGCACAGTTTGGCTGTGTCTATGGCCCACGTGCTGCCGATTCACACCGCTGAGAACACAGTTTGGTTATCTTGTGTGCCCATGTGCAAAGCAGCTGAGAGAGCAGCAGGCCTGCAAAGCACCTGCTACCAATTGCATCTCAAAGCCTCTGTCTCCTTTGTCCTTTCACAGAGGTCTTCTCATCCTTAACCACACCCCAGTGGCACTTGTCCTTCCCCCAAGGGTCATTTTTGCATGACAAGGGCGGACAGGAATGTAATTCCCATGATTTCGGAAAATCCACATGCTTTGTTTGATTGATATTTATTCAGGGTGGGAGAGAAGGTAGTATGAGATAGGGAGAGGAGAGAGAGAGAAGAGAGAGAGAGAGAGAGAGAGAGAGAGAGAGAGAGAGAGAGAGAGAGAGAGAGAGAGTTCTTCAACTTTTCCCTGCCTATGAAGGTGACTGTTAAAACTAGCATGTTAAACCAGGTGTTTCAAATGAAATCTTGTTAAAGCTTACACTATGGGAACTCAATTTCAGATTTTCTGATCCAGTAGGTCTGGCATAAGGCCCAAGAATTTCCATTTATCGCAAGTGCCCAGAGGTTTTGATGTATCGGGTAGAAACCACCCAAGAACTCCTCTGAGTGGACAGCCTTCATTTCTCTTTAAATACTAAGAATTTTTTTTTAGCCACTATGTGGTTTACAAAGTTGTTATCAGTAGGTTTTAATACACAACACATTCCAGTATCACACCCTTCACCAGAATGTCCTATTTCCTCCATCACTGTCCTAGTGTCCCCTCTCCCATATCCACTTCAACAAGCTTCCTACTGAAGATCTGTCCTCAGTTTGTTGCCTTTGAGTATTCGTTATTTCCCTACTATGCCTGTTCCTCTCTTTCTGATTAATTTCATTTGGTGTGATACTCTTAGATCCATCCACATAGCAACAAACTGCTTGATTTCACCTTTTTTAGAGTCAAGCTGTATTTCGTTGCATACATGTACCAAAGTTTCTTTATCCAGTCATCTGTTCTTGGACATTTGAGTTGTTTCCACATTTTGGCTATTGTGAATCATACTGCAAGAATCATAAGAGGACAAATGTCTTTTCCTTTTTGAATAAAAATTTTGGCCCCTTGGGGGAACTGTCAAGAAGTGGAATTGCTGGGCTATATGGAACATCAATTCTTAGTTTTTTTGAAAAATGTAAATATTGTTTTCAAAAGGCTGGACCAGTAGACATTCCTACCTGCAGTAAATAAGGATTTCTTTGCCCCCACATGCATGCCCGAAAAGATTAGATTGATTTTATTCTTTAAGATGTATGTTTTTTTTTATTTTTTTGTTTTTTTGCTTCTTGGGTCACACCTGGCGATGCACAGGAGTTACTCCTGGCTCTACACTCAGGAATTACTCCTGGCAATGCTCAGGGGACCCTATGGGATGCTGGGATTCAAAACCGGGTCAGCCGTGTGCAAGGCAAATGCCCTACCCACTGTGCTATTGCTCCAGCCCCTATTATTTAAGATGTATGTTGATCTGACTGCTGTGACCTGATATATTTTTATTGTTTTGATTTTTAATCTCCCCACATGTGGCAAGCACAGCTCATGCTTCAATTGGGGTTCTGACAAGAAACAGCATTTGTCTTGAGTGTTTCAAACAAACCTTTAATGAATATTTGTTTACTGAAGTGTGGGCTTGATGTTAAGGGACCACTTAAGGGGAGTGGGGTAGCCAGAGACCAGCCAAAACAGACAAGATAATCACCTAGAGCATCAGACACACTGGAGGCACGGTGTTAGTAGAGCTCGTAAACATCAGGCTGCATGGGGTTGCTGGGATTGTGGAGGACCTGTCAAATGCAGCACAAGAGGGGGATATTCTTGTTTCCTTTCTTCCACAATCAGATCACCTCCTGGAGCCACCTAATTGGCCGAATCCCTGGAGAGTTAAAGGCAATGACTGCAGTAGGGATCTTGGGGTACAGGGGTGAGTTACTCTGGGTTGGGCAGAGGCAAATGGTGGATGACCAGAGCCCCAGATATATATCTGGAGGCAGGAACTCAACTTTCCCTTCCTAAATGTTTACCCCTGCTTCTGCCAGAAGCTTTCTAGAGCCAGCTGCCCTCAGAGAGAAGAGATACTGCCTAATATCTACAACCATCTTCAGCCCCCATGCAGAAAATTGGGACCCAGGGGTGCAAAAAAGCACTGTAGAAATGACATCTTCATCTGTATGTTCATTGCAGCACTGTTCACAATAGCCAGAGTCTGGAAACAACCCGAGTGTCTGAGGACGAATGACTGGTTAAAGAAATTATGGTACATCTACACAATGGAGTACTATGCAGATGTTAGGAAAAATGAAGTCATGGGATTTGCTTAAAATTTGATGGACATGGAGACTATCATGCTGAGTGAAATGAGTCAGAAAGAGAGGAACAGACATAAAATGACTGCATTCATTCATGGAATATAAAATAACATAATATGAGACTAACACCCAAGTACAGTAGAGACAAAGGCCAGGAAGACTGTTACACAGTTTAGAACCCTGCCTCATGAGCTGAGGGAGAAGGCAACCGGGATAGAGAAGGGAGCACTAAGTCAACGATGGTTGGAGGGATCACTCGGGATGGGAGATGTGTGCTGAAAGTAGATAAAGGACCAAACATGATGGCTTTTCAGTATCTGTGTTGCAAACCACAATGCCCCCAAATAGAGAGAGAGAATAAGAAGGAGATTGTCTGCCTGACAGGATGTGGGATGAGGTGAGGGTGGTAGGAGGGACACTGGGGACATTGATGGTGGAAAATGTACACTGGTGGAGGGATGCGTGTTCAATCATTTTATACTGCAATTCAATCATGAAAACTTTGTAACGGTATCTCATGGTGATTCAATAATAAATAAGAAAAAAAAGAAAATTTGGATCCTGGCTCTGTCTCAGCAGTGTACAGAGACCTAGGCTTCTAGAGAGTTCTTTTTCTCCCACTTAGTACCTATTTTCTTAAAAACATCTCAGCTAGGA
The DNA here is from genome assembly GCF_027595985.1 of Sorex araneus. Lineage (NCBI taxonomy): Eukaryota > Metazoa > Chordata > Mammalia > Eulipotyphla > Soricidae > Sorex > Sorex araneus. The sequence continues at coordinate 250,562,726 of NC_073313.1, read as the reverse complement.
TGGCAATCCATCCATGAGCCTCCGCTGGTTTCCACGTGGCCGGGACAGATTGAGGAAAAGTTCACTGCTTCTATAGAAACCTTCTCAGAATTCAGAGAACATCCAGGAGTTGGGGTCCAGTGTGGAATGGGTGTGACGGAGGGGACAGAGCGTTTCCAGTTTATTGTCAAACCATAAGGAACTCACAGTTCTTGGCGCGGGCTCAGGATGACCTCCCTTTTCATCCACGGAACGCTGAGAACACAATCCTTTAATCCTGAGAAAAGAAAACAAAGAGAAGAGGGGATATCAGGGGAAAGCGGAGCGGTGTTTAGACTTGAGACCTCCCCACAGTCCTGGAGGGCTGGCGAGCATTTGGCGTCTCCTCCTTTTGCCTTCTTGTAGCTTTCAGGATGTATTCTGAGCCACACAGCGAGATCTCTGAGTCAGAAAACCTCTCCTATGGCAAGATCATATGTGAGCCTGTTTAGGGAGAGTTTGGGCTGATCAGCAGTTTTAGAAACTGATCTGGAGACTAGAGGGGTCCAGAGGAACAAGATGGGCTGAGCATCAGGCCGTACACAGGACGGTCCCCTTGACTCAGAGTGGTCTGTTGATGTGCGCATGGCCTCCGCAGGTGTCTGAGGAGCTCTCCTCGGTGAAGGTTCTTGAGATAAAAACCAAAGGAACTGAGGTTCGAGTGTGTTAAGGGACACAGCTAAGTCTTGAAGAAGGGGGCCTTTAAAACTAGGGTCAGAAGCTGTGCTAAAGACAGAAAGAGATGCCTCAGAGTAATACCTTGTGACCCCATCTCTGGGCAGAAAGTGAAAGGAGAGAAAGCTGTATGGGGGTGGGGACTAAGGTCAAAGGATGATTTGGAAGTGACCTGGACATATGAAAAGTGACCCCCATGGAGGTGCATCCCACCTAAAGGAATGAACACAGATAAGTCGTCACAGCAAGGAGTCCTGTTGAAACACTGTAAACACACAGCATGGGAGGTTGGTGCCAAAGAGGCCTTTATCCGGGGCTGGAGCGATAGCACAGCGGGTAGGGCGTTTGTCTTGCAAGCAGCCAACCCGGGTTCAAATCCCAGCATCCCATATGGTCCCCTGAGCACTGCCAGGAGTACTTCCTGAGTGCAAAGCCAGGAGTAACCCTTGTGCATCGCTGGGTGTGACCCAAAAAGAAAAAAAAAGGCCTTTATCCGTGGATTGTCTTTCAGCCAATAGATCATCGTTCTTATGGCTACTTTGGAGTCCCTTCTGATCATCTCTTCTCCCACATCTTGCTCACTCTGAGCCCCCAGGAACCTCTTGGTTATTCCATGGAAGCAGATTCTGTAGATCAGGCCTCAGAATGTGTTGAGCACACACCATGTTTTACTTGCAGAGAAAGAGCTCAAAGAGTTGAGCTAAGCAGCGGGTAGGGCATTTGCCTTGTGCGCGGCTGACCCAGGTTCGATTCCCAGCATCTCATATGGTCCTCCAGGAGTAATCCCTGAATGTGTGAGCCAGGAGTAACCTCTGTGCATTGCCAGGTGTGATCCAAAAACAAACAAAAAAAAAGAATTGTGCTAAAGCATTCTTATCTTACACTGTGTGTGTATGTGTGTATGTGTGTGTATGAGTAAGCATGAATTGACCCCAGTGTATGCATTAAAGAGGATTGAAAGAGCCAAAAGCCTTTTTTTTGTGCTGGGGATCAAACTCAGGGCATGAGACCTGCAAAGCATGCATTCCACCACTGAGCTACATCATCGACCCTTTAAGGTTATCATTGGTAACCTTTAATGAGTCTCTATAGAGTCCAGCCATGTGATGGTTGAAGAGTTTAGACTAGATAAACAGAAGGCAATTTGATAAAGAGAGCTAAAGCCTTAGACTAGCTGTGTAACCAAAATTGCACACACCCGCCAACTCAGAAAATTTTCTAAAAAATAGAAAAATACACTCCACTTTCCCCCCATACTACTCCCTCCTTTACAGTTGTGGTTGAAGGTCCAGAGACCACTCCTGGTGGGGAAAACTATGTGGTGTCAGGGACTGAACCCAGAGCCTGAAGCTTGCTAGACCTGTGCTTGTCCACTTGAATCACATTCCCAGATTTTAACCTTTTTTTTTTTTTTTTTAATAAAAAGACATTGCCTATCGGGGCTAGGGGACAGGAGAAGCCCTGAAGACATTTTCCCTTTCATGGTTCTGTAGAGTGTATTAGATAGACTGAACCTATCTTGTGTTATTTAATTAATTTATTTTTTTCTTTTTGGGTCACACCCGGCGATGCACAGGGGTTACTCCTGGCTCTGCATTCAGGAATTACCCCTGGCGGTGCTCAGGGGACCATAGGGGTTGCTGGGATTTGAACCCGGGTTGGCCGTGTGCAAGGCAAACACCCTACCCGCTGTGCCATCGCTCCAGCCCCTCTTGTGTTATTTTAAACAAGGGACAGGGTTCCTTTCCCCCACCCCTCAGGTGGGAACTTGGTTCCCTTTGAGTACCATTCTCATATGTCCAATCCCCATGTCTCTCTATGCAGAGGTGCAGCACCAGATTGGCAGCAGAGGTTCTCTCTTGCCCGTATTCTGCAAATACTCACCTTTGTTCTGATACCTCATCTACCTGTCTGAGAATAAAGAGGAAGTCCAGCTACTAACCATCCTCTTGCTAAGTGAGGGCCCCAGCATGTGGGTCAGTGCTTCTCAGGGCTAGCAAGCTGGTTCTCATGTCCTTCCATCTTTCAAGGGAATGAGGGAAGGTGGCATCCTTACATGTTGCTGCTTGGGGGTGACCTTGGCACAGGGCCTGAGGATGTGTTCTGGGCTAGCCAGCACCATGCGAGGCGCTGTGACTTCCTGGCTGTGTTGGCCACTGCAGGCTCACCCCCACTTGGGACTTGAGGGGACTCAGGGAAGCTTTATCTTTCAGACCTACGAATCAGCTCAGGGATGAGTTGCTAAGCACTTGTGTTAGGGAATCAGGAAAAGAGAGGAATTGGTCACTCTTGATGGAGTGGACAGAGGTCAAACCCTTTCTGTCTTCTGTTGAAAGCAGCCACAGAGACAGCAAGAAGAAGAATTTCAATTTCAACAGTGCTAGAGTATTGAATCACTAGGACTTGAGAGTGGCTATTCTGCATAGAGAATGGAGGAAGTTATATGTTGGGAAATCCATGGTGGAAGCAGGGAAATAATTTTTTTGTTGTTGTACAGTATCCTAACAAGAATGGACAGATTTGAGAGGCCCACGGCTGCAGCATTCATTGGCATACTAGAAGGAAGAAATTTTTTAAAAATTAGAGTTGTTAGAATGAGAATTGGGGATAGTAGGGGAAGGGCAGCATTGTGAAGGGTGTAAGTCCCTCTATTTGCAGGCAGTAATTTTTTTCTTGTTCTTGTTTTGCTTTTACAGCTGACACTCAACTCTTCTTAGGGCTTACTCGTATCCTTAGGGTTCACTTCTGGTGGTGTTTGGGGGAACAGATAGGTGCTGGGAAAAGAACCCAAGTCAGCTGGTCCAAGGGAAGCATCTTACCTCTAGTATCAGCTCTCTGACTGCAGAAGTATTTAGATCCAAGATTTAAGTCTTGGTTTGTTTGGGAGGTGAGGGGGAGTGTTCTGCATTGGAAGGCTCCTTTATAGCACTCAGTCTTCTAATCCCTATTATTCTTTGAGTCTCTACAAGCTAATATACTTAGTTGTCATTCCTTTGGATTGTCAAAGGTTGCTCCATTAGATCACGGCCTGTTCATTAATTTAGTGATAAAAAATTATCAGTGGTCTTTTGAATACCTACTATGTACCAGGCCTAAATATGCAAAAAATGAAAAAGAACAAGCAACTGCATATTTGGAACATTTATAGTCCATTAGGGAGGTAGACACAGAGTGTAGCTGTGAGAGGCTAATTAGAATAAGAGCTGAGGAAGCACAGAGTAGCGAAGGGAAGAAACCCCGGGGAGTTTGTGGCAAGGTTTTCCAGCAGAAAAAACACTTCAGCTGCCACCTCTCTCTCAAGCCAATTCCATTTCAGTCTAGCCCAGGGAGACTTTTGGAATGGCCAGGAGAAGGGGTGCACACCAGGGTGCATTCTCTAGGAGCTCCTGAGATTCTGGCTTATAACTGTGATCTCAGATTCATGTGCCTGAGGCCTGGGGGGTAGGAGAGACACTGATGAACAAATTTTGTTATTTAAAGATTATCCAGTCTCCTAGGCTGGGGAGTCCCTGGTTGTGGGGGACAAGAGTGGGTCCCTGGGAAGTGACTATCAAAGGCCATGAGAAACCATTGCTAACAGTACTGTAAACCACAGGATCACAATCAATAAAATAAATAAAAATTTTAAAGCAAACAGAAAAGGGGCAGAGGGAAGGGATTCATTCATTACTCGTCTTTTCTCGAATACACCTGGTTGTGGAGGCATGACCTTAGGAACATGGGGGACCAAGCACACTCTTCAGGGTCTCAGTTTGCAGTGTCAGGAGGGATATGATGAGGCCCGCAGGAGGCCTCAGGGACGTGCTTTGTGTGCGGCTTCCTATCTGGATGTGCCTGGAGGCAGTGAAGATGCAGAAGAGAGGAGAGAACCATCATCTCTATGGCTCCTTGGCATCATGGGGATGGGAGAGGGCCTCAAACAGCTCCACGAGAGAACTGACAGACCATCAGGACCCAGCCAGGATACTGAACCACCAGTGTGGTTCTAACAGAGGTCTTATAACATAAAGGACCGTTAGGCTCAATCAGGTTTCTGAAGAAATTTACCCCAAGGAGTCAGGTTGGCCTCTGAACTAATGCAACATCAGCTACTAAAACAAAATTGAATAATTAGCCCAAATGAGTTAAGAGTTTTTTTACTTAACATGCATAAGCTGGTGTGGGTGTTTCTGGTGGCTGGGTGACTGGTCTGGGCCATGACCAGGGGGACAAGTCCTTTCAGTTCTACAGCCCAGCCACTTCAGCTCCCAGCTTCCAAGTTTGCATTCCCAAGGGTAACAGAGACAGCTGGCTGAGACAATGAGTCTATGAGGTTTTCAAGTGCCAGGTCCAGGAGGAACACTTTTTCTTGCATTCCTCTGGTAGGGACTCAGGTGAGCACACCTCGAGCACGGGAGGCTGGAGTCTAGTTGTGTGCCAGGACAAGGAGATGACGAGGAAATGATCCCTCAGTTTGGGACCCCTTTGTGGTAGGCTCTAAACAGCTGAATGAATCTTACTTCCCGACAGGTGCGTGTCGGGAAGAAGAGCAGCAGGATGAGAGGTGGGGATGGAGGGAGGAAGCATCCCAAGAAATAATCATGATATTTTCCTTCATTAAAATAGTCTCATCTTCCCATGGAGCTCTTTTTTTTTCCTCAAGCGGTTTCTCCAATCCTATTCCTAGGAGGAGGAGATTCTTTCCACCATTTTTCTGTGTTTTCTATTTGTGAATCCATGCATATTTGCTGACAAGAAGGAAGAACAAAATGCAAAGAAAATGTATGTTGCAGCTTTTGGACCCGGCTGTGGAACGAGCATGATGGAGGGGCCCGAGGGAGCGCCCTCGGACTCCAAGCAGCCCACTGAACTAATTCCGGCATGGGACCAGAGACCCCACGGCGTGCTGAAACAGTGGGACCCGGGCATCCCCCAATTCTTTTAACCTGTCTCTCTCTCAACTCCTCCCTCCTGAGCACAGCGCAGGGGCCGCGGTTTTCCTGAGCGCAAAATGGAGACGCCGAGCCTCTCTCTAGGTTTCTCCATCTTATGAGCACCATAAAAGGGTAAAAGTTTGTAGTGATGTTATTTCTGGTTGTACTTCCCCTGGACTTTATACAGAAACCCAAAACTGCGCGGCCGCGGCAGCGGCCGCGCGACTTAATGTCATCTTAGTATGAGCAATATGTAATGGTTCCTTTCTAATGGGGCGGACTTTTGTGGGAGATCCTAATAGTAAGTCTGTTGCTGAAATATTGAAGGCAATCAAAGTGGTAGCCATCTCACTAGACTGAACTAAGCTATATCCCCACGCCGGCTGAGAAGAAATTTTCTTCTTTCTCGGGAAGAAACGCGGTGTGTCATCAACTACAGTGTGATGTCCATTAAGCAAACAGACCTGGTGGCGTGGGAATGGGATATAAGGGGGAAAATTATGTACAAGGAACAGCGGGACGCTGGTGGAATCTCGAGCCGGAGCCGATACCAGCGCAAGACCTTCGGTTCCAGAGACTGCTTGCAGACACTCTACTAGTCTATCAACTAAGCCAGAGCCCCACGCCTGCTGATGATGGGAAATAACCATCCTTTTCGGTTTTTTTTCCCTTGTCAGGCAGCGTGGCGATTACTAAAACAGGCGTGAACTCGGTGGCTCGGGGCAAGGGGGAAAAAGAAAAACTATGTAACAAACAGCGGGACTTAATATCTCTATATTCTTAGCAATGGAGAACTATCAAATGCCTCCTTGGCAATAGGACTGCTTTTCTTTTTTGGGGGAAACCCCAACAACGGTAGTGAGTTGTGTGTTGAAACATGGAATGTAATCGAAATAAGGCGTAAACGAAGTGAAACATATCATGTGCAAGGGTTGGGACTGGGGAGGTGGGAGGGGGCGGCAGGTATACTGGGGGGGTTGGTGATGGAAGATGGGCACTGGTGAAGAGAAGGGTGTTTGAGAATTGTATAACCGACATAATCCTGAGAACTATGTAACCCTCCACATGGTGATTCAATAAAATTAATTTAAAAAAAAAAAAGAAAAGAAAATGTATGTTGCAAATACTTTTTTCCCCACTTTAACTTGCCTTTGGACTTTGTTTATAATGTCCTTTGCAGCACGTTTATTTAATATTTTAGTACTATAAATATTATTATTTTTTTGCTATCTTTTCCACCCATTCTATTCTTAAGTCATAAACATTTTCTTATCTTTTCTCCAGTACATTGATGTGCATATTGTTGAGGCTTTTAATCCATCTGGGCTTGATTTTTGTGAGTACCATGATATAGAAATTAGATATTTTAAACCTATATAACTAGAGCTGGAAAGATAGCATAGCAGGTGAGGTGATTGCCTTGCATGCAGTTGATCTGGATTCAATTATTAACACCATATTTAGTCTCCTGAGCCAGAAAAGAACCAGGAGTAAGCTCTGAGCACAGCTGGGAATGGATTAAAAAAACAGTCCTCTACCCCCCCCTTGAAAAAATCACCAAAAATACATGACTAGCTAACTTTCCTTTTCTAGTTATTTATGCTTTTATAATATTTTAATTTCTTTTTAATATAAAGTTCTAGCTTCCTACTGCTTTGTAATAAATTACACAAATGTGGTCACCTCAACAACACATTTATCATGAGCTTAAAATGGTCTGATCTGGGCTAGAATCAAGGTGTTGGCAGGGTATCGGAAGCTTTAGGGAGGAAACTGATTCCCCCCATTTTCTAGCTGCCCACATTCCTTGGCTCACACATTGCTCCCATTAAAAAAAAATTCACCCTCCTTCCCTTCATTGTTGATGCTGTGATGACAAGGGAGGGAATTTCACAAACATCTGGCACTGGTGCTCACTAGTGGGAGGTGAGGGGTTGGGCGATCCGGGTCGCTTATCAGGTTCTGTTGCTTGCACACTCAGCTGCAGCGCTCACCTGGGTCACACACTCCTACCTACGAGGCACTCATGTTATAGTTGTGATGTTTTTGCCAGGGGTCCCTGTGGTGCTCACCCATGTGCTTGTGAGAGCTTGCACTTCCTGGTTATGGCTCTTAGGCTCTGTTTCCTGTTGCAGTGCTTATTCGGAGGATTGTACCCATTCTTAGGATGCTGACACACCCTCACTGTGATTCAGCTGAAAATCACCTGCAGAGACACAGGCAGCATAGCGCTGGATAAGCAGAGCTGGCTGGATTGCACTCAGTGTGTGGGACACTATATATTTGAGCCTGTGACCGTACACTTGCAAGGCAGGTGGTTTAAGTCTCTACGCTATTATTCCTCATAGCCAGCACCTCCCATTTCAAAGGTATCAGTTCAAGTCTTTGGCCGACTCTCAAGTCATCCCTCTTTCACCCATAAGTACCATATGATAATATTGAGCTACCTAAGTAATTTGGAATTGTTGTCAGCTTAATAAAGGCCAATGGATTCATTTCATCCTCAATCTTTTTTTTTTTTTTGCTTTTGGGGTCACACCTGGCGATGCTCAGGGGTTCCTCCTGGCTCTGCACTCAGGAATCACTCCTGGCGGTGCTCAGGGGACCATATGGGATGCTGGGAATCGAACCCGGGTTGGCCGTATGCAAGGCAAGTGCCTTACTCGCTGTGCTACCACTCCAGCCCCAGCCATCCGCAATCTTTATTCCCCCTTACTATGTGTTATGAGTGGAATAATTTTCTCTCCATAATTACTATGTTGAAGTTTTAACCTACCTCAGAATGGAACTCTCTGGACACTGGACCTTTAGCGATGTGATTAAGGCTAAATCATACCCTGAGACAGAACCCTAATACAACCTGCCCGGGCCTGGACATCTATTTAAGAAGAGAAAATGTGGACAATCCAGACATGCCTATACACAGAGCAAGAGGGTATATAGGTGCAAAGAGAGGGCCTCAAGTAAAGCAACTTCATCTTGAAACTATAGTTTCTAGAACAGTAAGAAAATGAGCTTCTGTTACTGATGTCCCTCATACTATGATGTGTTATTATGGCAGCCCTTGTATAGTAGCATTCTATTTAATACAGAACATTTACAGGTTCCAAGAATTAATACAAGAGGTGATCATTAAGAGGTCATTTCCCCATACTGCACATAAGTGTGAGATTTTTCCATTCTGTTGCACTAATATTTTCATTTATTTATGAGTTTGTTACAGTATCACAGTATCCCGTTAACCACCGATTTCTCAGGCAGGCTCAGTAACATCTCATTTCTCCCTTTCCCTGAGATCTTAGAAGTTTATCTCGACTTGGACCTCCTAACGATGTTGTACTGGGGGCTCTTCAGGGTCAGGGAAATGAGATCCAGCTTGTTACTGGATTTTGCATATGAATACACCATGGGAAGCTTGCAAGGCTGTCCCATGTGGGCAGGAAACTCTCAGAAGATTGCCAGTTTTTCCCAGAGGGAGAAGACGGCTAAAGATATCACTTCTGAGAGCTTGCTTTTAAGTCTCTCTCTGGATGTTGGCCCTTGATGGGATTACACACACCTGGGTTCCTCTGCCGGTACCTTCATGCATGAGGCCTGTCCAAATGTGTAGAGAGGAGCCTCTAGCATGGCTGTAGCTAGGTTCCAGTGGTCTTCGGCCGCCGGGAGCTCTGCTCGGGGTGGGGAGGGAAGTTGGAGCCCATCCCCTCTGAGGGGCCCTGGGGAAGACAGCCAGGCGTGCGGGCAAGAGACTCTCTGCCATGAGCTTGTACCTCCTTTAAAAAATGACTAGGGTGCTATAATTTTATCTGGTGGGGTGAATTTCCTTTTGAGTTTTTTGTTTTTATTTACCCATTGTTTTCTTGATGATTCTTATGCGTTTTTCTTTTACATAAGTTTTAGGATCCTCAATTTTTCTCAAAATTATTACAACATTTAACTTCAGATTCACCTGGAACAATTGACATCTTTATATGAATGCAATATTTTTCCATTTAATAAGATCTTCCTCTTCATGACTTCCTCTTCATAATATTCTTTCACAGTATCTGGTGGTAGGTTTTTCCAGTTTCTTTGTAAATGTCATTGGTATATAGACAAGTCAACTCAGCCACCTTTACTGAAGAAAAACAGAGGCCTAAAGAGGGACTTATCTAAGACAAGGCTGAGTTAGGGAGCAGATTCAATTGGAGACCAGGCACATAATTTTTGATTCCCAGGCTCTGCCCTTGGCCACATGGAACCCCTGGACCAGCTTTCATGACGCCCAAGATACATTGTATTGTTTTAGGTCACTGTCATGTGTTTGCTAGAGTAGTAATGGGCTTGGTCCAGGGACAGGCTCTCTCAGAGCTCAGGAGAGCACTTAGGCATCCCTCTTATTTCACAGATGTGACGCTTCATGGGGTAGAAGATGGGTGAGGACAAGTTTGAAGAGCAAGCAAGGGAGCATCTGTAGAATCGATTACGTCTGAATCCTGGTCCATTGAGTAACTCTCGTAAAGGAGTATATGCTCATAAAAATGAATCGCAAATAGAGCTCTTGTCCACAACTCACAAGGAATAAAATCCAGCTCTTGTTCACTGGGGAGCAGTAAAGAGGCCCCAGTTTTCTTCTTCATTTGGATGACTCAAAAGATGAATGAGAAGAGACACGAGGGTATTGACCGTGGACTAGGGTGTGGACTGTAGCCCAGAAGTACCAAGGGTCAGGGAAAGCAGAAGGGAGTAATGAAGGGCTTTTTCTCAGTCTCAGCTCACCTCCCTACTGGGCCCCAGCTGCAGGAGTAGCAACAGGAAGCACGGGTGAGTTTGATCTTGACCTTTTTATGGGCACTTGGGCCCCTCTTAGTAATAGCTCAGTTTGGATTCCCACAGCCTCTCACACAGCTTTAGACAGGAGTCATGATTGTTGATTACACTCAAGGATATTGCAAGTGCAAATGCTTCGGGATTTCTCCCAAATGTCTTTCATCAGTTGCTAGCTAGGTGACTAAGAGTTGGGAAATATCATCAATTCCTAATCAAAAAGGGACTTTAAATCATCGGCGTAGTCCCGTGCCCGCCCGCGGCAGCGGGACAGCTCGGAGCACCCCCTCCCCGCCGGGCAGGTCCCAGTCATTCGCCCACCGCGCCTGATCCCGCCCTCCCGTGTCCGACAGGTATATTGGCTCTTCCCCTTGGAGACCCTGTGCCACCTGGAAAAGCGCCCCCCGCGTCCCGTGCCCGCCCGCGGCAGCGGGACAGCTCGGAGCACCCCCTCCCCGCCGGGCAGGTCCCAGTCATTCGCCCACCGCGCCTGATCCCGCCCTCCCGTGTCCGACAGGTATATTGGCTCTTCCCCTTGGAGACCCTGTGCCACCTGGAAAAGCGCCCCCCGCGTCCCGTGCCCGCCCGCGGCAGCGGGACAGCTCGGAGCACCCCCTCCCCGCCGGGCAGGTCCCAGTCATTCGCCCACCGCGCCTGATCCCGCCCTCCCGTGTCCGACAGGTATATTGGCTCTTCCCCTTGGAGACCCTGTGCCACCTGGAAAAGCGCCCCCCGCGTCCCGTGCCCGCCCGCGGCAGCGGGACAGCTCGGAGCACCCCCTCCCCGCCGGGCAGGTCCCAGTCATTCGCCCACCGCGCCTGATCCCGCCCTCCCGTGTCCGACAGGTATATTGGCTCTTCCCCTTGGAGACCCTGTGCCACCTGGAAAAGCGCCCCCCGCGTCCCGTGCCCGCCCGCGGCAGCGGGACAGCTCGGAGCACCCCCTCCCCGCCGGGCAGGTCCCAGTCATTCGCCCACCGCGCCTGATCCCGCCCTCCCGTGTCCGAACAGGTTAGGGGCGTGTCCTGTCATTGGGGGGCGTGGCCTTAAAAGTGGGCGTGGCCTGTTTCCGGAGCGGCGGCCGCTAACGCGGCCGCAGATATTTTTCCTACCATTCTACACATTGTCCTTTGGCTACAATTGATTGAACCCATTTCTCCGAAGAACTCCCTCATTATCTTAGTTACTATATGTTGATACTCAACTAACCTAGCCTATCCTAACTTCACAAAAACTGTCAATGAACACATCAACTTGCACAGAAAAGTACTTTGTCAAAAGAGCATAACCAAAAATTTTTAGTCGAGGTTCCTCCCAAGTTAACGAGAGCTCCAGATAGTAAAGCCCATAACAACATGAAGAAACTGAGAAAATCCCCACCAGTAGGAGAGAGCCAAGAAAATATCTCACTAACCTCAGCAGCGACCTCCCAGAAATACACCCTCCTCTCAGATAGAGAATTCAGAGAGGAAATTGTGAGGATGATTCATGAACTCAACACAACTATGGAACGAACATCCAATAAATTAAGGGAGGATATGGATGCCGCATTGGAACGCTCCACCAAGATAATCCAGGAAGAAATGAGAGCAGAAATTTCAAAGCTACGAACAGAAGTCACACAACTAAAAGAATCAGTAGATGAAATGAAAAACTCCGTAGGAGCCCTCAATAGTAGAATGACTACAGCCGAAGACAGAATCAGTGAGCTTGAAGATGAGCTGCACAAAGCATATAGACAACAGCAAATAATGGCAAAAGACCTCAAAATGGCTCTAGAGCGAGTTAGAGTCCTAGGGGACGACCTCAGGAGAAACAACATAAGAATCATGGGAGTGCCGGAACCACACGGAACCAATCCCAATGAAAAAAACACCATTAAAGACATCATTGCTAAAAAATTCCCAGAGCTAGAGAATGTGGACATCCAGATACAAGGAGTCCGAAGGGTGCCAGCTAAAAGGGACCCAAATAGAAAATCCCCAAGGCATATCATAGTCACAATGATGGATGCCGTGGATAGAGACACAATACTGCAAGCAGCAAGATCAAAGAAGGAGATCATATACAAAGGTGCACCCCTTAGATTCACAGCAGACCTATCAGAAGAAACCCTCCAAGCCCGAAGACAATGGTGGGATATAGTGAAAAAACTTCATGAAATGAATGCCTCACCAAGAATACTCTACCCGGCTAAACTCTCAGTTAAACTTGAAGGAACCATACATTATTTCATGGACAAGCAACAGCTCAGGAACTTCATAGACTCAAGACCAAATTTAAAAGAAGGACTCAAAGGGCTACTATAAGACAAGGAAAAAGACCTATAAGAACAACAAACCCTACAGAAAAATGGCACAAAATCCAATGACAATAATCTCTCTTAATGTTAACGGGCTAAATGCACCAATCAAGAGGCATAGAGTGGCAAAATGGATTCGGAAACTAAACCCAACCTTCTGCTGCCTACAAGAAACACATCTGAATAGCCGGAACAAACACAGACTAAAAATCAAAGGATGGAAAACAATCCTGCAAGCAAACAGCCCCCTCAAAAAAAAAGCAGGGGTGGCCATACTAGTATCCGATAGCATTGATTTCAGGGTGAAAAAGATCAGAAGGGACAGCAAAGGTCATTTTATATTCATCAAGGGATATGTGCAACAGGAAGAAATCACACTCCTAAATGTATACGCACCTAATGAACGACCAGCGAAATACTTAAAAGAACTCCTAACAGAATTTAAGGAGGACATAACTAGCACCACGATAGTAGTTGGAGATTTCAACACTGCCTTATCACCTCTGGATAGATCGACAAGAACAACACTCAGCAAGGAAACGATGGCCCTGAAGGAAGAAATGGAGGAGACAGGGCTAATAGACCTATACAGGGCTATATACCCCCAAAAGAAAGAATACACATTCTTTTCCAGTGCACATGGAACATTTTCCAAAATAGACCATGTTCTGGGCCACAAGTTATTCCTTAATAGAATTGGAAAGATAGAAATTGTATCAACTATCTTTTCAGACCATGATGCACTGAAGATGGAAGTTAATCATGCACAGACTCGGAGAACCAAATCAAACACTTGGAAATTAAACAACTCACTATTGAACAATGAGTGGGTCACGGAGGAAATCAAGAAAGAAATTAAGAGATACCTCGAAACAAATGAGAATGAAGACACAAGCTACCAGAACCTATGGGACGCAGCTAAAGCTGTGTTAAGGGGAAAATTTATAGCTCTGCAAGCCTTCCTCAGAAAGGAAGAAAGGGCCTATATAGATAGTTTGACTTCGCAGCTCAAGATCTTAGAAGAGGACCAGCAAAAGGAACCCAAACCAGATCGAAGGAAAGAAATAATAAAACTTAGAGCAGAAATTAACGATATGGAAACCCGAAAAACAATCCATAAGATCAATGAAACAAAGAGCTGGTTCTTCGAGAAAATAAACAAGATTGATAAACCGCTAGCAAGACTCACAAAGAAAGAAAGAGAGAAAACCCTAATAAACCGAATCAGAAATGAAAAGGGGGACATCACAACAGAAACCAAGGAGATTCAAAGGATCATCAGAGACTACTTTGAAAGTCTGTATGCCACAAAACAAGAGAACCTAAAAGAAATGGATGAATTCCTTGACTCCTACAACCTCCCAAGACTGAGCCAAGAAGACGTGAAATACCTGAATAGGCCCATAAATATCAAGGAAATCGAAACGGTAATCAAAAGTCTCCCCAAAAACAAAAGCCCAGGTCCAGACGGATTCACTGGCGAATTCTTCCAAACATTCAAAGAAGACTTGTTGCCAGTTCTCCTTAAGCTTTTCCAGGAAATCGAAAAGACAGGAACCCTTCCAAACAGTTTCTATGAGGCACATATCTCCCTAATACCAAAAGCAAACAAAGACACCACTAACAAAGAAAACTATAGACCAATATCCTTGATGAATACCGATGCGAAGATTCTCAACAAAATACTAGCAAATAGAATCCAACAACTCATCAAAAAGATCATACACCATGACCAAGTGGGATTCATCCCAGGGATGCAAGGTTGGTTTAACATTCGGAAATCAATCAACATAATCCATCACATCAACAAAAGTAAAGATAAAAACCATATGATCATATCCATAGATGCAGAAAAAGCATTTGACAAGATCCAACACCCATTCATGATAAAAACTCTCACCAAAATGGGTTTTGGAGGAACTTTTCTCAAGATAGTCAAAGCCATCTACCATGAACCTATGGCGAGCATTATCATCAATGGAGAAAAACTAAGGGCTTTTCCTCTGAGATCGGGGACAAGACAAGGATGTCCACTCTCACCACTTCTCTTTAATATAGTACTGGAAGTATTAGCAATAGCCATCAGGCAAGAAAAAGATATTAAGGGGATTCAGATTGGAAAGGAAGAAATCAAGCTCTCACTATTCGCAGACGATATGATACTATACCTAGAGAAACCTAAAAGCTCTAGTAAGAAACTCTTAGAAACAATTAACCTATACAGTAAAGTCGCAGGCTATAAAATCAATACCCAAAAATCCATGGCCTTCCTATATGCAAACAATGAGACAGAGGAAAGGGACATGAAAAAAGCAATCCCATTCACAATTGTGCCCAAGAAAATCAAATACCTTGGAATCAGCTTAACTAAAGAAGTAAAGGACCTCTACAAAGAAAACTATAAAACGCTACTTCATGAAATAAAAGAGGACATGAGGAAATGGAAAAATATCCCCTGCTCATGGATAGGGAGAATCAACATTGTCAAAATGGCAATACTCCCCAAAGCATTATACAGATTTAACGCGATCCCTATGGGGATACCCATGGCATTCTTCAAAGAAGCGGAGCAAGCAATCCTGAAATTTATATGGAACAATAAACGCCCACGGATAGCTAAAACAATTCTTGGGAAAAAGATGATGGGAGGCATCACCCTTCCCAACCTTAAACTCTACTACAAAGCGGTAACAATTAAAACAGCATGGTACTGGAACAAAAGCAGAACTGCAGACCAATGGAACAGGGTGGAATATCCCCACACACAACCTCAAAGGTATGATCATCTAATCTTTGATAAAGGTGCAAGAGATGTGAAGTGGAGCAAGGAAAGTCTCTTTAACAAATGGTGCTGGCACAACTGGACAACCACATGCAAAAAAATGGGCTTAGAACTCGATCTGTCACCATGCACAAAAGTCAGATCAAAATGGATTAAAGACCTCAACATCAGACCACAAACCATAAGGTACATTGAAGACAAGGTAGGCAAAACCCTCCAGGATATTGAAGATAAAGGTATCTTCAAAGATGACACGGAACTAAGCAATCTAGTAAAAACAGAGATCAACAAATGGGATTACATTAAACTAAAAAGCTTCTGCACAGCAAAAGAAACAGCGACCAGAATACAAAGACTATCTACAGAATGGGAAAGGATATTTACACAATACACATCAGATAAGGGGTTGATATCAAGGGTATATAAAGCACTGGTTGAACTCTACAAGAAGAAAACATCCAACCCCATCAAAAAATGGGGCGAAGAAATGAACAGAAACTTTACCAAGGAAGAGATACGAATGGCCAAAAGACACATGAAAAAGTGCTCTGCATCACTAATCATCAGAGAGATGCAGATCAAAACAACTTTGAGATACCACCTCACACCACAGAGGCTAGCACACATCCAAAAGAACAAAAGCAACCGCTGTTGGAGAGGATGTGGGGAGAAAGGGACCCTTCTACACTGCTGGTGGGAATGCCGGCTAGTTCAGCCCTTTTGGAAAACAGTATGGACAATTCTCAAAAAACTTGAGGTTGAGCTCCCATTTGACCCAGCAATACCGCTGCTGGGAATATATCCCAGAAAAGCCAAAAAGTATAGTCGAAGTGACATCTGCACTTATATGTTCATCGCAGCACTGTTTACAATAGCCAGAATCTGGAAAAAACCCGAGTGCCCTAGAACAGATGACTGGTTGAAGAAACTCTGGTACATATATACAATGGAATACTATGCAGCTGTTAGAAAAAATGAGGTCATGACGTTTGCATATAAGTGGATCTACATGGAAAGTATCATGCTAAGTGAAATGAGTCAGAAAGAGAGAGACAGACATAGAAAGATTGCACTCATCTGTGGAATATAGAATAATAGACTATAAGACGAACACCCAAGAATAGTAGAAATAAGTACCAGGAGGTTGTCACCATGGCTTGGAGGCTGTTCTCTCATCCTGGGCAACTCAGAGAAGGGAACAGCAAGTAAAATGTGGTTGTTGGTCATGTGGGGGAAAGATGATGCGGGCCAAATATAGACTAGAGACTGAACGCAATGGCCACTCAACACCTTTATTGCAAACCACAACACCTAATCAGAGAGAAAGAACAAAAGGGAATACCCTGCCATAGTGGCAGTGTGGGGTGGGGGGAGACGGGACTGGGAAGGGGGGGTGGGAGGTTGGGTTTACTGGTGGTGGAGAATGGGCACTGGTGAAGGGATGGGTTATCAAACTTTGTAAGGGAGAAACATGAGCACAAAAATGTATAAATCTGTAACTGTACCCTCACGTTGACTCACTAATTAAAAATAAACTATAATAAAAAAAAAAAAAATCATCGGCGTACTTTTCTGGCAGTCTCTATTCCTAAAACCTGAAATGGAGACTTAAGTAGAAAATATCTTTACTAGAGTCAACATTGTTGATGAATTCTAGAAGTTTTAGAGCCTAGGACTTCAGAATAACTCACATTTTAGGATGTGGCCCTTTCCCTGGCTGCTTCAGGTGAATGGGCCAGACATAGAATACATAGAAGCTACCGAGACCTTTTGTCAATACAGGTCAAATGGGTTTTGTGTGTGTGTGTGTGTAGATGTGCATAAAAGAAGAATATGTTTCTTACTTTTCCCCTTAGGTAGGTAGAAAACAGCTACTTCACAATAATCACAGTAGAAACGTCTTAACAGGAAATTTAATCACAGATTCATTTATTTCTTTATTTATCCATAATCTGCCTATTAACACATCCATCATCCTCCCATCATCCTTTTATCCATCCAATCATCTATCCAATCATCCATCCACTCTTCTATCCTGCTATTCATCCAATCATCTAATCTATTTATGTATGCACTTCACAAGCAGTGTTTCAAATGATAGGGAGTTGTGAAATACCTTGCTGAGAGATTTGAGGCTAATCCTAAAGTCAGAGAGGAGCCACTGAAGACTATTGAGTTAGGGAGTGGCTGGATAGAGGAAGTGATTCATGGAGAATGAGGCAGCACACACACACACACACACACACACACAAATCAACCCAATGGCAAAGGTCATATGTCCTTTCATAGGACTTTTGGTTGATATTGAACAGACTGGGTGGGGATATAGGGATATAGCCAGGTTTAGATCCTGTATGAAAAATGAGGAGAAAATGAATGAGAAGATTGTAAGACTTGGCTGTAAACTGGACAGAACAAGTTATCTGATGTGATGTAATCTGTGGCCTTGCCTGGAGAATCATCAGATCAACAACGATTTGCTGGGAACACGCTTCGGTTTTCCGGTCATTGTCATTTTTTTTTTTTCACCTTCAGTTGAAGAGGCTCTGGTTTTCCTGTCAGGACAGGGAGGAAAGGGCTGGAGCTGAGTATTAGGACTGTCTTACCCCCCCCCCCCCCCCACTTTGTGTATGTGTGTACAAACCTCTAGCATCTCTGGGAAATTCACTATGTAATGTGTGGATTGGAGCTGGGAGTTGAAGAGGGTTCATTGTCCATGTAGCGACAAGGGGACAGAGCAGATGGGAGTTTCTGGGGGGAAATAAATAACTACACATGGTAGCAGGAGTCTGCACAGGGTAGCAGGAAATGATCCTTCCTCCTGCATCTCTTACTGAGCAGGGCCCTGCAGCATGAGCGTGGGTGATCCATACCTTCCAGAATCCACACGATCCTGGCCAAGGGATTATGACCAGGGGTCAGGGGCCAAGAAGTTTAGGATCACACAGTTCTGTTTGCCAGCTGTGCCTGGGCCCTACTCCTTGATCCTAATTTTTTTTAACTTGAAAAGGAAGTTTTTTTAACTTGAAAAGGAAGATCATAATATTCTATGACCAGGGGAGTAGTCTGAGGATTGAAAGCAATAATGTATATGAGAATATAGAACGGGAATCACCATATAAAGATGGAAGGCGAAGAACAACAGAGTTTTACCATGGTAACCACCATGTCTTTAAATACAAGCACATTAACTGCTTTCTACAGTTATACGTGAGGGTCGTCAAGAATGGATAACTGTCTAGGAGAGAGAAGTTGACCTGAATCCCTAGGTATTTACCAGTGAGTGCCACATTCTCAGCCACAGAGGGTCTACACATGTATGCATGAGGTACCTGCCTTCTTGGCAATGTACACAGGTCATGGTTTTCATATTTGATGACCCTTATTTAATTTTCAAAATATAATTGATGGTGCTCTTTTACCTACTCAACCTTAGCCACATGGTTATGGTGCGTATGTGTGTATGTGTGTGTATGTGTGTGTCTTTTTTTTCACCACTTTCTGAAAAGGTGGCGTCTGCTCCCATCTCCCCCTCCACCTAGTCTGGAAAGAAAATATCACTGCTGGTTTGTTTTTAGAACTGGTTTCTTTGCCTATAAGAACTTGCCATTTGATGACCCTTTAACCAGGGCTGCAGGATGGGGTCACTAGCAGGACCAAGGTTTGGAGTGTGCTTCATTATCCAAAGAGAGGGGTCAGCCCTGAGTGGTTGAGGATATGCAAGGGAGAAGCCTGTTTTTTTCTGACCCTACATCCTGTTTTGGGGGAATGAAGGATATGAACAATTTCTGTTTAGTTTACATTTTTTCCCTGTTCATCAACTAATCATCTCCACCTCTGGAAGGTATGGATTCAGTTAATACTGGGGTTCTTACCTGTTAAATTGTTAAATGCAAAATGACAGCCCCTTTGCTGCTTAAGGATATTTATTTCAAGTTCTAAATCAATTCCAGCCTCTGGCTCTCCCTCGCCACTTTTCTCCTCCTAGTGCACCCCTCCCCTTTGGAACCTGGGAAATCCAATTTCCTTCCTGCCTTAATCTCTCTCCAGCATTTGCACTGGCTCCGTCCTGCCCGCACCTGCTTCTTCCAGCTGTGAGATTCCTTTTGGTAAAATACTTTGTGTCCTGCCAAGTTGTCGATAGACAAGAACCCCATGGCTGCTTCCTGGCTCTCTTAATGAATACATTTGTCTGTTTCCCCCAAACCCCCATTAGTTCCCTTGAGCTAGTGGTGTTTTCCCCATTTAGACCGAGACCCCTGCCCTTGACTCCCAAGTGCCTGCTCTTGACCGAGTGAAAATTTTGAAATGGAGCCTCCCCATGCAGGTACTAAGAGCTCTGAGCTTTATAACCCCAACTCCTGTCTTGCAGGAATGTCAGGCTGAGCAGGGACTCCAGATTTGCATTCTCTGTAGCCTTGGGTCTAAACTATCATTATTAATGACAGCAATCACCACCCAGAACTCAGGTCATAAATAATGTGTCTTTCAGCAGTCATGAGAAGGGCTGCAAGCATTCATCATCTCTACACCTCTCCAAATAGCCATGGGAATGAACGGCAGAGCTGTTATGGCCAATTGCTATCTCGATGTCAATGCTAACAACTCAGTTTTATTTTAAAAGCAAAGTCAAAGGCAGCACAGACTTTCGATGACAGTAATAGATATTTGACAAAAAGAGTCCTCTACTCAGTCAGTTTGGAAAACTCATAAAAAATGTTAAGCAAGATTCTTTATGGAGAGAGTTATCCAAGTCTTTATTATACGATTGTGAATTGGGAATCTCTTAGAGAAGTTAACTTGTTTTCCCCCAAAGTATTTGACCCCCTCCCTTCCCCCACCACACACACACTTTTGCTACCCTATGTCACACCTTGCAGAGAACTATTAAGCAATGTGCTAAAACTTATGTAACGGGCTTTCCAGGAGGGGGATAACCCTGATTTAGTAGTGTTTGCTGATTTTCATGGTATAACTAGTCCCCATCTCCTGACCCCAAACAACCATTTTAAGCTACTTGACATAAAGTCACTGAACTTATGTTGGGAAAAGATAAACACCTTTCTTTGTTTATGATGCTTCAGGCAGTTGCTCTCTCTTCACCAAGAGCAGGGAATTCAACAGACAACTTGGTGGCTAGTGTTGAACTCCGTAGTAAAACAGGGTTAGTAGGTGGAAGGAGGGCCAATGCAATTATACAGTGGGTAAGGCACTTGCCTTGCACAGGGCCAGGCTATTTTCGACCCCTGAGCACCAAGAGTGATCCCTGATTGCAGAGCCAGAGGAAGTCCCGGGCACGGCTAAGAGTGACCCCAGGACAAAACAAAAAAGGAAGGTGAAAGGATATTTTGAATGCAGTATAACGTCACTCACTTCTCTTATCAATGATCCCAGTGGCTTAAGATTTAAGATCCACAATGAGAATTGGCATCTCTGAAGAAGTTTTCTGCCCCTCTAGACTGATGGCAAGAGACATTGTAGGGAAGATCTAATTTTGCTGCAATTTGATGGCCTTTTACCTACCTGAGAATAGATGCATTTGTATCATTGTATCATTGACTGGACAATTCTGTGACCTCCTCTTTTGTGGTTATCATAACAATTTTACTGACTTTTTTTTTTTTGGTGGGGGCGCATACCCACAGTGGTGCTCAGGGGTTACTCCTGGCTCTGCATTCAGGGATTACTCCTGGCTGGGCTCAGGGGACTATAAGTAGTGTCAAGAACACCCCCCTGATTGGCCTCAAACATGTTTAAGTGCCCAACCGGCTGCACTACTGTACAACTAGTACAAGGCAAGTACCCAACCCACTCTGGTTCTATTGATCAGTTTTTCTGCTGACATTTGGGTAACTCCCTTTGATCCTGCATTATACATGTTGGACATTATTCACATAGGTCATTAGTGAACAACATAAAGGAGGCAAATTAGATTCCTATATAAGCAGCATTTGGCATAGTAGAGCAATTTCTTCTTTTTTATTTTTTCCCCCTTGCTTTCTAGAACATTTTCTGTCCCAGTATGCCTACCTCATTTGTCACTTTTGCTTTTCTGGCTTCTTCACTTGCTATCTGAGTGCTTATGTTATTTATTCCTAGTTTCCGCTCTTGTTGTCGTCTCCCCTTTTCCTAAATTATTTAAGCCCTCTGTCCCAAGGAGTTAAATATTACCTATGTTCTGATGACTTCTAAATTTATAGTCTGAAACTTGATCTCTCCTCTGAGCTTTAGAATTATATAGGCTTATATAAGCAGAATCCTATTTTACACTTCTATCTGGATGCCTAATAAATTTCTCAACTTGCACAAAAAGGAAATTGATTTCCCTTCCGCATTGTTTCTCCCTCAGTATTTCTTATCTCATAAATAATGTTTGCTTTGGGACAGTGTCCTAGGTCTAAAATCTAAGAATAATTTTTAATTTGTGTTTTGTTCTTATTTCTAATGTACAGTCAGTAAGTCTGGAAAGGATATATTTTACTCTGGTTTTTCCTTTATACTAAGGGTCACGTCTTATTTTTATACTCAAGTTCTGAAATTCAGTGTATTGTGTTCATATTCTACCATTCTGACTTACCAAGAAGAAAGAGTTAGGGGGCTCAATGTAACTATTCTCCCTTGCCCCCAGATTAATGACACCTTAAAGTAATATTTTCAAAATATTAAAATTAGTGAAAATCTGTGATGATGAAAACTTTTGGATGATTTTGATAAAATAAGTTTTATTATGTAGGTATATGTTATATGTCTTATACATCTTCAGTTCATGATTTCAATTTTGCTGATAACTTAAGTCCAAGGAAAATTTTTGTCATCTTTGGTATTTTACTAACTTTGAATCAGATTTTGCTTTTTATTTCTACCAAGGAATATTTTTTAAAGTAAATAAAATTGATATTTTTTTACTTAAAACCTTTATCAACCCAATTACTCTTAGTTACTTTAATGCTTCTTCAGAGAAAGGGACTATTAATTTCCTCTGTGTCTTCCTTGTACAACAGGTCCCAAATATACCCTTGTTCAATGCATCCTGGTTACTGTGTGATACTTTCACATTTCCCAAGTATTCAGTCATTGCCCCGTGCCCTTTTCTTGCTCCCCACCCCACGCACTCCCTAACATGGAAAGGAGATCTAATGAGATGTGGAGTCTTGGGAAAACTCAGAATAGTGAGGCAATGCTTCAATAACACTGATTGATTTTATTTTATGATTTTGTGTTTCTAGGATACATTCAGTTTTATGAGAATTTCTTGTGGAGCTCGGGGATTCCTTTAACATAGAGAAATGAGACTCGTGATTCGACAAGCTCAAAATTATACCGGCAAAGTGACGAAGCCATGTGGTTCTGTTAGCTTGGTTCTGTTAGACTCAGTTCTAACACTTGGAGATCTTAACTAGAGTTCACATTTCCCCAAGAGCAGTGCTGTCAAGATAGGGTATTAAGAAAGGACATATCCAGATTCTGTGGTTTCTTATGCTCATATAATTTGGGGTATGCCTTAAAGAAAATGAATACAAAGTTTTATACAAAAGTAAGGATTTTGTTGCAATGAAAAGTTACAACAAATTTTAAATTCAGAAATGATCTGAAAAAACCACGAGCATCATAAAATTCAGAAAATGCCATTTATTATTTCATTAAATTAAACCAATTAATAGCTTTTCTATAATTTTCTGTATTGTTGGCTGAATATTCCTTGTTTTTTATATGTTGATAATTTATTATATTTTTTAAATTTAGAATGCAAAGATAATTAGTCTACTTTTTACACCGATTACAATTTGAGTTTTTACTGATCACTGAATAATTTTTCCCTGTTTAATAGCTTGTTATTGGGGATGACTTGACTTTTAGGGTTTTCAAATAATAACTTTGGGAATATCTCAATTGCTTTCTCTAAAGAGCTGTAAAATTTAAGACATTTAAATTTTCTTTTGAGGAGATTTTCATGTTTTAAAAAATGGTAAAATACAGATGACATAAGATTTACCAATGTAAATGTGCAGGAAACCTTGCTTGCAACACTTCATATTTTTTTCAGCTTGCAATACTGAAACACTATATCCATTAAATAATATGTACTTTTTCCTTCTGTCTTTTCATTGGTAACTAACAAACTACTTCTGGTATGTATGAATTTGACTATATCAGGTACCTCTTATAAATGAAATCACAAAATGCTTGTATTTTTGTGACTAGCATTTCACTTTTTATAATGTCAAGGTCTGTAATCTCAAGGTTCATCTATGTTGTAGCATGTGCAAAATTCATTTTTAAAAGACTGAATGGTATTTCACTGTATAGATATACATATCCATTGTTGATGGTGGACAGCTCATTTTGGGGGCTGTTGTGAATAGTGTTGCTATGGATACGACTCTACAACAGATATCTCTTAAAAACCTTTCTTGCAATTCTTTTGGCTTTATATCTAGAAGTAGAATTGCTATGGTAATTCTATTAAATTTTCTTTTCAAGGAATCCACATTCTGTTTTTTATAGAGACTGCATCATTTTTCACTTTTACCAAAAGTACACAGGAACCCAGTTTCTGTAAGTCTTTGCCAATACTGATTTTGTTTTTGTTTTTGATAGTATTCATCCAAGAGAATGTGAGATGGTATCTCATTATGGTTTCATTTTGTATTTATTTCTCAAATGATTAGTGATGTTAAATATTTTTGCTTATAGACCATCCATACTTGTTGTTTTTTGGGGTCACACCCTGCAGTGCTCAAGGTTCTGCATTCTAGGGTCATTCCTTTAGTGGCTTGAGCTATTTGGTCTATGGGATTAAACCTGGGTCAGCCATGTGCAAGGCAAGTGACTTACCCACTGGGTTCCTGCTCCCCACATAATTTTTTTTCTCTAAAGAGAAATATTTAGTTGAGTTTTTTGCTCATTTTAAAATGAGTTTATTTTTGTGTGTGTTGTGTTGTGTTGTTGATCAAATTTTCTTGGGCAGTGACTAATTTTAAATGCCCTTTGAATTTATTGTGCGCATTACGTCTTTCATGGAATTGTATAGTGATGTATTGTGAGCTTTTCTAGTGCCAATACAATTAGGAAGTAATTAGACTCATTTTTCCCCAATGAGTACGTATAGTTTTCTGTTATTTTCAAATTAAACTACCTATCAATCCAAGAGACTATTCACAATTCCTGTTTAGAACGATTCTCTGTTAATGAATCACTGTTTTTGGAATCAACACCACTGTTCCTTTTTAAAATTGCAGTTTACTTGCTGATGTCAGAGTAACATATTTCGATTTTATATAGAAATGTATAGGTCTTGTTTTACTTAATAGTGTATTTATGATAGTATACATAGGATTATCATGTATAGTATGGTAAAATAATATTTTTATCTTGTCTGGGACCAATGAATACAGAATCTTCCATGCACATTTCATATGCTTCTGATGGTGGAATACTTTCCAAAAACCTAGCTCTGGCTCCTTTTATTTCACACTGTGGTTCTTCTAAATTATATAGAAATTTCTAAGTTGAATGCCATAGGACACATTTATGTTGTGCTAGGCGTTTTGGCACCTGTATGATGTGACTGTAAGGGAGCCAGAGAGATAGTACAGTGGGTAGGGCACTTGCTTTCCATATGGTTGACCTGAGTTCAATTTCTGTCACCCCAGATGGTCTCCCGAGTCCTGCTAAGAATGATCTCAGAATATGGAGCCAAGAGTCAGCCTGGAACACGAAATAAAACAACAATAAGAGCAAAAGTGTGTATGTCCTGATTGTAAGTGAGTATAGGATGGGAAGTAGGAGCATTTTATTCCTACAATGGGATCCCTGAAAATAAAAATAGAGAAAACTCTGAACCCCATAAGTAGATCCCATTAGGTGGAAACAAAATAATTTTCCTAAATTCAAGTCAATTTTCTCTCAATCTGTCACACCGACACCTCTGACACCAGAGTGGATGTGAATGAGGGATGCAACACCTGACTTAACAGGTTAAAATATTCTTCTTTTGCACATGTTGTCCCCCCTTAATGTTCACTGCATAAAACATCTCTCAGACTCTTGCACAAGTCTGAAACCTGTCCCGTGCAAGACAAGGGCCCTAAGCTTCCGCTTAGGGAAAATCTGGGCTGGGCACAGGGAGAAGTGTCATCTTCTTTCTCTTTTTTGGTGGGAGGAGGGGCCATGGGAGGGCTCACCTCGCCGTGCTCAGGGCTCACTCCTGGCTCTGGGATCAGGGATCACTCTTGGTAGTTATCGGGGATTATATGTGTTGCCAGAGACCAAACAGGGTTCAGCCAGGTAGAGGGCAAGCATGTTAACTTCTATACTATGTCTCTGACCCCGAGTCATACTTTAATTAGGCAGGAAGAGAGAAAAAAAGTGGGGAAAAGCAATGATCTATCAGTGCACCTCTTGGGAAGCCAGACTTCCAACACAGCACACGTGCATCTTGTCGCCTGCCCGCCCTCCCCCTGCCAACACACGCCCCACAAGCTCAGTGTTCCTGGAATGGCCTGTCTTGGCCCGAGCCTATGGATTTCCTGGTAAGATGTCAACAAGCTGTGATATTTTTATTTTACTATCCTGCCATTCTTCACCACCAACAAATGTCCCCTTAATTGCTTCAGCATGAACCCCGGCTGACATTCCCCATTCCTAAGGGTCTCTCAGTCCCAACCTCATAGTAAATTCGAGACAGCAAACGGCGCTGCCAGACGAGGCAGCTGGAATCCAGACATCACGGCCGATTTGAGCAATTAGCCGAGCTCCCATCCTGGGCCGGCCTCATTAGGGGTGTCCAGATGTCCATGGCTATAGAGCCGCCTTCCGTCCTGAGGGGCGGGCTGTCTCCCCAGGTGAGGCCAAACTGGTGTCTGTGCGAAGCATGTCAGAGCTCAGAGAGCCCGTCCTCGGGTGCATGGCTGCTAATTGAAGTGGGTGGGAATCTCAGAGGGCGCGGCCCTGGCTGTCTGGTGCCCTGGGCTCTCTGGTTTCCCATGCATAATCGCTGTCGGCACTGCGCTCTCCCCATCTGGGGGCGAGCCCAGCTGCCACAGCTCAATCGATTGTGAAGGGTATACAAGGCACCGTCATGCTGCTCCCCGCTCTCGGCTCCCCCCCACCCCATGACTAAATGGGAACATCTGGAAAAGGGCAGGGCAGGACTGGGACAAGGAGGAGAAAGGCATGGAGGGGGAGGGGAGCCAAGCATTAAACCTGCTCTATCTTTATGGGCAGATTTTCCTCCGATAATGTGTTCCTTTCCTTTCCCATGTGTTGGGGGAAAAGAGAATTTCAACCTGACAGAGGGTCTGGCCACAGAGACCAGCTGTTACAAGGGTTTCCTGTTGCGTTCTCCCTGGGAGCCAGTTCCCACACTAACTTACGTGAACAGCCTCTCCTGGAATATTGGGGTACATGGCATGTGTGGTTGTACCTCATGGGCTCTGCCAGTTAGGCCCTAATTGGCACCTTGGGTTACTTTAGCATTTTGAGAAAAAGATCCAGAGACAATGACCTGGGTATCAGACATGATCTGAGCAGAGCAACAGCAAAGCACGGGGCAGGGACAGGGGACAGAGAAATTGAGATAGAGGAAGGCAGATACATGCTCTATTCAAGAACAGGTGGGCTGAGGATGGCAGACATCCCACTGCCCTGGGGCTGAGGGGTCTTCTAGAATGTGGTACTTCCATGGCTATACTGGCAAAGTTGGTAGCAAATGGAGACAAGTTGGTCACTTTAGCTGTTTCTGACTTAGTACTGTGGTGATACACTCATCCACTCCAGGGCACCGACTGGGAGACTAGACCCTGCCTTAGAATTGTCCCATTGTGTTGCAGAGAGGCTACAGTTTTATCCAGTGACTCTTGCCTGCCCTTGGCTTACCTAGGTATTAATTCTGGGATGATTTGACCTGCTGCCTTAAGACAGGCATGTTCCTCTGTCCAGGCAAAGGGAAGGGAAGGAACCCAGAGAATACGTTAAGGACGCTGCCTTCAAATCACCTGGTGTAACAAGAACTCTTAGAGGTAATAAGGTCCTCTCTGGAATGTACTTTTTATCCTGGACCTTTATTCTTGGACTTTCTCAGTCCTTCAGGGATGTCTATTCCAGAACCGTCTATGTTCTTCTGTCCATATCTCCTACAATGTTGTGATGGATAAAACAATGTCATCTTTGTGGTCCCTCAGATGACCAAAATACATTTCTCACACATAGTTGGTCCATGCTCATAGTTCCTTGGACTTACATCCCCAAACCTTGGAATTTCTTAAACATTGAGAGCGATAAAGTTGTTGGGGCTGGAGAAATAGCACAGTGGGTAGGGCATTTGCCTTGCACACGGCCAACCTGGGTTCGATTCCCAGCATCCCATATGGTACCCTGAGCACCACCAGGGGTAATTCCTGAGTTCAGAGCCAGGAATGACCCCTGTGCATCGCCAGGTGAGACCCAAAAAAGAAAAAAAAAGAGAGTGATAAAGTTGTTTCATAATGTGAATAAAGGTGATGTTTGGAAAATGCCTTAGGATGGAGGGTTATTTCTAGGAATATCAACATGGGGATTGGTTTCCAGAGAGATAAGTTCAATTTTCAAAGGCTCATGAGTTCATAAATCATGTCAATGTAGTGAAGGCTTCATAAAGACACTCCTACCCCCAAAAAGAGACTCTTCCTCTTCTTACAGAACTTCTGATTTGGTGAAAAAAATAGATATTTGGTGAAATAAGTATACCTGGACAGGGCATAGATGCTCCAGGCATAAAGTATAACTACCTCCATACTTTTTCTTATGCATCTGCTCTGCCTGGGCTGAAGCAATAGCATAGCGGTAGGGCATTTGCCTTGCATGCAGCCAACTCGGGTTCGATTCCTCTGCCCCTCTTGGAGAGCCTGGCAAGCTACCGAGAGTATCTCGCCCACATGGCAGAGCCTGACAAGCTACCCGTGGCGTATCCGATATGCCAAACACAGTAACAACAAATCTCACAATGGAGACGTTACTGGTGCCCGCTCGAGCAAATCGAAGAGCAACGGGATGACAGTGACAGTGACAGTGATCTTCTCTGCCTGATTGTTCTTGAGTTGTATCCTTTGTAATAATCTTGAACATTCAGTTGGTATCTAAGAACTGTTTGTTGGTATGGGGAAGTTGCCATACACTCCTGTGGCAATAAGGTCTAAGAGCCCAACACATTTCCCTCCCCTCCTGGGCAGGCTGCCTTCAAAAGAAAGGATGTGGAGTGTGACAGTAGGAAGCAACTTTTAGCTGAATCTTCTCCTTTGCTATCCAGAGCAGCCAGTTTTAATGCTCTCCATGCGCTGTAAATTTTTCTTTGTCTTGACAATCCTAGCTGCTTCATAACTTGTGTCCTGGTGCTCTGAGAGTTCTGGAACTAGGTGGATTGGGCTCTGAGTTACAGAAAATAATGTTACCCGCCTCCACCCCTATGATGTTCACATCTGAATCAATGAATAGTTTGCATTGCATTGTAAAGGGGAATGAAAGTTGTATATGGAGTGAAGGTTGTTCATCTAATGACATTCAGCTCCATAGTCTGGATTATTCAATGGGCCAAGTGTCCTCACAGGGATGCTTGATGGCAGAAGAGGAAATTCAGTGAGGAAAGGGGGATTTGGAAGAAGTTAAGAGATGCCTCCAAATCACCTGGTGTAACAAGAACCCTTCAAGGTGAGGAGATTCTCCCTGGAGTGTGCCTTTTAGTTTTGAGGTTGGAGGAGGTAGGTCAAAGTCAAGGGGCACAGATTGCCTCCAGAAGCTAGAAAAGGAAAGGCGAAAGATTCTTCTCTCATCTCCCACCTTCCTAAAAAAAACATAATGCAGACCTATTTACACCTTGGGCTTGAGTCTCATGCTCTATTGGCTGAGCTAGTCCACTATCACTGTATCACTGTCATCCTGTTATTCGTTGATTTACTCAAGCGGGCACCAGTAGCATCTCTATTCTTCCCAGCCCTGAGATTTTAGCAGCTTCTCTTTACTCGTGTTTCCCAACGATTGGAGGCTCTTTCAGAGTCAGGGAAATGAGACCTATCATTACTGTTTTCAGTTTGTCAAATACGCCACGGGTAGCTTGCCAGGCTCTGCCATATGGGCAGGATACTCTAGGTAGCTTGTCGGGCTCTCTGAGAGGTATGTGTGTGCATATATATGTATATATATATATTTATATATATATACCTATATACATATATATACACATATATAATATATATGTATATATATATATTTTTACTCTCTATAGGTCCACTATAGGTCTTGATTTTGACCCAGTAAGCTCTGTGCTGGAATTCTCTTCCTCAAAGCTATAAGATGCCCTTTCATACTAGTATGTGGTGATGTGTTACAGCAGGAGGGAAGGACATTACCATAGCTCTAGCTCTTTCAAAACACGCTTTGTTTTGCTCTGTTTCCCTTACTCATTTGTGTTTCTAAGTCTGATTTCATTTAAACTTGGAGTCCTAGAACTGAAAAATCTGAAAGCCAACAAAATCAGTCAGTGCAGTCTCTGCCTCCCTCAAGCTGACAGTGTGCTTGGGGACATGGAGGATGAGGAAAGGCACTTGCTAGAGGAAGTTTACAAGAGAAGGATACCTAGTCCACAGGGGGTAACTGTGACTTCCTGGAATCGAGCCTTAAGTGTGGTTCCATGCAGGAATATGACTTCATTGGGTGCCAGAAATGTTTGTCAAAAGTAATTGAGTTGAGTTGTAACTTGGGGAAGTGGGATCTTAATTACATTAAAATTTTCCCCTCTACCTCAAGACAGCCCCAGTCTGATTCCATCAGGAAAATCTTGTTAACAGGGATGCCGTAAGCCTCTCCCGAGACCTCCCTGAGGAGAGGAATCAGTATTGCGTTTGATTTGAACTCCAATTAGCCTGATGGTGACCGCATATCAGTCATATTATTCCCAAGGCCATTTCTTGTGGTTTCTGACATTTCTTCAGTGATGCTTCAGTCTGAATATATTTTCTGAGCATATGCTCATCATCTGTCCCCATGCCCCATCTACCCTCATGACTACAGCAGAGCAAACCTGGAGCTATTACTCTGGTTTACGTTATTTTGTCAGTCTTGTTAGACCGTGAGCAGCTTGGAGGTTCTACTGTGTCATATTCAATTTTACAGAGTGACCATTATTAGCTAAGTGCTATGGTTTAACATACTTTCGCAGCTCAGCAGATAGTTATGAATGAATTAATGACTAGGCCTTTGCCCTGACTTGCTCTTTCACTTGGTGTTTCCTTTCTTGAAATAAAAAGCCATTGTTAATACTGACTTTGAGTGGAATGCTTCAAGGAACACTTGGTCATCGAACTGGTCCCCTAGTAAGGAGCAGAGCCTCTGGGTGGAGGAAGTGGTGGTAATCTATCAATGAGGAGAGTAGCCAGGACGCAAATGCAGAGTATTCTGTGATCTAATCATCAGAATGCAATGGCTTGGTCACCAATGCACGGACAAGTTCAGGAATATAGACTTGATATGGGTAATGTCATGAAGGACTTTCAGAAAAAGGTGCTAGGAGCTCCAGATTAGTTCTCTGGACATGAGGGAGGCAAGAAAGGCTTTGAGACTATGAGAAAGTGGTTTTGGGAAGTGGTAGCAACTAAAGGAGTTGAGTTTAGAAATTTTAGAGATTTTTCTCAAGGTTGATGATCGGAGTTATCAATCTCCTGGATATTTCAAAATAACCACTCATTTTCATCTTCTTGGGCTTAACTCTGATGGTTTTTTTCTCTCTTTCTTTCCCTCCCTCCTCCCTCCCTCCCTTCCTCCATCCTTCTTCCCTCCCTCCCTCCCTCCCTCCCTCCCTCCCTCCCTCCCTTCCTTCCTTCCTTCCTTCCTTCCTTCCTTCCTTCCTTCCTTCCTTCCTTCCTTCCTTCCTTCCTTCCTTCCTTCCTTCCTTCCTTCCTCTCCTCTTCTTCTTCTTTCTTTCTTTCTTTCTTTCTTTCTTTCTTTCTTTCTTTCTTTCTTTCTTTCTTTCTTTCTTTCTTCTTTCTTTCTTCTTTCTTTCTTTCTTTCTTTCTTTCTTTCTTTCTTTCTTTCTTTTCTTTCTTTCTTTCTTTCTTTCTTTCTTTCTTTCTTTCTTTCTTTCTTTCTTTCTTTCTTTCTTTCTTTCTTTCTTTCTTTCCTTCCTTCCTTCTTTCTTTCTTTCTTTCTTTCTTTCTTTCTTTCTTTCTTTCTTTCTTTCTTTCTTTCTTTCTTTCTTTCTTTCTTTCTTTCTTCCTTCCTTCCTTCCTTCCTTCCTTCCTTCCTTCCTTCCTTCCTTCCTTCCTTCCTTCTTCTTTTCCTTTTCTTTCTTTCTTTCTTTCTTTCTTTCTTTCTTTCTTTTCTTTCTTTCTTTCTTTCTTTCTTTCTTTCTTTCTTTCTTTCTTTCTTTCTCTCTTTCTCTACACCTGGTGTGATTTAGGGCTTACTCTTGACTCTGCACTCAGAGATAACTCCTGCAAGGATTTGGGGGACTATATGGGGTGCTGAGGATCAAATCCAGGTCATCCACGTGCAAGGAAAGCATCCTACCTGCTGTATTATCACTCTGATACCAAGATTTTCAAGTTGTCTCTAGCCCTAACAAACTCTGGCTTGTGATGTTACCTCTTGGGAAATAAGCCTGTATGAATGATCTTCTCTGGGAGAAGTTCTGGATCCAGGGATCTGGATTGGAATCAGCCAAAAGGCCTCCAGGCCTTCAGTGGATATTACTTACTGGTCCTAGTCAGCCTCTTGGATCCCAGTGGTGGTGAATTTTACCTTAGTTCTATGTAGTAAATGACAACTTGGCTCAGCAATACAAATTATATGTTCATTCCCCAAGACATTACTCAAGAGGAATTCACAATATGTTTCAAAGGCCTCTAGGAAGTATGTGGAGAAATTGTTGTGCATTTTTGGTTTTTCGGTTCCTGAATCCTCACTGTGTGTATGGAATAGGTTGGAGAGGGATTCTCTTTGAAGAGCTTTTGATTCTGGAGTTGGGTACAACTCTACATTGGAGGCAGCCTTTCTTTCTTTAGCTTCCTGGTCTTAGGTTGGCAGGGATGAGAAGGCAGTTTCATCACTCTCCCAGCTCTGGGTAGTTTCTCTTGTCTGTAGAACAGGTGTGGTCTCAGGTTGCCGGAGAGAAAATGTTTTGCTGCCTTGTGGGAAGACTGGATAGCCTCTTGTGCTCAAACCAGCCAACTGGAATTATGTGACCAGTAGAAAAGAGGGTTAAAACTTGGGGGTGACCTGTCTCTGGTCAACAAAGTAAAGGGTAGACACCAAGTTTCTGTTTCATCTGGATGGTTTTCTAATAATCCTTACTGTGTCCCACCTGCATGATCCTCCATTTTCTAGGACAATTTTGACATACGTTTACCAAAAGTCGAAGTAGTGTGTGTGTGTGTATAGACTTATTCTTGTTTTCTTTTATTTTCCAGGACCCAGGGCATGGAGAACCAAGTAACATCACATGGTTGGTGATCCTTCATCATAGGATTTTGTCCATTATCTTTGCATGGCTCATAATTGCTCGGTTCAAAAACAAAAAAACAAGGGCCAGGGAGATAGCTTTTGGGCGCTAGGATACATGTCTGGCAGGCACAGGGCCCTGGGTTATATCTCTGGTACTACAAAGCCTTTGGATGTCACCCCTATGACCCTAGCATTGCAAAGACCCTAAAATGAAACAACAAAAAAAAAATAAAAAATATACCTAGGAGATGCTACTATCTCCTGTCTTATTTGCCATCAACTCCTAAGCCATAAAGTCTCTGAGTGAGAGAGCAGAAAGAAAGTCACTATAGAGTTTCTCTTCGTCTCCCTTGATCAAACACACGCTGTGCGAGCAGCTTCCTTCAGCGGGCACAGTCTCAGATTCCACTGGCTAGAAATGGTGAGAATAGGATTCTGGATTGGCTGGAAGCTTTTATTTCTGGCTGCATTTTTCTAAAAGCTGGAGCTGAGAAGATCATCTGAATGCCAGTTCTGTAGGAGTACAGGAAATAAGAACTGACATTGGAACGGCTCTCTTGGAACACTTGTTCCCTGCGAGCTATCACTTACCCTGGCTCAGGGCTCCCTCCACGCTCTGCTTGCTCAGAACACCGTGTGCCGACTCTGTAGATCTGGGCTTGGAAGGCTGTCAGATATGGGACAGGCTTTCCAGATCACTGGAACCAAGGGACTCCTTGAGACCCTGCTGAGCTTTCCCATTAGCTGGCATTTTCTTTATTCCTGGGGTCTAACTGCCTTTCCCAGACTTCATGTGGCTAAGTGGGAACTTCAAATGTGAAGGTCACAGAAGGTTTACTCTTCCCTCCCTGTGGGTTAGAGTCTTAGATGTTGAGAAAAGGGGCGTCTGCTTAGGGAGTAATTTAGTTCAGAGTTCCTCTAAATCTCCTTCCCTTACCTTTGTTCTATATTGCAATATTTGTCCCCTTTAAATAAACTATTAAATCTGGTTTCATCATCTAGAGTAATGGGAGAATCCAAGAAGGTGTATTTTCAGGGCTGGAGTGATAGCACAGCAGGTAGGGCGTTTGCCTTGCATGTGGCTGACCCGGGTTCGATTCCCAGCATCCCATATGATCCCCGGAGCACTGCTAGGAGTAATTCCAGGAGTAACCCCTGTGCATCACCAGGTGTGAACCAAAAAGCAAAAAGAAAAAAAAGAAGGTGTATTTTCTTTCAATTTTCCTAAGAATACTAGCATTGTTTTCTTCTTTTGCATTGCACATCCCTGACTTTAGAAGGGGAAATAGGGGTACAGATTTAAAAAAACATTTTCAGGCACTGAATTTTAATTCTCTTGGCAATATCAGGGCTCTCAAAATGTGAGTGGTTTACATTGACGTCTATCCTAGTATGTCTCAACTAAACCTTTCCCCCTGACTGTGCATGGTCTGCTTCTAACCTTGTTTTCTTCCAAGGGCATCCTCTGTCCTATCTAGTTGGCCTCCTAGTCTTGTGCAGTGCCCTCCCCTGTAGGATGACATTACTTTGTCCTCTCCCACCTTGCCATGAGTAGCTTGTCCTGGTTTTTCCTGGAGTTTAGGTTTACCCCAGTCTCACCCATCAAGGTGTTCCCAAATCTCTCCCATCCCTTTGTTTAGCTATAATCACTTCTCTATGCTCTCTTCCCCAAAACAGTTAATCTGCGGCTTTCCCTTATCTGACTCTGCTAATTTGTAAGGTCAGACCTTCCTAGGACACTGAATATTATAACATTGCCTTTCTCCCCTCTTTATGCCCTTTGAATAATTTACTTTAAAGCAATGTCTTTTTTGTATAGACACAAGAAGACAATATTATGTTTTTGTAACTTGGGGATTAATTGGCTTCGAATATCATTCCCTCCCGGGCATCTGTTTTCTCCACTTAAGCCTCAGTTGCCCTCAGTTCCTAGCACCCCAAAAGCAGGGTCCCGACAAGGGATGGAACGGATCCAGGGTAAGCGGTGAGTTATGTGCTACCCTGGCATCGAGATGGGCCTGGCCAAAGTGCCTAATTCTTAACTATAAGTTAAGAGCTTGATCATAGACAAGTGCTGTCATGATCCAAAAGTAATGATGAGACTAGGACCCTGCTAGGGATAGGAAAGACTGATCTGGCCTGAGCACTGTAGTCTGAGATCGAGATGGCCCCTGGAGAGCAATTCTATAAGCTTTAATGCATTTCTTATTGTGTCCATACAAAATGATTAATATGAATTCTTATATGTTTGCTGGCTGAGGAGAGGAGACACACACTCATGGGACTCCACCCTTGGGTGGATCCTCCGGCTGAAAGGGAGTCAATCCTAGGAGAAGCATCCCCTGAGGGAAAGGAACCTCAACGCTATTGATGGTGACCACACCTATGTGTACACCCCAAACCCCTCATGCTGGGGGGATTTAACTAGGCTGTAAGAGTGGGTTGGTGGCCAGATCCACAGATCCAGAGCCGGGAGAGAAGCAGAGAGAGAGAATGAAATAAACTGATCGAGCAACCAGTTTGGCCTTCTTCCTTCTGTTACCTGCCCTTGACCGACAGCACACACAGCGGTCCCAGAGCACCAAACGTGGGCAGTGAGACAGAGCCACTGGAGAGCCCGAGAGTGCACACACCCTTCGGCGTGACTTACATGACTTTTCACCTGTGTCACCCTTGAAATATCTTGGGGTTTGACAAGGGATCATATGACCTCTGGTTGAGAAATGCTGCTCTAAGTGACCCACAAGAACTTGTTCAAATTAACTGACCTGAGTGGACGGGAGCGATAACATAGCGGTAGGGCGTTTGCCTTGCACGCAACTCCGGTTCGGTTCCTCCACCCTTCTCGTAGAGCCCGGCAAGCTACCAAGAGTATCTCGCCCACATGGCAGAGCCTGGCAAGCTACCCGTGTCGTATTCAATATGCCAAAAACAGTAACAACAAATCTCACAATGGAGACATTACTGGTGCCCGCTTGAACAAATCAATGAGCAAAGGGATGACAGTGGCAGTGACAGTGAATGGGCGGGAAGATTTTGCTTTGGGGAAATTATTGCAGAGTTTCTTTAATTCAACCATACTCAGACTGTGGCCTAGGGGAACCGGGTTGAATCTATGCTCCTCTGTCTTTTCCTGTGCAAAGTGAAGGAGCTGTTCTCTTTGCTGTCCACAGATGTTGCCCTGTTCAAATCCCCCCCCAGCTCCAAGCTCTGTTCCTTCCTCTGCACATGGCTGCTATTACAGCAGGCAGCACCTCCCTCCAACACGTGGATTTATGTGGGAGCTTTGGCCTCTGCAGCAGTTCATTTCCTCTGTTTATTACCCCCAGGATGGGAGTCATTAGTCTGCTTTGGCTCCTGAAGACTTTGCTTCCAAGATCCGATGTAGTGACGGCAGCATTTACTCCCAGGACTCATGGTAGCCACATTTCTGTTTTACTTTATTAATTCTAGAAATAAAAAGTGAGTTGAAGGAATAATAGAAGCTGGGGAGAACAGCCTGCCTTGATTTGACTAGGGATCATACCAATCTCAATTTAGTGGGGGCATAGATGTGAGAGAGCATTAGAGAAAGATGCAGCCTGGGGAGGTTAGTTGTGCCTCAGTTTCTTCTTTCTGCTGGAATTTTTATGGTCAACTCGATAGTAGTTATTAGTCGGGGGAGAGAAGTGACATTTTATGGAAAACACATGAGTGAACCATGAATTAATGTTACTGAGTGTGAAAATAGGTATAAGAAGCTAGGTTTTGCTAAAATGTTTCTTTTTAAAATATATATTTTTAGGCCAGACCTGGCAGAGCTCAGTGGTTACTCCTGCCTCTGCACTAAAAAATTACTCCTGGCGGTCCTTGGGGGACCATATGGGATGCTGGCGATCAAACCTGGGTTGGCTGCATGCAAGGCAAAAAGTACAGGTAGACCCTCTGTACTATCACTCCAGACCTTGAGAAGTAGTTTCTGATGGTTAAATTCAACCATTTTTAGTTCTCAGAACTTTAGATTATAAGCTAATATTTTGTCAAAGGGTCAAGAGAGTAAGGTTACTTTTGGACAGCTGTGGTGTTTGTAATAGGAACCCGAAATTCTGTAATTTGAAGAGTAGAGAAATTTCTTCCTAAAAGATGGCATGTCTAGAATTTCTGCCAAATTAGTAAACACAGGAAATAAGGATTTTGCATAACATCAATTCTATGAAATGCTCAGGAGTAGAAATAAGCACATACTATTAAATTCAGAAAATGCTGCAAACTTTTCTCCCAGAGAGTAATATTATGCAATAGTATGGTAAACTCTCAAAAATCTTACATGGTGAAGGGAACTATTTAATTTTGTTCAATCTCCATGGGCTCAAGTGTATTTGAGAGCAATGCTATTTACTCTTCAATATCTCACACCAAAATGTTCTATAGGTCAAACTTTGGGCAATACTACACCAGAGTAAACTGGGGTGTAGAAAATCCTGATCTGGGTCTTCTTTGCTTCACAGGTGAAGATCATGCTGAAGGGCAACTTGAATTAGAATTTTTTTTCTCTTTCTATATCCTGGGAAAGGCATGCACATGAACATCTGTGTCTCTATATCCATATCTGTCTAAATAATTTCTCTCTAGATTATTTTTGATAAATCCACCATGAGTATCATAACATCATAAAACCTTAAATTAAGGTATATAACCAAAAATAAATTAGAAGAAGGAAATGCGGAGTATGATTCATTGGTACAAAGCCCAGAAGAGATACTTCTCTTCCATTTGGAGTCAGACAGTTTGAAAGGGAAGAAACAGGACAGCTAAATGAACAAAACCGAAGTTAGTCTACCTAAGGAATTCCTCTAGCTGCAGAGAGAAACTGGAGTGAAGGTGGTTTTAGGCTAGATTCTTTAGGACATAAGCCTTGAAACGAACATGATATATTTTACAGGGAAGTCTAAGGGGAGGGATGAGAAGAAGGCAAAGGAAGAGCAAAGATAATCCAACATTGATCATTACGAGGTTGACCATGGCTAATAAGAAAGAAAGCAGTGATCTGTGTAGGAACTTGGGAGGTTTTTGGAGAGGATGTAAGAAATAGTCTTGGAATATCTTGGAACCGTTCTTGGAGAGAACATGGAGCAATTAAGATGTTCCTATCTTTTGGTTCTCAGTATTCAAGAGTTAACCTATTTTGGCTTCCAATGGGAAGCCAGAACCTCCACGAATCCACTTGGGTTAGTGCAAGGTGCTGGAACAAGAGGCTCACTAACCACCATCGCTCATCCTAAAACAGGCATGATGGAGACCATACGAAAACCCACCTACCACACTCCCAGTCAATAGGTGGCAGTTTTATTTACCTCATAAAAATTATTATTAAAAAGTTTGGGATGTCTGGTAGCCTCCTAAGATGCAGTGATACATTAGAACTGAGGAAATAAGCAGTGTCAGGTGAGGGTCAAGGCAATCTGGAGAGCAAATAGAATCTGGCACAAGCACTAGCTTGAACAACAGAATTTCTTTGAAAGGAGAATGTATAAGTTACCTTTTCCCCAGTGTTAGACCATGGGACTTTGAAATGATGATAAGGTAGACTAGAGTGTCAGAAACTCAACATATCAACCACCTACACGGTCCTCTGGTATTCAGCAGATGCTATATCTAAAAAACGTGCAGCCCAGAAGACAGGGACATACCTACACCTCTATCCTGGATCCATCTTCAGCCTAGCAAGGAATTGGGAGATTATTATTACTGGGAAGAAGGGGCTTTGGCCTGTCCCAGCATTCAGACTATGGTGGATTTATTTGGGTTTAAGCTTGGATCATCTCCTGTCATGCCTCCTTTGTGCAAAAGCCCTTCTCCTTGTGGTCTTTAGTATGGAATTTAGCATTCCTAGCCCTGCTGGAAGGCCATCTAAAGTGACATCTTTGCAGCATCACAAAGATTATTTTGTCCAAGCCTCTCTAAGTATTTTGCTAAAGAAAAACAAAAAGAAAAAAAAGATGAAAGGAAAATGACCTATTCCTGTCTGTCACATAACTTGGGGAAGGAAAGATTTAGCATTTAATAGGATGCTTTCTTTTTTTTTTTTGCTTTTTGGGTCACACCTGGCAATGCACAGGGGTTACTCCTGGCTCTGCACACAGGAATCACCCTTGGCAGTGCTCAGGGGACCATATGGGGTGCTGGGAATCGAATTTGGGTAGGACGCGTGCAAGGCAAACGCCTTACCCGCTGTGCTATTGCTCCAGCCCCTAATAGGATGCTTTAGAACCACGTGGTAAAGTGAGATCAGGTGAGGATCAAAGGTTTGACACTTTGCAAGAGGGCTTATGGTTGGACTGAATTGAATCTTTTAAAATACCGAAGCGTCAGAGTAGTTATGAAACTTGCTGTTTCACAGCAAGATCCAAGCCATTTCATTCAAACTCAGGGATGCCTAAATTCAGTCTATTAGAATCTCTTCCTCATCATATTGGTTAATGTCTCTCATCAAGATAGGCAGTTAGTAATGGGAGGAGGCTTTGTAAGGGCCTCACATTCCCTATATATTGATACACTATCTTTAGAGGTGTATATTACTAAATTAAGACACATTCGGAATTTGGGAGACTTGAGCCTAAATCAAAGCTACAACTATTGCTCTTCTCTCTGTTTCCTGCAAGGACTGGCCTTCTTGTGCAGCTAGGAAGCATTTTTAGAAGAGTCTTTTCTTTAGGCTTGCACTGGGGTTTTCTTGTGGCTTGGAAGTTATCTAACAATGTCTGAGACTGGCATTTTCTTTTTGCAACGTGACTGCCTACTCCAGAGGTTATTCTGAGCATGGTGGTTTCCAAAGCATGGTTAGAGAAGGAAGAAATGCAATTGTTCATTTGGGGTTCTGGTTAATAATTTTGAGATTCATCAAAGTACCATTTACTAGTATTTGGCTCTGCAGACAGGCACCATTTTATTGTGCTTCACATGTAGCTGCCTTTATTTATTTATTGATTGATTTATTACAAATCAAAGGTTTGTGGCAACCTTACATCAGTCAAGGTGTCATCCCAAGGACAGCAGATACAAAGGCCAGGAGGATTGCTCCATAGCTGGAAGCCTGCTTCATGAGCGGAGGGGAGAAGGCAGATGGAATAGAGAAGGGATCACCAAGAAAATGATGGCTGGAGGAACCAGTTGGGATGGGAGATGCATGCCGAAAGTAGATAATGGACCAAACATGATGACCTCTCAGTGTCTGTGCTGCAATCCATAATGCCCAAAAGTAGAGAGAGAATATGGGGAATATTGTCTGCCATAGAGGCAGGGGGAGGGTTGGAAAGGGGGGTATACCTGGGATATTGGTGGTGGGGATTGTGCACTGGTGGAGGGATGGGTGTTTGATCATTGTATGTGATTGTAACCCAAACATGAAAGCTTGTAACTATCTCACGGTGATTCAATAAAATTAAAAAAAATCAAAGTGTTATTTCCCCCAGCAATAGGTGCTCACTGACAAGTCACCTTTTCACTCAGAGCTCTTTCTGAGAAGATTCATGTTGCTTCATGTCCGTAACACAGTATCCATTCTGTACCTCATAGATTAAAAAGTAAATTTTGACTTTGAAGTCTTATTACTTACAAATCTATTTCTAAGAAGACCAGGAAGATAGTTCAGGTGGCAGATAGAGCACGTACCTAGTACATTCAAGGCTATGAGTTTAATCTTCAGCAATGAATAACTCCTGAGCAGTGCCTGGTATAGCTGTAGTGGCTCCCAGCTTTACCTGGGATGGTCCTGGTAGCTCTCAAACACCACTGACCCTCGTCCCAGCAGCCCACACTGTTCTGGGTTCTGCTGGTGGGGGGTGGAATGTATTAAAAAATAAAAGAAGTATGGCACTGGAGAGATAGTGTAGTGGGTAGGGTTTTTGCCTTGGAAGCAGCCAATCCAGGTTTGATCCCTGGAAACCCATGTGGTCTTCTGAGCACCACCAGAAGTGATCCCTGATCACAGAGCCAGGGGTAATCCCCGAGCACTTCCAGGTATGGGCCAAAACCAAATGAGTCAATAAAATAAGTACACTTTCAAAGGTTATAATCGCTATGGATTCATCTGGTCCTTTGGGAAATGATTTACCATGCTAGATGCAATTAAAAATAGTAATGATTCATGGGAGAAGGTAAAAATGTCAATATTGGCAGAAAGTTGGAAGCATTTGATTCTAACTCATGGGTGACTTTGAAGGATTCAATGGCGGAAGTAACTACAGATGTTCTGGAAATTGCAGCATCACTAGAGTTAAACTAGTTTGAATATATGACTGAAATGCTGCAATCCCCTGGCAAAACATGAATGGATGAGGAGCTGTATCTTATGCACGTACCAAATAAGTCATTTCTTGAGATGAGGTACACTCCTGGTGAGAACACTGGGGAACATTGTTGAAATAACTAAGATTTTGAATAGTATGTCAGCTGAGTTGATCAAGAAGGGGTGAGATTTGAGAGAACTGAATTCTACTTTGAAAGAAGCTCTTCAGGGGGGTAAATGCTATCAAACTGCATCCCGTGCTCCAGAGAACTTTTCTGAAAGGAAGATTGATGCTGCGTACCTCATCACTCTCTTGTTTTAAGAAACTGACACATAGGGCTGGAGAGAGAGCACCGAGGATCAGGTGCTTGCCTTGCATGTGGCTGAACTGATTCTATCCCTGGAAACCTATATGTCACCTGAGAACTTCCAGGAGTAATTTCAGAGTGCAGAGCCAGGAGTAATCCCTGAGGATCACTAGATATGACCTAAAAACCAAGAAGGAAAAGAAGAGAAGCTATCACAGCTACCCCAACCTTTAGCAACCACTGTTTCATCAGCAACAGCAACATCCAGACAAGGTCCTCTACCAGTGCAGATGATTATGACTCATTTAAGGTTCCGACAAAGATTTATTAAATTAAGCTATGTGCATTTTAAAAGATACAATGTTAATCTGTCATTAATGACCCTGGGATAGTGCAAACAGAACTTGTTGGTGGGAGGCCTGTGCCACACCCAGTGTGATCAGGAGCTCCCCTGGCTCTTTGTCCAGGAGTGACTCCTGGCAGTGCTCAGAGGACCAATCTGAGGTGCTGGGGATTGAACCAGAGTCAGCTGCATGCAAGGAAAGATTTTTTTTTTTGCATTTTGGGTCACACCTGGCGATGCACAGGGGTTATTCCTGGCTCTGCACTCAGGAATTACTCCTGGCGGTGCTCAGGGGACCATATGGGATGCTGGGAATCGAATCCGGGTTGGCCGCGTGCAAGGCAATTGCCCTATCCGCTATGCTATCACTCCAGCCCTGAAAGGCAAGCTCCTTAACCTCTGTGCTATCTCTCTGTTCCAGCAAACACAATGTTAATCTGCACCGAGAAACCAAACTTTGAGGGATGACTTGTTTTATTGCTCTGTTCGCTTTATTAGGGCAGTTTAGAACTAAACATGCAGTATATCTGAGGTATGTTTATAAGTGGAACACATGAAAAAATTGCTTTAATTTTGCTTTGCTTTGAAGGACCTTCCAGAAAACCTACATCATTATTTGACAGAAAGTTCAAATTATTTTTAGTATGACTATTAGCATATCTAAAGGAACTGAGACCCTAAAACCAATATTCTCTAAAGAAGGCCATTACTCCCCTGAACATGCAATAATTAAGCTAAGGATCTCATGAATACATCTTGGAAATTTATAAGATCTAGTTGTATTTTCGAAGTGGAAGGAGTTTAGTTCTTCTTTACAAAGACCAATATTACTTTTTTTTAAAATTAGAAAAATAGTAAACAATAAAATGTTGGCACCGGGAATAATCTTTAAAAGCATCTAGTCTAGTGATTTTTCAACCATGATGTATAAAAACCAACATCTCATGTGGAAGTTTCAGAGATACCACAAATGTTGATTTTATTAATATTTAATTTTGAGAAAAACTACACACTATTTTGAAAGTTCTAATATCAGCACCGTGTATTATATAGAATATTTAAATGCATTTGAGAACTGCAAAAAAGTTATCACAAATTTCCTAAATTCATAGAGTGGCAGTGACTGCTAGAAAAAATATACAGTGGCTCAAATACATTAGTAGAATTAACTTAAATATTTGCGTTTCTAAATGCTGGGCAGCTTTCTTTAAGCAGAGATGTGTGGAACCTCGATTCCTGCCAATTTGTGGCTTTACCCTCTTGCCCAGGACTTTCATATTTCTGGTGCTCCTCTGTGTGGATCCAGTACAAAGGACAAAGAATATGGAAGAAGGAGCAGCTGGGGTTCACTCTGGGCTGTGGCTATCTAGTCATCTACTATTGGCAAGAAATCTAGTAGAGGTCACATCTAACTCTGAGGGATTATGGGAAATGCAGTTTACCAGCTATATTTTACATCTAGTCCACCAACTAGTCTCTACCAGATTCCTGGGGTGCACACACTTGGAAATAAAATTTGCTAATATGAGGAGTAACCTTTTAAAAACCATTTATATGTGTGAATCTGAATCTTGAGATTGTGAAATTTAGGGGCCAGGGACAGTGCACAGGTGGGTTTAATCCCTGACACTGTTTGTCTTATTGAGCATGGTCATTGTCTCAATTTTTGCTAACAAAAAAAAAGAAAATTGAGCTGTGAAATTAAATTTAACATAAGGAGTCAGTTTTATCCATAGCTTGAAACCCGATATTTTTGTACTCCTCAAAGCAGTCTCATTGTTCATATAAATATCAAGTAAATAATGTACACTTGGACTTAGAAAATATTCTACACTCATAAAGATCTATTTTATTTGCCCTATAAAATGATAGCTTATGCTGCTAAAAAAACTTTTAAAATATCAATCAGGTGCAATTTCCTCATTTTATAGAAAATGGAGACCCAGAGAGAATAGGATAGTTAGTTGCCCATGGTTACACATTGATTTTAAAAAAGCTTAAAAAAAACAGCTGGTACTTAAATTCAGACCTCCTGGCTCTTAGTCTAGGGCCTTTTTCTTTTGTTTCAACACATCTTAAAGACTCGCGGCTCTCTTAACTTGAATGTTTTCTAGCTCATTTTCATTTTCCTAGTCTGCAAGTGAGAGAATGGCTGAAGCTTGAGAATTGTTGATGCTATGCTTAAGATGAAATGTCTTGCATTTTTGGTCCAGCTGTTTCATGAATCAACATTTAAGAAGCATTTATTGAGCATTTGTTTTATGCCACAT
Source organism: Sorex araneus (assembly GCF_027595985.1). Classification (NCBI taxonomy): domain Eukaryota; kingdom Metazoa; phylum Chordata; class Mammalia; order Eulipotyphla; family Soricidae; genus Sorex; species Sorex araneus. Next base: position 250,518,575 of record NC_073313.1, on the reverse strand, counting down.
AATGTGCTGGGAGTGGGAGATTCAGATACCCCTCTCTTACAGTTCTGCAGCCCAGCAGTCAGATAATCCTCACTGGGACAGTGGTATAAGTGGAGAGATTTGCAAATAGGCATCGTGAAGAAGAAAACAAGTGACTGAAATAGAGTAAATTTGGGTAGGTGAGTTCTTTAGCTTGGTGACCAAGGCACATAGGCTCATTGGTCTGACCTTGGACATATTCTGGGGTATTACTGTCAGTGGGTTATGTTCCTGGAAGTAATAGCATCTGTCTCTGAACAATGCTGGTGAGATTTTGGCCTGGGAATGTAGTTCCTCAGTATTTTGTAAAGCATAAGCAACATAAAACTGTCAGAGGTTGCACACATAATGTGCACAGATGTTAAAGTAAGTACAAATAATTAAAAGATAAAAGTGAGTTAAGAATTTTTCAAGGGCCAAGAAAAGGATTTTCCCTGATGGTGGAGGAAATTGTTAGGTAATACCTGAAAGACAAATAGCTTTTCCAGTTTTTAAAGAGTTAAATCTGGGGGATTGTTACATGTCCATCATTGCATCTTTTTCTTTTACCTTCTCTGGAGTTTGTTTTTTTTATATGTGCCACCTGTTACAGAACCTTCCTGTGGAAGGCGATGCCACTCAAGGGATTTGGACTGAATTAGACAATATAGACCATGGGATGGTGAACATATAAGTGCATGTAGCGTGTGTGCATGGCTATCTAAATATGAAGGTATGTGTGCGTGGTGTATATTGGTATGTGTGTATCATGTGCATATGATGCAAGTGTGAGGGTGTGTATTGTCTGTATTGTTTGTGTTTCATATGCAGGGTGTGTGGAATATATGTGTATGACATGTGAGATATGTAGTGTTTGTGTAGCATGTGTGTGAAATATGTGTGGGGTATGTATAAGTTGGTATGGGTTGTGTCTGTATGTGTTGGGTTAAGTACCTGCCAGTCTGCTGATAGAAGGAACTGAAATTAAGGCCGAGGAGGTTAGTATAAGGGGTGTTACCGTAAGTTCCTCTGAAAGTGTGGCAATTCTCCCAGAAAGTATGTGATAAGTAAGTGTCAGGATGCTAAGTGTGAAAAGAACCGAAAAGAACACCTGGTCAAGCCCCATATCCTTTGTGAGATGGCTGAGTCACCTAAGGGAAGCACCAAGTTCAGCACTGTGTGACAGTCAGTGCTTGGAGCCATGGCTAGCATCTTGGGGCCACCATTTTCACCCCTGTCACATGCCCCAGAGGCTGGCAGTCCAGGGGGAGGAATGGACACTGGGGAGCCTCAGAGAAGGGCTGGATATAACATAAACTAAGAGTTCTGTGCCAGAAGGAAAAGTCACATCTCCCACTGTTTGAGGTTGGAATGATCTACTAGGGACACGTCTCAGTCATTGAAGATGGAACCCACTGTGACCACTGTAAGCAGATGGTGTAGTGAGCGGGGAGTAGATGGAAGGCCGGGGGAGAGAGTGCAATTGTTTTTAGTCTCTCAAGTAGAAAATGGAACTATGTTGAAACCCATACATGAACCCATATGGTGCCCTTTATGCGTACAAAGCTATTTTTGCTTATTTTAATGATTTTTTTCTTTCTTCTTTCAAAACATTTGAGTCAGTTTGTCCAAAGCAGCTGAGTTTATTTTGGGTGAAGATGAGAAAACCAGTGTCATACATTTTTTTTTTACCCTTGAAGGAACGATGTCCCATCTCTTTCTCCTCCATCCATTCTTTTGACTTTGATTATTTTTCACCTTCCTCTAGTGGTCACTCCCCAGTTGTATGTCCATCTTCACCTCCTGCTCTCACAGTAACCTCAAAGTCCACATCACTTCTGAGCCTTGGGTTTCAAGTTCTCCATAAAGTAGAGATTGAGATAGAGGTGTAGGTGGTGCGTTAGGGTTTTGCAGGAAAACACAAACAAGAGCAGGTGAATGTCTATAGAAAGCAAGTTATTTTAAAGCATTGACTCATGGTGTGATAGAGAATAAAGGTCCAAAATTGGCAGGATGAGCCGGCAGGCTGGAGATGCAGAAGGAGTGGATGCTGAGGTGGAAGACAGCAAACCACCTGCCAAACTTTCTCTTATTTAGGGGAAAGTAATTTTTAAAATTCTATTCAGTCTTGGAGCACAGAGGGGAGGGCATTTGCCTTTCATGTGGCCTGCCTGGGTTTGATCCTCAGCACCCCATATGGTCTCCTGAAGTGGTCCCTGAACAAAGCCAGGGGTATCTCTGAGCACCTTTGGGGGCCACCCCCCAATTTTATTCAGTTTTTCAACTTATTAGATGAGGAGCCCCCAGATAATGGAGAATAATGTTCTTTACTCAAAGACCAATAATTTAGATGCTAATTTACCCCCAAACACCCACTCAGAGACATCCAAAATAATCTATGACTTCATCTCTGGACAACGGGGCCCGGTCAAGTTAACATAAAACTAGTCCTCACCTGTATGAATAGTTCCTTTTGGGAAGTGGTCCCCAAGATGAGTGAGGAAAGAGGAGACTGAAACAAGGATGAAGGTTCGGTACAAAGATGCCTTTGCCACTTAAACATGGGTATGTGGGCGACCCTACTTATGGGACCACCAGAGAAGTGTCTTTCCCACCAGCTCTCAGCTTCTCTGGGCATCTCCTGGATATTCGTTCTCCAACACTTTGTGTAGTACTCAGTGTTTCTTCTATGCAAGTTACTATGGAACCAGAGGAGCCCCCGGCCAAGCAGCTACGAGAGGGCACAGGTAGGAGTATGCCAGAGTGCCTCTGCTCAAAACTTTGGGTGGCTGCACGGGCATGGTAACTGTAGCCTTGACTGGAGTCAGGGTGAGGTTCGGTGGCTGGAGATGGCACAAAGAGAGGGGATATTTTCCCTCTCCCCGACATCCTTCTTTCCCTAAAATGCCTGCTTTGGCAACAGACTAGCCCTATCACACCATGGCTTCAGTTTGATTCCTCCATTTGCTTCGCTCTTCTCTCTGATTAAGGCTGGCCACTGCCATGATTCTTTAATTTGTGTCTTCACTGTATTCCTCCTCTCTAACCCCTGCCTCACTACCACCTCTGACTCTCACCAACTCTTTTCTGGTTTCTTGAGCTCATTTTTATTCATTTGGGGGTGGGGTAGGGTTCCTCCCAACTGGTGCTCAGGAGGTCCGGACACTCCACTGATGATTCTCTTCCAACTGAGCCGATGATTCAGTGCAAGGGCCCGAGGATGTGCCAGCAGCACCCAACCCAACCTGGTCGTCTTGGGGGCTTCTGGGCCCACACTCCGCACTCAGGGCTGCACTTGGAGAACCATATAGTTCCAGGGACTGAACCTAAGTATTTGGGTATTTAGGTGCATACTCAGCATGGGCCTTAACTGCTGTACTCTCTCCCGGTCCCTTGAAATTATTTTCTAACTCTCAGGTCCAGACGTGGACATTGATCTGAGAAACTGCTTTCAAACATGTGTCTGATGCAAGGACTCTTGCTTGAATCCCCTCAACAACTTTGAAGCTGGAAGACCTCATCTCTTCTCACTTCTCACAGGCCCAGTTAAGCCTTTATAACATGGTCCCTGTCCACTTGCCATTTGTTTTTTTCAACACTGAGGGCCTCTGGTCCTCTGGGAAACAACAGTTGCAGGTTTCTTGGGGAAACCTTCTGACTTTGTGCTCAGGGATACTTCTGGGGGGTCCTCAGAGGAACACATGGGGTACTGAGAAGCTAGACCAGGTGAGGTATATGTAAGACAAACGCCCTACCCACTGTACTGTCACTCTGGTCCCGGTACCTTTGTGCATCTTCTTTCCCAGAACGCTTTCCACCGACTGTACTTCTGTAGCCCAACTTTGCCCGAGGAGCCTCTTCTCTTTCTAGACTTGGCACATCTGTCTTTCTCCAATAGGCTAGAAGCGCATCACAGCATGGCTGCTATCCAGACCTTCTCTCTACTTCCGCAGCAGACAGTGCTCAGACCTGAAACAAAATAGAGGCTGAGCTTTCTGGTGAGGTGATGAGGGTCCTCTGAGGGGTCCTGCATGGATGGCTGTGGCTGACCTCCTGCCTGAGACCCGAGACAGGAAGCTGGGGAGTGCGCTCACACTTTACGTCCGTGGCAAAGCGTCAGAGCAGGTGAGGCCTTGTGCATCTGGACTGTGTTAGGTACAGAGCTGCTCGACAAAGGGAGTGCAGCATCCACCCCGGGAAACCCCGAGTCTGAGTTCTGAGAAGTCAATCATAGCTCAAGAGGCACTGAGTTCTCTGACTCTTGCCTGAGTAGGTGGTGTTGGCTGCACTCCCAAAGAGCCCATGCTTTTGGGTTCTGAGAATTTGTTCCCCAATATCTGCTTACAGGCCTCTAAAGTAGCTGGAGTCTGTCTGAAAGAGGCCTTTGTGCAAGAGGGGAATGGCTTTGGGGGCTAATCTCTCCTTGGTTGCATTTTAATTCACTTTAAGGACAACACAGTGCCTCCTTGCAGACTTTTCTGTGGCGAGGAAGGGTGGGGGGTTGGTTATTAAAGTGATTAGAAGCAGTGAACATGAGCACTGAATCTAGCCTTCCTCTGAGGGTGCTGTTCCTGGAAAAAGAGTGTTTTGCAAAAAGAATCAGGGTGCCCTGAGAAGGAATGGCGTGTGAAGAGAATGGAGGGAAATGGTCTAGCTAATAAATGCAGGCCTGGAGAGACACTGGCTTGTCCAGACACCTGCAAGTCTGCGCCTTCCTCCTCCACCCATGGTGGTGGAATCCGACAGACAAGAAAGACAGCGTGATGTCATCCCGAGGACATTGGTCTTCCTCCCCCCTTCTCCCTCTCCTCCACTTTAGTATAAACACAGCTGTCTGGGAGGAATGCTGGCTTGGGAAAACATAAACCATCCCATTAAGGACCTTTCCTCTTGCCACCCAGCCCTTTCCTACTGAACGGTGGGGCGGGGGGGAGGGGGGGACGGACGGACGGCTTTCAGCTCCTCAGGCTCCATTATCCCCACCTTTGCTTCATCAAGCCTTTTCTCTTTCTGATTGAAGTCCTGGGTGACGGGGACTCAGGGACTGTGCTCAGCTCTGGTGGCCAGATGGAAGCTCAGGTTGCAGGTGACATCTGAGTCCCCCTGGGGAAAGCTTTGTGGGGGATGCACAAGGCAGGGGGTGGGGCGCGTAGCCTCTCACTTGGGCTGGAGGAGATAGGATGCAGAATGGAGGGGCGGAGGCGCTTCCCCAGGAGACGAGACAACTCACACATCGGCCAGCTTGGCCCACCGCACTGCCAGCCTTTGGAGGAAGATGGAAGACAAGGCTCTCTGTCTCTGTCTCTGTCTCTGTCTCTGTCTCTGTCTCTCTCTGTCTCTGTCTGTCTGTCTGTCTGTCTGTCTGTCTGTCTCTCTCTCTCTCTCTCTCTCTCTCTCTCTCTCTCTCTCTCTGTTGGTGGACTTTGTCCCGATGTCCTGACCTGGGACGGAGCAACTCCACACTCCTCATCACATTTTTCCCTTCCAGTTTATTTAGAGTCCCAATTTAGGGGCCAAAGTCCTTTGTCCTTTTAAGGAGTAGTAGAAATGAACACAGCCAACGGGAGGGCTCAAGCCCGAACTTGGGCCGTCCAGTTCTTTTCTAACTTCAGCGAGGCTGTGGGGCCCAGCGATGTCTTTGGTGGTTTTCCCTTTCCACATGGCGGATGCTGAGCCTTGGAGGTTAGGATGGTTTTGATTCGAGCTACCGGACTTGCATTTGGGAGGAGACTCGGCTTGTTTCCTGGTCCTCTGACATCCCCCCTCCGGTCTAAGCTTCTGTCCTAGGGTGCCTGTCGTCCTGCTGGGCTTTGTGGCCACAGCTGCAAAGTGGAGAAGCCGGGGGTGGTGTGTGTGTGTGTGTGGGGGGGGGGGTGTTGTGCTTTCTCTCAGTCTGGGTCTCCTCAGCTGTTTTGTGTCCCAAAACAGCTGTCCAGGCAGGATGAATGGATTTGGTGCTGGAGAAACAAGGTCTAGGGGTGAGCCAGTGGTCTTTCTGAGGCTCTTGGGTTTCCATGGGGACCTGCAGAACTCCATGGCCAACTTGTGGGGGTCACGGAGGTAACATTTGGCTCCGGCTGTTGCCAAGGCAGATGCAAATCTCTGTTCTGCTCACATTTGCCGCCTCCCTGCTTCAGGTCCCGAGGAGTCTTGGTTGCTTTGCATCAGATCTTCACAGCAACCTAGTGTTATTTTATAATTTATGATAAAGAAGCCACGGTGATAAAGGTTGCTTGAGAAACACTATCCGGTGAGTTAGTTTGGAGTTGGGCTTTGCACCAGCTTAGATTTCAAGGTCCACACATTCCAGGAATTCAGGAGGAGATAGGAAGGGTAGGAACAGTTCTAACAGTATTGATAGCTCTGCAAGCACACAGGTTTTGGGGGGCAGGAGAAGGGTACCTCTTTCCCTCCCATATGTTTACCTTGTAGCCTAAGGTCCTATGCAGCAGGTCACAGAGTTGATCCCTTTGAGTTAGGAATAACTCTGGTTTTGTTCTGGGTTTTAAAGCAGTTATTTCTGGCATGGGAAGCCACTGAACCACTGAGAATTTGATTGAAAACTGAAAGTTCCCATTTTCTTTTGAAATGTTTTTCTTTAGATGAAGTGGGTTCCTTGTAAAGTAATCCTTACCGGGGAGTAGTTGGTATCAGAACTGGTGTCTGGGAAAGGGCCTCTTCAGAGGCCCAGAAGTGTTCCTCTTTGACATTTACTATTATAAGCACATTTTAAGCAATTCCTAGAAACTGATAAAATCTCTTGAGAGAAGTATTTCTCTCTCTCTCTCTCTCTTAAAGTAGAATATTTTACCCTTCTGATCTGAAAGAAAGATAGTCACGGTGTTGGCTCTTAGAGACATACCTACATAACTAATTGCTCAGGATTCTGCTTTAAAGAAGAAATTTGAGAGGCTTTTTTTAAGAAAAAGTTATCAAAAATGATGAGATATTTGTGAAAGCACTTGGAAGAATCCTAGAGTTAATGGCATAGAAGTTATTATTATTTTTCCATGGAATTATATGGAAGTGAAAGGAATAATGTTCTAAGGCACATTTCTCTAGAGTTTACCACAGACTTTGTGCTTCAGGAAATCAATAGATGCTACAATATTATCCAGTTCTCTGCTTCAGTGAGGTGGAAAACACAGAATACACAAAGTTTAGCATGTGTCTTGACCATATGAGTCACCAGAGTTTTAATAGATAGTTGTGAGTGATGATTCTCCCATAGGGTGGACAATACAATGGGTTTCCTAAACTTATTTTATTGTCATAGAATTGTTTTGGGGATGACAGAGGGACTGATACTTCAGAGAATTAGAATAAAGGATTTTTTTTGAGGGAGAGGGAAGTGATGGCATATCTAGGATGCTCAGGGCTTACTCCTGGCTCTGTACTCAGAGATCATTTCGAGTAGCACTCAAGGATCATATGCAGTGCCAGGGACCAGACTCTGGTTGGCTGTGTGCACAGCCACTGTTTTACCAGCTGTATTATCTCTCCAACCCAATATAAGTGCTTTTGATACAAAAATGTCTTGAAACTTTAGAGAAGCAGAGCTAAGAATTTGTAGATTTTAATGCATTTCAAACGAAAATGAGTGGGAATTTGAGTATGAAGGCATTTGACTTGGCCGTTGAAGTTCATTTTATCTTATATGTCCAAGAGTCCCAAGGTTTGGTGGAGGCAGACCTTTAGCAATTAATAGCATAGTCAACCAGCTCTACCTTCCAATTCCTCCAACGCACTCGTCTTAGATTAATCGTAGTTTAGATAAACCATAGCACACCTCTAGTGTAAGTTTCTCAGCACATAAAACCAAATTCAGGTTCTCCAGTCTGCCATGCATCGCTCTCCTTTTTTGATAGTGAAATATGAAGTAATCTGAATTTAAATCCTGGTTTTGTTACTTAAAAGAGATGCAGGTGTGGTCAAGCTATTTAACTTCTCCATGCCTCAATTTCTCCCATCTCTAAAATCAGAGGATCAATATTAGCTATTATGAGGACTATGTTATGAGGACTAAATGAAGAGCACCTGTCATATAGTCAGAGCACAGTAAAATTAGATATTGTTGCTGTTATTACAATCATTGCACCTTGTCCTTGCCTGAACTCCAGCTGAAAGGAAAAGAGTTCATTGTGCATTTCCCATCTTTGTTCGAGTTTTTTCCTTCACTTAGAAAATGTTTCCCATCCCAGGCTGTCTGCACAAACAATAGAGACAATAGGAAAGTCATCTCAATGCTCAATGCCGCTCACCCATAAGAACTTCCTGGATTCACTCAATTCTCTTTCCTTAAACTCCCAATATTGCTTTTTAGCTTTCTTAGACTTAACCATATTTAGCTTTGTATCTCTGTATAATTTGTTGATCTTTGGGAGGATGTTTTAATTGTCTTTTATTTTCTGGTGACTGTTATGTTTATTGGATTGAATTGGATCCAATACAGATGATCTGAACTGTTATATTTCTGAGCCTACCCCCAAATTGCATATCTACTTTTAGTGAAACTATCCCTGAAATCTTCACCTGTTATTCTATTACTAAAATTTCTTTAACTTGGCAAGGATTGGTAAAAATGGGGCCTAGGTGAGGCTAAGTGTAGAGACAGGAGGGAAAGAAGAGGATTAAACATGTGATATGATGGCATCTTCTGTCTTTTGTTTATTTTCTCGGGAACATTACAATGAAGGCATTCGCTCCCATTTTTCCCACCCCTGAGCTTTGGCACCTGGGATTTTGTTTGGTTATTATCTGGTTACAAAAGCCGAAGAAAATCAGAGAATCTACTGCCCACAATCATACTTTCCTGTTGTTCCTTTATGTTGCCATAACTGTTGCATTGTTCCTTTCATTCATTCAACAATCATGAGAACCTCCATGATTGTGCATGGTACTGGGGTTGGAGACATGAGCAAGAGGGAACCAGATATTGCCGGTGATTCTTTATTGACTACATAATTTAATAAAAAATAAAGGACAGTTTTTGCCACTCCCTCTCCCCCCCACCCACACACACATACTAAATCTTCATCAGGTTGGAGTTTCATGTATGGTTATAGCATTCTTGTGCTTAGCACTTCTCAGGATCTCTGCTCCGTGCAAGAGATAAATCATTAAATTAAACCCTAAACAGTTGGGGGCTGAAGTGATAGCACAGCGGGTAGGGCGTTTGCCTTGCAAGCGGCCAACCTGGGTTCGATTCCCAGCATCCCATATGGTCCCCTGAGCACCGCCAGGGTTAATTCCTGAGTGCAGAGCCAGGAGTAACCTCTGTGCATCGCCAGGTGTGACCCAAAAAGCAAAAAAAAACCCAACACCCTAAACAGGGCATGGTGGAGGCTTGCTGGTGAAAGCGCATCTAGTAGCTGTGCTGCTCCGTTCTACAAGGAGCAGTTCCTTCCTTACTAACTGTTCTGCCTTAGAGTGGTAGCCCTCTGAATCCTTTGTTGCCATGTCAACTCCCACTGTGCTCTCTCAGCCCTTCACATGAATCACTTAATTTTCTTCTCTAGCATGCTCTTTGCCATTTGTCTGTCCCCTTGATTTGGGGCTTGTGGGGTTGAGATACCTAGTCCTGACCCAGAGCCACACATGAGGGGAGTAGCCAGCACATGATTGCTGGGACTTTGAGCCCATGTCCTGTGTGACGATGCTTTTAAATAGAAATTGACTTCCAAATCTGTGCCTGAAATCTGAACCCATTTAGCAGCTTCCTTTACTTAACTTTGACTTGAACTTTAGTCAGCTAAGCTGAAAAGAGAGAAAGGCATAGATGGGGAAGGGAACAAATGCTTTCTTAGAACTATGGACCAAAGGACCCCCTTAGCCAGTCATTCCAAGGTTTAGCAGGAAGGAGCCAGGTGGAGCTGGCCGATGTGCACCCTAATCCCTGATGGGGTTGGGAGGTCTGCTTGGGAATCTAGGTTGTGTATGGGACTGCAGTGACCTGTAGCTGAACTGCCCAGGTCCTGTCTTAATACCTGCCACAGCTGTTCCTAGGAGAGAGATTAGGAGCGGAAGTACTGGTGAAAGATACAACCCCCAGAGTGCCTGTGGAGACTGTTCCTTGCAGGCTGGGATCATTTCTAAAGGTCTGGCTTGTCTTTCTCAACTAGGGAGACTTGCATCAAGAGGCCCCCTTAAGTCCCTGACAGTGCTGAGGCTGGAGGTAAAACATGGAAGGTTGATCAGCTGAAAAGTCCCTTTCCTCCTTCCTGAGTCCCTGGAGAAAGAGAGAGGGATTGAGGGAGAAGGGCGAGAAATACAGAGAGAGTGTGTCAGAGAAACAGATATGATAAGAAGTAAAGAGAGACACACAGAGACAGACAGAGAGGAGAGAGGGAGAGAGGGAAGTAGGTGAGGGGGGTGTGGGAGAGAGAGAGGACAAAGGATGAGAAAGGAGAGCTAGGAAGACAGCAGGAAATGTTTTCATACAATAAATGAAAACGAGTCATATATAATTATGCTTCATTTCCCACCTTCATCTATCACCTCTGATTCTGAGCAAATCCTCTGAGACAGGTAGTTTCATGGAATAGTTCAGGACACCGAGGTCTGGGATAACTATTGGGCTCACATCTTAAATTCCAGGAATCTCATGAATTCCTTTCTAGGAGATGTTACAACCAAGAATATGTGATCTGGAGTGACATTGTTGATTCTCTATTGCAGTCTGTTCATTGTTTTTCTTTTTTCAAAGAATCTGAATGATGTCATATCTTGTCCCAAGGGAATGGGAACATATTTGAGGTATAGAGTCTTGGGGGTCCAGGCAAATGATTGCCTCAAGCATCTCTTGGTGAGGAGCAGGAGGAGAAGGAGGAGGAGAAGGAGGGAAGGAGGAGGAGAAAAAGGAGGAGGAAAAGGAGGGCAAAGAGGAGGAGGAGAAGGAGGAGGAAGAGGAGGAGGAAAAGGAGGATGAGGAGGAGGAGGAAAAGAAGGGAAAGGAAGAGGAGGAGGAGGAGAGGAAGAAGGAGAAGGAGGAGAAGGAGGGAAGGAGGAGAAAAAGGAGGAGGGATAGGAGGGCAAGGAGGAGGAGGAGAAGAAGGAAGAGGAAGAGGAGGAGGAAAAGGAAGATGAGGAGGAGGAGGAGGAAAAGGAGGGAAAGGAAAAGGAGGAGGAGGAGGAAGAGGAGGAGGAGGAGGAGGAAGTTTGGATGTATTCTAGGGCTCCATCATGGCGCTTTTTCCCTACTAAGTTGCCTTTTGAGGTCACTATTATCTAGATATCTCTAAAAGGATCAGGGATGGGAGGGCAGCAGGAAGCCCACACTGCATTCTGATTCTCTTTCTCATAGATGCAACCTATTTTCTGTCCTACACTTAAGTAGGTGTTCTCTGGAAGGCAACAGAAGTGATTTTCTGGATTCTGACACCATTTTGGATGCTGGATAGAATGTATAGAGTTCCAAGGGCCCCAAAGACTAGCAGAGGGTATTCAGGAAAGCCTGAATTCTTGTCTGTTCTGGTCTATGCTGCTAGGCAGGAGGGTAATGCGGTTCTAGCTGGATGAATTTTCTGGTAAATCAATGTCTTTGTTCCTAGAAACAGAAGACTAGAGAGAGTATGTTGGCCAAATTTTTCACAGGTTATGCCAATTTCAGTTCTTGAGGTTTGTTCTGGAGGCTAATCGGAATGTGGAGTGGCAGCACGGCATGTGGGATTCTGGGGAAATTGTGATACATAATACTAGGACAACCCCTCATCCTTGTTTAGGATGCACCGTGATTACCAGAGTCTTGTCTTATTGTATGTGAGTTTTAATTGACCTCACCTATTGGTTAGGGCATTTCTAACCACAAGAAACAGTTGCACACACAATGGAAGTGATAGATACATTAAAATCTAACATAGGGAAAACCTAGAGGTAGATTATGGACTTTAAGCAAAATGTACTCTTCTGGGTCTTTCATATGGACTTTGCTTAGCTCCTTTTGCCTACAATGTTGGTCTTGGCTTTGAGCAGTCTTGGCTTAGAGCACAGTTCCTTGTTGTTTCAAGGTGACTATCAGCAGCAGGGGAGGCGAATCTACTCTCTTATCAAATGTAGGGTGGACAGGGAAAATGCGGAATAAAAATTCTTTTTTCATCATGAAATAAAAGTCCTTCCCTTCTACTTTATCGGTCAACTTAAGTCATGTGCCAAATTTTGAGAAAACTAAAGGTTTTGGGGAAATGCCATATTCACAAATACAAGCTCTGAAAACAAATTCTGCCCAGGTAGGAGAGATTGCCTAGGTTGGGCTGGGGTATTCAGAATGTCCTAGAGCATATAGGTTAAGTGAGGGAGGAGAGAGCACCTAGGTCAAGTTAAGTGAGTTTTGAACAAAATTGGACTCTCCTAGGAAGAAGAAAAGTGCCATGTGTTCTCTATATAACATATTTTGGCATCCCAGAGAGGGTTGCCAGGATTAGGGTGCTGATGTAGACAGAAGTCACTGTCTCTGGGATCATTGGTCTTTCCCATGCTCAGTTCAATATTGGTTACTTTATAACCCTGATGCAAAAAGCTGTAGTTTGACTCAATACCTAATGGATAAGCTACAGAAACTTTTTGCAAGAAATGCCTCCAGGAGGCCCATTTACTTTGTAGGAGTTAAATAGCTATCTAGTAGACTCCTAAGAGTTTTCCAGCAGATAAGGTTTAAAGAGAAGTCTTTTGCCCAAGGTCCATGCCTCCTGTAACATCAACAGGTCTTGGGACTCATATTTCAGTATTTATTTTCCTTTCTTAGTGCAAGAAGTCAATGATATCTATGTAATTTATTATAAGAAAATTAAGTTTCCTAATCTTCCCCCACACTTTTAATATTCATGTAACTTCTGAACAAAACAGTTGTTTTGTATTATTTTAGATTGCTAACTCAGATGTCAAAATAATGTAATATTAATGTGTTTTTGTTCTGTTTTACAGAATAAGATAACCATTGATAAGTGATGTGAAACCATGAATTGAACTTTATTTCTCCTTTTTGGCTTTATCTTCCATGATTTTCTCTCATAATAACAAATAAATGTATAACTTTGTTTTGCTCAATATTCTATGCTACTTATTGTTGCATCAGGTAATAAAGATGTTGCAGTGCTTTTTCCATAATACTAAAAAAATATATCAGTGTGTGGGAAGAAGTATCAGCCGTTTGGTGATAAAGGTCTATGTGAAGATTGCAAATATTGACCTTGGACAAGTTCTTTAGCTTTGTCAGGCCTTGGTTTACACTCCACTGTAATAAAGGGATTTTATTAGAAGATATTGAAAGTACCTTCAAATTCTAAGAATCTATGAATAACTTCAGATCACGAGTCTCTTCCAAGAACCTGACAACACTTATTCTATTAGGTCATTTAACTGCAGATTATTTGTTTAAATAGTTTCCCAGGAGTGATCCAGAACATACTACATAATAAACCAGTTGTTAAATCATAAGCAATATGGACAAGATTCATCATCGTTAAGCTTCCCAACTGAGCATCCCTGGGGTGTTCTGGTTACTTGGACACTGGCTAATGGAGTGTTGTCAGGGATTCCCTACGTGGGTGACCACTTTTCCAAGAATTAGAAAGCAACAGACTGTAACAAACATTGGAGTTCTAAAATTGTGTCTTCTCTTTGTGTCTCTTTCTTCTTCCTTTCTTTTTTCCTTCCTTCCTTCCTTCCTTCCTTCCTTCCTTCCTTTCCTTTCTTTCTTTCTTTCTTTCTTTCTTTCTTTCTTTCTTTCTTTCTTTCTTTCTTTCTTTCTTTCTTTCTTTCTTTCTTTCTTTCTTTCTTTCTTTCTTTCTTTCTTTCTCTCTTTCTCTCTTTCTTTCTTTCTTTCTTTCTTTCTTTCTTTCTTTCTTTCTTTCTTTCTTTCTCTCTCTCTCTCTCTCTTTCTTTCTTTCTTTCTTTCTCTCTCTCTCTCTTTCTTTCTTTCTTTCTTTCTTTCTTTCTTTCTTTCTTTCTTTCTTTCTTTCTTTCTTTCTTTCTTTCTTTCTTTCTTCCTTTCTTTCCTTCCTACCTTAAGCCTCATGACTACCAAGTTATCTGCTTGGACCACTAGTACTCACTCAACTAGTTCAAGAATACAGGGGATTTAGAGTGTTTGTAGGAAATCTTAAAACCATCAATCTCAAAAATATATATAGCTAATTGGTTGCAAGTTGGGTTCTGTGATAGTTCAGCAAAAAGAATATTATGGGGTTAAGGAAGCCTTAAAGCATCTAAAAGCTGGGAGTGCATTTTGTTTCCTGGGCAAGATAACTAACCCTGGGTTTTCAGACCACAATTAGGAATTTAGTTGGGGCAATAAGTAGGGCATGGAGGAGAGGAAGAGGAAAGTATAATGATTTCCAGAGAATTTATGTTTGGTGCTCTCATGTGAACCCTTAGTAATGGTTTTGTTCTGTTGATGAAGAGAAGATAAATGACTTACATAATCATACTGCTACAAACAAAAAATGCAGAATCATAGGTGGAGTGTGATTTCATTTGTATTAGTCAGGACAGCTCTGCTTTAGCAATATATAGACAAATCTCAGAGATGTAAACATAGCTTAGGTTCATTTCTTGTTCAGTCACAGTCCCGGGTTGGGTAGGGGACTCTTGTGTAAATTTATTCTAAGCAGGGATCTGGAACATCATGTAATCTCAGAATCTCAGAATCCCTTACCTCTAGACATAGAACTAAAAAGGAAGGAATACAGAGAAGGCCTTTTTAAAAAATTGTTGTTTTCTGGGGCTGGATTGTTAGCACAGTGGGTAGGGCGCTTGCCTTGCACGCAGCAGACCCGGGTTCGCTTCCCAGCATCCCATATGGTCCCCTGAACACCGCTCAGGGGTAATTCCTGAGTGCATGAACCAGGAGTGATCTCTGTGCATTGCTGGGTGTGACCCAAAAAGCAAAATAAATAAATAAATAAAATAAAGTCATTGTTTTCCTTTACCATAACTGAACCAAAAGTGTCATGTGAAGAGCCATGGGGATAGTTCAGGGGTAAGGTGCTTGCTTTGCATGTTGCTTACGCTGATTAGATTGCTGGCTTCACATACAGTTCCTTGAGCACAGGTTCAGGAGTAAGCCCTGAGCACTGCTAGGTGTTACCGTAAACACAAACCAAAAACAGTATCATGTGACACTTACTCCCATTCCTATTAGCTATAATTTAATTAAAAAGATTCGCAATCTATTTGCAAGGGAAGTTGGGAAATATTTTCTTGCTCTCTGCAACATCAAGTAATGCCAGGGCAAAGCACAGTAGCCTATGACTTCTGTTCCATCATTTATGGACAAAGAAAAGAAAATGAATGCTGTGTGTGTGTGTGTTTATGTAGTTATGCAAATTCATAGATAAAAGCCTGGAGGGATAGATTTGCACTAAGTTAAAGAATGGCAGAGGGATTGAGATGGCAAGATAAAACAGTATGGCCAGAGAGCTTCCAGGATCTTGCTTTCTGTATTAAGTAAAAGAATTTGCAATGGCAAATTGATTAGTTCGCTGAATTATTAAACACAAAGCCTTCTCCTTTGATGTGCACAATTTGTTAAATGACTCTAGAATTTTGGAGAGACCACCCTCCAAACTTCATGCTGTTGCATTCGTTCTTGAAGTCCATTTAGGATGTCTTCCTACAGCCTCTGCCCTTCAGGAGGGTGTTTATCCAAACCTTTTGGGGACTGGGGTTGGTGACTCAGATAATTTTGTGATTGATTCCTTGTTGGGGAGAGTGGAAGGATTGCTACACGAAGGTTCCAGGAAGGATTAGCCCTTTTCCCCTTAGCCCAGAGACATAAAGCCTAGGGCAGGTGCCAACTGGCACGAAAGTTGGATCCAGACTCCCCAACAATGTCTGTGAACACTGCTCCCTCTTTTCCTCACTGCCTTCATCTCATGGAGCCTCCGATTCAGGTGGTTCAATGGTGACATTTGCTGCTTAGAGAATGGCAGCCAAGGTCCCAGGGCAAAAAGTCTTTCTGTAAGGTTTACTCCAAAGTTCTTATCCTGAATTTCTTTGGTCTATCTAGGGTCCTGTGCTTGGATTGGCCAGACCTGAATCACAAGGACAGGCAGGACAGTGCAGTCAGGTACAGGAGTCAAGCATGGATTGAACATGGGGAGAAGGGGGATAGACAGTTTACCTCACATCATGGGCCAGGGAGGAGAAAACAGTTCCTACCAAAAGGCATTTTTTTCTTCTTGGTGTTTGGGCTACCTTGAAGTCCTCCAGACTTATTCCTGGCTCAGTGCTCAGGGATCACTCCTGACAAGGGACCATAATTGGTACTTGGGATTGAACCAGAGGTCATCCATATGCAAGCTTGAACCTTTGGACTCTCTCTCTGACTAGCTAGACATCTTATTTAGAGTTTGTTGCACCTGTGGCTGGAGATAGAATACAGTGGGTAGGGTGCTTGCCTTGCATGTGACATACCTGGGTTCAGTCCCCAGCACCTCAGCACCCTGGGGTTCAGTCCCCAGGACCATCAGCAGTGATACCTGAGTGTAGAGCCAGGATTAATACCTGAACGCTGCTGGGATGGCCCCCAAACCGTTTTTTTTTTGGGGGGGTCACACCTGGCGATGCACAGGGGTTACTCCTGGCTCTGCACTCAGGAATTACTCCTGGCAGTGCTTGGGGGACCATATGGGATGCTGGAAATCAAACCCGCGTGCAAGGCAAATGCCCTACCCACTGTGCTATCACTCCAGCCCCAAACCATTTTTTTTTAAATAAAAAGAATTAATCTCAGAATCACAGGGAGAAAATCCTTTTCTCTCATGGGCCAACAGGCTTCCGTTGCTTCTCATATGGGATTGTCAATAAAGGGGACTTGCCCTTTTGCATTCATAATATTGCTGGTCAGGTGTGTCTGGAAGACCCGGGGATGGCAGTGTCAAGTTCAATATCAGTCGCTGACACGGAAACATGGTCTGACGTGGAGTTATTTCTGCACTTGTGGCTCAGGAAGGTGGAGGAGGGCGCAGGGGGAGCCACGGTCTCCAAAGGCAGTGTCACATAGCAGGCTCTCACGGCATCTTGAAGAGAAAGCATGGTGCTGTGGTCATGCTGGCCTTCTGGTCCCTATGGGGCTTTAAGACCTGCCAATCCCTGCTGTCTGCCTGACCGTGGCATATGTCAGCCACACAGGATGAAATGCAGGCCGGCAAGTTTCCAAGATGCCTATAGAGGCTGTTCTCCTTCTGAGGCCTGGAAGTGTGCTGCTTGTCCTCTCTGCCACTCTCTCTGTAATGTACAGAACCTGGGATGTCCCCCAAAGTGCTTTGCTCTGATCCATCTCTGACCTCCTGGATCCCCTTATTTAGCTCAGTGTTAGAGGCGGGCCACAGCACCCACTATACAGGAAGGAACTCAGTGGCTCTTGCCCTCTCCTGATCAGAAAGGAAAGGGATCCATGGGATACTATGATCCTGCGTCCAAACCCGTGATGACCTCTGGGCATGAGTCAAGAGGGAGCAGCTACTTCCTCCTGCGAAGGTCATATGGTTGTTTATTTCATCTGTTGCTTTTGGCTGCCAAGACCATCAGAGCCCAGAACTTGGTTCTATTGTGGTCACTGTTTTCCTCTATTATTTCACCTCCCTGATGACTTTCTCTGAGTGAAATGAGAGGTCAAGGTCCAGACCAGGACGTGGAGGACAGAAAATCTTGGGGTTAGAGGCTGTTCCCAATTCTTTTTTTAGCTTAAAGAACTTTGTCTCTTCATTGTTTTTTACTCATGGAGTTAGAATGCCACAGTCCTGGCGCATCTTAGGGTCATTTATCTTTGTGCTGTTTTTTTTTTTTTTTTTTTTTTTTTTCTGGAGAGCTGTTAGGTTAGGTGTGGTTACAAGGAAGGGGTGTCCTAGGGGAGAAGCCATGCCCCAGCCATGGAGCTGTGGGGTATGAGAAGGAAGCATCCCTCCAATGCCTTATTTCATCACACTCCAAGAGGGCACTTCTCATCTCTTGGAGTAATGGTTGTTGTTTTTTTTTAAATTTTTTTGGCTACATCCAGCTGTGCTCAGAGATCTGCATTCAGGGATCACTCCTTGTGGAATTTGGGGAACAGAAGGTTTCTAGGGATGAAACCTAGGCTGGCCACATGCAAGACAACTGCTCTACCCACTGTACTATCTCTCTGGCACCTCCTGGATAAATGTTACCCATGCATATCTGTGCCAGTGAGTGAGGTAGTATCTGGTGTGAGATTAAGTGCCCCATCAGGGGAAGGGGGTCAAGCAGATGGGATATCAGACAGGGCAATTGCTGAGGAGAGTCCTGGCTAGGAGAGAGGATTAAGGGTTTCTTGCACACTACAAGACTGTGATGCCACAGAATGAACCTCCTCAGGTTCAAGATCAATCATGTTCCATGGCTGGCCCAGCTCAGGAAGTCTGACTGATTCCCAGGAGGTGCAGACACCAGGCCAAAACCTTGAGGCCCAGGTCATGCAAACACTGAGCCAAACTCACTAGGACTTCCCATGGATATCTTATTCAGCAGCTACCTGAGGTTATCTCCAGGATAAGAAGCACTTCAGGGTTCTTTCCCATGACCCCTAATCCTTATTTTCTCCACGGCCCTCCATCCCCCACAAAACCACTTGTACCCTCAGAGAGGAGGATAAAGAGGTGATGGTGCTCTTCTGAGGGTCCTCCAGAAAGTATGCTCATGTGTGACGTGGGTGGAGAGGGAATATTTAAACTAGTTTCTGTTTCTGGTCCCTTCAGTGCAAATTTTAGACTGAGAAACCAGAAGAATACAGCAGGGAGGGGACAAACGGGAACTCAACTTACTTCCTGCCTGGGTATCGGGTCACCAATCCAGAACCCAGAATAGATGAAGATAGAAGGACACTAGGCCAGTACAGCTGAGTTGCAAGACCAGAGAAGAGTTTGTACTCTGATAGAAATCCCCCAACCCATCACCCCAGCACACACGGGTTTGGGCTATGGCATCTTTGTGCACCTGGAGGAGGGCATCACCACATCCTGGTGCTCCTTCTTATTCCTTTTGCTATCTTCTATGTCACCACATGCTTTCTTGTGGGAGAGTCTAGGCAGCATAAGCAGTGTTCAGGGGGCCAGGACAGCATTCCTAGTGATTCTTTGCCAACCGAGTCAGTAGTTCAATGTAAGGGTCCCAGAATGCACTGCTCCCATAGTAGGTAGAAGCTTGTAGGGCGACAGTCTGTGGTGCTTGGTGGGGCCATGATGCTGGGAATTGGGCTGGGTCAGGTGCATGCAAAGCTCCCGTGCCGTCTCCTTGGTCTCTTCAATTTATCACCCTGACTAACTGCTCCTCAGTGTAGCAGCTGGTGCAAGACCCTTTTGTGTGTAAATTAGTGGAGACTTCCTGAGGCATCCCCGGAGGCCCTGGGAGCACGTGTCAATCCATTTGAAGACTTCTGCCACCAGGTGGCTGTCAGCTCCTTTGAAAGGGTGCTGTGAGCTTAGACATCAGGCAGGATGGCACGCCCGTGGCCACACTTGGCATTCCCCCTCCTGCGTGATGGTGACTGGGTAATGGGAATGCAGTTCTGCACGTACTCCTGCTCTCCCTCCACAAGGGCAAGTGCTGAAGGTTCTCACGCCCAGAAGGGCTCTGGGCAGGGGTTATGTCCTCCACTCTTGGCCCAGGCACATGGCTAGTGAAGGCTCAGCTCTCTGAGTGCTGCTGACTGAGATTGCTGGTTCTTGTTCCCCAGATTATCTGCCCCCCACTTCCATCTGCTGTCTTCACATGCCGAATGCACCCCCTTCCCAGGTGTGCACTCAAGACCTTTTTTTTTTTTTTTTTGTCAATCGTGTTGCTACATGGAAACAGATCCCACACTCCAGGAAGGCTTTTGCTGGGCACCCGTTCCAGCACCTCTCCCACACCTGCTGTCCGGAAATCCTTCAGGGCTGTCCAGATCCCTCAGGCTGAAGGTATTTCCTCTTTGTAGCTACTCAGATAGGCAGCAGCATCTGGGGCCCAAAATAGGTGGAACAGATACTGACGTTGACTAGGGTTCTTGTGTCCGCCCCATCTGCTGTCCTGAGTGAAGGACATGCACATTTGAGTCCACTGAGAAAGCTCTTTCCCACCCACCACAGCATTTGGTCTTTACGGTGATGGGTTGGGGGATTTCTATCAGAGTACAACTCTTCTCTGGTCCTGCAACTAGTTTAAATATTCCCTCTCCACCCACGTCACGCATGAGCATACTTTCTGGAGGACCCTCAGAAGAGCACCATCACCTCTTTAACCTCCTCTCTGAGGGACAAGTGGTTTTGTGGGGGATGGAGGGCCATGGAGAAAGTGAGCAACTAGTTTCTGTTTCTGGTCCCTTCAGTGTGAATTTTAGTCTGAGAGATCAGGAGAATACAGCAGGAAGGGGACAAACAGGAACTCGACTTACTTCCTGCCTGGGTATCGGGTCACCAATCCAGAACCCAGAATAGATGAAGATAGAAGGACACTAGGCCAGTACAGCTGAGTTGCTGTCCTGAGTGAAGGACATGCACATTTGAGTCCATTGAGAAAGCTGTGAGCAATGATAAGCTGGATTTCCTCAAGTAGAGAAGGCAGTTTGGGGAAGGAAAGGATGCTTTCAGATTTGATCACGGTCCAAGCACAATTTCCAAGTAGAGAGTCAAGGTTGAAGTTATTTAACCCTGCCTGGTGGCATCTGCACTAGACTAGCTCTTTTCCTCCTTCCCTGGGCAGACCAACTACTTCCAAGCCTTTTCCAGTTCTACACCCTCCCTGCTGCCTTTCATTTCAGTCCGTGTCTCATTTCCCTCCCCTTGCTAAGACTCGAACCCCAGAGGGAATGACATGCCAGCTCACCTCAGCTGTAGTGTGGACACACACCAACCACATACACCACACGCACAGACCACGATCACAATCATGAAATCCCATTAATCGTCAATCTCTCGAGCAAGCTCAGTAACATCTCCATTCGCCCTTTCCCTGAGATCTTAGAAGTCTCTCTCAACTCTGCCCTCCCAACGATGATGTTGCACTGGGGGCTCTTTCAGGGTCAGGGGAATGAGATACAGTTTGTTACTGGATTTAGCATGTGAATACACCATGGGAAGCTTGCAAGGCTGTCCCATGTGGGCAGAAAACTCTCAGAAGCTTACCAGTTTCTCCCAGAGGGAGAAGTAGGCTACAAGATATAGGGCGCTTTTGGGAGCTTGCTTTTAAGTCTCTGGATGTTAGCCATTGATGGGATTACACACACCTGGGTTCCTCTGCTGGTACCTTCATGTGTGAGGCCCATCCGAACATGTGGAGAGGGGCTTCGAGCACGGCTGTAGCTAGGTTCTGGTGGTCTTCGGCCGCCAGGAGCTCTGCTCGGGGTGGGAAGGGAATCTGGAGCCCATCCCCTCCATGGGGCCCCGGGGAAGACAGCCAGGTGTGCGGGCAAGAGACCCTCTGCCACAGACACAGACCACACACACCACACACACTACAAAACATACACAGGCAGCTTACACACATACCACACATGCCATTGTCACACATGCCACTTACACACACTGCCACCACACACACCAACCACATATCTTAAACACACACATACCACACACTACGATGACTGAACACATGACAGATAAACAGCATTGTGAGACATAAAGGCACACAATATAAAGACTAATGAGTTAAAAAACAAAAGGACATGGAGAAGAGTGGGATAGAAAGAGAGGAGCATAGTTAATGAAAGAGGAGAGAAGAAAGATCAGAACTTTAAAGCCATGGCAGTGTTTTAAATCCACTTTATTTTTTACTGACTGAGTTGCTCAAGACTTTCCCAACTACCTCACTGATGGGGCCAGAGATAGTATAGCAGGTAAAGTACTTGCCTTACCTGCAGCTGCCCTGGGTTCAACCCCTGGCACATTCTCTGAGCCTGCCAGGAGTGATCCCAAGCGCAGAGCCAGAAGTAAACCTTGAGCACCTCTGGGTGTGGCCCATAAACAATAAACAAGAACAACAACAACAAAAAAAAAAGACATAGTTCTCTGAGCCTAAATCTTCTATCTTTAAGTGGGTATTATGTAATTCATCACCATTAAGAGTCACCTAAGAGCTGCCTGGGCTTCAGGGACCTGGAGAGTTAAACATATCAACTCGTGAGATAAAAAGTAACATAAACGTAAGACCACAGGACTGAACACATGAGGAGTTCCTTAGAGGAAAGGAGGTGGAGTAAGAGGTGGTGGGAGAAGGTTTGGGAGAACCTTCAGACTACCATGAAACTCTTATCCTGAGTAGGAAGTGAGTGGAAACCTGATTGGCCACGCCTCCAGGAAGTTCTCAGCAAAAGCCAGACAGCAGGAGTCCCCTGTTCCTTGACATACCTGGTCCTTAACTGTGAACAGCTGCACAAGGCAAGTTCTCTGTTAAGATGCAGCCGTGGATTTCAAACCAGAGCAGCTAAGGCTGTTGACCAACTTTGCTGACTGAAGAGAAGACCCACATGGTTCCATCTGATGGCTGCTCCTTATGAGAAAAAAAAAAAAAAAAGGAAGGGGGTAGGAAGGGTCAGGAAGATATGATGTGTGGTGAGGTGGATAGATTGCAGTTATAACGAAGTGGTCAGGACAGGTCTTCTTGAGAAGGAGATAGTTGAGCAAAAATATGGAGGAGTTGCAGGAGAGAGTCAATTGGAAGTGAGTCACCTTATCTTGGCCTAGCACTGCCAAGCTCATGGTTATGCGTGGGAAAGCACTTTATAAATGGTGTAGACGTGCTAACAGAGGAGAAATACAGTCATTTTCCGTGGCATCTTGGACTGACATGTCCCTAGGACAGGAACTGCTACCTCTGTCCCAGACCATGCTAGATGATTCTGCTGAGACAAGTACTCTGTCTATTTCCAGGATATGCTATTCTCAAGGGTCCAGACCTTTTTGGAATCTTGAAACAAATGGCCCACAAGGTCCCCACAGGATGTGTCTTATTCTCAGCCTAGCAGTGGAAAATAAATCCCTTTTGCTCCAGCACTGTAGCACTGTTTTCCCATTGTTCATCGATTTGCTTGAGCGGGCACCAGTAATGTCTCCATTGTGAGATTTGTTGTTACTGTTTTTGGCATATCGAATACGCCACGGGTACCTTGTCAGGCTCTGCCATGCGGACAGGATACTCTTGGGAGCTTGCCGGGCTCCCCGAGAGTGACGGATAATCGAACCTGAGTTGGCTGCATGGGAGGCAAACACCCTACCAGCTGTGCTATTGCTCCAGTCCAACTGCATAGTACTTGAATAATTTTCTTTCCCCCTGCCCTTGTTCCAGATTTACATTTTTTTTTTTTTACTTTTTGAGTCACACCTGGCGATGCACAGGGGTTACTCTTGGCTCTGCACTCAGAAATTACTCCTGGCAGTGCTCAGGGGACCATATGGGATGCTGGGAATCGAACCCAGGTCGGCCACGTGCAAGGCAAACACCTTACCTGCTGTGCTATCGCTCCAGCCCCCAGACTAACATTTTACTATCCCTGAAAACTGCATTAACATAACAACTATTGGTAGGAGGTCAGTCAGTCTTGCCTCCAGAGCATCCTGGTAGAGAATTTTATGAGTGAAATTCAAAAACATGATCAGAGGGCCTGGAGGTAAATAAGTGCCTAATCTTGGCCATGCTCTGCAGAGGATGCAGTCATTTATCTGATTTTCATGAGTCTCTGAGAACTCACATTACAAAACTAAGAAACTGAGGCTCACAGAGATTCAGAGTTTGTAAGCAGAGAGCTAGAGATCCAAAGCCCAGTCTGTTTCTGAATTATGCTCCCAAAGGCCCTACATTTTTTTTTAAGTGCTTCCCCTAATGACCCATCAGATTGAACGGTTTCCATTACACCTCTAACATAGAACAGTATGGCTAGTTTCTGAGGGCTTGTCTCCTCTGCTCTCTTATTGTCTACATATTGCATGCCGCTGAGAGCAAGAGGGGAGCCGTACAGGTCTGTGCTTGGCCCTCAGTATGTGTAAAGGGCTCTGCTGAGGAGGATTTTGTGCCAGGTGATGGATGAGTAGGCCATACTCAACCAGTTTTCCTAACAGAAGAGGACTTCAGGCTCAGGTGCTTCAAGCCATGCCTTCAGGCTAGTCTTCTGAAGTTAAAGGATCTTGTTGTCTGCTTCTCTTGAATTCCTCACTGCTCTTATGCCCAGAACCCAACTGTTCCAGCATGAACTGGAAGGTCTGCTCGTCCTTTCCGAGATATGCTGAACTTGATCATTGAAGAATTCTGGAAGTTGACACCACATGTTCCAAGTCCTCAACATGTAGCAAATGTCCATCTGGTACTTTAGGGTGAAAGTTGATATTTCCACTTCCTCCATATACCCCATTAGCCCATGTTAAGGTTGTCCTCCCTTCCCGCCTTCCTGATGAAGGATTAGAATTCACCCTCACCAAGGTGACTTGTTTTGGGAAGTTTGGTGCCATAGCACTGGATTTTTTGGATGGCAGGAAGCACATTGGATAAAAAATGTCTTACTGCATGCCTGGGTTCGAGGGGTTGTAGGTGCAGTAACATATTATAGGGTCATCCCTACCACTTGAGGTAGGTGTTATTCCTTGCACTTTTGAATGAGAAACTAAAGCATAGTGAGGTTCAGAAACTTTCCCAAGGCCATATTGCTAGTATGAGTTGGAGCCAGGTATTGAATGAGGTTCTGAGGTTCTCAGAAGGCATACCTATCTACTCTTCTGTGCTCCAGCTCATTTCAATGTGTATTAGAAAACAGGAAAAACCATCCAAGTACCAGCTGGATGAAATGGTCTCCAGCTCAAACTTGTGGTGGATCTCTGATAAGGAATATTGATTTTTTTTTTTTGGTGGGAAAGTGGAATGTTTGGGCCACACCCAGTGGTACTTAGGATTTGCTCCTCACTCTGTGTCAGGGTTCATTTCCTGTTGTGGTCCAGGGACCACATATGGTGCCAGAGATCAAACCAGGGTTGGCGACATGCAAGGCAATTACCTTGAACTTAGTACTATCTCCCTGGCCTTGACAACAAATAACATTCTTAAATAGAGAGAAGCATTAGCAAAATTTAAAATATGTCCTGCATGTTCCAGATAAAGAAACTGAGAACTTCAAATCACTGGCTCAGGGACTGCTGTGAGTCAGTGCCTGAGCCTGAGCTGAAAATTCGTCTCTGACCAATTTCATGCCCATTGTTTTCTCCTGAATGTCACTTACATCCTCTTAGTAGGAGTCAAGTCTTTCATTACTTAAATAGCTTAAACACATCAAGAGTTTAAGTTTGAGGCCAGACAGGTACTGTGATTTGGTGTCAAGAGAAATTAAAAAAAATCCATTTCCCAAAGAGGGTTGATCAATGACAGAGTTCAGAATCTGATGGGGTTTCATGGAAATCATTGTGAAAGGTCTCGGTGTCCTTCTTGCTGATTTCCTAAACATGGTGCAAGTCCTGTCTTTCGGCATTTTCTCTCTTTCCCAAGGCTCTACTCTCCAGTAATGCTGTTTTCTGATCCCCCCAACCGATTTGCACCCTTCCACCTGTGCCACCACCTTCCTGTCATCCCTTTGCCCCACGACAATCAGCCTGAAATAACGACAGTCTCTTCTTTTTTTTTCTTTTTGATAAATTTTATTTATTTATTTATTTTTTAAAATTTATTGAATAACCGTGAGATAGTTACAAGCTTTCATGTTTGGGTTACAATCTCACAATGATTAAACACCCATCCCTCCACCAGTGCACATTCTCCACCACCAATATCCCGGGTATAACCCCCCTTTCCCACCCTCCCCCTGCCTCTATGGTAGACAATATTCCCCATACCTCTCTCTACTTTGGGGCATTATGTCTTGCAAGACAGACAATGAGAAGTCATCATGTTTGGTCCATTATCTACTTTCGGAATTTATCTCCCATCCCAACTGGTTCCTCCAGCCATCATTTTCTTAGTGATCCCTTCTCTATTCCATCTGCCTTCTTTCCTCCACTCATGAAGCAGTCTTCCAGCTATGGGGCAACCCCCTGGCCCTTGTATCTACTGTCCTTAGGTGTCAGCCTCATGTGATGTTATTTTATACTCCACAAATGAGTGCAGTCCCTCTATGTCATGACAGTCTCTTCTAGACCATTTGTGAAGCCATCTCCTTTCCCCCTGGACATCCCATCTCATGAGCATGTCAGGATCCCCCAGATTTCTACCCCTTATCCTTTATCCCCAATGATTGAGAGTTGAGATTGATGATAGCTCAGTCACTTTACCTATTAATGCCCTTGCTACTTGAAGCTCTGAAATTTCTTTCTGACCCATGTCCTTTGTATACCTTGTGTATGCCTCGGTGTGCTCATTTGTAAAATGAGTTCTGGAAAATGCACTGGATTGGAAGTTTTCTACCTGCTTGTCATAGGTCTATGAGCATTAACTTTGAAACTCAGTTTATTCCCTTCTCCCGTCCTTTTACTTCCTCTCCTCTGCACACTCAGCTATCACTCCCCTGCAGAACCATTTCCAATCCCCCAGGAAGTCCTCAAATTATGCTTCTTTTTCGATTGGGGGAGGCAGCAGGAGAAGCTGCCCAGAATTTTTTTTTTTTCAAAAGCATGACAGAAGGTAAAGAACCTCAGAACCAAAACATAACAAAAACGGAAGCGAATCAAAACAGGAAAATCCACCCTTGTGAGAAGCAGGACTGGGGAAGGTCAGGACCAAGCACAATCTGAGTCCCCAGGAGCCCCCTGCTTTGTAGCTTATTAGTGAGTTTACAACAAATACACGAAGAGAAGCTGACTGCTGCGGATGGCTCGGCCCCACAAAAGCCCTGCCTAAAAATACCCACGTGGAACGTGGTGTTTCCATAAACAGATGGACACCGCGGGCATGGTGGAGGGGCAGAGGCAGGGGAGGAAATTGTATTTGACAATGATAGCGATCTGGCATCTTCCAGAGCTTCACATCCTGGGCAGGTCCAGCCGGATCTCCAGATGCCCCCCTTGCGTGAATGGGCCCGCTGGAAATAGAATTCTCCTGGCTCTTAATGCCATGGCTTCTCACCGGGGGTTCACATAATGTCTCTCCTGCCAGCCCCCATGCCAAGAGAAGGCCACAGAGCTGTAGAAAAGACTGGGAGTGTCGAGGAGAAGGTGGAAACACCCAAGCTCGGTCTACATATAAGATTTGTGGGAGGCCATGTGCCTATATATGTGACTTTCAGGAAGTCTGGGTTAATGTTCAAGGGGCCAATCCTCCAGACCAGTTAAAAGGTCCATGACACAAAGGAAGCTTGACACAAGGGGGTCGTGGTGGGGGGGTGAGGGCAGGGCGTGTAGTTAGGACAGAGAAGAGACCACAAGGACAATGACAATGGTAGGTAGAAGTGATCCCTCTGGACAAGAACTGAGTGCTGAAAGAAGGTCAAGGATATGCAGGATACCCTTTCAGTAAGAGTACTGCGAAAATACAGAGCCTAAAAGGAAAAAAGAAACAAAAAGAGAGCAAGAGAAGAAAAGTGGCTGCTTTAGACAGGCAGGCTTGAGTGGGGGAGGAGGAAATTGTGGAAGGGAAACTGGGAACATTGGTGAAACTGGGGAAATGTACACTTGTGAAGGGATGGGTGTTGAAACATTAAGGACTGGAACTCAATCATGAACAACCTTATAGCCGTGCATCTCACGGTGTTTCAATAAAATTTTAAATTTTAATTAAAAAAGAAGGTAGACACACAGTTCCTGAAGTAGAAATTTCAACTTGGAGAGACACATTTATCTAAGAAAGAGCAGGATTCTGAGGAGAGGGTTCCAGAGATATGAATGCTCTATGGGGACCCCTCAATATTGAAGGACCATGATGGGAAAGAAACTGTAATTTGCTCTATATAGTTCCAGATGGCAATAAGCAGAAAAGTATGCCATAACTGTCCTCAGAAGGAATGGTTTTATTGTTTTATTGTTGGGTTGACCCTAGACATTGGAACCCCTTACTACTTAAGATTCACTGCTATTGGGAGTTCAGCTCCTGTCCTGGGAACACTGGTTGAGAGAATGGCATCGGTCTCCTTCCTTATAAAATTAACTTCCAAGATCATAGAAGGCATGTGAAGAAATATAGCATGATTAAGAGAGAAATCATACTGTTTGAGATCAGTGAACAATGACTTCAGGTAAATGAGAAAGAAAGCCGCTTTACTTGACAAAGAGTATTTGGGTAAAAATAAGGAGGATATTGAGTCATAACTGGGAGTCAAAGATGTCCATTGTCTCCTTCCTTGATTCTCTCAAGCAGAGGTAATAGAGAGGTTAAGAATACAGATTTTGATATATTGAAGAGATGTATGTATTTCTTTGTTCACATAAAACTATACCCAATAGCCAAGATCTGGAAATGACTCATGTATCCAAGAACAGATGAGTAGATAAAGAAATAGGTACATAGATACAGTAGAATAGTACTCAATCTAAAACAGATAAAACCACACAATTCACAGTTACATGTAAAATACAGTAAGAGAATAACAAATGTCCAACTACAACAAATCCTGGGACCCTACAGTTTCATTCTTGTTCTATCCATATTTTGTCTAAAGAACTGAGTTTAGTTCTCTTAGCTAACAGAGTGGGGGTGAGAGGGAACTTTGAAATATTGGTAGAAGGATGCTAGCCTGGAGGTGGGTTATGGGGTTGGAATATTGAAATTCTGTTATTAATAGTATTGCAAATTGTGGTGCCTAAATAAAACTCAAAAAGAAAGAAAATAAATTTTATTGTAAGAATTCTCTTGCCCTTTTCATTTGGAAGCTGAGCATCCTTAGGCAATTTTCAAATCCAGTTTCTTCATCAAAACAATTTTTGCTTCCTGGAATTCTAGTGAACATGAGATGAAATAATACATAAAATGTTGTCAGGGCTGACCTCTGTTTGACCTTCCAGATTCTCTTGCTTCTCTCTCTTCTTTCTGCCCCGGAGTCAGTGAATCACATCAATGAGCTCATAGGGTCTCTGATTTTCCATTAGCCTGTCTGGGGAAGCCCTAACAGATGAAAGGTGGTAGGAAAGTGAATAGAAGTCTTTATTCCCCCGTTATTCCCTCGGTGTAGTCAACAGGTAACCAGTTCTGTCCCGAGGCTGCAGGTGGCCTCTCCTGTCTGATGGTCCACTCTATGCATTGTCTCCCGTGCACAGTATTGATAATTTGCCTGACTCTTACAGCTCAGGATAACCATGAGTTTCTTCTGTTACTAACCTTAGGGTACTGCTATATGTAGTTCCAAGGAGAGCAGAAAGGAAAAGTGTATGTCATAATGGCCATCTGTGGGCTGTCTTGCAGTTTCTCCTCTTTGCCCATAGCTTAGTTGAGTCTTCTTATTAAACCTCCCTCATATAATACTGGTTGTTCCTTTAGTTAGCCCAAGGACTGATACACTGTAATAAGCATTCAATTAGCTTTTTAATGAATATCAGTCATGTACTGTTCAGGGATTGTTATGTTTCCTGGAGGTTTGATGGGGAACAGTTTCCTACTCTACTAGACCTTTCATTCGAGTCGGACCTGAATTGACTGAGTGGAATTTAATGACCGGAATTGACTAGGTAACAATTCCTGTTCAAGTGCCTTATGTGTATTTACAACAGTTCTAAGATGTAGAGGTTATTAGCATCACCATGTGAGAGATGAGAAACCAAGGTTCAGTGAGATTAGAGGTAGCTACTTCACAGGCTACATTATTGAGCCAAGGTTCAAAGAATACATTTTAACACTAAACATCATCTAATAATACAGTAACAGCGTGACAACGAACACTTATTTGGCATTAAATGTGGGAGTCATGCCTTTTAGATGACTTCATGTGCCTAATTCTCAAGCAAGCCTATGAGGTTGATGCTATTTTTCTTCCCAGTTGCCAGGAGTGACAGAAAGGCTTTTCTGACCACCTTACTAAGAATCTGTAGACTTTTATCCTGGCACTCACTACCTCTTTCCTTTCTTTCTTCTTATCCATATCATTTATTCTCATTATATATATATATAAATACATCAGATATTTTTAGAATAATTTTTGTGTATCTGGTTGCTCCACCCAGGATGAAGATACTGTAAAGACGGGATTATTTCCTTGTTGCATGTGTGTTCTCAGTGTCTAAAACAGTGTCGGAACATAGATTATGCTTGTTGAGTGAATGAAATGGATTTAAAGGTCATGGAAAACTCTCAAGGACCACACTCAATGTAGAGAAAGTAGAATTGAACTGTAGACCCAGGAGATTTTAGTGCCAAGTTTTTAATCTGGCTCCCCGTTACCTCCCAGATCTCTTTAAAAGGGACACTGGTGAATGGCAGAATGGAACAGAATTTGAAGATTTGAGTTCTCATTCTTGGTCTCCCATGAATTCCTTGTGTTAACCTGGGCTCATCCTTCCTGCCTTTGGATTTCCTTCCCTGTATATTAAAATAATAGAATGAGATTAGGTGATTTTTCATGTCCTCACAGGTCGTGTCTTGGCTTCTCATATTACAACAAGACTAACAAATGATGACCCCCTAAAAGACTATCGAAGGGGGATCTTCAGAGGCAGGAGAACAGCTAATGAGAACTGCAAAAGGCTTACCACCTACTATCTTTGTTTCAGACTCAGAGGCTGATAAGATTCATAAGGCTTTGGTAGGGCCCATTTGTTCCTCTTCAAGGTCAGTTTCCTTCCTCTGACTCACTTGCACAATTCAAACTTTCACACTGCCTGGATAAGAAACTCTGAAGAGGAGAATGTTTTTCTAGTCTCTGACACTTGGCAGGCTAATTTATTGGGATATTAATTTGTGTTTCTTTTGCCATCCCATGTTGCAAAGCAAGATGGGTCTGAGTTGGGTGAGTGGAGATTTTGCTTTCTAAGGAACTGGGTAGCAAAGGTGGAGAGGAGTAAGAGAGTGGAAAGACACCAAGATTTGGGAGCTGAGGGGGAAAAAGCTTTCTAGCTTTTCTAGAAAGGGGAAGAGCGATACGGATCAGCAAGGATCCAACCTGGGAAATAGAAGCCACTTGAGGAGAATTTAATAACAGGAGAATTTAATAAGGGAATGGGTGGAATTTTATATAATTGCTGAGATTCCAAACGCCAGATGGTATTAGCAGAAACAGAGAGCCAGTCGCCACTCTAGGCCAGACAGACAAGAAGAGAGCCCAGGGGCCAAGCAAAGGCAGCCAGAACCAGGTCCAGCTTGTCTTGGGGTGGCAGGAGCCATGGAGAAGGGACAGCTACTGCTAGAGATGCTTTCCTGGTAAGGAGAGGAGAATTTTGCATGTACTGTCTAATCTTGCAGCAGTGCTCACAGGGACAAATCAGATGGAAGCTAGTGAGCACTGAACTCTGGGGAAGAGAGCCTATAAAGGTCTGCCTGTGGGATCCAGTGGAACTGGATATATTGGAGAATATATGTTGGGGATGAGAGTGGTTGGGGTAGGATTACAAGGAAACCTCTTTCCAGACCTGGTAAAGGTCCTCTGATGAACCTCAAATGGTTCATCAGATGGAAGAGTTTCATTTGATCCCTGAAGTTAAGTCATGGGAAATTCAGGGAAAGTCTGCATCCTCACTAAGCAAAGAAGGATGTATCTTCCTACCTTTGGATGAAACAACAGAGTCTGGAAGGAAAGCAGCTCGACAGACTAAGTCACTTGTTTCCTCAGCACCACCTAGGCATCTTATCCAAACACAATGGAGACTCGAATAAAGCGACAAAGAAGGTGGCAATATTTTGACTCAGTAGAACAAAACTGATCCCCTCCTCTAAGATTCACTAGCATTTCCCACACCGCTTTCACAGTTTCCAGTCTGATTGAATCCAGATTCGTTCTCTTCTCCATGGGGGAAGTAAAGATCTCCAGAAGATCTTGGGGACTTTAAACATGTTGCCCAATGGGGTTTATAATTTTTTCCTCTTCTGTTAAACACAGTGCAAAGAACATGTTTGGGGAAGAGGAGGGCTTCTTCTGTTTCCATCCTCATGACCCAGCTGCTCTTTGATCCTACCCCAACTAAAACAAGGGGTAATTAATTTTGCTAAGTCTTGTTCTCTGTTCTGCAAGTTCCTTGGTATATCACCTACAGAGACAGGTAACTCATATGACCAGAAGACTTCAATGCAGTTGACCAAAGCCATTATTTGTTTTATCTTTATTATGCACCGGGTCATAGATAAGACTCCATTTGGTGAACACAAGGTTAATCATGGAGCTCTATGCCACTGACGGTGACCAAAGGATTTAAAATCAGGGGAAACTTACAGGGTAGACTCAGTTCCTTTGGACCAAGGGAGGGGATGATTTTCTGAATGCATCTGGTCTCAGGAATGTTGCTTCTTTGTCTCATTGCAGTGAGTTTACAGATGCCTCCTCCCACTCCCAGGAAGTTTCATAGACATCCTCAGACTTTTATTTTCCAAGCTCTGTGGGAAACCTACTTTAGTTCTATGGGTGACTCACCAAGGAAGATATATCCTTCTTTGCTTAAGGATGAGGGGTGTCCTTCAGGGAAAGGGTGTCCTTTTCTTGGTCGTGACTTAGCTGCTGCACAGAGGCAGGGGGATGCAAGAGATAACTCCCAGAACCTCGCATTTTTCCAGAATCTACTGTCCAGTGAGAATCTGTATTCATTACTACTTGCCTTGTCTGGCTCACCAAGTTTCCAGATTCCTGGTTCTCATGTTTATTTGTTTAGGGGATCCAGTGGAGCAGAGGAGGAGTCTCTTATTTCTCCATTTTCAGATGAATGTGGTCCATGAAAACCCATCTGTAGTCAACTGGAGGGAAACGCTGGTCAGAGTCCTCAGAGGTATCTCAAGCAGCTACTGCATGGGAGAAAAGCATGCATGAGGTCCCACATGGTTCATGGGCACATGAACAGCAATAGAACACGGAGAGGGAGGCAAGGGTCACCAAGTAAAGTGGGACAATTTTGTCCTTTTTCTGTGCATTTCTCCCATAATATCTGTCCCATCCCTGACAAGGTAAGTTCAGAGATTTGTTATTTCAGCACCTACCGGTTGAGTCATGGCAAGGATTTGGTTGATGGAACACTACTGTCTGACAGGCATCACAATGAGTGTAGGTAGGACAGGATTATAGACATTTGTGAAAGACTTTCTTCCTGCAAACTTTCTGATCATGCTGTCTTCCAAAGCTCATTTGGCTTTGTATTCAACTTTTCTTTTAACTGTTCATTTAAACTATGAAAGAAAAAGAAGTAAGATGTCACTTAAAGCTAGTTTCTTCTTTTGATTTTCTTTGGAGGGGGGCGGCTCACACCTGGTGATCTATAGTGGTTACTCCTAGCTCTACACTCAGGAATTATTCCTGGCAGTGCTTGGGGGACCATATGGGATGCCTGGTATCAAACCCAGATCGGCCACATGCAAGGCAAATGCCCTAACCACTATACTACTACTCTGGTTCCAAGGCTAGTTTCATATCCCACCTCTAATATATAATTAATAGTTGGTGATTTTGTGAATCCTAAGTTATTTGAACTTCAGTTTTATTGCTTGAAAATTACTAACAGTGACTTCTAAATATGATTTTCATGAGAAATAATAAGAAAAAATTTAAATGTCTAATATAGTTCTATCATGCAGTAGATATGTAACAAACATTAGCTCTAATATTAATAGGATTCTTAACAGGAAAAGTAAGATATCATACTTGGATTTTTGAGAAGCAGAGCTTGAGATCATTTTGGGTACAAATAATTTATTTGGGAGATGATTCTAGGGAACACTGATAGGAGTAAGTAATACAAAGAAGGGAAGGAAGCTAATATTGGATATACTGATGAGCAGGTTGCTACTATGGGGAACTTCCTTCACTACCGAAGGAAGTCAGAGGGAATAGGACTTGGGTTGAGCTTTCCTGAGATGCCAACCTCCAGGGTCTTGGAATGCAATACATTTTAGAATTAATCTAAAGGTTTAGAAAGGTCTAGAAAACCTGGCTGTAGTTCATCTGCCAATTTCCACTTTTCACTTGGGATGGGCACTCTAATGTAGGTCAAGCATAACCCTGTGAGAGAGAACAAACAGGCACTTGTTGCAAGAGGCACCAATGGGAAAGGCATATGATGAGGTATGTGAGCAAAGTGTCAGCTCCATCTGCTACAAATGACATTTTCAAGAAAGGGTGACCCCAAAGGGTTTAATAAGTGGCCTATTTCTGAGGAGGTAGACTGAGGAATCCTAGAAGGTCATGATGCGTGGGAGCTGAAATGTAAGAAGTGACAGGTGTACAAACTACTAGAGAAGAGAAAAATGGCTGCAACTCAGCGGGAAAAGGCCTCCAAAGGGCAATGCTGTCCTCAGGTAGGGAAATCAGTCACTACCAACGCTTGGCCAGGAAGGAAGAAACTGGGGAATAAATATCTGGACCTTTAGTTTTCCCTGCCCTCCAGGCTCCTACTGGTAACTCCCAACAATTGTACCGAAGGAAGTCAGAGGGAATGGGACTTGGATGGAGCTTCCCTGAGATGCCAATCTCCAGGACCCACAGTGTGGGACATAGCTGGAGACAAGGGGACACACCCAGCGTGGTTCTCTTTTCTTCTCTTTCATACAGTCTGGCAAACAAGGCCTTTATTCCCCGTGAAGCTATTGTCAAGTTCTGGAAAAATGCCTGGAAGAGTCTTGCTTCATGATCTTCTTCATTCTGGCATAGCACCTTGTGCCAATTTGGAACTTAAATATTGATTGATTGATATAGAAAGCGGCTGTAGAGATTTCTAGAGTGAGGTGGTGATCTTTAATGTCTAAGTGAAAGACGTGGTTTGATGGGGTCCCCAGGAGCTCCGGTCCTGTCTGGGCTTAGCGAGGTCAAGAAGGGCAGAAGGTGGGGAAAGGAACACCATGTGGGCATAGCTCTATGTGGGTCTGTTTTGCACTTGCCTCTCCCTCCGGAAGATTGTCTGTATTTTGTCTTGTGGTGGGGGAGGAGATGGAGCCTCCGGAGGGCTTGCTTCTTAACAAGAGCCAGGACTTCCCTCCCCCCTGCCTTTATACAACCGCGCATTCCAGCTGTGGCTCCACTTTTCCTGTGTTTAATTTCAGCCCATTTATTCCAGCTATTATCAGAGCGATTATTATTTATGGAGTGCTGACAGAGGACTTGGCAACGTGCGGATAAAGAGATGCTAGGATGTGTGCCTTCCAGCTGTGGAGACTGTCCCCACCCCCACCTTTTGTTCTGAAGATTTCTAAGATAAGTGTCCTTCTCTGTAAGGTCTGAGTGAGAGTTAATGAGACTGTGTCTCCCAAACTGAAGAGCCTTTACGACTTAAAACACGGACAGTTTGGGACCGGTCATAATACAGATTTGGGGACGTTCATTCTGATCCCATTGAATCAGAATCTGACTGTGTCCTGGGCTCTGTAGTTTAACCTTTTCCCCAGACCAATATAAGGTCCAAGGAGAGATGGCAAAAGCCTGAGGTGGAGATAAAGGATGAGGAAACAGGCAAAGTATAAACATGGTATTAGCTCTTTCGGAGCTAATACATGAGTCACAGGGAAAAATTTGGCTTTGTGAAGAAATACTGCCTACCTTAGATTTAAATGGAATATGCTGTGGTTTAGAAAGTCGTGCTTCTCAGTTTTGAAGCTGGCCTCACATGCTGGAGGAAAAGGCAGTTCAGATAGAGAAGGGAACACCAGGTAAAGTGTGGTTGGAGGACCCGCTTGGGATGGGAGATGCGCGCTGAAAGTTGACTATAGATGGCCACTCAATACTTCTATTGCAAACCACAACACCCAAAAGGAGAGCGAGAACAAAAGGGAGTGTCCTGCCACAGAGGTGGGGTGGGGTGAGGGGGATAGGGTGGCGGGGTGGGAGTGATACTGGGATCATCGGAAGTGGAGAAGAGCACTGGTGGAAGGATGGGTACCCGAGCATTGTATGACTGAAACACAAGCACGAAAGTTTGTAAGTCTGTAACAACCTCACAGAGATTCACTAATAAAACATAAAAAAAGAAAAGAAATCTGTGCTTCATCTACTTGGCTATACTCTTTTGTTTGTTTTGAGGGACACACTCAGTGATATTCAGAGGATATTCCTGACTAACTGGTTACTACTTGTGGTGCTCAGGGGACCAAACGGTGCCAGGGATCTAACTCTACCTCCCACATGCAAAACATGCACTCCTTCCCTTTGAACTATCTCTCCCGTGCCAATATTGCTTGTCACCCAAGAACAGTAGATAGATACAAGGGCCAGGAGGATTGCCCCATAGATAGAAGCCTGCTTCATGAGCGGAGGGGAGAAGGCAGATGGAATAGAGAAGGGATCACTAAGAAAATGATGGGATGGGAGATGCATGCTGAAAGTAGATAATGGAACAAACATGATGGCCTCTCAGTGTCTGTGTTGCAAGCCATAATGCCCAAAAGTAGAGAGTATGGGGAATATTGTCTGACATGGAGGCAGGGCGAGGGCTGGAAAGGGGGGTTATACCTGGGATGTTGGTGGTGGGGAATGTGCACTGGTGGAGGGATGGGTGTTTGATCATTGTGTGATTGTAACCCAAACATGAAAGCTTGTAACTATCTCACGGCGATTCAATAAAATTAAAAAAAAAAGAAAGGGGTGTATGTGAGAGAGAGTTTAGTGATAAAATCTTATAAATAATCTTTAAGAAATAATATAATATTTTACAATGGAAGTGTTTACTAAACATTCTCTCAAGGACATGTTATATGAAGCGTTCATCCAAGGGTTACTCCAAACTCTGAACATTTAAACAAGTAACATTTTGTGTTGCAAAGAAGAAAACTGGGGCACAGAGAATTTAAGTAAATTGCTCAAGCTAAGAAACCTGTTCAATGGAGCATGGATGCAACACCAGCAGAATGCTGTCCTTTATGCTGTCTGTTCATGTGATGAAATGAAGCCCTATTCGATAAAGTGGTTTACACATCTCATCAGTTAGCTGTTGAAAAAGGCAATATGCCAGCCATGTGCTAGGCACTCAGAAGGATCTCAGGGACTCAAATTCAGACTGAAAAAACTTAAAGCTCCATGTATTTATCTCTTTATGTTTAAACCAGTTGGAGAATTTTATACATGATGCTGAGGGGATGCAAAATATCTATTCAATAGGATTCTTTCTGAGAATCAAGTTATTTTTTTCTAATTTTTCCTTTACAATTTGTATAAAAACTGTGTTTTACAAAGTTGTTCATGATTATTTGTTACAGGAATTCAATATTTTAACGTCAATCCCACCATTGTTACATCTTTCTTCCACCATTGTCTCCAATTTTACCAACCACACTTTAAGCTGAGGGCCATTGCAGGCCCTCAACAATTTAGTTAATATTGTTTATTTTTCAATAATTTTCTAAGAGAATTGTCAAAAAATGTTTCCTTAGAAGAAAGTTAGTGAAGATTGTTGTATCTCATCTTGAAGCCATTGTGTCTTTGTATAAAAGATTACTAAGGCATTGTTATAGGTTAAGCCTTCCATGTTTATATATTTTAATTGAGATTGGTTGCCATATACATTACATTCATCCAGTGCGGTGTGTTACTACTGGTTTATCAGTAACATAGAGTGTGAGATGTCTGCAGTCACTTTGCAGCAGCGTGTTCCTGGAAGCCCAAAATTTTTAATGGGTGGTACAGCTGGAGTTAAATTTTTAACTGGGTAGAGGCTTTGGGGTGTGTGCATGTTTGCCAGGGCTTCCAGAAGTACATAGATATGGGGGGATGTTATCTAATGGACATTCAAGCTGTCCATTGAAAGGTGGCTAAACTCAGATAACTATAGGAAGTAGCCTCATGGTGGCTACATTGCAGCTGGTTCTTAAAGGACACGTAAGAGTTATTTACATAGAGTTGGAATGTTGTCTGGTTCAACCTTTATGGAAAACATTATGGATATTTCTTGGTAAAGTAAGAATTGAGCTGTCATAAGACTCAGCAATTCCACTTCTGTGTATGTTCTCTCAGCACACAAAAACATTCAGTCAAAAAGACATGTGCACACCATTATTCATTGGAGCACTTAGTACAATAGCTAAGGTATGGACTCAACCTAAGAGCCCAACAACAAATGAGTGGATCATGCAGATGTGGTATTTATACAGAATGGAATACTATGAAGCTGTAAGGAATTATAAAATCATGCATTTCACTGCAACGTAAATGGAACTGGAAAATAGAATTTTAAATGAAGTAAGCCAGAAGGACAAATACAAGATTATCTCACTTATATGAGGTATATAGAAGAACTGTAGAGGGAATATACTGTGGTAAAGGGGCAATTCCTAGATCACCCTTGTCCCAAGAGTATAGGAAGAAGGACAGACAAGGAAAAATATTGAGTGTGTGTGTCTGGGGGAGTATGAAGAGACATATGGGAAGCAACTGATGAGGGAAACTTGGGTACATTGGTGGTGTAGAGGAATTATATAGCTAAATATATAAGCCACAAAGTCAACAACACTGAAAATGTGAGATCTGAACTTCAACAACCAAACTTAAAAATATGCCTGTTAAGGTGTCAGGCTGAAGGGTGTTGTAGTAGGGCTGTGAGAGGGAACCTGGGAACACTGGTGGAGGGAAGTTGGTACTTATGGTGGGATTGGTGCAGAAACATTTTATGCCTAGTATTCAACTATGAATAACTGTAAATAATGACACTTTAATAAAATTAAAAAATTGCAAAATACGGTAGTTTACATGAACTGTCAAACAGGGTTTGGACACAAAATTGTAGAGTTAGCATTGTGAGAAGTAAAATTGCTGAAACAAAGCATTGGGTTTGAAGGCATTGGGATTTATTCTGTAGGTATTGGGGTCGCGGTAGGTGGTGTGGTCATAGGAAAAGAGATATAGTCTTGCTCTGCCTGGAGGTTTTTGGAAAGTTACAATTCTAAAAGAAAAAGGATTCCAGGATTCCAGGAGACTAGTATTGAGCTGTAGGGAAAATCTAGGTAAGAATGAGGAGAATCTGAAACCATTCAGTGAAGTGAAGATAAAGAAGCAATGAAACAGAGGGTGGGAGATGGAACTCAAGTAGTAGATTATATATATGCGCTTAGCATGTGCAAGAGCTGAGGTTTTTAATTTTCTTGTTTTTTAGGTACACATCTGGCAGTGCTCAGGGATAACACCTGTCTTACTCCTGGTTCTGCATTCAGGGGCCACTTCTGCTGGGGCTCAGGGTACCCTCTGTGGTGCAAGAGATCAAACCTGAGTCAGGTACACGTAAGCAAATATCTTTCCTGCTGTACTGTCTTTCTGGCCTGAAAGGCCCTCTTCCCTCCCCTTGTTCTAACACTGTCCTATATTGTCCTATATGGTCCTGGTATCCCTGAGTGAAGCCGGGCCTGAGCACCAAATTGTTATCCTTGAAATAAGGCTGAACATTGCCAGAAGTAGCCCTAAAAACCACTGGGTATAGCTCCTCCTTCCAATGAAATTCAGAGATATTTTGGAAGAAGAATCACTAGTGCTTGAAGACTGATTGACAACTAGGGGCTGATGGAGAGAGTAAGAAGGCTCTAGGCTTACAAGATTCAAGAGATGCTAGAGCTGAGATGAGAAAGCAGAGGTGGAGTTAGTATTGGGGGAAAGAAAACAAATTTGGATTATATCATATAGTGTCTAAAGAGCCAAGAAATTTGAGTAGGGAACATAAGAGGTAGTTGAGGGGTGGTAATATAGGACAAGTTTTACTTTTCATTATGGAATACACGTTGCTATCTGGTGATTCTACTTGAAATTTTTGTTGGTACCCACCAGATCCCCAACTGAAGAAATTCACCCTTTCCCCTTCAGAACACAGTGATACTTTTCTAGATTATAGACAACCATGTATCAAGTAAAACATTGCTCAACTCATATTTTTTAGAAATAAGCTTTCTATTTTTTTCAGGATGAAACTCAACTGGGATTTTAACTTCTGCTTAAACTTTTTATCCCATCATCAAACTAAATTAGTGACTTTTGGATATTTTTGGTCTATTCCAATTTAATAATTTTTGAAGCTGAACTCAGTTTTCCAACTAGTTTTTCCCCATTTTCTTTTTTCATATTATAGTGATACCAGAAACTTTCTAGTGACATCTATGAAACTTTCCCATTATTTCTGAGGGCTTGAAGATAAATTTGGGAATTTCAAGGAAGTGATTTGTGAGAAAAAGTGAATTTTGTGTCTTGGATCACGGATTCTGCACGTGCACTGTCTGAGTTCAAGTCCCTGTTCAGATAAATCACTTTAGCTTCCTTCTGGTCATTTCCAAAGTGGGATAGCAGTGGAATCAATCTTATAAAGTTTTTGTGAGAATTACATAGGTTAACCTATAAGGTGCTAGAACAAGGCTAAAGACACAAGAAAGTTTATTTATGTTTTTATTAATTCTTTGCCTTGAGGATGGAATATAGTAGTTGAAAATGATTGATGTTCTCAGAACAGAAACAGGCAGTGTTGGTGTGGATGCGGGGAGGAAAGGACACACGTTCATTGCTGGTGAGAAAGCTAACTGTTTCAGCCTTTTTGGAAAATAACATGGACATTTCTCAAAAAATTTAGAAATTGAGCTTCCATATAATCCAGTAATACCACTTCTGGGAATATACTTGGGAATCCCAAAACACATGGCAGAAAAGTCATCAGCACTTCTATGTTCATTACAGCACTACACACAATAACCAGAATCTGGAAACAACCTGAGTGCCCAAGAATGGATGACTGGATTAAAAAAACAAAACAAAACATGGAACCTCTACACAATAGAATATTCTCAGCCACAAGTCATAAAATTTGCTTATAAATGGATGGACATGGAGAGTATCAGGCTGAGTGAAATGAGTCAGAAAAGAGACAGATATAGAATGATCGCATTATTTGTGGGATATAACAAAACATAGTATGAGACTAATACTTAGGGACAGAAGGAACAGGGGGTCAGGGGCCAAGGGTCAGAAGCTTGCCACAAGTGGGTGTGGGGCAAAGGGCAGTTAGGATAGAGAAGGAACCACTATGACAATAATAGTTGGATAAGATCACTCTGGGCAAGAACTGAGTGCTGGGGACTGGTGTTGGAATATTGAAGTAACAAATCATCATAGACAACTTTTTTTAAAAAAAAGGAAATAAAACATGCAAATTAAAAAAAAAAGAACTGAGTGCTGGAAGTAGGTAAAGGGATATACATGATAACCAGAATTTGTATTGCAAACCATAATTCCCCAAATGGGAGGGAGGGAGGGAGGGAGGGAGTGAGGGAGGGAGAGACAGAGACAGAGACAGAGAGACAGAGACAGAGAGAGGGAGGGAGGGAGAGAGAGGGAGAGAGAGAGGGAGAGAGAGAAGAGAGAGAGAGAGAAGAGAGAGAGAAGAGAGAGTGCCTGCCATAGAGGCCGGTTGTGGGGATGGGAGGGAAACTGGGGACATTGGTGGTGGGAAATGTACACTGGTGAAGGAACAGGTGTTGAATATTATATGACTGAAACCCAATCATGAGTCACTTTGTTATACTTGTGTATACTTGTGTATCTGAAGGTGATTTCATTAAAAAACAAATGGAAAAGTGAAAGAAAATGCTCTCCCAGTCTTTTATGTATGTCTGTTACCTCCAGAAGGCTTGACAGATATCTTGGTGTGGGCGAGAGAGAAGAGTGAGACAGGTGTTTAAGAGAGCTGCGGTGAGTACAGGGAATGTGAGCATAGGTGGGGGTGGGCGACCGGGGACATCGGCAGTATTGGTGGTGTGGGGGCCCAGGGCACTGTGGCCTCTGAATTTGAAGGGATTATTCAGCCTGCCACAAGAACAGTCACTGTCACAGTCACTGTCATCCTGTTGCTCATCGGACACCAGCAACGTCTCAAATTGAGAGACTTATTGTTACTGTTTTTGGCATATCCTATATGCATGGGTAGCTTGGCAGGTTCTGCCGCACGGGCTCGATACTCTCGGTAGCTGGCCGGGCTCTCCAAGAGAGGCGGAGGAATCAAACTCGGGTCATTTGTGTGAAAGGTGAATGCCCAACCACTGTGCTATCGCTCCAGCCCCCTGCCACAAGAACCATACTAAAAGTTAGCAGGTAGATCCACCATAGTTTGGATCAGAGAGGGTTCTTTCCAAGGTGGGAGCAACTCTGGAGAGAAGCCTTAAATGCGAATGAGAATGGATTTTACTTTAGGTGCCTCCTGGTAGGTGAGGAAGTTGGGAAGAGAGAAAGATGGATGGAAAGAAAACAAAAGGCCACTGGGTGGACAGGTGGGTTAGGAGGCATCACCCTCTCTTGTCAGTTTCAGGCAGCGCCAGGGAGCCAGGCGTTCACAATGCTGCCTGTTGGACTCCTGCGTTTAATTGGAGAAAAATTCCTTCCTTCTTTCCTTCCCCTCCCCAGGAGAACGGGAAGGGAGCTGAGAGCCCCGGGTCCAGGAGTCTCACCGGGCTGTCCCCAGAGCAGCATTAGGCAGGAAGACAGAGCCCCTTTCCCTTCCACTTCCCACCGGCCCCTCCCTGAGACCCACTGCCCTTCTCTGTTTGGCTTCCTGTCCTGACTTTAGTGCTCCCCTGAGCAGCTGTTCTGCACCTGGTGGCCCCGCAGTCACCCCCCCTTCCACCACCCCCACATTGTTTCCCTGCTGAAGGGGGCTTGGGGAGAGCAAGAGAGGTGCTCCATCAATGAGAGACACTTCCTCCCCAGGCCCCTCAGCTGTGCAGCTCAGCTGCGTGTCCTCTGGCACCTACAAAACCCAACACCTGCCTTCCAGATGTTCACCTCTCGAGCCCCGAGAAGCAGCCTGCACCAAGCCCCTTCACATGGAGACAGGTATATAGTTGTGGGAAACACATAATTGGATTCCAGGCCTGAAAACCCCGTGGAGGGGTCAGCTCTTCCATTTCTCTGTCTTCAGGAAGCATGAACTCGAACAATGCAGGTCTTTGTGCTTTCGAGAGATTTAAAGGAAGAAGCCCAAACTTCCCTTGGGCTCATTGTCAGGATTTTTCTTAATGGCCTCCCATATTTCTTCCTAATGGAGAAGGGGATAGGCTAATACCATGCAGACCTGATGCATAATCACCAGCTTCCGTTTCCCTTCCAGTAATTTCAAGGAGGGAAAAAGTGGGCTGGGATGGAGTGAATACTGTCTTTGGGGAACACAGAAGCCTGTGTCCCAGTTCAGGCTTAGGGGTGCTCTGCCTTTACCCAGTGCTTCAAAACTCAGATAGCTTCATCTGTCCTAAAAAGTTTTGAGTATGATATGGATAATGCCTGTGTATCCCAGGCACTGTTAATGACACAGAATCGGTCCTCAGAGAACCATAGCTGTCTCTTAACTTTGGCAAAAGCCAAATATGATGTTGTATGAGAGCAGGGGTGGTCTGGAGCCATAGCACAGCGGTTGGGCTTTTGCCTTTCAGGCGGCCGACCCGTGTTTGATTCCTCTGC
Organism: Sorex araneus; assembly: GCF_027595985.1. Lineage (NCBI taxonomy): Eukaryota > Metazoa > Chordata > Mammalia > Eulipotyphla > Soricidae > Sorex > Sorex araneus. Next base: position 250,475,170 of record NC_073313.1, on the reverse strand, counting down.
CCCTCTTAGAGAGCCTGGCAAGCTACTGAGAGTATCGCGCCCGCACAGCAGAGCCTGGCAAGCTACCCGTGGCGTATTGGATATGCCAAAAACAGTAACAATAAGTCTCTCAATGAGAGACGTTACTGGTGCCCGCTTGAACAAATCGATGAGCAACAGGATGACAGTGACAGGGATGAGTGTGGGTGGGGGGGCGGGCATTGCAGAGTTCTGAGTCTGGACGAGGGAGCAAAGGAACATTGGGCAGATGAGGAAGATTAAAAATATAACATACATGTGGAGAAGGTACCTACTGGCAAATTCTTAAGTAAATGATGTTTATAGCATGTACACATGATCTGGGGGTATCAAGGAGAGAGGAATGGGTTTCTCATGACAAGAAGTATGTGATTCCAAAGGACAAATGTTTGCCTCAAGATGCTTTCGCTGTCTTAAGAGTCTTTGTCTTTAGAAAGGTGAATTTTAGAGCTATGATCAGAAGCAGGCACTCCACATTTTTTAAGTAATGGTAACAGTTTTTCCTGTGTAACACAACTGGCCTTAGTGCCAAGGTGACACATATGGGAAAATTTCTTCTCTAGACATCTTCAGAAAAGCCTATGTGAACTATTTGTTGTTGTTATGTCCAGCATTAGTTACTATCATCCTATTTCTGCCCATTGCTTGCCTATCTGTTGGGCAAAACAAGACAACCAACTATGTCACTTTTCTTTTTCTTTTTTTTCATTTTCTTCAGTTTTTTAGTTTTTCTTTTCTTTTATTTTCTTTTCTCATCTTTCTGTCTTTCCTTTTGGTTTTTGGGTCACACACAGTAGTGCTCCTGGCTCTGTAATTCAAGAATTAGTCCTGGCAGTGCTCAGGGGATCATATGGGATGCTCGGGATCAAACTAGATTGGCCATGTATAAGACAAACCCTCTACCCAAGGTACTGTTGTTCTGGCCCCCCACCAACTATATTTCTTAATGGGTGCTTGTGGGGTACCTATTTCAGAATTACCAGGAGGCACTTGTTAAGCCTGCAGAATCCTGCACCCTAGCAAACTCACTCACCGATTAAAAACATTTTATCAAGCACTTCAAGTAATCTGCATCACCATAAAGTTTGAGAGTTACTTCTTAGGGTATGGTAGTAAGGTCAGGTTGCTTATGGATCAGAGCGGATTTGTCACCTGGGGATGCCTGGTTCACAGAGCAAGAACTCTGCCATGAGTCTCTTGATTCTGCCCAGTCAGCAGGTGGTACCTTCCTGCAGCCGGGACCCCAGAATCCCACAAATTAAGTTTTCCTGTGTACCTTAAGATTCCAGGCCACCATGGGTTTATCATACCCCCACAGCTTGCTGCTAGCAGCCTCTTCCAAACACCTCATGTGTTTACCGCTCCTGCTACCACACTGGTCCCTTCCTTAGGCTGAAGCACTGTGTGTGCAGAGGAAACTCTGGAAAGAGATCAAGGTAGTAACAGCCCTTACGTGGGAGCAGCTTCTCAAGAATCATCCCGAAGAACCCAATGCCAATATCCATTATTGCCTCTGCCTTCCGGAAGTGTGGTTCCAGCTGAAGGGAGACCATTTATATAGAGTGGACATTGAGATTACCACTGGGGTCTCAGCAATAGGAACGGGAGAGCTCTGCTCCTCAGACTTGTGATATCCTGCCTGGTGAGATGAAGGGCACCCTGAAGCCAGTAGTTACTAGTAATAGCTTCTCTCTTCAGCATCATCCCGAGAGCCCAGTAGTTACTAGTAATAGCTTCTCTCTTCAGCATCATCCCAAGAACCCCAACAGTGAACAGCACAGCTACCTTTAGGAAGGGTGATTCCAGAAGAAGGTAGCAGGAGGACGCTACACAACAAGCACATTATTTACTTGACTTCTTAACTTTTCCCTCTGAGTGGTGTCTCCTGTTACCCCATTACATACTGTAGGATTACATAGCCTCGGGTAGTTTAGGTTTATTGGGTTACTCCCATTACAGTGCTCCCATTCCTCTGTGTTTATTTGTAGCTTCTTTCTTAGTGTTCTGTTGACTTGTAAATATTTTCTCTTCTCCTTGAGTCCTTTGCATAGTTTATTCAGAGCAATGTCCTTTTTGTATGGACACAGGAAGACTTAGCAAATGCTATGCCTTTGTAACCTGGAAGTCATTTGACTCTACATGATATTTTCCTCCCAGGCATTCTGGGCTTAGGTTCTCTCGACCTAAGCCTCAGCTGCCCTTACTTCCTAGCACCCCCAAAAGCAGGGTCCTGACGAGGGACAAGACCCAGGGCAAGTGGTGAGTTGTGTGCTACCCTGGCATCAAGATAGGCCTGGCCAAAGTGCCTAATGCTTAACTATAAGTTAAGAGCTTGATCATGGACAAATGTTGTCATGATCCAAACAGTGATAACTAGATTTGGACCCTGCTAGGGTGAGGAATGATTAATCTGGCCTGAGTGCTGTGGTCTGAATCTGTGGCAAGATGTTGCCAGGAGGGCTGCCTTGCAAGCCTCAATGTATCTCTTGCTATGTCCATACAAAAATAACTAGTATAAAGATGTTAATAAGTGTTTGGACTAAGGAAAGGAAAAAAACTTTAAGAGTCAGGAAGGGCTTTGGAATGCCCTGCCCTCAGGAAGGGCTTTCTTATGTTGATTTTGCTACCTGGCTGGGTGTAGCCTAAAGGGCAAGGTGGGGGAGACAAGTAGGAGGAGAGATGAGAGAAGCCAGAGAGGCTGCAGTTGATCCAGAGAAAGGCTGGAGTGCGGGAGATGAGAAAGATGGAAGATTGAATAAACGGTAACTAATCAGCAACCAGCTTGGTCCTCGTTTTTCCCTTGCCGGTCCTTGGCCAACGGCCGGCCCGATCCAGCCCATACACAGCGGTTCCAGAGCGAGCGCGGGCGGTGAGACAGAGCTGCCCGGAGAGCCCACGAGTGCACACGCCCCTTGGCGTGCTTTAGTTTTTTAAAACATACTCATACAGATGTTTTCCATACTTTGCCATAGTCCGCCTTATGGATTTCTTTAGAAAAATCTGGCATGTTTCTTCTGAAAACCTTGCTCTTTTCTCAGTTTTATTAGAAATCTGGCCCCCTGGAGTGTGACCCTGTGTTATGTACACTTATTTTTATAAGAGCATACCAGAGATCTTGCTGTCACAAGAGTTCTGAAATTGTTCTAAATTAGTATAGAAAAAAGAAAGAAAGAAAAGAATAGCTTCAGCAAGAATACAGAGGTTGTGACAGACACGAAGGTAGATCATCAAAAATTTCAAACTCTTCCACTTGACTATGCCACTGTAATGACTACTATCTATATAGAAGCCCAATGGGGGTGTGGGGGTGGGTACGAAGTTGGGAGAAAGTCTATAAAAAAACAACTGTGCCAAAGTGGGCCACTTTTCCACTGGGCGGGGGGAGTGGTCTGTATATTCACTTGAAATGTGTTCTCTTTGTTTTCCCTCTAGAGAAGCATGCATTCTCTCTTGAATGCACTGCTCTCCCTCCCTCCCTCCCTCCCTCCCTCCCTCCCTCCCTCCCTCCCTCCCTCCCTCCCTCCCTCCCTCCCTTCCTCCAACTCTCTCTCCCTCCCTCCCTCCCTCTCTTCCTTCCTTCCTCCCTCCCTCCCTCTCTTCCTTCCTTCCTTCCTTCCTTCCTTCCTTCCTTCCTTCCTTCCTTCCTTCCTTCCTTCCTTCCTTCCTTCCTTCCTTCCTTCCCTAAATAAAACCTTACTAATTATTCATCTCCCCCTGAACTTCTTTTCTGTGAGGGAAGTTAATGGACCTGGAAAGTCTGGGTAAGACTTAGAACTGATTTCCCTTTTCTGCAAAGGGAAATTCATCACTGCAGCTTGGGTTCTATAACTCCCCCCAAAACTGAGTGGCTGGGATCATTTCCCATGTTAAGCAGAACAAGTGGGATCCAGGTGTGGTTTGATGACTTCCTCATGAGAATGAGGCTAGTGGGTGTTAAGGGTGTACTGTGAAGGTTCTCATACAAGAATTTAATTAGTTGAGTCTTCCCCAGGCACTCTCTCATGTGGGTAGAGGATAGACCCAGGTGGGTAGGGAGGGAAATAGCAACTTTTTTGTGAGGCTGGCACCTCTCTCTTTCCTGCTTTATATAAATCACCCACACCATTAGCATCTGAAACAACCTCAAAAGTCAAAGCATTCAGTCTCTTTTCTCCAGGGAGGGTGGGAAGCATCAAAGAGTCATAGGTCCCCAGGAATAGAATCAGGAAGAGTAATATCTGGTTGAGAACTGGAGGAGAAACAACGGGCAGTATTTAAGGGCCTGCTCTGCGATGTGTGCAGAGCCCAGCATTGGCTATGGTGCGAAGACCCAGATGAAAAAACAAGTAGGGCTTGCCATGACCCCACCTAGCTCAGCATCTGGATGGAAAGGGAGAGATTTAGTCAACCATACAGAAGTTCTCAATCAGCAAATATTATAGCAAAGATTTTTAAATATTCTGGGTACCTTTGGAGGACAGAGTGGAAAGCTGTAAAAACAAATCAAATGGCCATGAAGAAAAGGGGAAAAAATAAAACCCAACAAGGGATAGGCAATGTTCACTAGAGTGTCCTTCCGGATGAATAACCTTGCATGTATAAAGAGTAATGAATCATGACTCGTCCCATAAAGGAGCAGCAGAATGCAAGGGACGTATAAAAGAACTGAACCAAGATTCCAGTTGGAAACTCTTCTCTTAGTAGATCTGGGAAACTAGAAGTTGCCTTTGTCTTACTCAAAAGTAAGACATGAAGGGTCTTAGTCTCAGATGCCTTCGTTTTCACTGGTGCAAATGAATGCTATTTACTTTTATAGTTGTGTGGAGAACAAAACGAAAGAAAGATAGTCCCTGCATAGAGAAATACTCAGAAGTTATTACTCTTTCCATTTGGGAAAGGAAGCCTGACTCCGGCTGCAGTGGCTCTGTTTATCTCCAGTTAAGGTCGGGTTTTATGTTCCCAGGGCAGGGCAACCTTGAGTCTCGAAGACTTTGAGACCAGTGCAAGATGGCCTAGCTTTATTCAACTAATAAATCTCACTCATATATGGCTTCTAGAGAAACAAAACAAGCATCTAAATAGTATGGAATGATGACAAATATTTGTCCTGAATTCCCAAACTGAGACTACTAGGCAGAGGAAAGAGGGAGTGGTGATGAAGAGAAGGATTAGAAGTAACATAAAGATGTTTTGTAGAGTGTCTGGGCACCCTAGAGGCAGGACAATGTGATAACTGTGTATATCAAAGTAATAGATACTAACACTATCATAAAACACACACACATCCCATGTTTTCTTTTTCTTTTTTTTTGGGGGGGGTATACCTGGCTGTGCTCAGAGATTATTCCTGGATCTGCATATCTTCATTCAGGCATCACAACTGCTGGGTCTTGGGAATTGTATGGAGTGCTGGAGTATCAATCTTGGGTCAGCTGTGTGCAAGGCAAAAGCCTTACCAATTATATGACTTCTCTGGTCTCATACCACGTTTTCTTAATAATAAATAGATAGAACTCAGTGGGGATGGAATACTTTATTAAATCCCTGGAATCTTACTTGGGCTTGCCTGAAGTTCCATCAAATCACCTTGAACCCCTTCATGTGGAAACAAAACACTCATCTCTCTGAACAAGAAATCAAGGTTGAACGCTACTTAGGTTATTCCTGCTCCTCTACCTTCTCTTCCTTCTTATTTTTCCTTTTATAAGAAAATTATGGGAGAAAAGTTAAAAATCACAAATAACTCTTCCATGTTAAAACATTATAGAATCAGGTTCTGGTGGTTTGGGGTAAGACGAGGTAAGTGTATTCTAGCTTGCCTCTTCCATTGTTGTGTACGGGGCTGATAGTAAGCTTTTGGTAACTAAAGCTTTCGATTGCTGCGAGATCTATTTCAAAGGCATCCATGAAGAATAAACATATTGTAAGATAGTAGGGTGCAATCAGTAGAATAGCATCTATATGAGGAGCCTGGTAACCTTCTCCCTTGAAGTTCTCCTTTAGTTTGACCTATAATCTAGGTAATGGACCACATGAGTGACTCCACTATTTTGCTCTCTGCTCCTTAAATACTGACATTATATTGTAAGAGTGGGCAACGTTGTCTTGTGTCTGATCTTAGAGGGAAGGTTTTCAGTTTTTCACTACTGAGTATATTTGCTGTGGTTTGTAGTAAACAGATTTAAATATATGGAGGAAGTTTCCTTCGATCCTCATCCTAATGAGTCTTTTTTTTTCATAAATGAGTATTGGATCTTGTCCGGTGTTTTCTCTATATCTACTGATATGATCATATAGTTTTAATTTTTCCTTGTATAGAAATGGCAGATTACATTTTTGACCTGTGTGTATTATATCATACTTTTGTCCCGGGAGTAAATCTTACTTGGTTGTGGTGTAGGATCTTTTTGATTTGCATGGATGTGGTTTGCTAATAGTCTGTTAAGAACATTTGCATCTATATTCATCAGGGATATAAGTTTATTGAACAGTGGCCTCCCACATGCAGAGCATGCACTCAGTTCCTTGGGGCATCTCTCTGGCTTCCCCAGGGGAGAGGTTTTTCAGAAACAAAGACAAATTTATTTTCAGGGTTCTGGAACAATGACAAAGCAGATAGAGTGCTTATTAGAACAAGTAGGGTACTTTCCTTGTATGTGGCCAACCTAGGTTTGATCCCCAATACCCAATATGGTCCCTTGAACCCCACCAGGAGCAATCCCTGAGCTCAGAGCCAGAAGCGAACCTGTCCCCCCAACCTTTACCCAGGTTTTTTTCAGAGGAAGGAAAGAAAAAATAGCTATTTTCTGAGACCTACTCAGAAATAAGTACTAAAGGAAGATTTCTCTGGAAAGAAAATATTAGATAGAAGGGAACATGAAACATTCAGACTGAAGAAAGTATAATGGAAATAGTAGATGTTCTGGCAATTTAATGAATTAGTCTTCTTTGGTTGAGTTACTTTAAGCAGACTTGATGGTTAAAAACATAATAATAGTCAGGCACATATTTATTCTAACAATAGAGTTACAAAATAAGTGAAGGACAGAATTGACAGAGCTGAAAGGGGAAATAGGCAAATTAACAGTCATCATTCTAAAATTTTCTCTCAGCAACTGAGAGAACTAGGACACAGAAAATTAACAAGAATCTAGAAGAACTGAACCATACTATCAACCAACTGGACATAATTGTTATTTAAACTCTACCCTGTAATGCAGAAATACACATTCTTTTCAAGAATACAGGATTCAAAAGTTTTCTCTCAGCAATTGAGAGAACTAGAAGGCAGAAAATTAGCAAGGATCTACAAGAATTGAACCACATTATCAACCAGCTGGACATAATTGCTATTTAAACACACTCTATGCAGTAATGGCAGAATCCACATTCTTTTCAAGAACACATGGAACATTTACCAAGATGAACCATATCCTGGGTCATAAAACAAACCCTAGTAGATTTAAACCAAGATAGACCATATCCTGGGTCATAAAACAAACCTTAACAGATTTAAAAGAATTGAAATCATACAAAGTATATTTTGTGACCATAATGGAATTAACTAGATAAGAGAAGAATTCCAAAAACATAGAAGGAAATTTATGACTTTGGGTAAAGTGAAGATTTCTTGAATATATGGCCATAAAAGAACAAATTAAACATAGGCTTCATCAACATTTAAAACCTTTGCTCTTTGAAAGATATTATTAATATAGTAAAAAGCAAAACTATAGACGGGGAGAAAATATTCATAAGTTAATTTTTTGATGATAAAATTGTATTTAAAAATTGTATTTAAATGTATTGCAAATCTTCTAAGCATACAAAATTAAAGAGCAAATCTTTTGAACAGACACTTCACTAAAGAATACATGCAGATAGAGAACAAGCAGACAAAAAGTTGCTAAGTATCATTTTGTCATTTGGGATTTGGGGAAATGCAAATTATTATAACAAGGAATTACTAAAATCACTACACCATTTAAAATGAATAAAGTATGTAATGGTTAAGAGCAGTCTGAGATGTGATGTGGCTCTAGGTGGAGACGATTACAGGACATAATGGAATATTATCAGATCACGCTGGGCACAAAATTCTACTTCTCAGTATCTCTGGGCTATTTCATGGTGTTTTCTGGAAAGCAAGCAAGAAGATAGTCTTCTTGCTAAGGGAAAGTAGGCCATGATGACTAGAAAAAGGCAAGCGAGAAATTAGGCACCCTGTGGAGGTAAATTGGTTGTTGACACAGTGGTACTCATAGAGACAACTTCCTTTAATTTTAAAGTCATAAAAATAAAAACAAACTGGTTTAATTCTTTGAGCATTAATTCTATTTGGAATATCTCTGTTCGTTAAAATCATATGGAAATGATTTAGGATTTTCTAAAACTGTATCTATTGGTGTTTGGTGAGCCCGACAGGTTTTATATATATATACATATATATATGTATATACACATATATATATTAAGTGAGTAGAAAGATTTTCCTCTTCATTTGTTCAAAAGTTACCAAAGGTTTAGCTCCAGGAGTCTTTTTAAGAAATATCAATTAAGTCATGACTTCCTTAAATGATGATTAAGGACTCTCAAAATACGTTTTAGAGTCACCGAATGAAGAAAAATGAGTTCTGAATCAGTTTACTTTTTTTTTTATAAAAAATTATTGAACCATCATGAGATACAGAGTTACAAAACTGTTCATGGTGGGCTTCCAGTCATACAGTGTTCCAAAACGAAGCCCTCCACCAGTGTATATTTCCCACCACCAATGTCCCCAGTTTTCATCCTGCCAACCTCCTCCCAGCCTATCTGTATGGAGGGCACTTTCTTCCTCCTCCTCCTCCTTCTCCTCCTCCTCCTACTCCTCCTCCTCTTCCTCCTTCTCTCTTCCTCTTCCTCTTCCCCTTCTCCTCTTCCTCTTCCTCCTCCTCCCTCCACCTCCTCCCTCCTTCTTTCTCCTTCTACTCCTCCTCCTTCTTCCTCCGCCTCCTCCCTCCTCCTGTTTCTCCTCCTCCTCCTCCTCCTCCTGCTCCTCTTCCTCCTCCTCTTCCTCCTTCTTCTCTTCTCTCTCCTTTTGGGCATTATGGTTTGTAATCTAGACACAGAGAAGTTATCATATTTATTCCTTTATCTATTTTCAGCACATGGTTCTTATCCAGAGTGATTATTTCCAACTATCATTGTCAGAGAAGTCCCTTCTTTATCCCAACTGCCCTCTCCCACAGCACTTGAGGCAGGCTTCCAATCATGAACCAATCCTCCTGACCCTTCTTTCTACTGTCCTTGGGTTTTAGTCTTACGCTATGTCTTTTTTAATAATCTACAAATGAATCAAATCATTCTAAGTGTATCCCTCTCATTCTGACTCATTTTACTCAGCATGATAGTCTTCACATACATCCATTTATAAGTGAGTTTCACAATTCCATTTTTCTTAACAGCTGCATAGTATTCCATTGTGGAGATGTACCATCGTTTCTTTAGCCAGTCATCTGCTTTCAGGCATTTGGAAACAATCTGGGTTGTTTCCAGATTCTGGATATTGTAAGTAGTGCTGCAGTGAACATAACTTTAGTGATCAACCCAGGATCATTTCTAGTTTCTTACAGGTCACTTTGTATCCTTCTCCATCTTATTTGGAGAAATCTCAGATATGTCATTTTAGTAATATACATAAGATATGTCTTTCAACAAAACATGGACTGTTAAAAATCTCTCTAAACCATGATAATATAAATAATTAAAATTAAGTCCTTAATATCATTAGTGACCAGTATTTAAAATGTTCAGATCTTAAAAACACATTTTAATTGCTTTTCTGTTGTTGTGAATTTTAATTTTAATTTTATTTTTATTGGTGTCCAATGCAGTGTAAAGATCTGCGTTCTATGGTTCTGGGTGCTTGGGTCAGGTCACCCAGCGATGCTCAGGAGAACATATTGCAAGGATCAAACTGGGGTTTGTTGCCTATAAAGCATGCACCTTAACCCCTATGCTATCTTGCACATCTTTGTTGTTTGTTTGGGGATCATGACAATGTCTACTATTAGTTATGTACAGATTTTTTCCTCCTAATTGTTTTAACCTGAAATAGTGATGTATTCACAGTTACAAAAATCATGCCAAGAAATATATCCACTTCTCATCTTCCCCAATAATGATATCATAAATTAACCAGGGGCTGGATTGATAGCACAGGTGTAGGGCATTTGCCTTGCACACAGCTGAGCCGGCTTTGATTCTTCCACCCCTCTCAAGAGAGCCCGGAAAGCTACGGAGAGTATGTCGCCCATACGGCAGAGTCTGGCAAGCTACCCGTGTTGTATTCAACATGCCCAAAACAGTAACAAGTCTCACAATGGAGACGTTACTGGTGCCCGCTTAAGCAAATCGATGAGCAACGGGATGACAAGTGACAGTGACAGTGAAATTAACCACAGTACAGTATCAAAACTGGTGGAGGGATGGGTAAATGATCACTGTATGAGTGAAATGCAAACATAAAAGTTCCTAAGTTTGTAACTGTACATTACAGTGATTCTCAAATAAAAATAAAAAAAAAAGAATTATTTGGCAGAAAAAAACCCCAAGAACTCAGGTTTTACCAGATTTACCCTGCAATAACTCTTTTTTTATTCATGTCTGCATTGTATAATTTTAAGAAAATTTTAATTTAACATACAGTGTATAAAACAAATACCGTAGGGATATAGAATTTTTTCACCACAAAGGAATTTTCTTGTGATAGTCATACCTTTTAAAAGTTATACACTCCCTTATCTTTCTTTCTATTTTTTTAAAAGCCTTACCTTTCTTCAGTCTTGGAAATCAGATCTATAATATATTTCCATAGTTTATGTATTTTATAAGGAAACATTATATAAGTAAAATCATATAGTATGTAACATTTTCAATTTCTTTGTATTTTTATTGCATTTTTTGAATTAAAGAACTGTGATTTAAAAAGTTATTGACAGTTGAGTTTTAGGTATATATTTCAACACCAATCTCACCACCAGTATCAACTTTCCCCCACTAGTGTTTCCGTATTTCCTCCCCAGTCAATCCCCTACCCCACCCACCTGTCAACTTGACAGGAACATTATAACGTTTCAGTGGTTGCAGCTTAGATCTCATCTATTCAGTTTTAAGAAATTTTTCATATAAGTGGAGAGTATGGAAATAAACATCTAAGAAAAGTCTTAGTCATCAGTTTTAAGCAAATTGTTGTTCATTCAATACATTCATTGAAAATATATGACAAGCCATCAGTTAACCAGCTACAAATTAATTATCTCCTTATAGTGATTGCTATATCAGACCTGTTTGTTATGATTGTAAATGTAGTTACCACAGATTATGAGCTGTCAACTCTTTTATCAAGAGAGACTTAGCCTGGGGTTAAATATTTGCTCGTTTCCCCTCCATTTTTCTGGAATCCAATAACTCCACCGAAGGAATTAGTCATATATTTATTATTTATTATAGTCATAGATTTATTATTTAGAAATATCACATGAAAAATTTCATAAAATTGGGCTTAGAATCCCATCAGAAAGGAAAGAAAAGAAGGAAGGAAGGAAGGAAGGAAGGAAGGAAGGAAGGAAGGAAGGAAGGAAGGAAGGAAGGAAAAAAGGAAGGAATGGAGAAAGAAAAGAAGGAAGAAAAAAAGGAAAGGAGGGAAGGAGGGAAGGAAGGAAGGAAGGAAGGAAGGAAGGAAGGAAGGAAGGAAGGAAGGAAGGAAGGAAGGAAGGAAGGATGGATGGATTACGGGGAGAAAGATAGAGGGTACCTGGTAATCTATATTGGGAAAAACACTGTCTGTAAACTAAAGGCATGAAGGCCTTGAAGACAAAGACATACAGACCCCAGTTAGAGGATCATTGAAATGCAGACCAGAGAATGGCTGGTCCCTGGGAGAAGAGGATTCACTGCTGGAACAAAAACCTTGCTAATATTCAGAATAAAGGCCATGCTAAGATTATTAAAAGAGACTATCAACAATCCAAGCATTCCACCTTGGCAAACACCCTAGCAATAGAACGGAGAACATTTTGGGCAAACGGTAGACAAACTCACTTGGCAGAGGAAATGGTGCTCATTTGCCCACATCTTCCCTTGAGATGGATGTTTTCTTTTCTATGGCCTGCGTTTTCCTGAGCTGGGTACTTTGCTTCTTTAGAGCATTTCATCATTCTGGGGAAATGGCCTAATGGCTACATATCCCTGCTTGGGATGAGTACTTTGATTTTTCCACTCTGGAGAAGCCCAGTTTCTCCTTGAAGCATGCCGTGCGTCCCTCTTTCCTTCTCCCTTTAAGTTTATTTTCCCCAACAAACTTGTTTTACTTCAAAATTTAACAAGGAGATTAAAATAAAAATAATTGCCTTACGGAATTATCCTCAAGATTAAATAAATTAATATACGTAAACCACATCAAACAGTGTTGATGTCTTTTTGAAAGCACCATGTGTTTGTGAAATTTTAAAAAAAACAATGTAATAAAGAAATGTCTTTCAAGGAAAAAAGCAGTTTACATATATTTATTAAGCATCTAACCACACACTTCTGGGCAATGCTCATAGCTCCTGGAAAATAGGACAAATAAATTTTGTTTATCCCAACCCAAAGAGTTATAGACAGGGAGAAGGGCTAGACTGCATTCTTGAAGAGTCTTCTTTCTAAATAAATTAGTTCAATATTATAGGACTGAAACCTCAGGGAAGGTTGTAGGTTTTTGTTTTATAGGAGTCTGATGAAATATACAGGAAACAACTGCCTAATTAGATGCTGAGGGTTTTTTTCTTTTTTCTTTTTTTTTGGTCATCCAGCACGTTCAGCAATTGGTGATAGTCACTCACACAGCTACACCCCTGCCCCGCTCCATTTTGCGTAACTAAGGAGTGTTGCTGCAATAGGGAACTGAGGCTCCCTGAAGCCTAACTTCTAGCTGTGGGGAAAACCCAGTGAGAGAGAGTAAGTTGAATACTTTGAACAAAGTGTTCTTTCCTCAAAGTGAGATGGGTGAGCATTTGTGTGTGTGTGTGTGTGTGTATGTGTGTGTGTGTGTGTGTGTGTGTGTGTGTGTGTGGGCACACGCAGTAGGAGCTTATAGGTTATAGAACTGGAAATCAAAGGATATGCGTTCTGTTAACTGGAAAACGAACTGAAAACCACATTTGACTACTGCAAGAGTGAATTTTTTTTTAAGAACATGCATATGAAGTAGCAGTTTATGTTGAAAGTTTTTTTTATAATGAACTTGTTCCTAGTATTCTATCCAGATTGCTTCTAAATTACCAGTATAAAGCAGAAATAGTTATTTATCAAACATTAATGTCTTTTTTGATGCTTTAAAAATGACAAATAAGCATGATTATAATGCATTTTAAGCATCATTTATTATGATGCAAGAAGATGGCCCCAGAAAAATTACGTATACAGATTTAACATATGACTAAATTGTTCATGAACAACAATATCCCATAACCGACCATATTTTCTCTCCCAGTCTCCTTCCACTGTCTAGAGGGATCTGGGTTAGGGGAACAATTTATGGCTTAGAATCTGTAGGATTTCATCTTCAACAAGACAAGCCAACCAATGTGCCTTGTGCACATCTGTACCCCAACTGCCTGATAGTGATAACAGCTGATTTTTGAGTGCAGAGTACATTTTGGAGCGCTTGCTAAACACTTTGCATGTGATTTTATTTAATCCCTTCAACTCCACAAGGCACATTCAATTGTTTCCTCTGTCTTAACCATAGCAGCCTGTGGCTTAATTGTTTGTTGCCTCTCTGAGATTTTACCTCCTAGAGTGCCAGATTTGAACTCCAGAAGTTTGGGTGGTGAGTCTGAGCTCCAGTTACTCTGCTTGTGAGGCTGGTACCACATTGGCAATTATGGAGATGTTGAATATGCACAGAATAAATAAATTGAAGGGTGAGAGAGGTGTCTCATCTAGGCTCTAAGCTCAACCATTCAATCTGCTGAAATGATGTAAAAATCCTGGTCTCAAAAAGTGGACTCCACTCACCATATCACTATCACATGTTTGAAAAGCAGAGACATTTCAGAATAACCTTCCTGATCCAAAGGCTAGTGAGAAAATGTTAGTGCTAATCTAGAATAATAAATAAGGGATTACGTATTACATGGTACTGACACATATCTTACAGACAACACCTCATTGTCACACAGACTCAGGGACAGAGGACATGAAGGAATTCTTTGACTCTAGAAACTGGAGCATGGCGTATCTCAAAGAAACTTGGCATGTGTTCCTTCTCAAAGAATGAAATATCTCCTATTTGAACTGCTAGAGCACTTTCTCTGTACCGCCCCTATTTGTTCTTTTAAAAATAATTTTGTTCTAGAGATCAACAAATGGGACTACATTAAACTAAAAAGCTTCTGCACCGCAAGAGATACATTGACCAGAATCCAAAGACTATCCACAGAATGGGAAAGGATATTTACACAATACCCATCAGATAAGGGGTTGATATCAATGGTATATAAAGCACTGGTTGAGCTCTACAAGAAGAAAACATCCAACCCCATCAAAAAATGGGGCAAAGAAATGAACAGAAACTTTACCAAGGAAGAAATACGAATGGCCAAAAGGCACATGAAAAAGTGCTCTACATCACTAATCATCAGAGAGATGCAGATCAAAACAACCATGAGATACCACCTCACACCACAGAGACTAGCACACATCCAAAAGAACAAAAGCAACCGCTGTTGGAGAGGATGTGGGGAGAAAGGGACCCTTCTTCACTGCTGGTGGGAATGCCGACTGGTTCAGCCCTTCTGGAAAACAATTTGGACGACTCTCAAAAAATTAGATATTGAATTCCCATTTGACCCAGCAATACCACTGCTGGGAATATATCCCAGAGAATCAAAAAAGTACAATCGAAACAACATCTGCACATGTATGTTCATCGCAGCACTGTTTACAATAGCCAGAATCTGGAAAAAACCCGAATGCCCCAGAATGGATGACTGGTTGAGGAAACTTTGGTACATCTATACAATGGAATACTATGCAGCTGTTAGAAAAAAGGAGGTCAAGAATTTTGTAGTTAAGTGGATGGGCATGAAAAGTTTCATGCTGAGTGAAATGAGTCAGAAAGAGAGAGACAGACATAGAAAGATTGCACTCATCTATGGTATATAGAATAACAGAGTGGGAGACTAACACCCAAGAACTGTAGAAATAAGTACCAGGAGGTTGACTCCATGGCTTCGAGGCTGGCCTCACGTTCCGGGGAAAGGTCAACTCAGAGAAGTGATCACCAACTACATTGCAGTCGAAGGCCATGTGGGGGAAGGGAGTTGCGGGCTGAATGAGGGCTAGAGACTGAGCACAGCGGCCACTCAACACCTTTGTTGCAAACCACAACAGCTAATTAGAGAGAGAAAGCAGAAGGGAATGCCTTGCCACAGTGGCAGGGTGGGGTGGGGGGGAGATGGGATTGGGGAGGGTGGGAGGGACACTGGGTTTACGGGTGGTGGAGAATGGGCACTGGTGAAGGGATGGGTTCCCAAACTTTGTATGAGGGAAGTGTGAGCACAGAAGTGTATAAATCTGTAACTGTACCCTCACGGTGATTCTCTAATTAAAAATAAATAAATTAAAAAAAAATAATTTTGTTCTGTTTTGTTTGTGTCCCCTCCTGGCTGTGCTCAGGGGTTACTCTTGGCCTTGTACTCAGGAGTCACTCCTGGCAGTGCTTAGAACATCGTATGAAACAGCCAGGATCAAACCTGGGTGTGCAAGGCAAACACCCTATTCACTGTACTATGGCTCTGGCCCTGCCATTTTTCACCTTGTATTCTACTCTTTCGTAATTTTTTTGTTTATTTTGTTTTTTGAGCAGTGCTCAGGGCTTGCTCCCAGCTCTGCACTCAGGAATTACTTTTGGCTGACTCAAGGGGACTATATGGGATGCTGGGGATTAAACCTGGATCAACTGCATGAAAGGCAAGTGCCCTACCCACTGTACCATCTCTCTGGCCCTACAATATGGTTTTTTTTTTTAAATTAGAATGTGTTTTCTGTGACTAGTTGGGTAATTCTCTAAAGAGGGAATCCTGGTTGCTTTTGTTGCTTAATGAAATTTGAAATCAAGATCTGCATGCAAGTTAGCTTGTTGCTACGAGTGTACTCTTGCTTCCAGGCCCTCTTGGTGGTCAGAACAGACACATGAGAAAATTAATCCAAGTAAAGATACATCTTTGTGTTTATTTTCTACATGCCCACCACTACATTAAGTAACACATTAAGTCATATTGACATTTCTCACTAATTCAGGCCACATGGTTCTTTAACAAGTCTTGCCTCCTCCCTTATCTGTAATCTCTAGTTACAACAGTGAGAAATCTTGTTCCAACTCTCTGACGTGCATTTACTTATTTGTTTAATCCTGGCATATAGGCACAGTGGTTTCAGGATTATTAACTCACACCATCATTATAGATGACATGACCAAAAGTGCTTATGTGTAATTCACCTATGTATACGTATTAACATTTTATTTTAGGCATTGCGGTTTACAAAACTGTTAATGTAGGGTTTAATGCCTGTAACATCACAGCACCATACACCTTACCAAACAGTTTACTTCCACCATTGTCCACATGCCTCCCAGCCCTACCCTGTCTCTTTCTGCATAAGCTTCCCACTGAACACCCGTTCTCATTCTTTTGCCTTTGAGCATTTGCTATTTTTCCATTATGCTTATTAATATAACAAATGAGGCAGATCATTCTATGTCTGTTTCTTTCTGACTAATTTCGCCCAGCAAATTACACTCTAGATTCACCCATGGAAAGAGAAATTGCATGATTTCATCTTTTCTAAAAGTCAAGTAGTATATCTACCATAGTTTCTTTATCCAGACATCTGTTCTTGGGCACTTGGGCTATTTCCACGATTTGGCTACCGTGAATAGTGCTGTAAGGAAAATAGAAATGCTAATGTCTTTTTCTAAGAGTATTTTGGACCTTTGGGGTAGATGCCAAGAAGTGGAATTGCTGGATCATATGGAAACTCAATTCTGAGTTTTTTTGTAAACTATCTATATTGAAAACAATCTATATTGTTTTCCCAAAAGGCAGAACCAGTCAATATTTCTACCACCAGAGAACAAAGGTCCCTTTTTTCCCCACATCTATGTTTTTGCATTTATTGTTTCTGTTCTTTGTTATGTGCCAATCGCACTGTGTGAGATAGTATCTCATTGTTGTTGTGATTTGCATTTTTCTGATAAGTAAAGAACTGTTGTACGAACCTTAGGTTAGGTGGTCTGAACCTTAGGTAAGGTGGTCTGAGGCACTGAGACCAGGAACACAAGAGAAATCATTTTTCACAGAGGACCCTCGGACTCGCTCAGATCTTGGGACCCAGAGCAGCCTTCTCAGCCTCCTTTTATTTGTTGTCTCAATGTAAATACATCCAATGAAATTCAACAGAGTGGGAAGTATCAAACCAAGGAAGCAGAGGTACAGGATGAGCATTTATCAAAGTATACATCATTGTTTTGCTTTGTTTAAGAAGAAAATAGTTACAATATCCAGGAAAGAAAACATGATCAGTTACAGGAATGAAAACATGGTCAGTTACAATTTCCCCTGGAAGAAAACATGGTCGAGCACTAGGCTCCATAGGACGCGACTTCCTCACACCTGAGGTCTGTGCTAAACAGGAAGGGATGTTTACCTAGCTTGGTCTGAGACATTGAGAAGGGGAAGCTGCTTCTTTGTGCTGCGGGAACTTGCTGGCCACCGAGGGTCTGTTTGGCCTTTTCCATATTAATTAGACTCACAAGTTTAGGGTTGCCCACTTAGTGCAAAGTGGGGTACTGGTTCTGCTTCCTGCTTGGAGGGCAGAGTCCAAGGACTAATCCTCATGATCAGGTTGGACACCAACAAAGGACGTTTATCATATATATATAGTTCCATCTGAACATCTTCTTCAAGAAAGTTTCTGTTCATCATTTCCCTACATTTTTCATGGCAGTTATTGCTTTTATTTACCTATGAAGCTCTAACAATAATTTATATATCTTGGATATTAGCTATTTATCAAGTGAATGGTTGGCAAATATTCTCTCCCAATCTGTGGGGTGTCTTAATTCTGGTCACTATTTCCTTTGTGATGCAGAAGCTTCTCAGTTTGACATAATCCCATTTGTTAGTATTTGTTTCTTTTTGCTTGACCAATGGCATTGAATCATTGACATTACAATGATGTGTTTTACCTATGTTTTCCTCAATACACAAATACATGATATTTGTAAAGCTGATTCCTGGGTACTTGTGAGAAACAATTGTGAATGAAATGGCTTCAATTTTTTTTGTCTTCTGTTTCATTATTTGTACGTAGAAAAGACAGGAATTTCTGCATACTGATTTTGTAGCCTGCTTTTTTACTATACAAATTAATTTTTGTAATATCTTATAGATGTCCCTTCAAGGCTTCTCGTAAGGTTACTTTCAGGGCTATAAAGTTCCCAAACTATTGCTTATCTATCAGGAATTACAATTTTCTAATTGTAGTTTTCTATATTGTTATTTAAGATATGAATGATAGGCTGGGTTGAGTATCTTGGTGAAGTATTTATGTCCTTGATTTTAAAAAATATAAGCTTCTGCCATTTTCTTATGACCCATAGTTTCACTTGATAAATATGCTGTGAATCTTAAAGCACCTCTTTGTATGTCATTTCCTTCCTGATCTTTCTGCTTCTCATATTCTATTTCTGCATTTGCTTGTTGTCATTATGATTATGAGGTGTCCTGGACTATTTTTATTTGAGTCTCTTTTGGCTGGGACCCTTCTGTCTATTTAATCTAGGAATATGCACTCCCCAACTCTAACTCTGGGAATTTGTGTAAGCTATGATTTCTCTGACAAATGATGCTTCATTGAAATTGCCTTACTCTTTCTCAGAAACCCCAATAATTCTGATATTCTTTCTCTTGAGCTCACTCCAATTTTTTTCATATGCTGCTCAATGAGACTTTGAGACTTTGTTCCATCTCCTATTGTTTTCTAGAGAGTTCCTGAATCTGGTTATAGCTCATTAATTTTATCCACAGGTGCAATTACTCTGTCAAGTTATTTCATTGATTTTTTTCCTACCAAAGTCTTTAGTTTTGTCACTTCTGGTTGTAGTTTTCTTATTTATGACCTCATGTTTTCTTGTATCATTATTTCTTTGAGTTCGTTGATCACATTATCTCTAAAGTCCTTATCTAAGAGGTTATCGAGCTGGTTAGTACTGGTTGGGTTTTATGGGTCTTTGGCTTCACTCAGTAAACGTGGTGGAGTTCTATGCCGCTTTATTGTTGTGTATGTTGTGGTATGGGGTGATTCTTTCTAATTTACCTTCTGCAGCTCTGCATTGTTCCCTTTCCTCCCTGCCAGAGCTATCTTAACTGACATTTTTATTACTACCTAGTTGCTAGTAGTTCCAGGGTGACTTAGAATGTCATTGGCCCTGTCTCTCCTACAGGTATAGTTTCTGTGGGAAAAGGTGTTTTGAAAGATGATTAAGTTATTATTAGGATCATGTCACTGGGGCAGTTAAGCCACTCTGGAATCTGTGGGTTCTCTGCAAGAGTCCCAAGTGTAGTCTGTAAGGTCTGAAGAAGGAAAGCAACTTGCAGCTGCATCAATGAAGCATGCTTCTACAATGTCAGAAGAAATAGCACTGGGGTGTCCGGGACTCCTCTGGGGTCAAGACGTATCAAACATGCAAGTTGGGCTGGGGCCCTTCTTGGCAGGTGAGGCAGGGAGAGATGAATCCTCAGCTTTCTTGTGGGAAGTTGGAAGAAATGGTACTCTAGCAGGGGAAATGATGTGATGTGTATGGGGGGAGAGCACTTCTTACTCCTCTGTAGGGACATCATATATATATATATATAACCATATATATATATATTACTTTTTTATTGAATCACCATGAGATACAGTTGCAAAGCTTTTATAATTGAGTTTCAGTCACACAATGATAGAACACCCACCCCTCCACCAGTGTACATTTTCCACCACCAATATCTCCAAGTATCCCTCCCGCCACCCGCACCCCACCCCCTGCCTCTATGGCAATTTCCTTTTTACTCTCTCTCTACTTATGTGCATTATGGTTTGCAGTACAGATACTGAGATGCCATCATGTTTGGTCCTTTATATATGTCAGCACATATATCTGACATCCTGAGTGATCCCTCCAACCATCATTAACTTAGTGATTCCTTCTCTATCCCAGCTGCCTTCTTCTCCAACTCATGAGGCAGGCTTACAACAGTGGAACAAATTTCCTGGCCCTTGTCTACTGTCCTTGGGTGTTAGTCTCATATTAGGACCTCATATCTTTTAATGTCAACAATTTTCTCTCAGTAGTTAGTCTACCAATGTTAGCTATCTTATGACTCTTTCTCAAAGTGAATGTTTCAATATGAATACATTTAATGCCACTCAACTGTGCCTATAAAATGGTTTATATTATCAATTTTATGTTATGTCTATCTTACTACAACAACAAAATATTATTTCATTTGTATTCAGGCGAATCTTAATAAATATATTTTCACACCTGGCCAACTATTAAAATCGAGGTCATAAATCCTGAATATATATTATTTGGGGGGTAGGGTGTGATTTTGCCTATAGCTGGAAGTGATTGGGGCTACCCTGGTTCTGTGCTCAGGACTCGCTTTTGGCAATGCCGGAGGTCCACGTGTGGTGCCAGCAATTGAATAGGGTCGGGCCACATTTAAGGCAAGTGTCTTAATCCTTGTACCATCCACAAGAATCTGTGTCTTTAGCTAGTTCTCTAGGTTATCAGACAGTCAATGTACGAATGGGATTTTTTTTCTTAATAAAAAATGCACTGGAATATTTGGTGGCTTGAAATATCCAGCTGTATTTCTAGCACCATGGACAATGCAGATGCCATTGGGTCCCTGAAGTGCCAGCTGTGCCATCTGGATCTCGTAGAGTGATGATCTACTTAACAGGCTGACCTGGGACCTCAATTATGATTCTTCCTCTCCTGCAGGCATGGCTTGGCAGCTCTGAGCCAGAGCTTCTCCCATAAGCTTATGCTGAGTTGCAGAAAAATCAGAGCTCAGCTCCCCCACCTTTGACATGATCGATCTAAGCATGTCAGTGTTGCCACATGAAAGAAAGCTGTTTGTCTCTCAAAGCATGCAGTCAGTTGGATAACCTAGAGCCATCTCCCAGCCCACAGTAAAATATCCATTAAAATCATTTATTACCTTCCCTAGTCTGTAGAGATGGCTTCCTTTGGATACAGACTGGTTGAAGGAAGTTCCATCATGGATCACCAGTCCCTTGCATGTGGCTCTGTACTCGGACACCTTGGAGGAAAATAGCTTGGCAGTGAGAGAGGCTTTGATTGCAGAACCTGACCTGGCCTGTGTAATTAGGTGCTCTGGCTAGACCCTATCTCATGTCTGAGTCACCTAGAGGAGGGTGTAGTCACTGGGTTCTGAGAGCTTTTGAAACTGAGCCAATTAATTCCCATGTGATGAGAGTTGATATCTGTAAGGAAAAGAACCTATAACTCAGGAGCTATCTTTATCATTTCAGTTTCTCTTATGTACACTTTTACCTGTACAATCCAAGTGTAATGTAAGGGGACTTCATTTTTTGCCTGTACGAGTTGGTAAATTTGCCTTTCTTTACATGCTATTTCTTGGGTTTGAATGTAGGGAAGGCAAAGGAAAGAGTATGATCTTAGCAGTTGACACTTCATAAAGTAAGTGTGAGGGCAAATCTATGTGTTCTCACCTTTCTAAGATCAAGAGAGTCACCCAAAGACATTTGGGAGAAATGAGGGAGTCTGAAGATACATTTACCATTCATTAGGTTAAAAAATCTTGGGAAAGTAATGCACTCTTTTTTTTTCTTTCTCAGAAAAGTTTCAAAAGGTTGATGCAGAAGTTAAATGTAAGAAGGGTTATGAAAGCATTTTGGAAACTTTGACCCAGGAGAGTTTTGTAGTTGTTATATAGACAGGATTAGAAAGATGTACCATAATACTTTCACTGTTCTCTGTGCTCACCCTTAGCCTTTCCGTGACTGTGTACTCAGTCTTGTCCAATCAATGAGTGGTCTTACTTTTTCAAAGCTTGGGCACCAAGCATCCTGGCATGCCTCCTTTTCCATAGTTTTTAGAATTATCTCTCTAGATGTCCCACAACTTCTTCTCCTATTTAATTCCATCTTATTAGTTATTTCTACCAGAACTTTTTATATCCACTCTTGGTAAGATATCCTCTTCCCAGTTACACTCAGATGTTCCTTCATTGAACCTCATCCCGACTCTCTGTGCTTTCCTTGATATTCCCTTAGATCAACTTTTGTCGGAGCTATATCTTACCTTGACTGTAACTATGACGACTTAAGCCTCACGTGTTTCCTTTCTCTAAAGCATTGCCTTCAGCCAACACTGTTATTTTCACTCATATGTCTACCATCATATATTTAGTGGATCTGTGTGACCAGATGCCCAGCACAGTGCCAGATAGAAAGAACTTGTCCAACATAAATGTGTTGATTGGGCTGCAATGTCACAAGCTGTAGGGGGCTCTGCTTCCATGCTCATTCACATAGCTTCTTTCTTCAGCATTGCCTTATTAATTATTTTTGTTTTGATCCACACCTGGTATTATCCAGGGCTTACTCTTTGCTCTGCACTCAGGGATAACTCCTGGTGTGTAACTGTATGTGGTGCCAGGGATTGAACCTGGGTTGGCCACATGCAAGGCAAACACCTTACCCTTTGTATTTTCTCTCTGACTTTTATTTAAAATTTTTGATTTGTAATTTCATATTGTGTTGTAGACATGAGACGATCTTTGGATATGTATCCTTAAACACATCTCTGCAGCTTCTTACATGCTTTAAGCTCACTAAAGGTATAATTGAGGGGAGATATCAGTGCCCTTTTGCCTCTCTGCTATCTGCTCTGAGTATTTATGCTTGGGAGTTGACTCTCAATGCAGTTCCTAGTAGTCAGTGTAGGGGAAATCCAGATGTTTGGCAATAAGAACAGTGAATTTTTCTTATAAAAAATTAGAGGGTAGTTTGACCTTGAAGGAATAGGCAGGTGCATTCATGAGATGAATGAGGAAACTTATTTTGAATAATTTACTTTTGCCAGTAAGCATCAGCACTAGAAATGGCGGACAGGTCTTTGGTCTAAGAGAAGAGACTTTGTAGGGGGTTGGTTTTACTTCACAAATGTGTATCTTAGTTTACTATGTAACCTGTTTGCTATTTAACTTGATAGAATCTTAGTTCTGTTAAGATTAGAGATGGTGCTTGTGACCTTACAGATATATGTAAGTTTTATTAGCAATTATAGCACATGCTAACTTTATTCCTAGAGTATTGTTACCATTGGTTTTCTGATAGTGCTACTTACAAAAAAAATAAAATCATTTTCTGCACTTCAGGACATGGTAATGGTCATCCTAGAAGATTTCTGAGAGATGTTCAGCATAAGGGCCTGATCTCCGATTCCTGTACAAGACTATGTTTATTACTATAATGTGAAATAAATGACACATGTGAAATCTTAGGAATGAGTGACAGCAGTGTTTTGAGATTCTGTAAATGAACAGGATGACGATCAGTGATGTTCCTCTTCTGTGAGAGGTGACATCGGGGACATCCTGTTACTCTACAGGAGAGTGATAGGGACCCAGGTTCAAGTGGATTATTTTACAGTACTGTCTCTTCCATTTCATAGCTGTGGAGTTGAACTTTCTAAGCCTCACTTCCTTTGGATGGAGGATAGTATTTTTCTGATGATTTTAATGAAGTTCAACTATGTGAGTGCTTATAGGAAATGCTAACTATGGGCTAGTAATTATTACTTTTATTGAGAATTTGGCACTCTTCTAACTTTACATATAAGTCTATACTCTTAAAAATATTTTCTCTTCATTTTCTATCTCCTATTCCCACTCTCCCTCTTCTTATAATCTCAGTTTTTTTTATTGCAACATCAAGTTTTTCATTGTTTAATACTTCATTATCCCTTGTTTTTTAAAAAAATTATTATTTTTTTTATTGAATCACCATGAAAAAAGTTACAAAACTTTCAGGATCAAGTCTCAGTCACTCAATGATCAGACCCCCATCCTTTACCAGTGCACATGTTTCACCACCAAGAACCTGAGTATGCCTCCCTCCCCCCACCTGTGTGGCTAATGATCTTCACTTTATTCTCTCTATACTTTGAATACATTCAATATTTCAACAGAAAACTGTTATTATTTAGAATTATCCCCCAACAATCAAACCTGCTGAAAAGGCATCATTTGATAATTTGTTTCCCATTGCTGGGAATGAAGAATATATGAGCTCGCGTGGCTGCGACAGCGGTTGCATGGTTTTGGATTTCTGATATCTTAGTTCAGTTCACAGTTTAGTGTGTGGCTGCTCTGGATCTTGTCTGGGCGGAGAGTGTGCTGGTAACACCCCCATCCCAAGATCTCCTGCATGCCATGTCGCTGCAAACTCGTACCTCTGGGTAGTGGGTTCTAGAAGATGGCAGTCGCCACGTGGGTGCCGCTGCCACCACCACCCAAGCTGAAAGAAAAGGTCAAGAGAGAAAAACCTTTCCCCTCCCAGGGTGGCATGGGGTTGTAGTTCAGTTCACAGTCTAGATGCATTTCTACAAGAAGCCGCTGGGTGCCAAAAGCAGTTAGTAGACCTCCAGGATCATAGTCTTTAAGGAGCAGAGGAGCCATTAAGTGTGTGGCTGCTCTGGAGCTCATCTGGGCAGAGAACCTGTTTTGTTTTTATACAGAAAACATAAAGATATTAGTGAAAGGTATTGGGCATTTTGATCGTGATAAAGAGAGGTAACTGAACATCAAAATCACAATTGTTAACACTTCTGTAAACAAGTGACCTAAACTATAATAATAACTTTTTAAAAAACAATTAGTTTTTTTTCCTTGTGAGTTGCTCCTGGTATTGCTCAGGGGACTATAGGGTTTCTGGAATCAAACTCAGGGCAATAACATGCAAAACAAGCCTTCTACCTGCTATAGTAACTATGGCCCTTGTTCATTTTCTTATCTCTCCAATCCTTAACTTTAAAACTTGGCTTCCACTTTTATCATTCATGGAATCTTCCAATTTCCACATCTTATTTCATTCTCTTACCCCCACCAAACTATCCTGGGGAGGTCTGGGGTTTTTCCCAGTAATTCTTGGTCAACTGGGCTAGAAGATCACTGTTAGGGTCCTATTGTTCCAGGAACCACCAGGACCATCTCAGCAATGCTTGGTAGTCTTCATGGATATTTGTGGTGAGACTCAGGGGGTTATGTGGTGCCTGGATAGAACCTGGATCAGACACATTCTTTTGTGCTCTAGCTCCTATACTATTTTCATAGAAACCCTTAACACTTTTACAACATGCCACTTGTATTTTATCAGAGGGCTTTGAGTCTTCTTTCTCTTTATAGATGTTTGCCTGGCTGAATCCCTTCTGTTTCTTGAGACTTCTCTTTCTTGTCATTTCCGGATTTCTGTAACTCTTAATTTCTCCCCTGATGGAGAAGGCAGCTGGAATAGAGAAGGGATCACTAAGAAAATGATGGCTAAAGGAATCAGTCGGGATGGTGTATGTGTGCTGAAAGTAGATAATGGACCAAACATGATGACCTCTCAGTGTCTGTGTTGCAAGCCATAATGCCCCAAAGTAGAGAGAGAGTATGGGGAATATTGTCTGCCATGGAGGCAGGGGGAGGGTCGGAAGGGGGGGTATACCGGGGATATTGGTGGTGGGGAATGTGCACTGGTGGAGGGATGGGTATTTGATCATTGTTGTGTGATTGTAACCCAAACATGTAAGCTTGTAACTTAAAAAAATATATTTCTCTCCTGATTCACTTTCCTTCCTAGGTTCTTTGTAGGTTCCTCCTATTTGGACCTCCTTCCTTAAGTCCAACCTGAGTATCTCCAGCCTATTTCATCCCTTGCCATAAATTTATTCTTATGATACATTTCTTGCACAATCACCAAAACACATATTTTTAATTCTGGCGGTGCCCATTGGATGTACTTACATGGTCAAACAAAATTCAATTTTCTAGCTGCCAAGTTTGACCATTGGACGCATCCAAGTTCCCAAAAGTCTTTGTATACAAAATTTAGCTACTGACTAGCCACGTGGGAGCTCTATCAGAGATCTCTCAGAGATCTCTCAGTGATCTATTTGAGATCATTTTGGAATATAGCCTTTGATGAAAGGCTCAAGTTCATGCTGTTTTGGAACTTGTCACTCCTTTATCCTTCCATATATGGGAAATCTAATCATTCTTTCTCTGTAATGAAACCACTGTCTTTTCTTTCCAGACTATAGCCCCCATCTCCCTTTCCTCTAGAATTTTTTCAGTTGATCCAGACCACAACACCAGGTAACCTAAGTGACTAAACCAGTGAATCTCCTCCTCCTCCTCCTCCTCCTCCTCCTCCTCCTCCTCCTCCTCCTCCTCCTCCTCCTCCTCCTCCTCCTCATCATCATCATCATCATCATCATCATCATCATCATCATCATCATCCTGTTGGCATTTCTCGAGCGGTCTCAGTAATGTCCTAGCTCTGAAATTCCTATGGGCAGAAAACTCTCGGTAGCTTGCCAGGTTCTCTGAGAGGGAAAACTAGGCTAAAATATGTCCTGCGGTCGCAAAGGTTGGTGTTATTGTCTCTGGATGTTGGCCACTGGTGGGATTACACTGCACCGGGGGCAGTCTCTGGGTATGACTGCCTAGCTACTGGAAAATGGGGAACTTGGGTGGAAGAGGCCCAGTCCCTATCCGAGCAGGCTTAGAGGTCTCAGCCTTGGGTCCCACACACCTGGGTTCCTCTGCCTGTTCCTTCATGTGTGAGGCTCGTCCGAACGTGTGGAGAGGGGTATAGAGCATGGCTGTGGCTAGGCTAGAGAGCGACACAGAGAGTCTCTTAACCCCCGCACCTGGCTGTCTTTCCCAGGGCCCCTCAGAGGGGTGAGCCTCAGCTTCCCTCCCTGCTCCAAGCAGAGCTCCCTCGGCCAAAGACCTCCGAAGCCTAGCCACAAACCAGTGAATCTAATTTTCAATATTTATAATTTTAGAGAAGTTGAATGAAGGGAACTTGGTAGTTATTTAAAAAGTTTTACAACCATACAACAAATCTTTGTGGTCAATGAGCTCCAGACGACTGTATGCAAATTTTTGTATTGATCAAATAAACCTCTTTGATAGACTTGAGTAAATGTTTTAAAAAATACTTATCAGAATATTGGTCTTCTTTTTTCGTTATGAGATTCTTTGTCCACTTAAAATATATGCTTTAAAAACATCAAGATATAATTGACATATAACATGTTAGTTCCAGATGTATAGCATATTGATTTGATAATGAGAATATTGGGAAATAATCACCACAAAAGTATAATTAACAGGGCCGGAGCGATAGCACAGCGGGTGGGGCGTTTGCCTTGCACGCGGCCGACCCAGGTTCGATCCCCGGCATCCCATATGGTCCCCCGAGCACCGCCAGGAGTAATTCCTGAGTGCAGAGCCAGGAGTAACCCCTGAGCATCGCTGGGTGTGACCCAAAAAGCAAAAAAAAAAAAAAGTATAATTAACATTCATAACTTCATATGTTTGCAATTTGTTTCATGTGATGAGAGCATTTAAGATTTGCCCTTCCAGCAACTTTAAAACATTCAACATAGTATTAGTATTGTTAAAAAATTTTTTAAATCACCATGAGATAGTCCATTACAAAGCTGTTCATGGTTGGATTTCAGTCATGCAGTGTTCCAACACCCATCCCTCCACCAGTATACATTTCTCAGCACTGATGTCCCCATTTTCCCTCCCACTACCCCCAAAGTTTCCCCCAACAACCTGCCTCTCTGCTCTATGGCAAGAACTCTTCTGCTCTCTGTTTGTCTTTCCCCCTCTCCTTCTCCCTCCTCTCTTTCTCTTTCTCTGTTTGCAATACAGATTCTGAAAACTTATCACGTATATGTCTTTACCTACTTTCAATACTCAGTTCTTATCCTACGTGATCATTTCCAACTACTTTTTTTTTTTTGCTTTTTTTGGGTCACACCTGGCTCTGCACAGGGGTTACTCCGGGCTCTGCACTCAGGAATTATCCTTGGCAGTGCTCAGGGGACCATATGGGATGCTGGGAATTGAACCCGGGTCGGCCGCGTGCAAGGCAAACGCCCTACCCGCTGTGCTATCGCTCCAGCCCCCATTTCCAACTATTATTGTCATAGTGGTCCCTTTTCTGTCTTACTTACCCTCCACCCCACACACACTTGTCAGCACATTATTATAAATCATAGTCACCATGATGCACATCATTCCCTACCCCAGGACATCCTGCTATTATAATGCATATTTCCTCCTTTGACACCTTCACCTATTTGTCCCCACTTCTCAGTACCCAACTCCCACCACTGTTAACCACCAACCAACTCTCTGTATCTATAAATTTTGGTTTCTTTTAGTTATTTTGGTTTTTAGATTTCCACATCCAAGTGAGATCACAGAGCATTTATTCTCTGATGTTACTTATTTCACTTTAGTGTGATGTCCTCAAAGTTGATTCATGTTGTCACAAATACCATTTCTATTCCTTTTTTATGGCTGAATAACTTTCCATTTTGTGTGTGTATATGTGTGTGGTATATTTTATTCCATACATAGGTGTTCAAGTGATTTGCTTATCTTGGTTCCTATACAAAATAATGCAATGTCCACAAGATTACAGTTAGTTTTGAAGGTTAATGTTTCATTTCCTTTGGATAAAATTTATTCAAATCAAATTTTATTTACTTACTTAAATAAAATTCAAACCTGTTTGTAAGCCCCGGAGAAGGTGGTCAGATAGCTCCGAGGTCAGTCGGGTTTGTATTATAAACCACTTTCCACAGACTAACTCCACAAACAATGGAAAGCCCACTCCTCTGAACGCAGGCCTGTCCTCCCTCCACCTCTGTGCCTCAGGACAAGGCAGAAAGAAGGGGTCATGAATCCCACAGTGGGGCTGCTCCTTTCCCAGGAATTCAAGGCCAGTGAGATAATGTCTATGGAAGAGCTGATTCCGGGAAATCAGCAGGGCACAGACAAGGGGCACTCTTGTTATTCCTGGGCCTCCCAGAGCAGCCCAGGTTACCTGGTCCTTTCATCTTAATGGGCAGTTGGTGCCGCCTCTAACTCCTTTCTCCCAGAGTTAAGGTTTTTCTTTAAAGCAATAATTAGCAGGTACTTTCAAACCTCTCCAGTGACTCATTCTTCTTTGAAATACTAACCTGAGGTTGTCTCCTTTAGAGAATAAAATAATGATGATAGCCATTTATTTCATAGCTAGAGCCAGGCCAATTAGCACATGCCCTGTACTCAGAACTTTAAAAAAGCTCCCTAGACTCTTTTAGCTCCAGTGTGAACTGGAAGCCTATTACCGGGGCCTTTCCCTTGGATGCCCTCTGCTTGAGATTTCCCTGCTAGAGGAGGGCTGGAGTGAGGTTTGGAAGTGGAGGCCCTCAGGCAGCATCCAGGGTCCTTTGAACTCTTGCCCACCTCACAGACCAGGGGAAGCTTTTGTGGGTCTCAGGGCTCTATAGAAAGAGTTTGGAAGAGGCTTCTCTATCTTTTCATTTCACAGTGTTTCACTTGTCTTTATGATGTCTCCAGAATAATAGGAAGGGCATTTGTCCACTGAGAACACTGCCCTTTGTACTTTCCTAATTAAAACTTTACTAAGATTTCATTTTAGAACTCGTCCAACTTTCCGTTTTTTCCCCTTTCGCTAATTTTGATCTTCACTGCATCTTCTATTGGCACAAAAGATAGGGAACATCATCGAGACCCAGATGGAGACTAACCAAAGGCATCTTCTTACCAGCGGGCTCACAACTATCATCTGACACATGGAAAGATGCAGGTACAGAAGGAAGTGTGCCTTGAAAAAAGGGCATCAGTTGGGTTTGGGCGAAACTGGGACCCAACCCCCAAATGTCTTGATTATTTTGTTTAATTTTGTTTTCATTTACTTGGTTTATTTTGTTTTATTTACTTTGATTTATTTTTTCCATGTCACAGCTTTAGTCGCCAAAATTTCACTCTATTTTTAGGAACATGGGCAGAGTCAATAGCCTTGGCAAAGTGTTTACATTTCAGGGGAAGTTAGATTCTATTATAATTTGTTTTGGGTTTCAAATCCTTGGTTCGGTCTTCAGTGGGAATGAAGAGTAATGAATCCACTATCCAACCAAGCTCTGACACCACCACTAAGCCTTCTTCTTGGGGGCAGATAGATTTATGTGTTTCCTTTTTTTCTTCCATGGAATGCAAAACAGGACTCGGGAGTCCAAGGAAAATGGAATCTGAGGGCTTTGGAAAAATATGCTTGTATCCAAAATTCTAAACTAGTTTGTGAGTAAAAGATTAAACCAAGTTTCCTAGTTGTGTAGCCAACACAACCGAGACATTATAATATAGGAGTAGATTTGTAAGTCAGAATCTCCTGTGCTATTAACGTTTATCAACAATTTTATCCTCCTAGGTTTGGGCCTATCAGATATGATGCTTAAACATGTATACTTAAGCTTGGTCATCCATAAATAAGACCCAAATTTCCTGAACCTACAGTAGGAAAAACAAATACCTGTTGCCTAAATTAGTAGGAGGGAAAAATGAGATGTTACATGTAAGCTCTATTCAGCACACAGCAAATAGCCTACAGCAATCCTTTTTCATTGCTAGCATTGGCTTTTCTTGTGTGTTTCTTCATTTTAAGAATGAATTTGTGATCCAGCGAGTGAACGAGATGTAGTGGGAGCAGGCTGGTGTGTCTGTGATCTCTGCTTTCTTTGCTCTTCTTTCAAAATGCTTTTCTTACATTCGAGGGCTTTCCCTGAGCCTTCGTCACTGTTTACTCATGTGAAGGACTCTCAGATTTATTTTCTCTCCAATAGACAAGGACACCAAGGACAGTCTCTCCCTTTTCCTGGCCAGAAGAAATCCAGTTGGAGGCGACAGCTTACCACTTCCATGCTTGTAAATGAGAGCAGCACTCTTCCCTCACCGAGGGCTAAGTTATTCTGAGGCTATAAAAAGATCCCTGTCCACTTCAAAGGGTTTTTTATCAGCTCATCCAAACAGATCCTGTTCAAGTCTTCTCATTTTCAAAGGCAGAATGAAACCCCTTGGCTGAACCCCTAGCTAGGCTTTTACCTTCCTTAAAATATCTTTAACTTCAATTAAACTGATCCCTCTTGGCTTTTTCTTGCAACTAGGTTGTCTTCACAGCATTCCTCAGCGCTCTGTGTCTCACCTCCACCCCTTCAATCTAATCTCTGATATGTCATCCTGATGTGCAGGTCAATTTGCGCAGGGTCCAGCAGTGGGACCCAGCCAGACCTTGATGCTATGGGGCCTTTCAAATCTACTCTTGTTTCAGAACACAGGCTGCCCTAAACCACTTCCGTGCCTTTGAAAGTAGGGCTGTAAATTAAGCTTTGACTTGGAAATTAACAGCCTGACTGTCTAGCCTTCTTTCTGTCACAGACTCCATGTATAAATTTGGTCAAGTCTGTGTTTCGTTTTCTTGTACTTAAAATGAGGGTGCAGGGGTCGGTGGATGGGGAAACAAGCGTAGCTGCTCACAGTGATCTAGGGCTTGCTCTAATTACCTGTCTCTAAATCTATCTCTCGAGTAGAGAGTATGCTCCTTGAGGGTAGTTGAAGATTTTCATCTCTTCATGGAATTGCTTAGAAAATTGAATGTAGGTACCTGAACTTGCTTGTGGTATGCCTTTTCATCTTATTCATTTCTACTTATCAGTGCCAGATATCACTTCTGTGCTTCCTGAGCATCTTCTAGCTCCATGTTCACCCAAATTCTATCAAGGCAACAGGTTCCAGGTAATTTGTTCAAACTAAATACCAGCTTCCACATACTCACTAGTTCTTGCTACCTCTTCCAGGACCACACTGCTGGTTGAAGTTTCTGGTTTCCTCTGTGACAACGGAAAGGTTTAGATGAAAAATTTTAGAAAGGCAGGAAATAACTCCCATGTGGGTGAACGATGCCTAAGTGGAGAGAAGAAATAAAGTGTCTTCAGATAAGTTCTTGAACTTTCTTTTACTTTTATTTGTGCAAATATCTCTTTTGTCTGTAAGATGTGTGCGTAGATGTCAAGTTTGGATAATAACCTCCAAACCCTTGGGTGTCTCTGAAACATGAAAAAACAATGGATGGATTGATAATTGCTATGTCTAAATGTATCCTTCTGGCGCTTGTATATTGTTATCATAGTCTCTCCACCAGATATGCTACTAAGATATAGGACCTCTCAGATCATGAGAATAGGTGCCATAGTGATAATATATGAGACTTATAAAGAGGTTCACGGGAAATCTTTAGCCCCTTCTATCATGTGAGAACACAGAAGGCATTAGTCATGAATCAGAAAGCAAGTTTGCTCTAGAAGGTGACATTGTTCTTGAATTTCCAGGCTTTAGAAGTGTGAAAAATAAAATCCTGTGGTTTATAAGCATCCACTCTTTGGTTTTTGTTATAGCAGCCATATGCTCTTAGGAATAATGATGAAAACTTTTGATTCTTATTCCTTGTCTCACATTTCCTTCCCTTCGCTCTTGTTGCCTAGGGCTGCCCATCCCTAGGGCTAAACTATTAACAACCAAAATTCTCCTCAGATCAGATCTGTTTTCTGGGGAGCCCAAGTTAAGATTCTGTGTGTCCCAGTCACCTGCCAAATTCTCTTCATTTTTATAGGTTCTCAGAAAGCTGGATGGAGCTGGAAAGGAGAATGCTATTTGCTTAAATTATTAGATAATGAAACAAGGTCCAGAGAAAAGAAGTGAACTGTTCAAAGTTCACTCCGTCACCACTACTAGAATATAAAGCTCTTTTTGAGTGTTGTTGTTGGGGAGTCATAGAATGGGGAGATAGTATCAACAACAGAGAGGGTAGAACTCCCCTTTTGTTGGACTCACCCTGGCCTGACTGGTAAAGTGCCAGGGGAGATCTGGACTCATGAAAGTCTGCACAAGCTCTTGCACAGTGAAAATGTTAAAGTTCTAAACTCCACTAGGTTCTTAGACTCACTGTCTATTCTCACAGAAAAAAATTCAGAAGACAGTGGAGCAAATGTTTTTATTTAAAAAAAATATGAGGCAGGAGAGAGAAAAGAGACGCCCCCAAGTAAAATCAAAAGAATTACACAGCCTAAGTTTGGACGAATGTTGGCCTCAAAATAATGTTTGTTGGAATGTACACCTAGATGAGAGGGGTCTGGCTGACTACAAGATGGAGTGTGGACCACTTGATTCTGCTATGATGGTTTTATAGGCATTTTCCCAGCTGCTCCTGGCTTTGGATTTTTGGTAGATAAGATTCCATTGCTAGAACACTGCCTGGGAAAGAGGACTTTGAGTTTAGCCTATACAATCTTTTTATTCCCACTCTATTTAAACACCATGGTTTACAAAGTTGTTTATGTTGATTTGTGATAGGCCTTCAATAGTCCTACACCAATCCCACCACCACTGTCACCTTCCCTTCACTATTGTCTCCATTTTCCCAACTACCCCTCCCTCAAGACTGCCTCTATAGCAGACCCACAGTCACTGGCACTGTCATTCCGTTGCTCATAGATTTGTTCGAGCAGGCACCAGTAATGTCTCTCATTGAGAGACTTATTGTTAGTGTTTTTGACATATCCAGTACACACGGGTAGCTTGCTAGGCTCTGCCATGCGGGCTCGATACTCTCGGTAGCTTGCTGGGCTCTCCGAGAGGGGTGGAGGAACCCACAGTAATTTATTTTATATTGCTCATTACCACAGGATGATCAAAAAATACTTCTGCAGAAGAAAATTTGTGAAAATTGGTGTATCTCCACCAGGGGGACAGGAAGTCCTTGTTTTGGGGTTTACTAAGCTGTTGTTGTAAGTTCAGCCTTCTGTGTTTATGTTTTAATTAGTTAAGATTTGTTGGCTTATGCATTATGTCCCATCCAATCTGGTGTGTTCCTACTGGGATGTCAGTGTTGTAGAGTTTGGACATGTTGCTCCAGAAAACCCAGAATATTTTATTGGGCAGTCAGGCTGGAGAAATTGTGAGTCCTATTCAGTCCTATGAGGGTATTTTCTTTCCGATAAAGTATTTCCTTTCCAAAAAGGGGTCCAAAATTCTAACTTTCTGCTTACCTCCATACTACTCTGAAGTCTTGGGAAAGAGGATGGGAAGAGATGAAAAATGTCTCTCTTTGACTTGTGATTGGTGTTTGAATAATTGAAAGCTCTCCAGTAATGACCATCAAAGTGGAACTTCTCGTTCCTTGCTTGTCCTTGCATTGAGCAATTAGTCAACAATGTAGGGCAGTGTAGGCAAAACAGGGGAAATATTTTGTAAAGGAAGTCCATCTGCTTTTGATAAGAAAATTCTTGAATGGGAGTATAAGTCCAGAAATCTGCCATGCCATACTTCTCAACTTTGGAAACAATGCAAAATATAATGACATCTTCATTTTCTCATCTGGGTTTAACTGTTATCCTAGTTAAAAACAAGAATCTGGAAAATACCTTTTGAAGGTCCCCAAAGAGCTAACAAGAGAATCATTGTGACTAGCACCATCTGAGCTCCTTCCTCCTTTTCCCAGGGATGAGACTAACAATTGTCAGTATGAGGGTTTGTCCACACACTGGTATCTGTTCCTAGGATAAGAGAAGCAAAGAGAACAAGGAGTCTATAGAAATGAAGAGTGGAGGGGAGCTTGGGATTCATATAGTTAAACATCTTACTTTACTCAGTCTCAGAAACCAGAGACCCGAAGGTCACATGACCTCACCAAGGTCAGACAGCTGACTGGAGCAGCTATAGATTTTGAAATAGCTTATTTTTCTAAATTACAGGGTTAATTTAAGAAAAATTAAAACAAACCTAACGTTTTCCAGAAGACTGAATAGAGAAAGGACCAGAAGACAGATTATCTCTTTTCCATCTTCTCCAATCCTAGGACAGAAGTGGAAGACATAGTTCTGTGTTTCTCCTTTTCATGACACGCTAAATTTTAGAATGTCTGGGGCTGAAACACCAACGTGGTTCATTCTGTAGTTTCTTTCTGAGCCCTGGTGAGAAAGAGATTGATCGAAGGGAAATGTAGAGGGTTATGGAAACATGTACGGTTAATCTCAATCAAGAGCCATTTTACTAACATGGGAGCTTGGGCAGTTCATGGAACTATTTTTAAATATTTAATTTCATATCCCTAAAGATAAGAGAATGTAATTTATTAAATAGTAAAGAGTGAGATATGAAGTTATATATACTGGACTGTATCAGTTGGCACCTTAGAAAAAAAACAAACTACAATATTTTGAATCAGTAAAGTAAGCTTAGGATACTTTGATGAGGATTTAATAAAGGACTTTTACATAGGTGTGAGCAGACTTTAGATAAATCACACACATAGAGAAGTATCTCAGCATGAATATTTAGAAGGGAGTGGGGAAGAGGGGTCCTTCACCAAGGTAAATGGATGAGAATAGGGCATGGTTTCCAGAATCTGGAAGGACATTATTATTCATAATAAACCATATTAGATATGGGCCAAAAATTTGTACAGAGGTTAAGATTGTTTCCTTGTATATGACTAACCCTACTTTGATCTCTGATACTGCAGAAGTGGTCCCTGAGCACCGGATCAGGAGAAATACCTGGGCACTGCCAAAAACTTAACACCTTTCCCCTGCCACAAAAGAACTTAGTAACAGCTGCTGGTTTTCAATTAGAGAAAGTGTCTAACGCAAGGTAGCCCCGTAGATAAGGTGCCAGAGAAACAAATATCCTGACCTCCCTTTCCTCCCCAACTCTGATCTTCTGCCAGCTCCCTATTGGTTGAATCCAGGTGGGAGTTGGAATACATGGGAACCATGACCCGTTGAAGTCCATAAAGCTCAGCCTCCCAGTGCAAAGAGCTGGGTGGAGATAGACAAGGAATGGACTTGGAAAGGCTAATTAAAGATATCTGCAGAAAAAAATGTTTTATTATGAGGTACTTGCATAGGGTAGTGGATTTTTGTTGGGCTCCAGAAAAAAATTACAACTGAAACTATTATTCTTCCAAATGCTGTTAGTGTTATGGGTGGAACACAGGCAGCTGGAGCCCTATGTAAGACTTGCTTATTTGTTTGTTTCTTTCCTCTTTTAAAAATTCTCTTTTTTTAAAACCCAGGTTATACCTCCTTCTCCCAAATATCAGAGTCTATTATTAGTCTGTTCTGGATATATATTGATCAGGCAACTTGTCCACATTCTAGACAATTCACAAGGGTGGTGGCAATTGCAGAGCTTTCTACAGAATGGACTTTCTACAGAGTCTTTGTAGCAACTGCAACATGGTTCAACTCCTGCTTGTGCCCCGGGGTGCTTCCTTTTCTCCTTCCTACTGGAAAAGAAGGGATAAAACGCCTCTCTTAATTGTTTATACTAAGAATGACCATCTGAATGCAGATGGTCAGCTCCATGTCTACTTCCTGGACTTCCTGACCTGTGATGCATATAATATATTGTTTCAATTGAAATGCATAACTGTGATAAACCCAGCCATGCAAATTAGGTATGGCTGTACAGGTTGTACGAAGTCGTGTGGAAGCATCCATCCAAGGAAGTAAAGTGAGTGCTGGGATACAATCTGCCCAACACTCCCTCAGCTCTTTGCCCTGGTAATGGGCGGTCTTTTTCTAATTTGCACAACTTCTGTATGGGCTTCTGTAGCCTTGGCTTTAGGCACTTCATTTTCAGTGAAGTGTCCCCAAGGATGACAGAGGAAGGAAGAACAAACTGTCTGGGATAAAGTTGCAACATCCTCTAGAAAATTAAATTCTGAGAAAATGTCATTGAGGGTAAAAAACAAACAACAACAACAAAACCCCTCCTCAATTGACCTTAAGGAAATGAAATTGTCTTGCCCCACTGCATCCCAGTTGGTTTCATTCTTCAGTGTGTGGCCTGTGAGAGATGACTTATAGAATCAAGGGGTGGGATTCTTATCTAATTTGAACTGGAATCCTATTGCATCAGAGATTTCTTTCTCCCCCCCCCCCCGAGATTAAGAAGCCACTTCCGCTTTTCCACAGACACTGGAGGGAAGATCTCTAAGAACATAATATCCATAATCTCCATTTTTATAAGGAGAGGAGAGAGTGACGTTCTCTGTAGCTCCTACGTTATAGGTCTCAGTCCAGACTCTCGAATTCCAGACCAGCGTCCTGATCACAGCCTCCAGAAGGCTTTAGTCCCACAAAGCCTGTGAATCTTCTCTGCATGGCAGAGGCATGTGGAGGGAAGGAGGTGAAGGAGGGGGAAAGACAGGTTTCCCAGCACACCCAGCGCCCCTTCTTGACATCCGCGTGAGGGTTGTGGGAGTGAGCGTCCTTCCCTCCCTGTTTGGCTCCAGTTAAACTTCTCAGCTCCCAGGGCCAACACTGTGGAGGCTCCAGGCAGCAGGCGGTGCATTTCCTTTGATGTTGCTCCAGGCAGAGGAGGCTGCTCTCCTTGACCAGTGGCTGGCGTCCGACTTCATGTAGACATTTCCCATCTTCCCTTTCTGTAAAACATTCCTGCAGGAGATAAAATGTAGAGCTCCGGCTTGCCAAGAACATCCCACAGCTCATCTCATAAATCCCACCAAGCCTCCTTCTGGTAGCATGTCAGGGCCAGTCCTATAGGCCTGGGGTAGAGCAGGAGTCAGGGATGGTCCTGCCCGGGGCCCGTTGGCACAGCTACTCTGCACCCCTAGGAGTGTGTGTCAACTGCTCCTTCCTCCCCTCTGAACTTGAAGTCACCACGGTCCCACAGGCAACTATTACCTCCAGACATAATTTATATTTGTGCTCTCTCCCTTTCTCCACCCCACCTGCCATTCCACCCTGCTTTGTCATTCTAAGTTTATATTAAGTGCAAGCTCTTTCTAGTCCCTGGTTCAGAAATCTCAGGCCAGGCTCATGCCTCCATGCTCAAATCACAAGACTGAGCCTTTACAGATGAACGCTTGTCCTCTGAGTGAGCTTGAGACTGGGGCAGTTATTTCCACTATGCCGAGTGTCTCTACTTGCCTTGAAGGGAGATTAGAACTCAGGGTCGGTGGGGTGGGGGGGGTGCAGAGCAGGTGGGAGGTATTTCCATCTGCTCTTTCAATTCTCCGCTCTGCAATACTGGACTTCCCTACAAGTTGCTTCTGGTCTTATCTGGTGTTAAATTCAGCCAACATAATCTAGTTCTCTATTTCCAAAATGCCTTTTAAAAATAATCTTCCTTGCTCTGGGTATCCAGGTGTTCTTCATCAAGCCATCTGTCAAAGTTGTTTCTCTTGTAACTCTCTATTTATCTATGCTCCACCTGCTTCCCTCACGTACTCTGTCCTTCCCTCCTGTACTCCTGTACTCTGTCCTTTCTCTTCTCTTCCAGTTTCTTCCGCTCACAGGACAATAGATAGCAGAATTTAATGAAGAGGGTTACACTGAGAGCTAAACACTCGGAAGCACACAGAAGAAGACCCCGGGGAGTGGGGACAGAACCCTTGCCTGTTGGCATTCCGAGAGCAGGTTTTTTTCCCCAAAGCTACAGATAAATCCCACAGGTGCCTTACTCTCCAACCGATGTTCTTTCTATCTCACATTGCTCTTTTCTTCCTTTGTTTTTAGGAATTAATCTCTAATCATCACTATTTTGCACAAACTTCTTTCTTCGCTCTTTTATGCATCTACCTGTATCCCAGTTCTGGGAATCCTTGTAGTGGGAGATGACAGGAGAAATCCCAGGGATCAGCGGGAAGTCTTTTGCTTGGTCATCAAGGTGATAGGATTTGAAATTTAGTTCCCAAACCAAGTTCCAAACTCCAAAGTTTTGCATTATTGATATGAGTAACACAAATATGGATCCTGGACTCACTTCTTTAAATTACTGAATGGGTGACTTTTTCTGCTTGGTATTTGAGTAGAGAAAAATAGAAAACGACTCTCTGGAGAGAGGGAATTTCACTGGGACCTTCACCTGGTCAAGGTGGGAGATGGGATGGGATAGCAAACCCATCCAAATACTTGGAGATTTCCAAATTTCCAGAAAATTCATTTTCACTGGGAGCACCAGCTTCCTTGACCCCCTCTATCTACTTCAGAAACTGCTCTGCTTTCAGTGTGATCTACATGTGTCAAGACAATGGAACAGAGAGAAATCTTCCTGTCTGGGGGGGGGGCGTCCAAGAATCCAGTAAGTGTTGCTGCAGAACAGCTCTTTGTTAGTGGTTCTGCCTATGTGATCAAGGCAAGCTCACTTGTCAGGAAGTTCCACTCTAATTTGATCCGATGTCTTTTCTTTTTTGATCCAATGTCTTTTAAGAATTTTTTTCCTGGATCTTTATCAACCCTAACATACTATAGGTTATTTCTCTCCAGAGGCTGAATTCCATGTTACCTAGGGAAAAGCAGCAGAACTTGCAATTTTGGGATCCAGAAGCTTCTGAGAATGTGGCAAGCTTTGGGGGCTCCTGCATTGTAGGGTGACTGCAGCCAGCAGGCAAGCTCCCTGAAAGGTAAGACATTGGCATCCCTGAGTCTGGAGTCTGCAGGTAACCCGTACTTTTGAGTTACACTGATTTGCACTGGAATTCCAAAATTCCTTTCCCAAATCACTTCCTATCTTTGTGGTCTGGGACAAGCCACTACAGGGTTCAGGGTTTTATTGGTCACATAATATTGATCTCAGCACCATTAAGAGGAGCAAGTGAGTCTTAATTGCCTGGAGTTATGTCTGGCCCCCAGCAGGTGCCAGTAAATTTCAGTTTTGTGGCCTCCAATTCCATTTCAGTTTTGTGACCTATACCCTCTCTAAAAACATCCTGAATTATTTGGACTCCAACACATTCAGATAATTAAATCATATCACATTTTTGTGTTTAGCCTCTGAAGATTCATGGACAAAGTCAGCAGAACTAGATTACAATGCTTAAGGACAATTTAAGAGTTCAGAGAATTTGGGTTAGAAATCTCAATGCCTGGATTATTCCCTGTTTTTTATTTTTCCTTCCCTGTTGTCACCCAGGCAAGCATCATAATGTGGAGGTCCCAACAGCTTTACTTCCCTCTCAGTTTAAGGATTTCTAGATGGTTAGTGACTCAGATTTCTCCTGCAAGCTATTGACTAAACAAAGAAAGATTTGTTAAGGCTTGATCTACTCTGGCTGGGCAAAATTGGAAAGTGGAATAAGGCACCGTAGAAAATATTTTTAAGTAGTTAACCTTACTTAAGCATGCAGAAGGACCCTAAACAAAAGTTTATGATTATTGCTTGCAGGTGGGATTTTCTGGGTGAAGGCTATTTTGTGTTAATTGGATATAATCCTTGACTCCCAGGGAGTTTACAATGTAATAAAAATGGTAAGACATAAAGCTGTACATGACTTTTTGTTCTCACCCAATCCTTAACTCAGTCCACCAGACATTTGGTAATCTGGCTTTTGCCTGCTCTTCTTTCCTCTCCCATATCTGAGAGACACCTTATGTGGCGTTCCCAGCTAACTCTCATTTATCTTCCAGAAAGTTATCCCTAATCCTGATCCTTCAGGCCCCTCAAGTTCTTCTGCTATTCTCTCTTGTTGTCACAACAGTGTTTAGATCATGGATATGTAATGCTATTTTCTGTTTTTCCTTTTTTTTTTTTAACTTTACCTCCATCGGAGGACAGAACTATCGCTGTCATTCTGGTTGACCACAACAGAATTTGCCATTAGAGGAATTTAATGGATATTTTTTGCTGTATGAATGAAAATGAAAGGCTGAATTCCATGGGAGGAGTCCATGGTCAGATTCGGCAACAATGCTGGCTCCCTGGCAATGCCAGATAGATTGTTTGACCAGTTAGATAGAGTGGAATAGATGAAGCATCCTTAGGGTTCAAAGATGTGGAGGTCACAATAAACTGGGAAGGTGTTCTGGCTGCAGATCATACGCGGGTGTGGGTTCCTTCATTCCTCTCACATTCCTGTTCATCAGGGTTTCAACCTACAGACGACTCTGCCCAGATTCTTAGGATGTTTCCACAGTGTAGAATACCTACGTGAATAAGGGCTGCCACCATCATCATACTAAGTTTATCCAGCAGCAGATGCTGTGGGTATCGGCGGCATTTATTCATTTCTTATCATGGCAAGGTCTGGGTACATATTCTCGCAGCTGCTCTCCAGTCCGTTCTTAGGGTCATACTTTAGGGATGGTGCTAATCCTCTTTCTCATTTACAGTGGACAGCTAGCAG
The DNA here is from genome assembly GCF_027595985.1 of Sorex araneus. Lineage (NCBI taxonomy): Eukaryota > Metazoa > Chordata > Mammalia > Eulipotyphla > Soricidae > Sorex > Sorex araneus. The sequence goes on along the minus strand of NC_073313.1, from coordinate 250,433,764 downwards.
TTGGTATGCCATTTTAGAAGCTTCGTGCCTTGGGAAAAATCCATAATGCTCTGGGGAGCAGACCCTTGAATACTTTTTATCTTATTATAAAGATCTTATATTAGGTCCAATGCTAGGTGGGACTTTGAGTACTGTGGGCAGAGTCGGTAGCAAAAGAGTTCAGAAAATATAAACGGAAGAGCGTATATGAACCTTAACTGCAGAAAGGGCAGTCTAAAACAGGAGCAGGACATCTGAGATATTCTAGATCTCCTTTCCATCATACACTAAAAATGTACTAGAGTGTCATTTAATCTGAAACTATGAATATTGAGTTTTTTCTTTGCTAGTTACTCTTCCTTATCACTGCATCGCTGTCATCCCATTGGTCATTGATATACTCGAGCAAACGCCAGTAATGTTTCCATTTGTCCCAGCCCTGAGATTTTAGCAGCCTATCCATACTCATTTTTCCCAACAATTGGAGGTTCTTTTCAGGGTCAAGGGAATGAGACCTGTAAGTTTTTACTGTATTTGGCATATTGAATATGTCACGGAGAGCTTGCCAGACTCTTCGGTGCAGGCGGGATACTCTCAGTAGTTTGCTGGGCTCTCCAAGAGAGACATATATTACATATATAATTTTTCCCCTTTATCATGATATGCCACGTGGCCACTTCGCGGTCCAGAAATATGTTCGCTCCTGTGTGACGCTTGGCCTGAACATGTGGAAAGCAGCCTGGAGCATGATGGCGGTGGGGTAGTGGAGGTCGGCTGCCAGGGCTGGGTCCCTTGGGGCAAGGAGGGCTCTCAGTCACCCCACTCTGGGGCACCCCTGGTGTGGAGTCTGGTGGCATGGTTATCTTGAACTCAGTTGTGATCTTGGACTCTGAGCTCAATGGGACCCGGGAGCAAAAATCCTCTGCCTGCTTCCCCCAATCTCTGAAGACCCAGGGGTCACACCCATAAGCCACCTCCTGCCAGCACCAATAATTTCCTCATCAGCCACCCTACTCTTCCTTAGCTCTGTGAAAATTGGCATGATTATCATTATATAAACATTTTAATTTAAATATAATTGACATATAACAAGCTACTGTATTTAATAAGAAAAATGAATAAGTTTTGACATATGGATTTTCTCATGAAATTATGCTTCAGGATAATTTTCACACATTTTCCCCCCCTCAAATATTTCCCTATTTCCTTTGTAGCTTGCCTACTGTATCTCTCCGTCACATCATTCTTAAGTTACCACAGATATTTGCATTTAAAACATTTTATATAAATGAGTTCTTATAGTATTTAGTCTTTGTTTCTAGTTTATTAAAAAAAATCTCAGTTTTTGAGATTCATTAATGTTTACATACGAGTATATCAGTAGTTTATTTTTACTGCTGGACAACGGTACTTCAAATGGTTATTATGTTTGTCTATGTGTTCATCTACAATGGACATTTGGATTCTTTCTCGCTTTTATTTTTGGTTGCAAATGATGCTGCTATAAACATTTGTATATGTCTTTAAATGCACATATGCTTTATCTCCAGTAAATACCTAAGAATTGAATGACTGTATCATGCTTACCTTTTAAAGAAATTGCTACACTGTTTCCTAGTGATTACACCATTGATAGATACCAGCAGAGTATGAAAGTGCCAGTTCTTCTAAATCATCAACAACACTAACTATGACATTCTACTCATTCTAGTTATTCTAGTGGACATACACTAACTAGTGACCTTGTATGTCTTTTTAAGCACCTAAGATTTTCATTTGAATACCTTCTTTGGTAAAGTAGCTTTCAAAACTTTTCTTTTTGTTTCTTGCGGCGGGGGTCGGGGGACCATACCTGGTGGCACTCAGGGCTTATTCCTGACTCTGTGTTCAGGGATCCCTCCTGATGGAACTAGGGGGACCATATGAGGTACAAGGATTCCAATTCAGGTCAGCTGCATTTAAGATAAAACCGTTATGCTATGCTATATTATTTCTTTCGTCCAGGAGAGCTTATGGTTTCTCTAACAAATTGCTTTCTTGTTTCTGGAAATCAAGTTCAGAGATAATGGAAGACTGGGGTGAGCCTTCACATTTCTGGAGATCAAATCACAGAGATAAATGATGACCAGGGTAAGCTCCTGATTAGTGTGTGCAATTACCCTTGTCAGTTCCTCAAAGTGGCTGTCATGCCTATCTACCTACAATTGATCTGTTCATTCTGGGAATTAACCCCTGCATCCCTGAATCTTAGAAAAACCAAAGAACCTAGGGCACAATAAGATTTAGCTCTATTGGTCCAGGGAGAGATAACGACAGTGTCCTCTATTGCAATGCCAGTAGAGTCATTCCACTTCTGTCTCATTGAAGGAAAGAGAGTGTGTAGGGCTCACAGATGAATGTGGGTACTAGTAGCTTGATTTGGGTGATGTTAATGTTGCGCCAAGCTGATTTCACCGGGGCACCTCACGGGAGCAGGTGTTGTCCCTCTGCCTGCTCCTAATGAATTCTGGCTGAAAAACCCAGGTATGTGGGACGAGTGACTGAAAACTCCAGACCTCAGGGAGCTGGTAATGGGTCACTCCTTCCCATCTCCCCACCCTTCTAGAGTCTTGGTTGTCATGCCCACAAACTGCCTTTGGGTGCCATTTAAGCGAATCAATGGCTATGATCCAGAGACTCACAAATGAATCTCAGAACAGAGCAGCTCACTGCAAGGATAGCTCCGGACCCCAATTATTTAAAATCTTAGAATTCCAGGAGCGTGCAGCCATGGCCATGAGACCTCTCATACTATTTTTAAACTTTTGTATTGAATCACTGTGAGATAGACCCTTACAGACATCTTATACTATTCATAACAAGCAATACAAAATAAATTATGTAGCAACGGCCTGTGGGGCAGGCTTGAGTGGTCGTGGTAAAATTCACAATAATAGTGGTGGGAAGGTGTAATAGTGGTGGGATTGGTGTTGAAATATTGAATGTAATCAAATATTGTGAACAACTTTATAAAAATAAAATTTTTAAAAAATAAAAAAGAGAGTGTATAGGGAAAAACAAGAAGATTGATTGAAGTGACTGTACACACTAGAGAAATGGATATGTGTATTTTTAAAGGACAGTCTAGTCTGGTCAGCTGATTCTTGGAACAAAAATTGTTGAAGAGGTAGTTAAGGAAGATGGATTTGCATAAGGGGCTGGGTACAGATAGCTTGATTTGGGTGATGCTAATGTTGCACATGTGTTTAACTTGCTCAGACATTGCACACATCATTAGCATTTAACTATGTAGTTATGGGACATGAGAATTAATATGTATTTGGAGCTTAAAGAGGAGAAAAATGAAAATAGGGATGGGGTTTTATTTTTGAGCATGGTCCAGTCACTGGTTAAAATTGGTTTTTTAATTTCTTCTGAAAGACTCTGTAGCTGGGGTCTCAAAGTATTTTATCTTTTAGACATATTTAATATTTTTGTTTGTTTTTTACAGTAGCTCTCCTGCCTTGTCAAAATATAGTCCATTTGCTGTTTTGTTTGAGGGCTATACCCAGTGGTGCTCAGGGCTTACTCCTTACTCTGTGCTCAGAGATCAGTCCTGACGGGCTCGGGGCACCATATGGGTGCTAGAGATCAAAGCCAGGTCAGCAGTGTACAAGGAAAGTCCCTTAACTGCTGTACTCTCTCTTCAGCCACTGTATCTATATCTGAACTCTCTCATCTGTTTCATTGATATTGTCTCCATCTTTCTGCCAGTACTATTTTGAGTTGATTATTTTGGCTTTATGCAAGTAGAAATTAGGTAGTGGAAGATCTCTAAGTATAGGTCCCCAACACCCTATGATGATCTCTAGAGCTAGCTAGGAATGACACCTGAGTGCAGAACCAGGAGAAAGCCCTGAACACAGTTGGGTGTGGCCACACAAAATTAAATAATATCTTGAACAGAGTTCTTGGAGAGAAATTCACAATATTGAGTGCTTATGCATACATACTTATGTAGGTATTTAAAAGAACATTACTTAAGCTAGTAATCTAAGCTTCTACCTAAGACTAAAGAAAAGAATAGTATAAATATGATTGTATTTGATAAGTATTTTAAAAGGAAAAAATACATATACAATATAAAAGTAGAAGTACACAAAATTGAAAGCAAAAGAATGAAATCAAAAGACTTATTGAAATGTCAGTAAAACTGATTAAACTCTAATAAGACTGAAAAGGAAGAAAGGGGAATAAAAGAAATTATATTAGAAATTAAATCGAAGCTCTAATTATATACCCCCAGCTATTGGAATGATTATAACAGACTGCCATAAACATAAACTTAAAAACTGTATTTGAATTTATAGATGAAATAAACCTATTACTTGGAAACTAAAACCTAATAAAACTCAACCCAATAAAATATATAACACAAAGCCCTAAATTATTCTTTTTGAATAGAAAAAGACGAGATTTGTTGAAAAAGAACTAACTATAAATTTTAGAATTGAAAATTCAATATTTGACATTTAAAATTTTCTAAACTTAACATAGTGGACACAGTAAAACTTATTAAAACTGAAAACAAATTAAGGACTTCATTATTACTTTCCTTCTTTCCCATGTTTAATGTTTCAGGTAGTTTTCGAGTTCCAAGTGGTGTTTCTTTTTCTTTTACAAAAGCGCCTTATTTTTTTTGAAGGCTAGATCAATGATAATGAATTGCTTTTACGGCTGTTTATATGGAAATATATGTCTCCTTCAAATATGAATGATAACCTATCTGTCTAGAGTATTCTTGGATGGAGGTCTTTGCCATTCATTACTTTGTATGTATTATGCAGACTCTTGTCCTCGGAGTGTCTGTGGAGAAATCTATAGATAGTTATTATTTGATTTTTTCTTGAAGTTTCTAGGATTTTTTCCTTCATCACTTTTTTTTTGTCATTTTAATTATAATGTGTACATTTTGGGGTCTTGTTTTGCTTGGAAGGCTGAGCTTTCTCCATCTGTGCATCTAACCCCGTTCTCAGTTTTGGGAAGTTCTTAGTTATTATTTCTTCAAATGAGAATTTTACCCCTTTCTATTCCTATCCTTTTCTATTTTCTCCTTCTGAGAATGTTGTTTCACTTGATGCAATCCCATACAGTTCTTACATGATCCTCATTATTTCTAATTCTTTATTCTTGGTGGTGCTTTCAGTTTCCATAACTTTACTTTCAAGTTTATTGATTCAGTTTTTGGTTTCTTTCATCATCCTTCTGTTGAGCCCCTCTATTTTCTATTTTAGTTCAGCTACTGTAGTCTTGGACTGGAGCGATAGCACAGCGAGTAGGGCATTTGCCTTGAAGGCGGCTGACCCGGGTTCGATTCCTTCGTCCCTCTCGGAGAGTCCGGCAAGCTACCAAGAGTATCTCGCCCACATGGCAGAGCCTGGCAAGCTACCTGTGGTATATTCGATATGCCAAAAACAGTAACAACAAGTCTCACAATGGAGATGTTACTAGTGCCCGTACAAGCAAATTGATGAACAACGGGACGATAGTGCTACAGTGCAGTGCTACTGTAGTCTTTAGCTCTAAGATTTCTGTTTAGACTTTTTCTCAGACTTTTATAGTTACTCTATATTAATATTGCTTTCCATTAATCATCACAAGGACTTCTTTGTAGCTTCTTCAGGTAGCTTGCATGGCTCTGTTATATTAAGAGTTCTTTACAGGCTAATGTTTTTACCTATTGTTGTGGTTGAATTTCTCCCCTCTCTCCATAATATCCAGTGCTTTATGAAATCATACCTAGAGGTTGAGGGCCTGTGTTTGAGCAAATCCTGTGGATTCTGAATTTCTCACAGTTGTTCACCACCAAGCATAGCACTCTGTTGAGCCTGCCTAGAGAAAACCAGGAAGTTTTCTTTTTTTTTTTTCGCTGAATCACCATGAGCTACACTTACAAAGCTTTCATGTTTGAGTTTCAGTCATACAATGACCCATCCAGCCATCAGTGTACAATTTCCACCGCCAATGTTCCCAGTATCCCTCCCCCGCTGTATGGCAGACGGTTTCCCTCTTACTCTCTCTCCTTAGCGGCATTATGGTTTGTAATACAGACAAAGAGAGGTCATCATGTTTGGTCCTTTTTCTACTTTCAGCACACATATCCCATTCCAAGCGATCCCTCCAACCCTCACTGACTTAGTGATCCCTTCTCTATTCCCGCTGCCTTCTCCCCCAGCTCATAAGACAGGCTTCCAACTATGGAGCAATATTCCTGGCTCTTGTCTCTACTGTTTTTGGGTGTTAGTCTCATATTATGATATTTTATATTCCACAAACGAGTGTAGTCATTCTATGTCTGTCCCTCTCTTTTTGACTCATTTCACTGAACATGATACTCTCCATCACCATCCACTTACAAGCAAATTTCATGACTTCATCTTTCCTAACAGTTACATAGTATTCCATGTGTAGATGTGCCAAAGTTTTTTAACCAGCCATCTGTTCTCAGGCACTCAGGTTATTTCCAGATTCTGGCTATTGTGAACAGTGCTGCAGTGAACATACAGGTGCAGATGTCATTTGTACTGTGCTTTTTTGCATCCTTGGGGATATTCCCAGAAGTGGTATTGCAGAGTCATACAGAAGCTCAATTTCTGATTTTTGAAGCAATGTCCATATTGTTTTCCAAAAAGGCTGGGCCAGTTGGCATTTCCATCAACAACGAAAGAGAGTCCCTTTCTTTCCACATCCATGCCAGCACTGGTTGTTCTTGTTCTTTTTGGTGTGTGCCAGTCTCTGTAGTATGAGATGGTATCTCATTGTTGTTTGATTTGTATCTCCCTGGTGATTAGCAATATGGAGCATTTTTTTCACACACCTGTTGGCCATTTGTATTTCTATTTTGAGAAAGCTTCTGTTCATTTTTTTCCTCCCCATTTTTTTTTGATGGGGTTGGAGGTCTTTTTTCTTGTACAATTCTACTAGTATCTTGTATATCCTGAATATTCGCCCCTTATCAGATGGGTATTGGGTAAATATTCTTTCCCATTCTGTTGGCTCTCTGTATTTTGGTCACTGTTTCTTTTGAAGTGCAGAAGCTTCTTAGTTTACTGTACTCCCATTTGTTTTTGTTTGTTTTTACTTGCTTGATCAGTAGTGTTTCATCCTTAAAGATGCTTTTAGCTTCAATGTCATGGAAGGTTCTGCCTACATTTTCCTCCACATACCTTGTGAATTTAGGTCTGATTTTGAGGTCTTTAATCCACTTTCATCTAATATTTGTCCCTGGCATTAGACAGAGGTCAGAATTTATTTATTTTTTTTTACAGGTAGCTGTCCAATTTTCCCAGAAACACTTGTTGAAAAGAACTTCCTTGTTCCAGGGCCGGAGCGATAGCACAGCGGGTAGGGCGTTTGCCTTGCATGCGTCCGACCCGGGTTCGATCCCCGGCATCCCATATGGTCCCCCAAGCACTGCCAGGAGCAATTCCTGAGTGCAAAGCCAGGAGTAACCCCTGAGCATCGCTGGGTGTGACCCAAAAAGCAAAAGAAAAAAAAAAAGAACTTCCTTGTTCCACTTCACATTTCTTGGTTATTTGTCAAAGATTAAGTGATCATAATTTGACAGTCTGTGACAGAATATTCAACTCTGTTCTATTGGTATGTGGGTCTGTTTCTAGTCCAATACCATGCTGTTTTTATTACTACTGCTTTGTATTACAGTTTGAGGTTGGGGAAGGTGATGCCACACAACTTTTCCCCAAGAATTGCTTTAGCTGTTTGTCGTGGGGGGGTTATTGTTCTATGTGAAATTCAGGAGCGTTTTGTCTCTTTCTTTGAAGATTGTCATGATAATCCATATAGGGACTGCATTAAATCTGTATAGTGCTGTGGGGAGTATAATTATTTTGATAATGTTAATCCTCTCTATCCATCAGCTGGGGAAGTGTCTCCTAATGAAGAAGTTTTCATTGTACCTGGTGCTGCTATGGGAATGAGTTAAAGTTTTCCTGGACAGTGATGGGGGGGCGTTGAGATGGCGAGTTCCTGGGGGTTTCTTGTGTCAAATTTGAGTAAGTGTGAACAGAGACCAGGAATTCAGGGTTTCCAGTGTCTAGCAATCACTAGAGGCCTCAGTCAGAGACATGGGTGGTGTCTATGTGGGGTCAATGTAAAAGGAGTTTGGGGATTTTATCCCAATTGGTGACATATTATCCACACTGAATCTATCAGAGAGAAATATGGCTATGAACTTTAAAGTATGGCAAACAGTGGCTTCTTTCTAACTCTGGGCCTTGGAAATCCTTGGTATGTCTTCTAGCTTAAGCTTGCTTGCTGCTATTTATATGTGAACTGGCTTCAGCTTTGTCTTCTTACATTCTAGGAATAAATACTCGATATTTGTCTATCTGCCTACAGATTAATTACAACTGTTGGGGGTAGATCTCTCCTCAAAGATTTAACCCCAGTGTCTCTTGCTATGGTGAGTGAGATATAAGATATAAGATGTCCACCAATAAAGCTCTTAGAAATGTTAAAATATATCATCAAGGTGACACCATCGTCTCCAAATCTATTACACCATAGTTTCTTGTTTTCCATTCCAGTATTTTAAGTATAGGATTATGAGATTGGAGTATTGGGCATTTGACTCAATTCTTCCCACCCCTTACCATATTCCCCAGGGAAAAGTGATGCAGTTTAGTGATTCCATATTTATAATTCATTTCCCTGGATGAGGTTTCTTTCTTGGTAAATGTATGTTTTAGTCCCTCAATCCATCTGGGTGTTTTCCTTTTGTCCCTTGCTCTGAAAGCTAATTCAGGGATCAATTCTATTTCTATGTAGATTAATTCAAATTTTACTGTATATTTTCTGTGACTGTCAGGAGAGGTAAGCACAATTCTCCAATCAAAAAATCATCAATCAAAAGAATTATATATACATTATTTTCAACTATATATAAATTAGAGAACAATGATCCAATGTGTTGATGATATAAACTTTCTGTATCTCCTTCTTTCAAACTCTGCTACCCCCAAAGCAAAATGACCACGCAACTTCAGAGATGTATAAAAGCATGACACAGAGGCAAAATTATGTCAGTCCTGTGGAATTTATTGAGATAAGAACTTGAGCATTGGCACTGAAGCAAGTTGGAGCAAAGTAGAAATTAAAAGAAAAATTGATTTAACAAATTTTATTTCAGCTACTGTGGTTTACCAAACTGTTAACAGTATGGTTTCCTGCATAAAACATTACAGCACTACATCACAGTGTCTACTTCCCTCCAACAATATCTCAGTGAACCAACCCCCACCCCAAACCCTCATGGTAAACTTCCCATTGAAGACTAATTCTCAGATCTTGTTGCCTTTAGATATTGGTTTTTCCCCTACCATGCTTCTTTATATGCCCTGTAATTTTTGGTATTCTATCTGTGAAATACTGAGTGAATGAATCACGTTGTCTGCTGAATAAAATTTCTTAGTTGTCTTAAAGGAATTGTAAATTTTTATCTAGATGCTACACCTTACACTCAAAAATCCAACAGTGAATATCATATGAAAAGGCACAGAAGTAAATATGAAAAAGTTTCCAGTGGCAAAATGTGGAATAAAAGAGAAAGTTATAGTACTGAATTAAAAGCCAAAGTATAAACTAAATATCCATGAATCTATATGGCACAAATAAATAATTGAATAAATAAATATAGAGTGGGAACAAATATTACTGACAAAATAAAAACATTTATAAGAAACAATAAAATTATAAACTACCATTAGGACACTACAATATTATTTTTCTATATGTGAGGTCCATGAATAAATGATAAATTTATACATGAGGAAACTAAGGAGTGTTAATATGTTTATATAAATACAAGAAATCTATCAAAAATCTTTCTTAATTAAGAGTAATGTCTTACATGTATCTACAAATTTGTTGAAATGCCTCTCTCCAAAAGGGAAAGTTTATTTGCTTTCTCCTTGAGTACCAACTAGAATTAGTGCCTTACTTCTAGCAATTGAATGTAGGAAAAGAATAATAGAAATCTTTTGGTAGAAACAATTTTATACAAGTGATCAATAAAACCTTCAAAATCCTTACAAGAAATAACTCATGTTGATATCATGTAGACATGAAAATGATGTGTTGACCTCTGCAGTATTATTTGCCCAAAACCCTAATTCTTAATCATGTAGAAATATTAGATATAATCAATTCAAGAAATATTCTATCAAGATACCTAATGGGTACTCTTCAACTTTCATCACAAAAAAATCAGAAAGAGAACAAATCAAACTCAAAAAATAAAAGGAAAGAAAGTAACAAAAAGCATGACATACTAAAATCAAGGAAAAAAATCCACACTGAAATGTTGGAGAAAAGCAACCCCCTAAAAGCTAATTCTTTATTTTTTTTTGTTGAGAAAGTCAATAAAGCATATGAATCTAGTTAGATTGATCCCAAATAAGAAGTAAAAAATAATTACCTATATCAAGAATGAGCAAATTGACACCATTTTGAAGCCATGAGATTCCAGAAATCTAATAATATTGCCTAAGAATAATAGACTAGTACTAATAACTTAATTACCTTGATCTTGAAAAATTATAAAATAAGCAAATTTCCTAAAAGACAAAAACCATCAAGGTTCATAAAAGAAAAAATATACACTATGGCTAGCACTATATTGATCAAATACAATGTGTTTGTGGTTAAAAAATGTTTGATTTTTAATGATTTTTTTCAGAGAAAAAGTAATGTGTCAGAAATAACACAAAAGGTGATTCATCCTGATACAGAAAGCCTCCTTCTGGTAATACCTATCTTCCCTACTACTTTATTTTCATGGTGGGGCTTTCTCTTCAGTGGGTTATGGGCAAGTTTTTCAAACTAACCAGTTACTGAACATCTTTCTCCAGTTAAGACTCCTTGGAATTCTATTGTCTGAGATGTGATAACACAGCTTAGTTGAATTCATGTACTTATTTTAGTCTAGATTCTTTATTGAATTACCTGACCTTTCTACTAACCTGTTGGAGCTAAACAGTTTTTTTTGGTATCAGCTAGATTTCACAGGATCTCCTTTATAAGCTAAAAATTTTATAAATAAGATGTCAAGAAGGGCAACTTGAGTTTTCCAATGCTCCTCTTCATTCCGCAAATCCTTTCCAAAAGTCTTTCTGTTTTCTCTCTCGTTCTTTATGGCTCGACAAGCTCAGTCTTTATTTCCCTGCCATGTGGGATGTTTCCTGTCCAGGTTTATTTAGGCACAGTTTTTTCTTTCTATACATGTGCATGTTTGTTTTTCAATGTGTCCAACATCCTTTCTTTACCAGATAACGTTTTCTGCATGTGACAGTATTTGGAAAAAAGAAACAGGAAAGAAATAAGTCCTGGGGCAGCCACCTGCCTTCATCCTCCAGAGCTTTCCTGTTTCATTCTGTCCATCTTGGGTAAACCTTGGAAGCTGGATGTGGTGGAACAGAATTTCAGAATCATTGAACTGTACAGTTTATTTCCTTTGGACATTTCCCAGACAACCTCCCATATTTCAAATCAGGTCTACATTTTGTTGTTTGACCTCTTGTGGCTCATAAATTTTAACTTATGTATATGCTTTGTGTTCATGTGTCTTGGTTTGCTTTCACTCATGCCAGATGGATAGTTAGAGTTGATGAGTGAATCATTAAAGAAACCATTATGAGTTTTTAAATGTATATATATGAATATATATACATACAATATGAATACATACACACACTTGTATGTAGGCATATGTTCATAACAACTTTCTTATATAAACTTTCCTTTTTCTTTTTCTTTTTAGATCACATCTGGCTGTGCTCAGGGCTTTGTTCTCACTCTGCACTCAGGGATCACTCCTGGCAGGACTCAGGGACCATATGTGATGCTGAGGATTGAACCTTGGTCAGCTGCATGCAAGGCAAAAAAACCTAAGCCTCTATACTCTCTTTCTGTCACTATAAAATTTCTCTGCATTAAAAAGCAGAGAAAAGCACATCTCCCATAGTGATAATCCTAATTCATTGACTTATTCATTGATAAATCATTTTGAGAGCAACTAGTGTGACAACAAGTATATGCTTTTCTATAGACAATGTTCCATGGTGGTAAAAACAAACAAGATAGGAAAAATTCCTGCTTTTTAGAGCTCACATTCAAGTATGTTTCTAGAAATTTAAGTAGTGAAGTGAGATTGTTTATTTAATTTGCTTTTGGTAAATATATAAACAGTAACAACAAGTCTCATAATGGAGATGTTGCTGGTGCCCGCTCGAGCAAATTGATGAACAACAGGACTACAGTGCTACAGTGATATCTAAGTTGAGGAGGTGGGGAGCTGAGTGAAACAGATAAAGGGAACTAGTTTTATGGTGGTGAATGGAAAGTAGGTGGGGATAAGAACATAGCACATAAAGGCATTAAAATATAATGCAGTACATCTGAAAACTGTGTGTTTATAAACCAATTCTGCTTCAATAAATTTCATCTGAAAAAAGGAAAAAAATTAACTCTGAATGATGAATACTTTGTATAATGTATGTATAAATATGTATATGCTAAATTCTCATAAATGTGATAAGGTATTAGTGCTGCATTTATATACACTTCTCAAGCAAGACCTTCTAGTTCTCTTGCATTGCTCCCTTCTCACTACCTGATCTGTAATGAGGGTCACATGGATGAAACAGATATGCTATTAGTTATCATGAAATGAAATTTTAATTTGTCAAGATACTGAGAGTCAGGGATATCTTTCATGAGACAGCAATTTAGGGTCCCCCAACTTTATTGTGCATAATCATTACCTAGAAACTCTTGAAAATGTTGATTTCTAGGCTCACATGTCAAAAATATTTTTTATTGAGACACCGTGCTTTACAATAATGTTCATAATAGAGTTGTTTCAGGCACACAATGTTCTAACAACCAATACCACCAACAATGTCCCGTTTCCCTCACCAATGTCCCAAGACTCCTTACTATCCCCAGTCTGACCCTGTGGCGGGCATATCAAGCATATAACAAATTTATTTTATATTACTTACTTCAATAAATCATAATTACTTTTAACCTATGTATATAAAAAAATCCAAGTCATTCAATACAATAAAGTATAGTGCCTATTCTCATTTACACTTGGGCTCATATTTTAGTGACCCTGATTAATTATATCTTAGGATGGAAGTCAGGGATCTATCTCTTTAAAAAATTCCAACTCATACTGATCACTGTATCACTGCAATCCCATTGTTCATTGATTTGCTCAAGCGGGTGCCAGTAATGTCTCCATTAGTCCCTGTCACGTGCTAGTGTGGCCTGATGGCGTATTGGGGGCTCTTTCATGTTCAGGGGAATGAGGACCATCATTGTTACTGTTTTTGGCATATCGAGTATGCCAGAGGTAGCTTGCCAGACTCTGCCGTGCTAACCACTATCATACTGATAGTGGTTTCTTTTCTTTCTTTAGTGGGAGGAGATAGTAATTTGCCTGGATCACAATTGACAGTACTCAGGGGCTACTCTTGGCTCTGTGCTTAGGGGTTGCACCTGGCAGTGCTAGGATTCGAACTGGGGGTTGATGATGTGTTTCTAACTACTTTACTGCCGTTTTGGTCTTGCTGGACAATGTCTGCAGATAACCTTGATAAATGGCGTTTTAGCCTTATGAAAAAATTTCTAGGCTATAGGTAATTTGTTTTGATCTTTGTGTCTCAAATTTATTTCTCATTAATATTGTAACATATGCAATATAATTCTTATTGTGCATAATCATTACCTAGAAACTCTTGAAAGTGTTGAAAAATATGGATTTATTTTTTCCATATCTTGATTATTTAAAATATCATGTACACTTATGTAGGGGAGAGCTGCCGGGGCTCTCCCCCAGTTGCCCCCCCGGCAGATAGTTTTTTACATTCTACGAATTATATCATCAAGTATAGTGAAACTTGTCAATAAAAATAAAACACAAAACATAGTGAATGAATCTAATCTTTGATAAGGGACCAAGAAATGTGAAGTGGAGCAAGGAAAGCATGTTTAACAAATTGTGCTGGCAAAACTTGACAGTTAAATGCAAAAAATGGGCTTAGATCTCCACTTATCACCATGTACAAAAGTCAGATCGAAATGGATTAAAGACCTCAACATCAGACCAGAATCCCTAAGGCACATTGAAGACAAGGCTGGTAAAACCCTCCAGACATTGAAGCCAACAGTATCTTCAAAGATGACATGCCACTGGCCAATCAAGTGAAAACAGAGATAAATAAATAGCTTCTGCACCTCAAAAGAAACAGTGACCAAAATACAAAGACAATCTACAGAATGGGAAAGGATATTTACGCAGTACCCATCCGATAAAGGGTTGATATCAAGGATATACAATGCACTGGTTGAACTCCACAAGAAGAAAACTGCCGACACAATCAAAAAATGGGGTGATGAAATGAACAGAAACTTTCCCAAAGAAGAAATCTGAATGGCTAAGAGGCACATGAGAAAATGCTCGATATCACTTATCATCAGGGAGATGCAGATCAAAACAACAATGAGATATCATCTCACACCACAGAGAGTGGCCCACATCCCCAAAAACAAAAGCAACTGGTGTTGGCGTGGATGTGGGGAGAAAGGGACTCTTCTTCACTGCTGGTGGGAATGCCGACTGGTTCAGCCCTTTTGGAAAACAATATGGACGATTCTCAAAAAATTAGAGATTGAGCTCCCATTTGACCCAGCAATACCACTCCCGGAAATATATCCCAGAAAGGCAAAAAGGTATAGTAGAAATGACATCTGCATTTCTATGTTCATTGCAGCACTGTTTACAATAGCCACAATCTGGAAAAAACCAGAGTACCCAAAAACAGATGACTGGTTAAAGAAACTTTGGTACATCTACACAATGGAATACTATGTAGCTGTCAGAAAACATGAAGTCATGAAATTTGCATGTAAGTGGATCAACATGGAAAGTATCATGTTGAGTGAAATGAGTCAGAAAGAAAGATACAGACATAGAAAGATTGCATTCATATGTGGAATATAAAGTAGCAGAGAGGTACGAGCTTGCAATGATGAAATTTCTGGCAGAAATTTCTCTGGACTTAGTTACTAAAATACTAAAATACAAAAATCCAAAACTGCGTGGCCGCAATTACAGCCGCTCGACCTCATATCTCTTCATTCTCAGCAATGGAAAACAAATTATCAAATGCTTCCTTTTCAGCAGGTTTGACTTTGGGGAGAGAAACTCCAAACAATAATAGTGAGTTTTTTGTTGAAATATTGAATGTAATCAAAGTAAAGTGAAAGTAAAGTGAAATATATCAGCTACACAGGTGGGGTAGGGGGCTGGGGGTGAGGGGGTGGGAGGGAGGTATACTGTGATTCTTGGTGGTAGAATATGTGCACTGGTGACGGGATGGGCATTTGAGTATTGTATAACTGAGACTTAAACCTGAAAGCTTTGTAACTTTCCACATAGTGGTTCAATAAAAGAAACAAACAAACAAAACCCATAGTGAATGATGTTAATAGTGGTCTAAGGCAAAAACCCCATTTATGGCTCTCTTGGGAGAACAAGTGCTAGGATCTGCTCTTTTCTTTATTATAGACTCACATCTATGTAAAGAGGTTAAGTTCATGCTCTGTAGCTCCATGTACATTGCTTTGTCTCTTCTGCCTAAGATTGACCTACAAGAACCATTTCTTCTGTGTTTTATTCTGACCTCTTTTTCTTATATTTGTATCAGAGAACCCTCAGAATTCTACCTCTCTAGAATCTTGGAGTCTTCTCTAATTCTTCTAATTTTTCATCTTCACATAATTTCAGGAAATTCCCACAACTTTGTGCATAAGGAAATCATGTTGCTTCTGGGTATGTTGTTGATTACAGAAATGGCTCTAAGTCCATAAATTCAGATGTGCCAGAAATCATGCATCTATTTTCTTTAAGTCATAATAAATACAGCTTTGATTCCTCAACGATCCAGGTTGTTGGGAAATTCAAATTGACATCTGAAGATATCTATTCCCCGAGTCTTGGAGATTTAGGGTCTTGACTGTTACGAGCGTTAGAACTTTGGGAAGATATTTCTAGTCATACATAATGATAGGGGTGTCAGTCATTCTTACCTGGCATTTCTTCAAGTCTAGTGGCTATATTTTTCTCGGTGCCACTCCCAGAACATGAACACTTATGTGGAGACTGGATACCCATTTCTCATAAACTAAAATCCTTTGGTGTATACAAAATGATCTTTTCTGAGTGTTTTCAAATAATGCTACCAGGAAGCCATTAACGGGTCTTACTTATGGTGGGAGTTAGAATAATATGAATACTCTAGATTTTTTTCAAATTAGTTGAACCTTAAAACCAACTTCTTTGTTTCTCATATTAATCACAGAGGGAAGACATATTAAGGACTATGATGCTTATTTTTAGAGAAGGATTTATTTTATGATTGTGCTGCTTCTATTGATTTTGAAAAATTATTAGAATTATTTTGAAAAATTGAAAAATTATTTTTCCGTTTTTTTGATTCTATTATCCATATTATTGTAGCTCATGTAGAGGGAGAAAATGACCTTCAAATTTTACAATTATGAGGAAAGAAGAGACTTAGTATAAGGGATTTGCATAATGTGACAATAGATACAAAAAGGTGAAGTGTTTTGGAATTACCAATAGTCAACATAGATCTCTTCATAATAAAGCCAATGTTGATTTTCCCCTATCATATGGGTCTGTCTGCAGTTGCTCAAATTGACCATAAGGATTACTGTTCTAGTCCCATATGCCGCAATCCCGTTTCTTCAGGGAATTGCACAAATTTAGTTGGCTAAGCTTCCATTTTCTGTTGTTTTATTTTGTTTTGGGATCACATCCAGGAGTGCTCAAGGTTTACTCCTGGCTCTGTGCTGAGGGATTGCTCCTGACAGAGATTGGGGGACCATATACAGTACTGAAGACTGAACCAGGGTCAACCAGTTGAAAGGAAAAAGCCTTAGCTCCTGTACTGTATCTCCAGCCTGAACCTGCCTGATTTTTATGAGACTTGAAGAAACTCTTCAGTACATGAAAAACGAAAATTTCACCTGAAAATGAATGCTTTGCATTTAAGATTTTTTTGATCATAGCTGCAATTAGTAGGAGAAACCATTTTAAATGTTATATCCTCAATTGCCATAACTGTCCAATTCTCTTTAAAGCAAAAATGCATCCTTTATTATAAAGAAGGAAAACATTAATTTTCATGTGCAATATGACCCTTGTATTTTGATAGAAACCCTGTATGGTCCAGAATCATTTGGGACAATTAGATCATTTTCTAGTATAAATTTTGTCCTCCAGTTGGCACCTGGTTGAATGAACTCTTACTAATGCCTGACCTCATTCAACTTCAAATCCTCCAGAGCAAGGAACAGTTCAACTTTTCATCTTCAATTACTTCACAATCCTTTATTTTAAACATGCTTTTCTACCTGTAAAACTTACATCTTGCCTGCTGTGATTTCAGTTTTTTTCCTTGATACCTCTTTAGAAAATATGGAGAACAGCTGGCTTCAACTCTGCCTATAATAACTCCTCTGAGACTTGAATTCTGTTATTCATTTCCTTACCTTTAGAGGAAGAAATTTTTTTTTGCTGGACGTTTTGGAAGACCTACCAGATGCAGCTTTTAATAAAATATCCATAAACTGGTGGAAAGCCACTAGATAGGAGATGACCTCTCAGAACTAAAACATCATCAGGATACAAAACCCGGAGGCAGAACACATGTGGAGCTATAAGTGTTGCTGGGATTTCCACAGCCCTTTAGTTATTTTTTTTTTTGCTTCTTCAATTTTAGTACTTAATTTAATTTTTTTAGGGGGTCACACAGCAGTTTTTAGGGCTTCCTCCAGTCTCTGTTCAGGGATTCCTCCTGGCACTGGTTAGGGTGATCAGATGTTCTGTCGCGCGCCGCTTCGTCCAGCGAAGAAACACGCAACTCGGAGATCCTTTTGGCTGCGATTTATTTAGGAACTTTCTCATGCGTTAGAGAAGAAATTAGGAAAGGGGACGTGGAGTAAGGCGGAAAAAGGGACGCATGAGGGAGAACCGACTAGCTAGGTGACTTACCCCCTTATATACCTCTCGCTGCCTGCTTACGCCCACGTGTCTGTATCTGATAGGCTAGTTACAGCTTGTGGGCGTGACAGGACATCCTGTTTTCTTACACCTTGTGGGCGTGACAGGACATCCTGTTTTCAAAGCATTTTGAAATTAACAAGAACAGGTGTTTACGAAGCACGGTCCTGTGGAGGCTCTCCACAATGTTCCATCAGGAATTGAACTGCAGTGGGCCACATTCCAGGCTAGGGCCTTAACCTCAGTACTATCACTTCAACCCCTTATTTAACTTAATTTAATTTTTTGGGTATATTTTGTTCTGGGGTCACATCCGGCTGTATACATGGCTAACTCCTAGGTCTATGGCCGAGGATCACTCCTGATGGATCTCCGGGGATAATCTGTGGTACCAGGGATCCAATCCAGGTTGAGTATGTGAAAGTCAAGTGTTCTGTCTCTACTGTCTCTCTTGTCCCTATTTAATTTACTTTAAACAAGGCAATGTTTTATTCCAATCAATGTGGTTAGTCCCATTAGTCTATGGTGAGATATTGGTACCATTGGTTTTTACAATGAAGTATGTATGATGAAAGGGAAATAGAACTTAAATTGTTAAAATGTTAAAAGAAATCATAGCAAGGAAAACAAAGAACGATGTAGGAGTCATTATCATTTATATTTTTGATTTCACAACTTTCATTATTTGGTGATCTCACAATGACTGGTGATGCTGGTGGTAAGTGGGTGGGAGGGAGTGGGGGTTATCACACCCAGTGTGCTTACTCCTGGCAGTCTGCTCAGAATCATGTCTGGGGGGGACGGGAATGGGAAACCTTATGTGGAGCTGGGAATTTAACCCTAGTAGGCCATGCGTAAGGCAAGCATGTTACCTGGCGTCCTGTTTCTCCAGCTCCTTACAACTATTTAATAGTCATATAATGTCCCGAGTACTTCCTTAGGTACCAACATGATAAGAGTAGTTGCTATGATCTTTTTTTTTACACAAAACCACCTTTATTTTATTTTATTTTTTAATAAACATTTTATTTTATTAAATCACCATGTGGAAGATTACAATGCTTTCAGGCTTAAGTCTCAGTTATACAATGCTGAAACAACCATCCCTTCACCAGTGCCCATATACCACCACCAAAAAAAACCCCACACAGTACGCCTCCCATCCCGCACCCCCCTCCCCCGCCTTGTAACTGATAAATTTCCCTTTACTTTCTGTTTACTTTGTTTACATTCAATATTTAAACACAAACCTCACTATTATTGCTAGGAGTACCCCACTAGAGTCAGACCTGTTGTGAAGAGATATGAGATTTTGGATTTCTGTACTTTAACAACTAAGTCCAGGGAGATTTCTTCCAGATATTGGATCACTGGAAGCTTGAAAACCCCATCTGTGGTCGTCATAATATGGCGGACACCACACCCTTCATGCCAGGAGAGAAAGAGGAGAGAGAGAGAGAGAAAGAGAGAGAGAGAGAGAAAGAGAGAGAGAGAGAGAGAAAGAGAGAGAGAGAGAGAGAGAGAGAGAGAGAGACTGGAGACATTCTGCGAGGAGTTGCCCATGCCGAAAGAGTTTTTGCTGGGTCTGGATTCACGTTCGTGCAGCTGCGGAGAGGCCGGTGTGCAGCCCCCAGGATCACATCTCGGCGGTGGGCCATTATGATCTTCTTAAGATAAATATCAAATTCCTCACACAAATCTTGTTAATCACAATCCCTGCCATTTAGGCATTTTAAAATAAATTAGAAACCCTGATATAAATATCTTTTTAAGAGATAGAATGGTGAAAAAACATAAAGGAATGGTTAGCAGGTAGCATTATCTTTAAAGAATCTTGGAATGGAGTAACAGACTCATCATTGTAGAGTACTTGAGGCCACTCCATATGCGAAGGCCCGGACCTACGAGTGTGCTTGAGGAAAAGCAAGGAGGACAGAATTCCAGGAACACTGTTGTAGAAGAATGGGAAGAGACAGGCTAGAGAGAGGCACAGGCGGGCTGCTGTAGTCGGGCAGATAAAGTACAAATTTGAGAGCTGTTGGAAGCCACTTAGGAGATAAGGATGCTGAGAGCCTCCAGGAGGACAGGGACTTGCCTGCATCCTCATCTGATAGAGCTGTGTCCAATGGGTAAAAAGCTCATAAAAATTTCTTAAATAGATGAGTGTATTTTCTCTCATTATTCTGACCATCCCTTCCCAAATGTCCTCTTTTTTAACAACCTTTTTTTTATATAATGTAGGAGTACTGCTATTTATTCAGCCATTGATTAAGCTGATTGAATTGGGCGTGAACTCCACATTACTTTTTTCTTTTTTTTAACTCAAAATTTTAATTTAATTTTATTATTTTATTATTTCCCCCTTTTCCTTTTTTTTGATTCACCATGAGATACAGTTACAAAACTTTCATGTTTGAGCTTAGGTTTTACAATTATCAAACTTTCATCCCTTCACCAGTGCACATTTTCTACCACCAAAATCCCCAGTATTCCGGCCCCCAATCCGTTCCCATGCTTGTGGGCAGACAATTCCCCCCCAAACTCTCTCTCTACTTTGATTACATTTGATATTTCAATGCCAGTCCCACCACCACTCAAATCTGCCAAAAAGGCAATTGTAGATGATTTGTTTTGTATTGCTTGTTATTGATAGAGTATAATGTTCAGGAAATTCTGTATTGTTTGGGTTCTGGAGGTTTTCTGCTGCCGGGGTTCTGTTTGGGGCAGGGAGGGAAACTCAACTTGCCCCCCTCTGAAGAAGTGAAGAAACTCAACCTGCCCCCCCAGTGAAGACAGCCTGGCACTGGGTAAGGGCATTCTGTGTTGCTCTCTTCCAAGAGCTTTAGTTTATTGTCTCTGGGTCTTGACTGTTGAGCGATTACATGGTACCAGGGGCACTTTGTGGGTGTGACTGCCAAGCTACTGGAAAACTGGGGACCTGGGGGCAGGAGGCCCAGTCTGATTTAAGAGGGTTTGGAGAACTCTCACGGGTTCCTACATATCTGGGTTTTCCTGCTGTTCCACTCTTGGGTGAGGTTTAGTCTGTCCTGTATGAGGCGTGTCCCTCTTGGGTGAGACTTATCTGAGCATGTGGAGAGCGGCCTTGAGCATGGAGGGATTGAGATTCTAGGTTTCGGTTGCTGGGGTTCTGTTTGGGGCAGGGAGGGTTAACAGCCTTCTTTAAGTTTTTTAAATTTATTTTTTCCCACTTTATTAAAGCTGTGTAGTTTACAAAGTTGTTTATGATGTTTGTTACAGGCATTCAATCTTCCGACACCAAACCCACCACCACTGTTACCTTCCCCCAATCATTGTCTTCATTGATGACTTTCCCTCAAAGAATAATTGTATAGCAGGCCAACGACAATTTATTTTATATTGCTTGTTACCGCTAAATGGCTAATGGAATGGTCAACATTATTTCAGTAAAAGAAAACTTGTGAAAATTGTTGTATCTCACCGTGGGGACATTAAGTCTTTATCTGAGGGTTTACTAAACTGTTACAGTAAGTAAAGCCTTCTGTGTTAATGTTTTTGTTAGCTGAGATTAGTTAGCTTCTATATTTCATTCCCATCCAATCTGGTGTGCTACTACTAAGATGTTAGTATTGTAGAGTTTGGAAATGTTGCTCCAGAAAATACAGAATATTTAACTGGCCTGTCTGGCTAGAGGCATAGTGACAGCTTTTGGGGTGTCAGTGTGGCTGCTGGAGCTTTGCTAGGGCGGGAAATTGGCCAGCTCCTTTCCTGAGATAGCTCCGGAGATCTCAGATGGGACTAGATATCAGGTAAATTTTTGTGGCTAGTTGATTTCTTTTGAGATTTATTTATGAGTCTTGGAATAAGGCTGGTACATGAACTTACATGGAGAAAGTGGTGGGACATGGTTGTTGCTGCCTGGGCTTCTGTAAGTATGAGAAAGTAGGGGAAGGTCACCCACCCAAACTCCGAGAAGGCCTGGAGATTTCAGCCAAAAAATACCCATGTATCTGAAGTTTTTGGCAGGTTAGCATCTCTGTGGATCTCCATTGTGAGGTAGTGGAGTCTGGCTGGAGGCATGGAGACAGCTGTTAACAGCTTTCTTAATATAAGGACATAGAAATAGCCTTCTTCAGCTATTAGGCAACTAAGCAAAATGAGCACCTTATTCTAGGTAAATTTTGTTTTATTTTATATTTTATTTTTGTGATATGCACGAAGTGCTCAGGACTTACTCCTAACTCTGTTTAGCACTCATTCTGATGATGTCATGGGAAACTGTGTGTTGTGGATCAAGCCCAGGTTGGCAATTTACAAAGCAAGTGCCCTACCTCCTATACTATCTCACTGTTTCCCAGCTATATGTTACATCTATTCTTATAGCCCTCACCTCAGATCTTTGCTTCTAAATTATGGACACTGAAAAATGAGACTTTATACTTTATCCTGCTGGACTTATCTCTTCTGCCTCAGGAGTTGAATTCAGCCAGTGGACTGGCTTTGCTGTGAAGAGCCCTATTCTAAAAGGAGCTTTAAAATGTCCAGAAAGTACATGTTCAAGTTCACTCCTTCTGTGTTTACAGGCTGCTGAAAGAAGTCTCACTAATGTTCTGACTGTGATCTCACTATGGGGAAAACTCTTGGAAAAGGACATAGATAGACATTCGGCTCTTTCATCTTTATCCAACAGATAGCTGGACTTTGTTAGATGAAGAGATCATGTTGAAATGAGACTAATGCTTTTCTTTCATTGTCAGCTAAGAATGTTAGACGCCAACCTCATTAACTGAAATGTCAGAAGTTAACTGTTTGCCTCATTTTCTGGAAGACACTTGGGTATTCTTTGTAGGTGTAAACCCATGGAAGTGGGTCAGTCACTCAGAGAACTCTGTTTACTCTGTTTTAGTCATGGATCCTCCATTTACTTCTGAATAACCTTTTGAGGGGTCAACTTTGAATTCACTTCACTGTGGTGATGGTAACCACTTAGGTCCACAAATACCTTCATTTGCACACATTGAAGCATGTGGTGCTAAATAATAAAGCCCAATGTATACTCATGCTGAGCCAAAGGTCAAATCTAAATAGCAACTCACTTCTCTCTCATTTACAACTCCCTTCCTTAGACCAGCCTAAACTAAGCTTCTTTGAAACTTTTTTATATATGGTGTTAGAAAGATATTACAGCAGGTACTCTGAATTCTACGAGGAGTGATCACTGAGCACAGAGACAGGAGTCAACTTTCACAAGCTGGTATAGCACAAAAACAAATAAGCAAATAAACAAGTAAAGAAATAAAACTTTTTAATATAACTGTTGATTTCACTGCATTATTTAAATTCACCTTGGTAGCCAGTATATAGTATTCTCTTAATTTCTGTTCTCTGCTGTCTGGAGAAAATTAAACTCGATGGCTCATTAGAATGTAGGTAAGAATCCATAAGATCTCCAGAGTTCATGGTTGATGGGCTAGAACAGTGGGGTAGATTTGGGAAGGAATAGAGTTAAAGAATGAGTAGGCTTGGAAGTTTGGTTGACTCATTTAAAACCAAGATATGCCATGAACTGTGAACTGGACAAGTTAAATCATCTCTCTGAACCTAGACATCGGTAAATGAGGAATGATAAATTTCAGCACTATTTTGACCACAAATGGACAAAGAGGAGAATTTATAAGCAGTGTAACAGAGGGTAGATCTAAAAAAATATTCAGTTCATTGGTCTCTCTACTGTGAAGCATTGTTTTGATAGACTTTGACATTCACAGCATCCTAGTGCAGAAGATATTATTGTCCCCATTTTCTAGTTCTATGAGCTGTATAGTTGAGGATTAGTAATAGGGAATCACTCATAAATGTTTGAGTCAGGATTCAAATCCAGACTTGTAAACTTTCCCTGTTCTCTCTGCTGCCCTTGATCATTCAGATTACAGTTTTCAGAGACTGATAGACTACTGGTAGATTGGTAGACAACCCAAAGATCACTTTTGTAGAAGTGAAATATTGGAATCATAGTTAAAATGGGAAATGACTGTTGCATTGGTTTTGGGCTTAGGCAGAGGGCAGCTTTTCTGGGCCAGTGACAAGGAAGAAAACTTTGGTGTGGTGTTGGGGGAGGTATGGAGTCTTATGGCACTCATGATGGGAAAACGCAAGTTTATATATTCTAGTTCCTTTGGATATTTAAATGTCTCAAGTACTGACTTCTCTCAGCCTTAGCACACTCTTTTGTGGTTTTAGGAAAATTGGGTTAAAAAGAGCACATATGAATATTAACATTTTACTCACGATTACTTGCTCAAAATCCATGAAGCTCCAAATTGGCTCTTTTCAGACTCCCAATCTCCCCATCGCCCCGGTTGCCTGAGTGTCTGTGTCTCCCTCCTACTAGTGAGACATGGAGATAGGAGGATAACAAAACTAGCATCAAGATAACCATGGGGAGTAATAAAGAGTTGAAACACTAAAACTTCCAGCTGAAGGAAGTGGAAGCACTAATAAAGTTTTGTGATGTGATTTTGAGTTCAGATCAGGTTTTTGTTATTGTTGTTGCTGTTGTTCCTGTTTTTGTTTTTGATAGCACCCGGTACCTGGAAGGATAAATCCTGAAGCTAGGTCTATCAGGGTCCCATGGGAAACATAGAACACTGGTCACTGTTCCCAGAAATCCATGGGCTTAGATTCTTCAAGAAAGGCAAACAAGATGCTTGCCTCAAGTAAAAAGACTGTGATCCATTTTTAGTTGGGAATGCCACAAGATGGTAGTCAAATCTGTGAGAGTAGATTTAAATAAGTGTAGTAGCCAGGACCACAAGGCCCCTATCAACAGCATAGTTGTGATGCTCAGATGAAATTATGAAGGCAAAGAGCACTGGATTGGACATAGGTAAATGCTCAGTCAGCGAACAGAGAAAGAGGGATACATTCTTTGGAAGTCATGATGTTAATTTGGGCTCTCAGTTACTTCAAATTTCTGGAATCTCCCCCCTTTCCCCTTCATATCTCTTAGAGACATTTAATTTGCCCAGTTTATCCCTTAGTTACCTGGAAATGGCAAAGTTTCTTTGGTTAACGGGCTCTTTTCAAAGAAAGTGAAGAGTGATAAAAATAACCATAATGTAACAATACTTTGCCATGCTACTTATTGAAAAATCCAGAAAATATGAGGCCTATTTCATGCTCAGTGTCCTCTTGTATTGAACACAAGTTATATGACATGTCTATGACAGAACGTGATTTAAAAGTGTGACCCTTGCCAAGCAATCCTAGGTAAAGACGGGACAGCAAGCGAGAGGACTTGGGGAAAAGTCACAGCCAAGTGCTTTGTTGAGTAGTATAATCTTTGTTGGCAGAAAGTTTTGCAAAGCACCACTAAAAATCACCCTTCCTCAGGCCATTTGTAATGTATTTGGGGGGAACAGGGTGAACAAGCTGACTTCCTTTTCCAATGAACATTCTTAAGCCATCCTGGGTATATTATTCATCGTCCACATTCTGACTGAGCTGTTTGGATAGGGAAAGAGAATATTCAAAGTCTGGGTTAGAAATGGATGATTTAGGCTCTTTTCTGAGGGGAGCAAGGAAATGAACTATTTTAGAGAAACTAACACATTCTTTTTCTTTTCTTATGCTCCGGGCTGGAGCTTCATTGTAACTACAGACTGTTTCACAGGGCTCTCACAGCTGATGTAGTAGCAGGGAATAATTTAGCAGCCCTAGAACAAAGTTATGCAGTGTGGTTGGGGTGTGTGTGTGCGGGGGGAGTCTCTCAATTTCCTTGTTTTCAGTTCCAGAAGAATCAGACCTTCTGTGTCGGCTGCCTGACACAGGCCATGGCCTTGTCACTGGCTCCTTAATTAACAAAGAAGTTTTTATTTGTCCAGGGCAAAGCTTGTCTTACCTCCTTTCCTCATCCGCTAAGCCAGCCATGCACGTCAGCACGTACTGAGCCTCAAAGAAGCCCCACAGTGGACTTAAAAGAATCACACAGCCTGCCCAAGGGGCACTTAATCAGTCCTCTCTCCTATTCTTCTTGGATTCCTTTTTTTTTGCAGAACTTTCAATGTCTGTTGCAGGAAAATGCTGGGGCTCTGGGAGGTGATATTAGTCAGACAGCAGCACCAGGGGTGGGAAGGAGGGGTGCCTGGGGAAGGTGAAGAGAAGTGAGGCTTGGACCATGGCCAGTAACTGGACAATACAGAATTTCTGTAGCCTCCTGCTCATGAAATAAAACTTGGCAAAACTACAGCCTGAGGTACAGGCCTCGCTTTTAAGCCTTCGGGGCCTCCCACTGCATCTGTTTCCTTTCCCCGAAAAGGCTCAGGCTAGCTTTAATCTCCCTCTCTCTTTCAGAGACTCAGAGACAGGCTCAGAAGCAGGCACCCCTTGGCACCCAGGATCTCTTAGGTGGTCAGGCTCTGGGGAGCAGCCCCCACTCCTGGCGGCTGAAATGCCCCTGGCAACAGAACGCCGGCTGCAACTGGCAGCTGGCATACATTCCAGAGCAGGAGGGTCTATGTTCTCCAGGAGATAGCAAGATGAGAAGGGTGTCAGATTTTCTGTGATCTCTGCCTCTCTGCTGAGTTGCCAGGCAGGGAACCAGCTACAAAGATACCCTGACGATTGCCTCCCTAATCTCCACGACAAGGAATGAGAGGAGGTAAGAGGAGCACTCAGCAAAGCAGAAAAACGATTTCCAGGGCGGAGACTCCAGAGCCCTGTGTTTGTCTCGTCTAAATGCTTCCTAGAGCACCTCTAGTTAAAGCACTAAAAGTTAGAGAGAGGGACCCAGAGTTTCTTGGCACTCAGAAGGGTAATACCATATAATGCCTGTCTACACAATCCCTAGGGGGTAGTGGAGACATCACATGCTCACTTATTACATCTGTCATCCCAGTGGGCTCAGGGTCCTATAAGGTAGTTAGACCTGTCTCAGAAATTATCTGTGCTAGTTCTAGGCCAAGGCTAAGAGATACTTACAGTACCACTTCCGCCTCTTGCCCTTCTGCCAAAGCAATCTTGAGAGGAATATGCTGGAATGGAGTGGCAACTAGACTCCACTGTCATTGGTTGGAAGATAACCTCTAGCAAGCCACTGTGAGCTCTCAGTAAGTGAGAATCATAGTTTTTCTATTACACTAAGACTGAAACAAGACTCTGTCAGTGTTAATCACTAGCAATAATTATCCTAAGCAATAGAATGGTTTTCCAATATTCAAGTGTCTCTGCAGAATAGACTGATGAGGCCTACCTAGCCCTATGAAGCATCGATGATCTCTTATAAGATTCTTTTTTCTTTTTTGGGTCACACCCAGTGATGCTCAGGGGTTAGTCCTGGCTCTGCACTCAGGAGTTACTCCTGGTGATGCTTGGGGGACCATATGGGATGCTGGGAATCGAACTTGGGTCAGCCGCATGCAAGGCAAATGCCCTACCCACTGCACTATGGCTCCAGCCCCTCTTATAAGATTTTTTTTGTATTACTGAGAATTAATCTTAATTTTTGACCAATCACTAAGGCTTTCTCTTGTTGTGATCCATGTGGCTTGGCGATTAGAAAATGCTTCCTGTATGTTGAGAGTTATTGCTGATATCAGTCTACCAACATGTTAGTCGCACCAATCACGTAGAATAGATCTGATTTTATAGACACATTTAACACACATTTATTTAGGTGCCTAAAAGTCCAGACAGTTTTCTAGGAGCTGGAATATACTGACATTTATTTTACTTCATGGACCTTCCATCATCACCCCAAGAGGTGATTATATAACATGATGGAAGGTACAGTGTCCTGGAACTGAGTTAGGTGTTGACACATATCAATGATCTCCTCCCAGCTTCACAGGAAGCTCACTAGGTAAGAATTCTTCTGCTTTATGTTGTAGATAAAGAACATAACTTCCAGAATCCTCCAGTTTTACAAGACCATGAGGTGCAGACAGAGACTTTTCAACTCCCAAATTCCTCTCTCTCTGAACTCTCTTCATTATTCACAGACGCTGTAAGATTCCTTCCCTGATTAGTCATTTGGGACTTGGGGACGTTCTCTCCATGGTCAATTTTACTCTGTAAACAGAGACTTTCCTACTAGCCACAGATCCGCTGGTTCTCAAAGACGAATATTTCCCAAGAATCATGAATTAAGTTAGTGTTTCTACGAGACACGGATGAGCACCTTAGAGGTGCTTATTGTAAATTTCTGGCATAGTTTTCAGAAAATCTGTTTCTTGATTTCATCTGGGACTATGCCACACTTTTTTTATTCCCATTGTGCTTCTTAAGCATATTTGTGAGAGGGAAGATGTACTACTATCTCTCTCTCTCTCTTTGTTTTTTGTACTACTATCTCTTATGATGCCCCCTTTTCCATGATCTTTCCCCACTTGACTAATCAGGAGAGTTTGTTCCTCATTCGACAAGATTTTCCTTTGATTTAGACTTTAGTAAAGAAAGAGAGTAACCATGAATTAACCCATCAAAGGGGTGGTATAAAATATGTCTGTGGCCCTGGTGTGAAGTTTTAATAATAATCATTACTGGATCAGGGAAAGGGACAAAGGTGGGAATTAGCAGAAATTGTCTAAAGTCAAAATGCATATTCTTCAGGTCAGAATGTATGAGAAAGGAACAGACCCACAATGAAGACTCAGGCATCATCTTGTTCCAGGGCCAAAAAAAATTGCTAACTCAGTAAAACATTGTCTTTGATGCTTTTGCTCTAGGGACTTTCTCTTTAATGGAGGGTAATTAATTATCATCATCTACTCTTACTTAGTAATAATCCTTTTTATAGGCACTTAGGCATTCCACATGCATGCCGTTGTCTAATATCTAGGCTAGAGGGTAGTGGTTCTTGGGTATATGAAAATTGCATCCCTGGAGAGCTTCTGCCATGGGGCAAAGTCTCCTCAAGACTCCCTGAGTCATCATCTGTGTGTAGTTTTGGAAACTAGGCTTGTCTCCAAAGCCTAGGGCACCCTGTGTCCACACAATGAAGCTGCATTTAGAGGCAGAAAATGAGTGGACACAGCTATGCAAGAATATTAAGAAAAATAATATGAGAATCTTGATTATGGTTAAAGAATCACCCATGACATTCAAACTTCAGATGGGTCTTTGTTCTACAAGAACAACATTGAGCAAGTCATTTCACTTCCCGGGTTGAATTATCCAACCTTAGTTTTTGCTCCTGAAGATGACTGAGGTCACTTGACTGCTATAAGAGAGAGAGGGAAAGGGGGAGAGATAGAGAAAGAGAGAGAGAGGGGGCGCTATGGACAGGTGAAGAATAAATCTGAGCTATTAAGTTTGATTTCATAACGATTACCTTAAACCAGTATGGCTACAGCCTGCCACTTCTGCCCACTGTCCTTACTCTAGGTGTTCTTTTGGCTGAGTGATGGTTTCATGAAGGCGGGTGGTGATGAGGGAGAAGAGAGAAAGAGAGGAAATTAACATACGGAGAATGTCAGACTTGGTCTGGGGACTTTGCGGAAGCTCTTTATGAGTGGTTTAGCGCCTTTTCTTTTTATTTTTATACAGTTTATGATTTAGTGTTCACCATGATCCTGAACTTGTACAACTCACTTTACCAATGGCAAAAATGAGGTTAAGAGAAATTAAAATAACATAGTCCAGGATATATGACCAAAATCTTGGGGACATAGGGCCCGCATCTGGGCTCTTCCCATCTGAGAGAGCTTCCTCTTAAGTTGAAAAAATAAGGGAGAAAACACGTCAAAACCAGGAAGACAATGAAGTTAAATGTGTCCTCCTTGAAATTCTTTTTTGTCTTATTCCACTCATCCTTCATTGCAATTCTTGAATTGTCTTCATTCTGAGAGATTATAAAGGGAAAGAGAGGAGGTCTGACTTTCTCTAATCCCACTCTGCATTCCTCATAGCAACCTTTTCTCTCCCTTGCTGCTCCTCTCCCAGCTACAAGGGAAGAGACCTACTTCCCTCCTGACTCCAGGCTTATAGCACTCTCCTGCCTTCTCTTTGCCACTACTCCACCCACAGTATCTTCCTGACTCCTAGAGCACAGCAGGTAGGGCGTTTGCCTTGCATGCAGCAGACCCAGGTTTGATTCTTCTGTCTATCGGAGAGCCTGGCAAGGTACTGAGAGTATCCCGCCCACATTGCAGAGCCTGGCAAGCTACCTGTGGCATACTCGATATACCAAAAACAGTAACAACAGGTCTTACAATGGAGACGTTACTGGTGCCCGCTTGAACAAATTGATGAATAACAAGGTGATAGTGCTACATTGCCTAGAATTGCCAAGCTCCTGGTGACAGGAAAATTAGGAGGAACAGTGGGTTGGCAGGATTTGTCAGGTACTTAAGATCCACCTGAAAAGATAAAGTGCCCCGCCATTTTCTGAGTTTTTTGACCACCGAGAAGATGGAATTCCAGAGATAAAGTTTCCTCCAGCTCCACACCATGCTGATGGCATCAGCTAATTTTGGTCTTTGGAAGGAGGTAGGAAGACCTTCATGAAGGAGAGCACTGCTGTGGATACTGCTTCTTCCTTTTCTCAGATGCCACAATCATGGGGTTCAGATCTTAAAGAACCCGCAACTCTTTGTATGTCCTCTGTATCTGTTAAATACGGCTAAAATATGGTAGGAGAAATAGTAAATAAGAAGTCTGTACTAAATGGATAGAAAGTGGTTTATTTATTTATTTTTTGAATATAAGTAATGTTGCTTTTGTTTAAGCTAAGCAAATCATTCTCAGAATATGTGGAGATAAAAGAGAAAATGAACTTCACAGAGAAACAGGATGCTCTTGCTGATTACTCAACTAGGAGTTGAAGTTGTTTCTGGGCAGGAGCATACAATATCCTGCACTTCCAAGAGATAAATATTAAAAAATGTCATTCTTATACATTTGTTATACATTCTTTATTTTATTTTTTAATGAATCACCATGAGGTACAGTTACATATCTATAAACTTTCATGCTTAAGTTTCAGTCATGCAGTGATCAATACCCATCCCTTCACCAGTGCCCATTCTCCACCACCAATGTTCCCAGTATCCCTCCCACCACCCCACCCCATCTTTCCCCCCCTTGCCTTTGTGGCAGGCGAATTCCCTTATACTCTCTCTCTCCTGTAGGGTATTGTGTTCTGCAATGCAGATATTAAGTTACCATCGTGTTCGGTCTATAGTCTACTTTCAGCACATCTCCCATCCCGAGCGGGCTCCCCAAGCATCCTTTACTTGGTGTTTCCTTCTCTATCTGAGCTGCTTTCCCCGCCCCCCCCCACCCCCCCCACCGCCCAGCATGTGAGGCCGGCTTAAAAGCCATGGAGCAATCCTCCTGGTCCTTATATCTATTATCCTTGGGTGTTAGTCTCCCATTCTGTTACTTTATAGTCAACAAATAAGTGCAGTCCTTTTATGTCTATCCCTCTCTTTCTGGCTCATTTCACTTAACATGATATTCTCCATATTAATCCACTTCTATGCAAATTTCATGACTAGAAAGTGGTTTAATTTCGAGAAATGAATAGTTCCTATTCCAGCATCAAAGAAGAGAAACCAACAAGCACACACACAAAAATGCTCACCATCACTTATTATTAGGGAAA
Source organism: Sorex araneus (assembly GCF_027595985.1). Lineage (NCBI taxonomy): Eukaryota > Metazoa > Chordata > Mammalia > Eulipotyphla > Soricidae > Sorex > Sorex araneus. The sequence continues at coordinate 250,402,052 of NC_073313.1, read as the reverse complement.
TCCAAATCAAGACAACAATGGATACCATGTTACACCAGTGAGAATGGTTCATATCAAAAATAAGGGGAACAATCTGTGTTGGTGGGGATGTGGTGAAAAAAGTACTCTTTCTACTGCTGGTGGGAATGCTATCTGGTTCAACCTCTATGGAAAACAGTATGCAGGGCTCTCAGTAAACTTAAAATTGGGCTACCATACAATCTCGAAATTTTATTTTTGGGTACCTACTCTTAGGATAGAAAAACATTCACTCAAAAGAAATACACACACCATTATTCATTGCAGTGCTCTGTATAATAGCTAAGATTTGGAATAAAACTAGATATCCAGCAACAGATCAGTGGATCATGAAGATTTGGTATATATACACAGTGGAAAATGACACAACTGTAATGATAAAATCATGCAATTTGCCACAACATGGATGAAACTGGAAGATATCATGTTAAATGAAATAAGCAAGAATAAGAAGATTTATTTCAAACACAGGATATCACATATCTGTGGTATTTAGAATAACTGGATGAGAAATGCAGTGGCTTAAAGTGCGGGGTGCCTAGAATCACTCTTGACCCCCGAGTATAGGGAGGAAAGGAAAGAAGGAGAGTGAAGGTGAAGGGGAGAAGAGATAGAGGAGAAGCAACAGGGAAAGATGTCAAGAGGATTCAAGTACATCAGGGTGTTAAGGAATGATAGATAGAGCTAAATATCCAAGCCACAGAGTCAACAACACTGAAATCACAAGGTCCAAACTTTAGTAAACAAACTTTAAAGGAGCCTGTCAAGATGGCAGGGTGAGCTGGGGCAGGGAGGTAGGAGAGGGAATCTGGAAATACTGGTAGATGAAAGTTTACACTGTAGTGGGATGGGTGATAGAACATTGCACGTAAAAAAACCAACTATGAATAACTTCGTAACTCATGGTGCTTTAATAAAACAAGATTTTGGGAAAAAATAAAGAAAATTGACCAACATGATAGATATGTGTGTATTTATGTGTATATGTATGCAAGAAAGAAATAGAGTTATCATTCAAAGGGAGTGTAAGGAGAAAGAGAACTATTACTGGTTAGACATCCAAAGCAACTTATTTTAGTCTGAAGTCAAGATGTCAATACATGTATCATTCAGACTAATAGAATAATAGTAGAAGATTATTTCTGATGCAGGTTTACTGTTATACCAAAGGAGAACATTTCTATTTGTGTGGTTTCATGGTTTATTTATTTTTAGGATCTGGGGTGTTAAGTGTTTTCCCTATGTATATTAATGGCAGTAGTGTTCCCACCTCCTTCCCCCAGTGACCTATGGCATACTACATTATATCTACTTTCAATACTCAGTTCTTGTCCAGAGTGGTCAATTTTAACTATTATACTGGTCCATTATGTATCCTAAATGCCCTTTGTTCTTCACACACTTGTTCAGTCTCACTGCTATTGGTCAAGATTGGTCTCAAACCTATTAATACTTATCGAAGGTAACACAAATTCCTCCTTTCCACTGAATGTGCAACAATTATTTTAAAATTTATTAAAATTATGTGCCACAAAGTAAGTTGGGTACTTTGGATCCTGATATACATCAATGGAAAAGTATAGGACATATGATTTGATATTTTCCCTGTTTTTTATTTTATACCATATTTTATCTATTAATTTAGGAATTTTTTTCTGGTAGTACTGGAAATCAAACCCAATTTCATACTTGGAAGGTCTGTGCTCTACTGCTAAACTACATACTATGATATTTTCTTCTGTTCAAATTAACTGAAGGGAAATGGTTGCAGTGGGTAAAATACAGGTCTTTACTTTCCTAAGGTTTTCTCTGCCTTATCTCTATGATGGAGAGTGAGAGGGTACCACCAGCCAGCCCAAGATAGAGGAACAGGTCCATCAAAGCCCACTCATACAATGCCAGGTGGTGGAAGTTAAAGTCCTTCCCCCTTAGCTATGGATAAAATTAATAATCAGTCAACCTCTTTGACTGAAGGCTTAAGGAGGCACAGATTTATTCATCCAGAATTGTGTTGTCTACCCTAGTTGTCACTAGCCAAATGGAGCTATTATACATTGAAATGAGCTAAAACTAAAATTCAGTCTGACCATTGCATTTCAACAAGGGCTGATGGCTACAAAAAGGTTAATCTCTTGGACAGTGCAGTCACCAGAGCATTTCTATCATCTCAGAAAATTCCTTGGAGCAGGGATGTTCTTTCTCAAGTCACCACTAGTTATTTATTTAATTTTTTTAAATAAGAATTCTAGGGTAAAATCTTCCTAGTCTACTAACTGGGTTCTAAAATGTCCTGCAACGAGGCTGCAGGGATGTGGAGTAATCCGTAGAGGTGTCCAGCAGATGATGCTTTGCTCTCGTTAGTCTAATTCTTTGATCAGCTAGGTGGCACCCCCATGTATGCTAAGCTAAGGGAGGAGGAATAGAGGTTCCTGCTGGGGCTGGGGAGAGCAGGACACAGCACATTATATAGGACCAACATCAGAGTGGGGACCAGCTCCCTGCTAAGGGACAGAGGTTCGCCATCCTCTCAGTACTGCACATACAAGGGCATAACCAACATTCTCTGGCTACATTCTGAGGCTGTCGGGAGACCCCCCACCTCTGCTTGTCTGGGTTAGGGTGTCACCTCCCATTTTGGACATGGGTCCAAAGAAGATTCCCTCCCTTCACGGGCCTCTTAGATCTACCAGACACCAGCATCCCTCCACCCACCCTCTCAGCCCACACTGCTGCCCTCTTATCTGCTATAACAGGGAGGGAGCCGCCAGCATCCTCCCTGTTCCACTGCCAGGCGCCACTAAGGCCTCTATGGCCCTGTGCCCGCTGGGAGGCTGAGTGGCATAGCCCTGAGTCCTGGCTTCTGGCCCCAGCTACTATTCCAGCCCTGTATTTGAAGTTGGCAGAACTGGTTCATCCCTTTTGGACTTCAGCATCTCATGGATCAAATGGAGGTGGGGTGATTTATAGGTCAGTGCTTCTCAAACTCCTACCCAAACGCTTGGCAATCTTGTTAGAGTGCAGATTCTGATTATCTTGCTCTGTGCTGGCAAGGATTCAGGCTAGTCTATGTAACTTTCTATACAGTCACGTCTTGAAGCTGAATTCTTCAATAAGGTAGTCACTAGTCACCATGACTATTGAGAATTTAAAATGTGGCCAGTAAGTAAATCAGGGGAACTGACCTGTTAATTGAATTTAATTTTAATTACTTAAATTTCAGCGTGTGACAAGTGGCTTCTATTCTGTTCAGCGAGAATAATCTCTAAGACGTGCCTCTGAGCAGCTGTATGAGTATAGATGGACCTTTCACTCAGACTGTATGCTTCCTGACTAGGAAAATGGAATGTCATACTACTTTCTGTCTAATAAGTTAATGGTATGAGAGTGTGATAAGCTGTAGAAAACTGTTTAGTCTAAATATCTGTGTGTTTTATTGTAAAGATTTTTAAGTACATAAGGGTTTACTTTTGTTGATCCCAGAATTTATCAGGTTGTTACCTAATCAAGAAAGTATTTCTCCGAGAATAGGATTAGGGTCCATATTTTGGCAGTTTCAAGTTCTTGTTGGGAACATGCCTTGAACTTCTGTATCTTTCCTTCTGCTTTTTAAAGACCATTTTCATTGAGTTACTGGGATTTACAATGCTGTTAGTTACACTTTGCATCCATACATCATTCTAACACCAACGCATCACTGGAGAGTCTGCTTCTCTCCACCAGAGTCCGAAGGGTCCCTCCCAAGCCCTCCTCCCCGTGTAAGCTCAGTTCTATAGATAGAATCTTGAGTTACAATGACTTTGTTCATCTTTATATTCCACAAATAGGAGATATCTCATTGTGTGTGTATAAACATATAGATGGATAGAAATTCCACAAAATTGTAAATAAAACTAAATCTTTCTTTTAGAAGTACATAAATTGGAAGAATATTAGGGACAATTCTGTGCTGATATATTTTAGAGTTTACATAAAATAGGTGAATCCCACACATGTAAAATTTAGTAAGAGGGGAGAGAATTAAGAAAATTTAAGGGGGAAAATCTTAATAAGCCTATAAAATAACTAAATGTGTTTTATAATATGTTAGAAAATATTGGTTTTATTTCAGAAAATATTATATTGTATGTTGACTTTATACTAGAAGATATGATATTGTAGATAATGCTTAAGAGTCTGTGTTAGTCAGTAAAAGATTGCAGTGAAATAAATTCAATAAATAATTTATTAACAACTTAGTTCATAAGTTAATTAAGATTTAATTGATAATACATAATAACAATTTAAGTAAGTTTGTAATAAAATAGTTTATTGAAAATTATTTGTTAATAGTTTAATTGATGATAAATTTAATAAAATAAAAAATTTCTAAGGATGTATGAAACCCCTAATACAATAGAACATATAATGTACATGAGACATTCATTCATTCTTGATAATGTATAAAATTCTTCAGCAAGTTAGAATGAAACATACCATCCTCAGTCTAGTAGAAGGCAACCATTAGCACCATTAGGGAAAGCCGTATTCAGTGTCATGAACTGGGGAGTTTGTTCTGTCCTCTAAAAAAGCTCTTTTAAAGGTTTTTGCAAAGCTGGTTTCAAAGTTATGAAATTCTTAACCTGTTGCCTCTCCATGAAACTCTGTATAGTTCCTTCAAATCTGAATGATAATAAAGCTGAATAAAGTCTTGTTGGGGAGGTGTTTATTTCATTGAGTTTTTGTACTATATCCCTCCATTCTCTTCTGTCTAGTACAGTCTTAACTTGTTAGTTTTTTTTTTCTCTTTTTGGGTCATACCCAGTGATGCACAGGGGTTACTTCTGGCTCATGCACTCAGGAACTACCACTGGTGGTGCTTGGGGGACCATATGGGATGCTGGGAATTGAACTCCGGTTGGCCGTGTGCAAGGCAAATGCCCTACCTGATGTGCTATTGCTCTAGCTTCTGGCTAGTACAATCTTATTTGAGATATCTGCTGTGAATCTTACAGGCTTTCCTTTGTACTTAAGTTCCCTTTTTGATCTTGCTGCTTTCAATATTCTTCATTTTGTTTTTTGTCATTTCTCAGAGTTTTCTTGGTGAAGCTCCTTTTGTACTTCTTTGATGTGCAGTTCATTTCTCATTTCTTTTCAGACTTCCCCCCATCTACTGTTGTTTTCTAGAGTTTTTTCCACCTCATCTTGGAGATTCTTGTTCTTGTCCTCAGCTGTTGTTATTCTGCTGCTCAGAGTTTCTAGTGAGGTTTTTAAAGATATGAATCACTTGCGATGCTCTTTACTTTTTGTCATTTCTCCTTGCAGTTTTCTCGTTTGGGCTCTCATACTTCCTTATGCTTTGCTGAGCAAGCTGTGCCATGACAGGTGGAGCTCATTAAACATCCTCACCCTGGTGTTACTAAAGTCATTTTCTGTGGGTCGACAGAGCTGGTTGGTGGTGGTTGTGCTTCCTGTGTGTCCCCTACCGTTGATCTTGGTGGACTTTTCTTCCCCATTGGTTTTCCAGTGTTCCTGCTGTGCTGAGTGCTTCTGGCTAGACCATCTGGGACACTCCGAGAGATTGGGCTGGGAGTTGCTCTTTTCCTTCTTTGCTCATCTTTATCCAGTGACAGGAAATATAATTGGAAGGGTGGAGCATCAAGCAGAGGTTCAGGAGCTATGGCACGGACCCCTTACTATGGAAGTGGTTGGGGGGAGGTTGTTGGGCCTTAACCCGAAGGGAGCAAGTATGTAGCATCAGAGATCTTAGCCAGAGGTTGCCCTCACCCAGAAGGGTGGAGCAGCAAGCAGAGGCTGGGGACTTTTTGTATCTTTCTATGCCCTGTCCCCACTCCCCAGCACTATATCCACATGGGGTTGCTATGTGGTGACTCAATTCCCTTGCCTTTGCCCCTAGGGAAAATCATGGCCTTCAAGGGAAATAGTACAAGAAAAGTTATCATTTGCCTGAATTTTCTAAAAACACTGGTTCCGAAACTTATTCCCTTTCAAATATCCTTGGGACTGAATTTATTTCCTGAAAAGCAATTACTAAAAGGCCAATTGGCCAAATGATTAATTCTGTTATTGAGTAATGTGTCAAATTTACTAAATTGGATCCTTTGTAACACTTGACTTGAATGTTTAGATGCTTTAACAGGAATGCTTTGAATGTAATCTGAATACCTAATTTTGTTCTGAATAAGAGATATAACAAAACATTTTAACATTGGTAACAATATTTCAGCATTTCACCTAGGAATTTTCTGGTCTATGGTATTATGTGGAACTATTTTAGCTGATAGCTAGCTTGATTCTCTTTGTATGTTTCAGAATATAAAACTTTAATCAAATTTAAAGCTTATCCACTCTGTAAGTTTTCAGGTTTAAATGTAAACAAAATTTACTTTCTGTGTATTAATTATTTAGTTTAAATTTAAATTAATTTAAAAAGCAAAGGTGTCTAGGAAAAAAATCTCATTACTTGCACAATCTTGATGTGTAGTATCCAATTAGGAGAAATTGGGATCTATTGATTTTTTTTTGCTAATTATCAGAAATAATCTCTATTTTTTGACAAAGGCAAGTTAGCTTTACCTTGGTTTACTATTTATGGCCAGTAGTAGTCACAGGTTAAAATGAAAAATGATTGTTCCTGTTGCTTCCAAGTCTATTTTTTCCTTCACTGTGCAACTTGGTCTTTGACTCATGACTACTGTTGTTGGAGGGAGAAGTCCTACAGTTGGCAGGTTCTTGCTCAGCAATGCAAAAAAGGATTATGAAAAACAGGTTTGTTTCTTCAAACCACAAGGAACAAACCGGTTTGAGTGGGAAAAACCAATACTATCTACTGAGGTGGCAAGATGGGCCCTTAGGAGTGGCAGCTTTTTTTTGCTTTTTGGGTCCCCTACCGTTGTTATTCCTGGCTCTGCACTCAGGGGTTATTCCTGGCTCTGCACTCAGGAATCACTCCTGCAGGTGCTCGGGGGATGACATGGGATGCCGGGGATCTAACCCGGATCGGCCGCATGCAAGGCAAATGCCCTCCCTGCTGTGCTATCGCTCCAGTCCCTAGGAGTGGCAGCTTTTATTTTATTTACTTTAATTTTAATTTAGCCACCATTATTTATCATTTTACAATACTCTCAATAGTAGGGTTTTATCCATACAAACTCTCAACACCGGATCCTCCACTGTAGTTCATTTTCCTCTATTATATTACTAAATTCCCCCCACCTCAAACCCCTTTCTGTTCCCTGCCTCACCTTACTTCCCATGTCTCACCCTCTGGTAAGCTCTGTTCTGCAGAGTTCATTGTGAAGTTCTTAGAATCTGCTGCTTTTGGGCATTCCTCGTTCCTTTATTTGTTTCTTTTTATTCTACAGACAGGAGAGATTGTTCTGTTTCTGTCTCCTTATGACTGACTTCACTCAGTCTTCATCCATGTGTGCTGATCTCCATTCAATCAATGTAGCAGCAAATTGAATGATTTTATCTTTTCTTAGAGCTGTATAGTGTTCTACTGTGTATATATAGTAGAATTTCTATTTTGCAAATTCTGTCGAGGGGAGAACCCAGGTGGTTATTCACGGGTGTAGTTTGGTAGACAGCAAACTTCCTAATGAGGTAAACTGGGGAGAGCAGAAATCATTAAGAAGTGAAACTCCAGTTTTTACCACCTGCCCCCCCCCCCTGCCCCCGCCATGGAGGATACAGAAAAATGTACAGGGATGAGAAAAGGCTTTCATTTGGTTTCTCCTTTCAGTGTTCAAATGGGTAATACAACCTAGAAACTGATAAAAAAAAAAAGGAAGCAACTTCCCATCCTTGCCATACATCTATCCATCCCATGCTAGAAACGGGCTTTTGTCACTGACTCTCAGTAAATGACAAGGTACAACATATGAACAGTTATGAAATAATAAAATAGCAATAATAAAACCATGAGGAATATCTTTTGGAAATCTTCAAATATCTTGCACTGTCTTGGTCCATTCCGGCCTCTGGAACTCAGTGCAAGCAGCTAAAAACGTGGAGATGCAATTTTAATTAACTATGAACAGTTCTCACAATAAAGTAGAATTTAGGTGACATTATATTACTATATCTTTAAAATTCAATTCTAAATTCAAAACCAGCCAAAAAAAATCAGAATTTATAGGAAGATGATTCTCAGTTAAAAAATTAGCATATGCTGAAGAGACTTCCCAAAGACATGCAGAAACTCCAGTGGGTTAATATTTCAACTAAACAACAAAGCATGCACATTTGGTAAGTTGATGAGTTGGTCAATTTTGAGCAATTTTATCTAGTACTGGGTTCTTGGAAATTAGTCTTTAACAAATTCACTTTCCAGGCAATTTGCTTTCATAAACTGGGCACTGCTGATATTATTTTCACAGACTTAGTAGATTTCTACCACATTCTACTCTCTCCACTTGAATTTTCCAGAGTTCTTTATCCTTTCTACTAGTTCCTGGGTATCTAACTAACTGGGTTGCTCAGGGGTACAAGGAGTCCCTCTGGAACTCCTAAGAGCACTTATTGATCAATTCTTTAGGAGATAGAGTAAAATTAATGTAACTCCTTTAGAGTCCATGATACAGTAGAAATTAAAATTATAGCAGAATCGAATGATATTTATATGATGTTCTTGTTCCTTTCTTAAATGACTTCAGAATCATTGACTTCCAGAACCAAATTCCATCTGTGAACAGAGAGGGAAAAATTAAGACTGATGACTTAGTTTTGGAGTTGGAAGAGATTTTAAGATCATCTAGCCCAGAGTTTTTCAACCTTTGAGGCCAGGTGATCCTCTTTGGTTATTCTTCTGGGAACTGGCAATTGATTATTAGAAATCCTAGCAACTATCCATGCTAGGTAGTGTCCAGTAGTACTATCCAAATCATAACAATCAAACATGTCCCAGATATTGTTAAATGTCCCTGGAAGGGATAAGAGTAGTAAAACTATACCTGTATGATAGTTCCTGATTTATTTTTTCTGCAATCTAGAACATTCTTTGTCATTTTATGTTATGTACCTCTGAATGGTGCAGGACCCAGAGAACTCATTGTTTGGTTTCCCTGTCACACAGTTTCACAGGTTTCATGAAGTGTAGTGTGGACTTTTATTTATTTATTATTTTTTAAATTTTTATTTTTTTTATTAATGAGTCACCCTGAGGGTGCAGTTACAGAGTTTCATGCCTGTGTTACAGTTATAAAATACTTGAGTACCCATCCCTCCACCAGTGCCCATTCTCCTCTATCCATGGCCCCAGGGTCCCTCCCTCCCCCACACGTGCTGTCTGCCCCTCCGAGACCCCCCCTCCGCCGTGACAGGGAAGTCCTTAATGTTCTCTCTCTCCTTTGGGGTGTTATGGTTTGAATGGAGATACTGGGTAGCTCTTATGTTCAATCTATAGTCTGCTTTCAGCCCGCCTCTCCCAGTGGACTTTTTAATAACTTTGCTTTGGGATGTTCTGCCATAAGGTCACACTCATTGGGAAAGACCTTGAGAAAAATTAAACTAATTTTTCCAGTTTCCTAGAACATCTTTACCCCTGATTTTTTTTTAAATTTTATTGAACCACCATGAGATAGTTACAAGCGTTCATGTTTGGGTTACAATCACACAATGATAAAACACCCATCCCTCCACCAGTGTACAATCCCCACCACCAATATCCCCAGTACAACCCCCTTTCCCACATTCCCCCTGCCTCCATGGTAGACAATATTCCCCATACTCTCTCTACTTTTGGACATTATGGTTTGCAACACAGACACTGAGAGGCCATCATTTTCAGTTCATTATCTACTTTTGGCACACATCTCCCATCCCGACTGGTTCCTCCAGCCATCATTTTCTTAGTGATCCCTTCTCTATTCCATCTGCCTTCTCCCTTCTGCTCATGAAGCAGGCTTCCAGCTATGGGACAATCCCCCTGGCTCTTGTATCTACTGTCCTTGGGTGTCAGCCTCATGTGATGCTACCCTACACTCCACAAATGAGTGCCATCCTTCTATGTATGTCCCTCTCCTTCTGACTCATTTCACTTAGCATGGTACTCTCCATGTATATCCATTTATAAGCAAATTTCATGACTTCACCTCGCCTAATAGCTGCATAGTATTCCATTGTGTAAATGTACCAAAGTTTCTTTAACCAGTCATCTGCTCTAGGGCACTTGGGTTGTTTCCAGAGTTTGGCTATTGTGAACAGTGCTGTGATAAACATTTAGGTACATATGTAATTTTTTGCTGTGCTTTTTTACATCCTGAGGATATATTCATAGAAGTGATATTGAGGGATTATATGGAAGCTCAATTTCTAGTTTTTGAAGGACTGTCCATATTGTTTTCCAGAAAGGCTGGACCAGTTGGCATTCCCACCACCAGTGAAGGCGAGTCCCTTTTTCCCCACATACACACCAGCACTGGTTGCTTTTGTTATTTTGAATGTGTGCCAGTCTCTGTGGTGTGATATGGTATCTCATTGTTGTTTTTATTTGCATCTCCCTGATGACTAGCGATGTGGAGCATTTTTTATGTGCCTTTTGGCCATTTGTATTTCTTTTTTTGAGGGAACTTCTGCTCACTTCTTCTCCCCATTTTTTGATAGGGTTGGAGATTTTTTCCTTATACAATTCTACTAGTGTCTTGTATATTCTGGATATTAGCCCATTATCAGATGGGTATTGGGTAAATATTCTTTCCCATTCTGTGAGCTCTTTCTGTATTTTGGTCACTGTTTCTTTTGAAGTGCAGAAGCTTCTTAGTTTGATGTAGTCCCATTTGTTTATAGTTGCTTCCACTTGCATGGTCAGTGCTGTTTCATCCTTAAAGATGCTTTTAGCTTCAATGTCATGGAGAGTTCTGCCTACATTTTCCTCTATGTACATTATAGATTCATGTCTGATATTGAGGTCTTTAATCCTTTGATCTGACTTTTGTGCCTGGCATTAGACAGAGGTCAGAGTTCATTTTTTTGCAGGTAGCTATCCAGTTTTCCCAGCACCACTTGTTGAAGAGGCTTTCCTTGTTCCACTTCACATTTTTGCTCCTTTGTCAAAGATTAAGTGGCCATATGTTTGGGGGTCTGTGACAGGATATTCAACTCTGTTCCATTGGTCTGCAGGTCTGTTTCTAGCCCAATACCATGCTGTTTTAATTACTACTGCTTTGTAGTAGAGTTTGAAGTTGGGGAAGGTGACACCACCCATCTTTTTTTCCCCCAAGGATTGTTTTAGCTATTCGTGGGGATTTATTGTTCCATATGAATTTCAGGAGTGTTTTGTCTATTTATTTGAAAAATGTCATGGGTATCCTGAAAAGGACCGCATTTAATTTGTATAGTGCTTTCGGCAGTATTGCCATTTTGATAATGTTAATTCTCCCTTAATTGAGTTTTTTTTTTGGAGGGGTCACACCTGGCGATGCACAGGGGTGTCTCCTGGCTCATGTACTCAGGAGTTACTCCTGGAGGTGCTCGGTGAACCTTATGGGATGCTTGGAATCGAACCTGGGTTGGCTGCGTGCAAGGCAAACATTTGCCTTGTATGCGGCCGATCCGGATTCGATTCCTCTGTCCCTCTTGGACAGCCCGGCAAGCTACTGAGAGTACCTTGCCTGAATGACAGAGCCTGGCAAGCTACCTGTGGTGTATTTGATATGCCAAAAACAGTAACAACAAGTCTTACAATGGAGACGTTACTGGTGCCTGCTCGAGCAAATTGATGAGCAAAGAAATGACAGTGATACAGTGAATTCTCCCTATCCATGAGCAGGGGATGTGTCTCCATTTCCAAGTGTCCTCTTTTATTTCTTGAATTAGTGTTTCGTAGTTTTCCTTGCATAGGTCTTTCACCTCTTTGGTTAAGCTGATTCCAAGGTACTTGATTTTTTGAGGTAATATTGTGAACGGGATTTTTTTTTAATGTCTTTCATTATTTGTATATAAGAAAGCCATGGAGTTTTTGATGTTGATTTTTTAGCTGCCACTTTACTATATCGACCTATTGTTTCTAGAAGCTTTTCTGTAGAGTCTTTAGGGTTTTCTAAGTATAGTATCATATTGTCTGCAAATAGTGATAGCTTGACCTCTTTCTTTCCTATCTGCATTCCTTTGATATCTTTTTCTTGTCTAACTGCTATGGCCAGGGCTTCCAGTACTGTATTGAATAGGTGTGGTGAAAATGGGAAACCTTGTTTTGTGCCCGATCTTAGAGGCAAGGCTTTTAGTTTTTCCCCATTGAGAATGATACTTGCCATGGGCTTGTGGTAGATGGCTTTGACTATATTAAAGAAAGTTCCTTCGATGCCCATTTTGCTCAGAGTTTTTATCCTAAACGGGTGCTGCATCTTGTCAAATGCTTTCTCTGCATCTATTGATATAATCATATGGTTTTTATTATTTCTTTTATTGATATAATGAATTATGTTGATTGACTTGCGAATATTAAGCCATCCTTGCATCTCTGGGATGAATCCTAATTGGTCATGTGTATGATCTTTTTGATGAGTCGTTGGATTCTATTTGCTAATATTTTGTTGAGGATCTTTGCATCTATGTTCATTAGGGATATTGGTCTGTAGTTCTCTTTCTTTGTGGTATCTCTGTCTGCTTTTGGTATCAGGGTGATATTTGCTTCATAGAAATTGTTTGGAAGTGTTTTTGATACTTCAATTTGCTGGAAAATCTTAAAGAGGATTGGGAGTAAGTCCTCTTTAAAGATTTGGAAGAATTCACTAGTGAATACATCTGGGCCAGGGATTTTGTGCTTGGGAAGACTTTTTATTACCGTTTCAATTTCCTTGATGGTGATAGGTCTGTTAAGGTATTCCAGGTCTTCTTGATTCAACCTTGGGTGGCTCTAGGAATCTAGGAATGTATCCATTTCCTTGAGATGTTCGTGTTTCATTGCATAAAGATTCTCAAAGTAATCTCTGAGGATCCTTTGAATTTCTGTGGTTTCTGTTGTAATGTCCCCCTTTCATTTCTGATTTGGTTTATTAGGGTTTTTTTATCTCCATTTTTTTTGAGTCTTCCTAGAGGTTTATCAATCTTGTTTATTTTCTCAAAGAACCAGGTCTTGGTTTCATTGATCTTTCAGATTGTTTTTTTGGTTTCCATCTCATTAATTTCTGCTCTGAGTTTTATTATTTCCCTCCTCCTGTTCAGATTGGGCTTCTTTTGTTGGTTATTCTCCAAGCTCTTAAGTTGTGAGGTTAAGTTACTTATGTGGGCTCACTCCTCCTTCCTGAGAAATGCTTGTAGAGCTATAAACTTCCCTCAACACAGCTTTTGCTGTGTCCATAAGTTTTGGTAACTTGTGTTCTCATTTTCGTTTGTTTCCAGGAATCTTTTCATTTCCTCTTTGATTTCCTTTCTAAGCCACTCGTTGTCCAATAGTGAGCTGTTTAATTTCCAGGTGTTTGATTTCATTTTCTGTTTGTGTGTGTGATTTGCTTCTAATTTCAGCGCATTGTCATCTGAGAAGATCATTGATACGACCTCTATCTTAATTTTATGGAGGTATGTTTTGTGGCTCAGCATGTTGTCTATCTTGGAGAATGTTCCATGCATACTTGAGAAGAATGTGTATTCAGCTTTTTGAGGATGAAGTATCTTGTATATACTGAGTCCCTTTATTCTATTTCTTCCCTCAGATGAAGTATGTCCTTGCTAAGCTTGAGTCTGGTTGATCTATCAAGAGGTGATAAAGAGGTGTTGAAGTCTCCCACTAGTATTGTGTTGCTATCGATGTGTTTCTTCTATGAGTAGTTGTTTTAAGTACTTTGCTGGTCCCTCATTAGGTGCATAGTACTGTAAGTTCTTCCTGTTGTACAGATTCCCTTTATCAATAAGAAATGACCTTCACTGTCTCTTCTGACCTTCTTCAGTTTGAAATCAATGTGGTCTGATACTACGATAGCTACCCCAGATTTTTTATGAGAATTATGCCTGTAGGATTGTTTTCCAGACTCTGACTTTAAGCCTGTGTTTGCTCTGACTGTTGAGATGTGTTTCTTGCAAGCAGCAGAATGTTGGGTTCCATTTTATAATCCATCCTGCCACTGTGTGTCTTTTAATTGGTGCATGCAGCCCATTGACATTGAGAGAGATTATTATTATAGAGTTTTGTCCCATTTTTGTGCTGAAATTTTGTGTATTTGAGGGGCCTGTCTTGTCTTAAAGTAGCCCACTCAGTTGTTCTTGTAACCATGGTTTTGAGTTTACGAAGTTCCTGAACTGTTGTTTATCTGTGAAACTGTGTGTTGTTCCTTCTGTTATGAATGAGAATCAAGTTGGGTAAAATATTTTTGGTGAGGCATTTATTTCATCGAGTTTTTTCACTATATCCCACCACTGTTTTTGGGCTGTGAGGATTTCATCAGACAAGTCAGCTGTGAATCTTAAGAATGCTCCTTTATAAGCAATTTCTTTCCTTGATCTTGCTGCTTTCAGGATTTTGTCTCTAAGGTTTTGGTCATTTTGATCAGGATGTGTCTTGGGTATTTTTATTTGGATTTCTTCTAGCTGGTACCCTTTGGGTATCCTGAATGTTGTCTCATGTTTTCTTCAGCTCTAGGAACATCATAGCAATTATGTCTTTGACAGTTTCTTCTTCATCAGGGTTTTCTTCCTGTCCCTTTGGAACCCCAATAATTCTTATGTTACTCCTCTTGGCTTCATTACGATCTTCTCTTGCCATCTGTTCCTGGATTGTGAGTCTCTTTTCCATTTTCTGTTCTTTTCTAGAGTCTCTGGACTTCATCTTCGAGCTCACTGATTCTGTCCTCAGTAGCTGTCACTCTGCTGCGAGGCCTTCCACTGAGTCTTTTAATTCACCTCTAACAGATTTTTCAGGTCTGACATTTCCGTTTGTAATTTTGTTTGCATTTTCCACATTTCTACCTTCAAATCCTCTTGTATTTTATTGGCATTGCTTTCTATTGTTTCTTTTAGCTCCCTAAGCATCCTAAGTAGCTTACTTATAAATTCCTTGTCAGAGAGGTTGTCTAGCACTTCATTGCTGTTGGGGTCTTCTGGGCTAGCCTCTTTAATAAGTAGGCTTGGTGGGGTTTTGCGTTGCTTTACTATTGTGACCTATGTGCTTCAGCCCTTCACGCTCACCATTACTATTCTGCTTATGATGCAGTATTAGTTGAAGTGGGCTTAATGAGTTATTAGCTAGTGTGTTTCTGGTCATTGAGCTAACCTAGTGAAAGTTCCAACTAAGAGGGTAACTTATGTTTCTTATAGGAAATGAGGGGGATATAATAACTCATGGCCTCATTAGCGGCCACGCCTCCGGGAAGGAGCCCTGACAAGGGCTGGATACCTGAATGGGATGAGCAGAGGGTGCCAGGAACGGAATGTTGCAGCTTCAGGTGTGTGTGGTGAACCTCAATTCCCATTCCCCGAAGATCAAGGATGAAAACTGGCTTCCCTGGGGTCTAGTTAGAATTGTGGCTCTGGGAAGGAGCCCTGACAAGGCCTGGATACCTGAATGGAATCACTCCTGCTTCTTATTGTAAGGGCTATTTGACCTCTGCTATCCATGCATCTGACATCTGAAGATTCAATCAACCATAGATTAAAAACATATACTGTTTATTTAAGTCTATGATATCCTAAACATGGGAACACTTCTTTTTATTCTGTCTAAAATATAGTGTATACAACAAAAATTGTATAAATAATGTAAATGTTACTTAATAGCATTTAATTAGATATTTTAAGTAATTTTGGATATCATAGGAGATCATGAGAAGTTCCAGGAAGACTAGTCCTGGAAAAGAATATTCCCCAGAACCTTAAGATGATGGCCCTCTGATCTTGAATTACAACCTCCAGAACTGTGAGAAATAAATTTCTATGGTTTACAAGCCATCCAATTTGTGGAATTCATTGTAAGACTTTGAACAAACTAATACCTTGATCATACTCCTACACCTGATGCCAGAAGACCTCTCTGACCTTTGCACCTGTGACAGGTCTGAATTTGTCTATTCCAGGCAATGATTCTATCTTGATTTCTTCTCAGTAGGGCCAGTTCCCTAAACCATGGTTTCTTCTCAGTCAGTTCAGAGACAACAACACATTCCATTTTAAGGGCAAGGTGATTTTTTTCTTTTTGCTTTTTAGGTCAGACCTGGCGATGCACAGGGGTCACTCCTGGCTCTGCACTCAGGAATTACCCCTGGCAGTGCTCAGGGGACCATATGGCATGCTGGGAATCGAACCCCGGTTGGCTGCGTGCAAGACAAACGCCTTCCCTGCTGTGCTATAGCTCCAGTCCCAGGGCAAGGTGATTTCTAACCCAAAGTGAAGTGAAGCAGAAAAGAAACATAGGGCTGGTAACTTCAACGGAGATAGACGACCTGTAGGACATCTGGTATGAAAGTTTGCTTCTCCAGAGATTGCAACAGTCTCTTAGAAAGGTGTCCAGTCCCTAAGCCCACAACTGGAAGTACAGCTAAACAACTGCACTTGTGGTTCAAAAGTATACCATAAACATACTTTTCTGCAATGACCTAGAACTGGGTACCCTGAAGCTGAGTTCCCCATGAGGGCCCATGTTAGGAGAATAGGACCATACTGCCCTGGGAATCTTTCTTTTCCCATCGGTCACCACTGAAATGAGCTTCTGACTTTCCAGAAGTATAAATGCAACACCAGTACTTGAGTCCAGACATGGGAGAAGCCACATGGTCACAATCCACTGGAAAAATCCGCTTTTTTCATAGCAGTTTGAAAAAGAGCTCTGGGATCAGCGGCCACCATGTAACCCTTTAAGAGACTTCCTAAACTCTCTGTGGGGAGGACATAGGATCAAGCTCATCTCATGGACTCACATTAAGTTCAGTTGTTTTTCCCTTCCACTCCTCCCCTTCTTTACCCTCCTCCCCTCTCTTCCCCTCCCCTCCTCCTCTCCATTCCCCTCCACTCCCCTTCCTTTCCTCCTTTCTGTTTCCCTCAATCCCCTCCCCTTCCTCCCCTTCCTCTCCTCCTCACACCTCCCGTCTCCTCTCTTCCCCTCCCTTCCCTTCTCCTCCTTTCTCCTCCCCTCTTCTCCCCTCCTTCCCTTCTCCTTCCCCTCCTTCCCACTCCTCCCATCCCTTCTTTCCTCCCCTTCCTTCTTCCCTCCCCTCCCCTCCCCTCCCTTCCCCTCTCCTCCCCTCTCCTCCCCTCCCCTCCTCTCTCCTCCCCTCTCCTCCCCTCCTTCCCTTCTCCTTCCCCTCCTTCCCACTCCTCCCATCCCTTCTTTCCTCCCCTTCCTTCTTCCCTCCCCTCCCTTCTCCTCTCCTCCCCTCCTCCTTCTCCTCCCCTCCTCCCCTCCTCCCCTTCTCTCCCTTCTCCTGTTATTTCTTTCCTTTTTGTTTTTGGGACCTGACAGTACTCAGGGGATACTTCTGGTTCATTGCTCAGAATTATTCCTGGGATTCTTAGGACACCGTGAGGAGCTGCGGGATTGACTAGAAACTCTAGCAAGCAAAACAAGTTCACCAAGTCTTTGAACTATCATCCTATCCCTTGATTGATCTTGCTAATTTTGTGCTTAGAAAAAAAAACAGGTCCATGATGATGTCAGGGGAGGTGTTAGGAGAGGGATTTTGAATCAAATTCTTGGGATCTCTTTAGCTGACTCCAGATGATCTCCCAGCCCTGAAAACAGGTTCCAGAGTGGAGAGGGAACTTAGAGGATTTTTATCTATTTGGGAATATTTAAAAGTCAACCAGGGATTATTTTAGGTTTTGCAATAGTGGAGGAGAAATTGGTTGAAAGACTTCAGTTTGAGAAAGGGTCTCCCGGAGTTCTACCAGAATCGGGCTAAAGTCATGGATCATGTTGGGACCTGTGCTCTGGCAGCCCTCCCTGCTACTCCCTGGACTGGAAGCCTGTTCGCCAAAGGGATTAGAACAGATTGTTTAAACAAGGGGCTGCTGCGTCTGGCCTAAGGCTCAGAGTAATTGATGCCTAGACAGTCTCAATTTATAGGTTGAAATCACACTGAGAACTACTATGAATCATTAGCCCTCATCCCTTGCAAGGTTTTGAAGATAAGAACTCCAAATGGGAGACTTCCTGGACACAGAACTTTATTTTCTAAGTCCATAAAAAACAAACAAATGACGCTAAATTGCATTGTGGGAATCACTGGGAGGTTTTGGAAATATGGCAAAAAACACATTTTTGTCTTCCTGTAATCTGACTTGAGGGATGAAGAATGGGGAAGGCCATGCTCTCAGATGTTTCCCATGAGGAATGGTCCCTGTTCTCTATAAAAGGTCTTTGCTTTACTGGGTCTTCTTCAAACACACATGAACTCTATCCTTTTAAGAGTTTTAGGGTATTTTTGGCCTCAAAGTATATTCATCTGGGTTCCCAAATTCAGTCTCTGTCTCAACTGTAGGACAGTCTCCTATCTCCTCTCTCCTCTCCTTCCCTCCCCCTCCCTTCTTTCTCTCCCTCCTCTCCTCCCTTCCTAAACAGACATCCTTAGCCTCATGGGAATAATGAACTATATGATCTATGTATACTAGTACTGCCAATATATTCTCCATTTATCTTTCATGTTTATTTAAAAAACAGACTATTTAATTTAGAGAAGTTCTTAAAATATTCTTAATTAAAGAGCCATGATCTACAATGTTATTGGTAGTTGGGTTTTAGGAATATTTCAACACCAATTCCACCACCAGTGTCAACTTCACTCTGCCAGTGTTTTATACTCCATTTCTCACCCACTGCTATCTGTCACCTTGATAGTCATATTAAAAACTTAGAGTAGTCTTTGGAATTGTAAGAAAATAAACATATTTCATATAAATTTCCATATAATCCCTGCCCATGTGCAGAATTTTCTCCATTATCAATCACTCAAGTGTTTGTTTTTAAATACCAAGGATACACCTACATTTACACAATAAATTTGCATTTACCATGATTTATCTTAGGGTTCACTCTAGTTCTTCTCCACTTTGTGGGTGAACATACATGTAATCGCATGTCTTTATTATTATAATATCATATACAATATTTTTACTGCCTTAAAAAAATCTTCTGTGATACCCTTACTTATCTCTTCCTTTCATCCATGACAACCAGTACTATTTTTATTAGTTCTGTAGGTGTGTATTTTCCAGAATGTCATATATGTTGGACATGTATGTTTTCAGTATTATTCCTATGAGATGGGCTGTTTTTACTTTTAGTGATATGTGTTGGACTTTCCATCAAGTCCTCCCATGGATTGATTAATAGATCATTTCTTTTAGGCACCATTGCATAGCTGAACCATAGTTTATTCATTTACCTTTAAAGTACATCTTTGTTAGTTCAATTCCAAGTTTGACAATTGTAGCAAAACTACTCTAAACACCTGTGAGCAGGTTTTGTGTATGTATGTTTTCCTTTCAATGGAAATGTTACTGGTGCCCACTCAAACAATTCGATGAGTAACGGGATGATAATGAGAGTGACAGTGATGTTTTTCTTTAAAATTTTTTTAATTGAGATTCTGTGGTTTATAAAGCTAATAGTGATGTTTTCTCAGACACATAATTCCAACACCACTACCATCCCCATTGTTGTCCCTTCCCTTCCAAAGATTCCTTCTTCTCAAGCCTCCTCCCTCTCACACCTTCCCACCACCACCACTCAATTGTGTGTATCAATTTTCCCATTGTGTTGCCTTTGGACCTTTGTTGCTCTATCACAATGTATATTCAGGTCCCACATATAAGAGAGATGGTCATTCTGTATCTATTCCTTTCTTTCTGACTGATTTCACTCAGCATGATATCCTCTAGTTCCACCAATGTTACCGCAACTTGTTGGGTAAATACCAAGAAGCATACTACTTGAATGTATGGTAATAATATATTTAGTTTTATAAATTAAAGTTGCTTCTCACACTGATTTACATTTTGCATGTTAACTACCAATACAGATGTTTTGGTAGTTTTATGTATATATATGTATATATATGTGTGTACACACACATATATATATATGTATATACATACATACATACATATATATATATATATATATATGAGTTCTTATTGCTCACCAGAACTTGGTGGTGTCATGATTCTGGCCATTCTAATAGGTGTGTAGCAATATCTCATTGTTTTCATTTATATATCCTTGACAACATGATATGGAGCACTTTTTCATCTGCTTATTTGCAGTCAGTATAGCTTCTTTGATTAGATGTCTGTTAAATTTACCTGGCCTGTTAAAAATATCAGGTTGTGTGTCTTCTTATTGTTGAGTATTATGTATTCTTTGTATATTTTCTAATAATAATCCTTTATGAGATTTATATCTGTGTGCTGCTACGTTTTGGTTTTTGGCCACACCTGGAGAAGCTCAGGATTCTTACTCCTGGCTCTGCCCTCGGGAATTACTCCTGGTGGTGCTTGGGGGACCATATGGGATGCCGAGGATTGAAACCCAGGTTGGTAGCATGCAAGGCAAACGCCTTATGCATTGTACTAATCCTTTGACCCCTTATCTGAATTTTTCTTAGTATTTATTCCCAGTCTGTGACTTATATTCTAACTCGTTTGACATTGTTTTTTATGGAGCAGAAAATTTTAATTTTAACAAAGTTAAGATTATCAATTTTTTATTCATGTGGATAATGTTTCATGTGAAAATGTATCACTATCCCAAGGTCACTTAGAATCTTTTCTAGGAGTTTTATAGTCTTGCATTTTGTATTTAGGTCTATGAACCATTTTGAATTGATTTTTGTAAAAGGTACCAGATCAGTATTTAGATTAAAAAAATTTTTTTTGCACGCTTGTCTAGTTACAGCTTGTTGAGGAAGCTATTTTTGCTCCATTGTATTATCTGTTCTACTTTGACAAAGATAAGTTTTCTGTATTTATGGGGTTTCCTTTTTCTTTAGTAATGCTTATTGAATATTTATTCACTTAACAACAGTCACTGAATATTTATTAAGCCCCATCCATGTGTCATAGATAATACTAAAATCTCTGTGCTTGCTATCACATTTAATTCTCAAAAGTATGTCTAAGGACTAGCTTCTTTTTGTATTCTATTTTATAGACAAGAACACAGAGACCTGAACAGTTAACTCTAACTGCTAATTGTGGTTAGATTTGAGTTTGTCTTAATTCTTCCACTTTCTTCTTGGTATTTGATGATATTGACCATTCTGTTATACTATATCTTTTCATTTCAGGCTACCTCTTGCTGCAGTTCAAATTAGTTTTAAGTTCATGTGGGACTTCTACAGAACCATTTGAAAACAATCTAATAATGTTTTTATTATTTTCTTCATAGAAATCTGATTATTATCTTAACATCACATTTAAAATGAGCATGCCCACCTTTTATAGAGCCAATAATTTGGAGGGGGAAAATCATTTGGGGCCACAATAAATGATCATAATAACTGACTTAGAACACATTACCCATGATACTGTCAAAGGAGGAACAATCTTTGTTATTTTTCCATATTTTTCTAATTTCAGAAATCTTATTTTAAAAGATGAATCTTGATGCATAAAACATCACCAAGGCTGTGGTTTACGATAACTATGTAATACCAAACTTGAGACTTCGGGGAGGAACTAAGGCCCAAAAGGTGAGTCATGATCATAAGAATTTTGACAGTCCAGGTTTTCTCTCTTAGGGTCCCAGCCCATTTCTCCAGTGACCAATATTTCCTCCTACTCCCTATATGCACAATTTATTATAGGTCAGCTTAATAATTCACTGTTTCCTGGGTCTGTTTTTTACAATATTGTTCTCAAAGGTCATTATGTTTCTGTTTCCTTCAGGGCTTGGTAAAATAGTCATCCTCTTGGCCAAACTTACTCCAGAGCTCCAAATTGAACAAATGCCCCCTTTTGCCGGTTTCTCTGTAATTGTTTTATCATACCTGGCACATTCTACCTAGTAAAGTCACTATCTCTTGGTATGTCTTAGATTAACTGAGCTTAGAAATGCGAAGTCATAATAAAGGAGGATTCTAAGCAGGAGAAAGTCAGATTTGTGTTAGAATGTTATTCTGCCCCCCCCACCCCATGCACAAGATTGACCAGAAGAAAGTTGGATAAGTAAGAACGAAGCTGAATTTGTGGAGACAATGGAAGTTGTTGAAGAAGATGGACAATATGCTGAAGTGTTGAGAGGGCCGAGCAGTCCTATTCTAGAGGACTATTTGTGTTCATTCTTTCTGGACCCTGGATTTTTAATCCCTTCTGCAAGAGTATATTTGAGTTCAAATATCTATATGAAATAGATAGTTCATATCTACTTCAGATATGAAATAGAAAGTTCATATCTTTCTCCTTTCTTTGATATCCTATCTGCCTTTACACACACATGCACCCCGGTGTTGCTTTGTATTTATGTGTGCATGCCTGCATATGTGTGAACACATGCGTGTTTGTGCACACACATGGGCTTGTGTACTTCTGCCAACTTGCTTTAGTTGCCATAATTTCAGCCAGTATTCTGGATTCACAATGCAGCAAGACAGAAAGTCTACAAGTGGCAGATATAATTTTGGATTTAATGGGGCGGAGATTGGATGGTGATAAAAAAGAAATCTATCTTTGCACAGCTTCCTGAGTGTGAAAGTGGTGGAACTCAGTGAGCAGGTGCCCGAGGGGGTCGGCTCATCTGCTGACCTTGAGAGCTTCAAAGCAGGAGAATCTCCCTACCCACTCACTACTTGCATCCGTTGATAATCGTAGAAAGCCACTTCAATTCAAGAGAAGGGCATTGCCAAGTTGACCTCTGGAGACCCCTTCTGCAATGACTCATCTGTGATATTGTCTCTTCAAGCCACCATGGGTGGGGAGTATGTATCATTATTGTAGCCGCATGAAAACTGAGAACACTACAAAAACTCTTATTATTGTGCAAGAGTGGTTATTGTGAACGTGTGTATTTTCACATTTTGCCCTTGCAAGATTTTTTTTTCTGATTTTCTCCTCCTTCAGCTAATGTAAAATGATGGTCTCCCCTAAGACAGGAGATAGTTCACAGAGTTAGAGTTGATCTTCAAGAAGAACCCTGAGCCCACAAAATATACAAAGAGGAAGAGCTGTGAGTCTAGCTACTCCCTGGACTTGGAGAAGACCATGTGTTTGGGAGGGAACAACCTGACCTTATAAAAGAAACCCAACACAGACGCGTGGCAGGTCCCAACTGAGTCCTCAACCTGGAGAGGGCTGCAAATTGAATTAACAGAGACCTCAATTCTCCTTAAACCAGCTGGGAAAACAAATTCTTATTTACAGTTTGCCAAGATATGGTTAACCCAGAATTTGTTTTCTTTGTGATGCTGAAGCCGGAGTTGTGAGATGCAAGTTAATTCGACTTGAGTGCATAATATGGGGAAGAGACAGCAAGGGTGGGAAGAGCAATAGAGGAGTCTGAAGCTTATTGAATATCACTGGAAAGACACAGATATTCTTCCCCTAGGAGAAAAAACAGACATTCAGACAAGTTAGATGATGTTTTAAAAGTCCACCTGGGGTATTAGCGGCAAAACTATCTTGGAAGCCAAGAATCCCCTAATAAGGTTTTACTCATAATCCTAAAAACTTGTTTTCTTATGGTCAAACAATTTTTGGAAAGTGGAGTCAATAAAGATCCCAGACTCTGTCTGCTTGGGTGTGTGTGTGTGTGTATGTTTCTCTCTCGCTCACACACAGCATAATTAGAGAGAGTATATTCTGAGCCTTAAATTACATTACTGTACAAGAGTAATCAGGCCCAACAAGTTAACTCCAGTCCACATGGTGCCGGATCAAAGAATCACAAAGGAAATATATGAGAAAGTGAAGGGTCTGGCAGAAACAGAGGGGAAAACACAGAAAGAAAGTTCATGCTTGCGTGGGAAATAGAGTAATTCTGAGAGCAGGTGGTTGAAAGCACTGGTAGGAGGACATGCTGGTACTTAGGATAGGCTTGGGGTGTGGGAAGGCACCTCATCTGGAGGAGGCAGGAGGGTGCTTTAGGGGGATCCCTAGTGAGATGGGAATAAGGGAAGTGAAAGTGTATCACTAAATAGAAATGGATCTCAAAAATCAGGAGATGCCAATCCCTTTGCTTCGAAGGTGCCAATGAAAGGGAACTACATTTTCTCAGACTAACAGAAGAGGGTGCTCTTGAACTAAGAAACGGTGCCTATCCCCAAACCCCATAACTGCTTACATACCCTTGTCCAAATGCTTAAAAATGAACAGAAAATGGCAGACAACAGCCACAAAAGGCCATCAAGAAAACAAAGTATGAGAACCCAGACATTTCAGCAGATGAAAATGCACCTACCCAAATCAAACATAAAACAAAAAGAATAGAAAAGGACTAGTGTTCTGCATAACACTCAAACTGTATTAGATAATGCTAAACAACAGAAACGTTTGAAAATATGTAACAAGTCTTAAAGTTCTGTTTCTTTAGTTCAGAAATCAATTTTAAAAAGAAAAAAACGCGAAATTAGGATTTAATGAATTCAGAAAATAATAGAAGGAAAAGAACAAATCATCTTATAAAAAAAAGACAAATGAAAGGTGTTTATGGTACAATAGAATCAACTCAAAATATGGAGACTGAGAAAAGTCAGGAAAAGAACAAAGAGAATAAAAATTAAATAAGAAATTAATAAAAAGGAAATTTTAAACAGAAAATATTTGATAGCTTAGAAGAGCCCAAGAAAGTAAAACATTAAAATGGAAATGAATTAGTCTTTCAAGCTATAAGCTGGAAGAAATGTCTGTCTGGAATTCTATTCACACAGGAAAGCTTTGACTCTCCCCAGACCCTCCTCTCCCCTAATAACCCACTAAAGAGTATCATATAGAAATGTCCTACTAACAAATTAGGATGGGGGGACCTGTAGAAAAATAGTGTCCAGCTCTCCCAAGAAAAGAAAAGACAAAATTGTTTTTGTTTGTTTGTTCTTTGGCTTCTTGGTCACACCCAGCTGTGCCCAGGGCTTATTCTTTGCTTTGTGCTCAGGGATCACTCCTGGCTGCCTCAGGAGACCATTTGGGGTGCTGGGGACCCAACCCAGGTTGGCCTTGTGCAAGGCAAGCTTCCTACTTGCTGTACTTATCCCTGGCCCTCCAAATTGTTTACATAGGAAAGAAAATCAAGTAAACATCAGACTTTTAAAATAAAAGAACAAATTGTTGAATTCCAAGAATCAAAAGGAGATATGCTACAAATGTCTTTGCTTTTGTTTTATCTGAATGAGCTTTTTTCCAACGGTGGATTTGAGAAGCAGAGTTATCCATGTGCAAAAAGGCAAAGAATACTCTTTATTCCTTTGTGATGGACCTGCTAGAGGGTGAGTTTTATTCAATCAAAGCAGCACCAGGACTGGAAACTTCGGCAGTGCTTTGAGAGTGCATGTTGAATACCTTCCAAGACATTTCCAAACCTAAAACAAGGATGGGAATAGAGAGAGAAACAATAGCACAACTGTTGCATGCTTTGAAAAAACTGAAATAGAACATTCTGCATAGGAGATTGAGATTGTAGGACATTGTTTAAAGCATCAGCCATAAAATAGAAATGTAAATGAGAAAAATATGAATAAAGGACATTATAATATGTCAAGGATTTTTCAGGAAAATAGGAACAAAACTAGTACCTAAAGATATCATCAATGTGTTTGATAAGATAGATGCTATAGCTACATATTAAATCTCATACTGTGATATAATATATATCACAATAGATAATATTATATATACTGTAGTATAGTATATAATAGAAAATATATTTGCCTCTCAAAGCACAAATAGAATGTTCACACAAATTGACTACATGTTTGGTTACAAAGAAAGTCTCCATGTCATACAATAGGAATTGATGTCAAAATTTTAAAATTATTTCTACATTAATAATAAACAGTACAATTTTCTGTTAAATCTTTATTGAGTAAGAAAGATTTTGCAAACTGAAGTTACATGGTTTATAAAAATAGTACTTCAAATGTAAAAGATGTATTTCAGAATTTATGAAACTGAAGCAATGATTTGAGAAAAGTTTATTGCTTTAAAATACTTAAACAAATAAAATTTAATTTAAAATGAATTTCATTACTCACTCAAAAATATTTATGAAACCACAAAGTAAATAAGAAAAAAACAGAAGGAAGAAATAATAAAAATAAAAGACAAAATTTATGTGATAGAACACAGCAAAAAAGAGTAAAACAGATAAGTTAATCAAAATGCTTTTTTGTTGGGTTGGGGATATGGCTTAATGGTAGAATGCACGCTTCATAAACATGCGGCCCCAAGTTCATTCCCTGGTGCCACAAATACACACAAGAATAATAAATGGATTAAGTCGAATATATGACTAATAAGGACCATACAGCTTTAAAAATGGTGGTCGTTTATTGGGGGAGGAAAGTAAAATATATTCATGTATACCATAGCTAAATGAGATAAAATGGGAAAAAAGAAGACTACAGTAAGATTTAAAGAAGGCCTTTGATTCTGTTGAGACTGAAGCCCTAGCCAAATGGCATTCAAACCCAGTACATCAGGATCCTCCGTGAGCTGTATTATGGATTCACCACCAGGGTCTCACCATTCTACAAGGAAGTTGTCATTGGCATAAACAGAGGGGTTTGGCAGGGCGACACCATTTCACCGAAACTCTTCAGTGCCACCCTCGAGAACATCATCCGACAACTGGAATGGGAAGGAATGGGAGTGAAGATAGACGGTCAGCAACTACACCACCTCTGCTTCACTGATGACATCGTTCTCATAACACAAAATATCAGCCAAGTGGTATGAATGCTGGCCGACTTCTACCATGAATGTGGAACGGTTGGATTGCAGCTAAATCTCACGAAGACAATGTTCATAAGAAACAAACTAGTTCCTGACGTTCCATTTGCCCTCAACAGAACAAACATCTCCGAACTCAACATGATAAACAACCTGTCACCTGAACTGCACAGGAGGAAGAGAGTGGTGTGGAACGCCTTCAAGAGCGTCGAAGAAGTGGTTAAGAAGACAAAAAAACTCTGGCTCCGGGCACATCTTTTCGGCTCCACTGTTCTTCCTGCACTAACAGAGACCTGGGCCCTACAAAACCAGGATGAGAACGCTATTCGGGTATCCCAAAGAGGAATCGAGAGAGCTATGCTTGGAGTATCACATATCACTCAAGTAAGAGAAGGAATCTAGACTTCCTACCTCCGTTGATGATTGAGGATCAGGGAAGCTGCCTTGTTTGCCAAGGTGTCGAAAATCAGATGGGCCAGACACGTAATGCAATTTAGAGATGACTGCTGGACTAGAGCTGTTACCGACTGGATTCCACGGGATGTCAAAAGACTGAGTGGAATGTCAAAAGACTGCGTGGCTGCCCACCAATGAGATGGTCAGACTTCTTTGTCAAAACCCTAAATGAATGGTTTGAGGCTCTTCCTGTTACTGGAGCGAGCAGACACCGTTGGGCTACACTAGCATGTGACAGGGACGAATGGAGATGTTACTGGCACCTGCTCGAGCAAATCGATGAATAACATGATGACAAGTGATACAGGAAGATAATCATTTCAAAGATAAAATAAATCATAAGCAGACCACTTTGTAATACTCCATACAATTGCATTTGAAAATTACAAATTGACTACTACTTTGTATGATAACATAATTTATCAAAACTGACCCCATGTAATATTGATGAATCTCCAAGGTGGAATAAAGATGTATACAGTTATCAGCAAATATTCTATATCAAAACACCTGGCCTACATGATTGCTTAGAGGAATTAAAAAATTTGTGGAGGTCAAGTAATCTCAACACTCCTTAATTTGTTTCACAAATTGTTCCAAAGTACAGAAACCTTCTGATTCCTGTAAAGAAATGGCTATAGAACCACAAAGGTACTTTAAGGAATGGATCACAAGTGCTGCATGTGTGAGATCCCTAGCTGAATTCCTAGCACCAAATATCCTGTCCCCAAAGCGATGCTAGATGTGACCCTGGTGCCCCCATAGAATCTCTAGCAATAGCAGCATTACTTAGCTGGGCCTACCATTGACCTCTCTGTCCAGCTTGGTTAAGTACTGCAAGTAGTGGTTCCAAGCCTTTTTAGCACTGATTGAGAGCCTCCATAACTGGCAAAAAAAAAAAGAAGTATAACACGAATTCTTAAAAATAGTAAATAATAACATTAACATACATAATAATATTCTAGATTATAGGAAACAACAAGCCTATTTCCTTTATTAATCTAGATACAAACATGAAAAGGCACTAGGAAAATTAATCCAAAACTAACTTAACAAAAATACAATATAATTCATCTTGTAAATAGACTTGAGAAATATTCTGATTATTTTCTAAGGAGACGCCCACTCAACAATTCTCAGGAGTTACTTCTGGCATGGTGCTGAGGGATCACTCCTGGTGGGCTCAAGGGACCATCTGGTATTCTGGGGAACCAACCCAGGTCAGCAGTGTGCAAGTACTCTACCCACTCTACAATCTCTCTGGTCCATGCAGTTATTTCTATGGGTGCTGACAGACCTTTGACAATACTTAACGTTCACTTCTATAAAGTTCACTCAACAAAATAGTAACCAACACATTTTCTGTTTATAGGTTACATATGTATCTCTATGACTTTCTTTCTCTCACTCTCCCTCTCCCTCTCTGTCTCTCTCTCATTCTTTCTCTCTCTCTTTACTAATACATGATATCTTATTTCATTGGAAAATAAAATAGGTATTTATGCTAAGACTAGAGAGAAGGCAAAAATGCCCTCTCTCTTCATTATTGTTCAACATTGTATTGTAAAATTTAATTGATTTAATTATATAAACATAAAAATTGGGAAGAAAAACTATACATACACATATGAAATGATAGTCTAAAAACTCAAGAATTAGTGATTAAACAAATAGAAATTAGATAAGGGATTCAATCAGAGAGTAGGAAATAAAGCCAATATACAAAATCATTAGCCTTCATATATATATTTTTTAAATACAAGATACTACAGTTTTGAGGATTTGATCATTATAATTGCAACAACAAAAATGATGCAACTTAAAAATATGCAAGATCCTAAAGAGTAAAAAATGTAAATACAAAGTTGGGGAAGAATGTGTCTATTCTGATGATGGATGTAGTGTTGGAATTATGTGCACGAGAAACCATTATTAGCAGTATTGTAAACCACAGAATATCAATACAGTTTTTTTAATAAAAAGTATCCCCAAAAGACAAGAGAGTAGACCTGTGGAAGTCCAAAGGCATATGTTGTTGTTGGAGAGTAAAACTGATTATCAAGATACAGATGTCAATTCTTTCCAAGTTAATATATAGATTTAACCTAAGTGCTGATAAAGTTTTGGGTTCTTTCTGGAGCTAAATGAGCTCATTCTAAAGCCATGTTAAAAAAAAAAGACATGCAAGTATAATTAGGAGTTGCTGGGTGAGGTTAAGGAAAATAAACTAAGGGAAAAATAATCTTATCTGAGGATAAGACTGGATCGTTAATACAGTGCTTGGAAAGGGACATGACTAGATAAAGAGGAACCAGAGAGTCAATAAGTGGATTCAGGAATATGCAGAAATTATTTGACCAAAGTACCATTTAAAAGCACCAGAGAAAAGATGTACTTCTAAATCAATGGTCTTGGGATAGCTTGTAGCCACTTGAAATAAGATAAAATCAATGTATCTCTTCTACCATGTAACATAAATTCCAGAAGGTTGAGCGTGATAAGCATACAAATGCAGAATAAGCACATCATATAAGTCCTAGAAGAAAACAAACTTAACTTTGTAACTTAAGAGTGGAAAGACATTTTTGAAATGTGACTGAAAATATATAAAAACATGCTGGTAAATTCTCAATATACAATATTAACTGGACTGGAGCTGTAGCAGAGTGGGTAGGGCATTTGCCTTTCACGTGGCCGACCGGGGTTTGATTCTTCTGTCCCTCTGGGACGAGCCCAGCAAGCTACCGAGAGTATCCCGCCTACACAGCAGAGCAGCTACCCGTGGCATATTTGATGTGCCAAAAAACAGTAATAACAAGTCTTACAATGGAGATGTTACTGGTGCCCGCTTGAGCAAATCCATGAACAACAGGACAACAGTGCAACAGTGCTACAGTGCTAATATTAACCAGTTCGCTCCTTATTAAACAAGGCATTTCTTTTCAATGAGAAAAAAAACCTCTCAATTTATATGAAATACAGAAAACTGATCCTTAAATAAGAAAAAAAAAGTTCATTTATACTCACAGTAAGAATAACACTACTTAAAACAATACTTGTCTCCCACATCAAAATGGAAAACACACACACACACACATCATCACACACTCACTCACATTTAGCAGTTGAAACTTGTGTGAGGTTAGAGGAAATAGGTTCTATTTATTTCCTGGTGCTGCCACAACAAAACACCACAAGCTCAAACAACAGAGATATATTTTGTCACCTTTCTGCAATGTGGAAGTCCAGCAGCAAGGTGTGGCTAGCAAATCTTCAGAGTCTTCTCTCTTTGGCTTGCAGATGACGTCCACTGACTTGTTCTATGTGGTCTGGACTGTGCACATAACCCCTTATGTCTCTGTGTCCAGATTTTCTCACCTTATAAGGATGCCAGTCCTATCAGGTTAGGGTTTACCCTAATGGCCTCGATTTATCTTTATCAACTTTTTCTTTTTTCTCTTCTCTTCTCTTCTCTTCTCTTCTCTTCCTCTTCTCTTCTCTTCTCTTCTCTTCTCTTCTCTTCTCTTCTCTTCTCTTCTCTTCTCTTCTCTTCTCTTCTCTTCTCTTCTCTTCTTTTCCTTTCTTCTCTTTTCTTTCCTTTTCTCTTCTTTTCCTTTCTTCTCTTTTCTTTTTTCTTTTCTTTTCTCTTCTTTTCCTTCTCTTTTCTTTTCTTTCTTTTTTTCTTTTCTTTTCTCTTCTCTTCTTTTTCCTTTCCTTTCCTTTCCTTTCCTTTCCTTTCCTTTCCTTTCCTTTCCTTTCCTTTCCTTTCCTTTCCTTTCCTTTCCTTTCCTTTCCTTTCCTTTCCTTTTCTTTTCTTTTTCTTCTTTCTTTTCTTTTTCCTTTTCCTTTCCTTTCTTGTTTTTTCTTTTCTTTTCTCTTTTCTATTTCTTATCTCTTTTCTTTTCTTTTTTTCTTTTTATTGAATCACCATGTGATTCAATACAGTTACAAAGCTGTTCATGGCCAAGTTTTAGTCATACTGTATTCTATCACCCTTCCCTCCACCAGTGTACATTCCCTACACTGTCCCTAGTTTTCCCCTCCCCCCCACCAGCTTGTGGTGCTCTAGCACCACCTCTAGCAGGTGCTCTCTCTCTCTCTCTCTCTCTCTCTCTCTCTCTCTCTCTCTCTCTTCCTTTTAGGGTTTGCAATACAGATACTGGGAGGTTACCATGTTTGTTCCTTTACCTATTTTTAGCACATAGTTCTTATCCAGAGTGATCATTTCCAACTATCTTTGTCACAGTGGTCCCTTCTCTATCCCAACTGCTTTCTTCCCCAGCACTTGAGGCAAGCTTCCAATTGTGGATCAATATCTTCCTGGCCCTTGTTTCTATTGTCCTTGGGTACTAATCTCATATTATTTTTTTTATATCCCACAAATGAGTGTAATCATTCTATGTCCCTCTCCTTCTGACTCATTTCACTCAGCATAATACTCTCCATGTCCGTCGATTTATAAGTGAATTTCATAACTTCATTTTCCTAACAGCTGCACAGTATTCCATTGTGTAGATATACCATAGTATTTTTAACCAATCATCTGTTCTTGGGCACTCTGGTTATTTCCAGATTCTGGCTATTGTGCATAGAGCTGCAAAGAACACAAAAGTGCAGGTGGCTTTTCTGCTGTTCATCTTCAAATATAGCCAAATTCTGAGGTAGAAGGAGGTATGGCTCTGCATTTTGCGATATATAATTCAAAACAAAACATATAAATATACTATTTTTTCAAACATGAATTTTCAAAATTCACTTTAATATTTTTACCATTTTGAATAAAATATCGGTAGCTTCAATACTGCTAATTATATTTTCATGCATACATCGTTCCAATATCATATTCACTAGAGAACCCGCTTCCCTTTACCTGTTTCCCAAAGGCCCCACACTCCCACCATCCCACAATGTCCACTCAATTTTATATGCAAAATCTCCAGTTCTCATGATTTTGGCCTCTTGTTGTTTATTTACAATGCTTCTTTACATCTCACATATTATAGAGATGTTTAAATTTATTTATTGTGTAGGTGGTGGTGCATATATAGATAATTGAATATAAACTCCTGAAATTCCACAATATTAGAAATCAATGACAAATTAAATTTTTTTCTCTCTTTAAATTAAAACTAATATTGTGAAAAGTCCTATGATATTACACTTAAAATTAACATGAAATTTTCATCAATCCTACATGCATACACTTTAATAAGAGGTAGGAAAAAAGAATTGAAAAACTTTTAAAGGAAAAATCTGAATACACCAATAAAACCATAAAAGTTTGTTTTATCCTAAAAAGGGAATACAGACTATATGTTAGAAACTATTACAGATCATGCTGAAGTATTTGCACTAATAAGTAAAATATTATAATGAAAATATCTGGAGATGCAAGTAAATCACCTAAATAGACATAGAACACTGAATATAATTGTGACATTAATTCATTATTGAAAGAGTATAAAATATCTTAGGAAGCTAGAAATAGACCTTTTTTAATCTTGTAGAGGGCAATCATAAGTGTTAGGAGTGAATGTCATATTCAATAGCAGTGCTAAGAAGTTTTGTATTTTAAAGAAGCATTTTAAATGCATCTTGCAAAACTGGTTTCAAAGCTATGAATTCTCAAAGCTGTTACCAGTCCATGAAACACTGTATCATTTCTTCAAATCTGAATAATAATATAGCTGAATCAAGTATTTTTGATGTATTCATTTCATTAAAGCTTTGTTTTCCTTGGTTTATTTATTTTTTTTCTATATCCCACCATTCTCTTCTGGCTCACCTCTCATTTGACAGATCTTTGAATCTTATGGGTTTTCCTCTGTATGTAAGGCTTTTTTTCCCTTTTGATCTTGCTGTTTTCAGTATTCTGTTCTCATTGTTGGCTTTCGTCATTCTGATTATAATCTGCCTTGGAATTTTCTATTTGGGTTGATTTTCACTGGAATCCTGTGGCCTCTTGACTCTTGGTACCTCATTGAATTAGCCTTTTTATTTCTTAAGGACTCCGATGAGTTTTATATTATTTCTACTGACCTCATCCCTTAGTTTTCTGATATTATTAGTTTTAGTACTCTGATATCATTTGTTTTTTTTAAAGTCTTTTTCCCATCTTCTATTGTTTTCTGGAGATTTCTTTCATCTTTTCTTGGAGCTCTTTGATCTTTTCCTTAGCAGTTGTTATTCCACTGCTCAGACTTTCTATTTCTTTTTTATACCACCAACCATATTCTTAATTTTTGTCTCTTCTGATGTCTTTCTCTCTCATATTTTCTTGTGCTTTGCTGAGTACCTGTGCCATTGTTTCTTTGAGTTCATTAAGCATCTTCAACATGGTGTCACAAAAGTCACTGAGAGTTTACAGAAGAACTGAGACTGGTAGAACTTTCCATGTTACTGTTTTCACTCATTAAGCTCAGTTGCGTTCAAAAAGTTTTCTTCCCATTGTGTTCACTGTGTGCCTGTTGTACTAAGGGGGGGGGGCGATTTTAGTTGTCTTCCCACCCCACCCCTGCCCTGGAGTCTCTGTGGGATGAAATGTGTATTGCTCTCTTTCTTTTCTACCTGTTTTCATTCAGTGACAGGAAGTAGAAATGTGAGCTGTGTGGTGTGTGATGAATAGAACTGCCCCAGCTGGAATAGAGGAGAATCCAGGCTGGATTGAAGAAGCCCTTGAGGGATATCAGTCAGCCTAGAGGTTAACCTCATCTAGAGCGGTGAAGGAGCAAAGAGAAGTGCAGGAGAAGTGGAAATGGCCTGCTGGGAAGATATGTGCTCTGCTGGTGGAAGGAATAACACAATGTTCATGATCACGATCACGAAATCCCGTCAATCATCGATTTCTCGAGCAGGCTCAGTAACCTCTCCATTCATCCTTCCCCTGAGATCTTAGAAGTCTCTCTCGACTCAGCCCTCCCAACGATGTCTCACTGGAGGGTCTTTCAGGGTCAGGGGAATGGCATCCGGCTTGTTACTGGCTTTAGCATATGAATACACCATGGGAAGCTTGCAAGGCTGTCCCATGTGGGCAGGAAACTCTCAGAAGCTTGCCAGTTTCTCCCAGAAAGAGAAGTAGGCTACAAGATGTCACTTCTGGGAGCTTGCTTTTAAGTCTCTGGATGTTGGCTGTTGATGGGATTACACACACCTGGGTTCCTCTGCCGGTATCTTCATGCATGAGGTCTGTCCGAGCATATGGAGAGGGGCCTTGAGCATGGTTGCACCTAGGTTTCGGTGGTCTTTGGCTACCGGGAGCTCTGCTTGGGGTGGGGAGGGAAGCTGGAGCCCATCCCCTCCAAGGGGACCCCGGGAAGACAGCCAGGTGTGCGGGCAAGAGGCTCTCTGCGCAATATATGCACTCATTATTTCCTTCTTGATCTTGCACTCTCTCAGTATTGTACCCCAAAACAAACCTCGAAAACAAACAAATGAACAAATATCTATTTACTGTATAAACCATAGTTTATAAGAATAAAATAACTGCTGAATGCCAACACATAAAATATTACTTATAAGTAAGCCATGGTATATATCTACGTATTGGATAATTGTTTTAACTACAATAAAAAATAGTTAAAGGGACCAGAATAGTACAGCAACCAAGGGGGTTTACCTTGCTTGCTGCTTACCCAGGCTCCATCTCTGGCATGCCACATGGTCTCCAGAGCCCTGCTATGAGCGATCCCTGAGTGCAGAGCCCTCAGATTTGAGCACTACTGAATAGCTCCAAAACAAAAATCAAAACACAACAAAAGAATAGTTAAAGATTTGGGAGATACACGCCGAAAGTAGATAATGGAACAAACATGATGACCTCTCAGTGTCTGTGTTGCAAGCCATAATGCCCAAAAGTAGAGAGAGAGTATGGGGAATATTGTCGCCATGGAGGCAGGGAGAGGGTGGGAAAGGGGGGTATGCCCGGGATATCGGTGATGGGGAATGTGCACTGGTGGAGGGATGGGAGTTTGATCATTGTGAAATTGTAACAAACATGAAAGCTTGTAATTATCTCATGGTGATTCAATAAAATTAAAACAAAAAAGAATAGTTAAAGATTTAACATAATATGTATTGTATATAAAGTATTTGTTAATATAATAAAGATCACTTAATGTTCGAGTTACTTCTAGGATATAGTCCCAATGAAAATATGAAGTATTATAAAGTACATATAAGAATATATTTTTATGTATGAAAGGAGGAAAAATTTTAAAGAATACAAACTTTAGTTTTTGACAAAAGATTCGTGGTAGGAATAAACCAGAAGCTCATGAAGTGGTTGCTTACATATTGGGTTATGGGTAGCGGGAGAAAAACAGAGGGTTTGAGAAAGGAGTAAAACTTAGTACTATACTTATAAAATATAGTTTGAATTTTAAATCATGATATTAAAATAAATCATCCATAATGAAATATAAAATTAAACGAACATGGGCCAAAACCCTCAATTGGGACAAAAAGGGAAGCAAATGAACCCTAATGTAGAGCCAATTGGCAACACAATTGCATAGAAAGAAGCAATTAACCCAAGTAACTAAACATAGAACTCTGGCTGCACTGCTTTGTGGGATAATGTCAAGGGCAAAGGGGAAGTACAAAGAAATGTAGATTTTGCTTGGTCAGTTTGCTGTTGGTGCTAATACTGTTGTAGCAAATCTTACAGTAGTTTGTGCAAATAGTGTAAATACTTTAACATCAAATATGTTAGGACCCAGAATTTTTATCATATGGAATAAGCAAATATGGAATGGGAAGAGGTGAAGGACTTGCATATATCAGCATGAACTCATTTAAACACACATTTAAACACACATATCTTAAGCTGTGCTCAATGAGGTATATGAAAAGTAACACACAAGTTGAATCTGGTATATTTTCTCTGAACACAAAGGACTGTTCTAGAACCAGCTGAGATATATCAAATGAGCACAGTACCTAGTTTGAACAGCTCCAACATAAACATTAAGGAAAACTGAATAAAAATATGAACAAAATCATTAGTCCATTAAATTAAATATAATATTAAAGGAACAACAATAGTTTTGTTTTGGGAAAAATCTGTAACACAGCATCATAACAGTATTTTCCAAAGGATAAGATAATCTATACTTATTATCTTATACTTTGTATAAGATATTATACATATAAAACATTGTCTAAGATATTGTATATATGAAACATTGTATACTTTCTGATGTGATGCATTGAGAAAGGCCTGACACTATTTATGTTGCATATTTTTTCAAAATAAAATAAACCAGAATTTAAACACAAGATCTCAATTAGAAAAATCAAAATTACTGGACTGGATGAAGAATTCTCTTGGAGTGAAAAAACAAAACACCTTACCATTATGAAAAACAATTTAAAAAGTGAGGAAAATAAAATGAAAAATAAAGGGAAAATTATGATGCTAGATTGAACCCTGAAAATAAATCCTATTAGACATTATTGAGGTAATTAGGAGAATTTAAATATTGCATATTTGATAATTTTTGTCATTATGACAGATTTCTTAAGTTTGATAATGAAATTGTGGCTATGAAGGAAAATGTGTTTTAAGAATCTTTGGACGTAATAATCTAACATGATGAGATCAGGGGAATTGAGGACCTACATCTCCCCTGTTTTTGGCCATACCCAGTGATGCTAAGGGGCTATTCCTGGTCTTCAGTGATCCAAGAAGTTGCTGTGGGGGACCATATGCAGTGCTGGTGATCAAATGAGGGTCAGCTACATGCAACATAAGTGACTTGCCTTCTGTACTATCTCATCTCCACCCTCTTCTCCTAAACATCCTGGAAGTAGAGGTGATGTCTGAGATCTGTTTGTGCCAATGAGAGGGTGAGTAAACTTGAACACCATGTTGAGTCAATGAATGGGTGGGTGGTGGTGCCATTCACTAAAATAGGGAAGTATGCAAATTGACACGAGCTACTATGTAGGAAATTCATGGAGAAACCTTACATAGCACTAGAAAGTCATGTCCAACAAGAATCTAACAGTGAACAAGCATGGAGGAAGAAACAGAATTCACTGTGGGAGATGAAATTTCCCCACAGTGGAGAATGAGATGGTATTGGGACAAAGAATAGGCTATTGGAAAGCATCAGTATTCCTTGATGGTATGGTTATCATATTATCATCCTCCACAGGAGCCTATTCCTGGATATTTTCAAAGACCAAGGTTCCACTATCACTTGGGAACACACCTTTCCCATAATCAATGTCAGGAAACAGACTTCACTGAGGTGGTCTGCAACTTCACTGAAGGGTGTCAGAAGAGTTCAGGAAACAAAGAAGCGGAGGCAACCAAATGAGGTCACTGATGGGGGGAGAAAGGGACAAGGAGAATGAGTGTTTTCCTCTAGACATTAGTGTGAGCGGACACTTTGGAGGAAATGGGAAGTGGAAGCTTTCCTAGGGAAGAGAGCATGTCTGCTGCTAAAGAGGTCTAATGGCAAAAAAAGAATGCCTCCATCTCTTTCAATGCTAAATGAAAAAAAATTTCATATAGCATAAAACTCAGTTAAAATAATAAACAATTCCTAGGCTTTTAGTATAGTCACGAAGTTGTCAAATCATTCCCATATTTTTTTTTATTACCCTCTCAGAGAAATCCCATGCAAATTGCTGTGACTCCTCATTGCCTCCTTCCTCCAAAGCCTGACGACTACAAATACACTTTGTCTTTATGTTATTTCCCACCTCTGAGCATTCCCCATGAATAGAAAAATATAATCTTTTTAAAATCACTTTTAAGCCACAGTCAGTGGTATTCAGGACTTAATCCTGGCTCTGTGCTCAGGGATCACTCCTGGCAGGGCTCGAGGGGCCCTACGTGGTGCCAGGAAATTGAACCTGAGATGGCTGTGTGTAAGGCATCTTACACACACTACGCACTACGTAGGGCACTGGCCTTACAAGACCCCTAGAAGCAAATAATTTTCACACAACCATAAAATATGGCTTGTGAATCTTCATACTTTTATCTAGCATTAAGTTCTCAAATTCATTCGTGATGTCGTTTCATGAGTTATCGCCATTTCAATTTGTTTTATGGATGAATTATATTCCATTGTGTGGATATGTTATGCTTTCCTTTTTTATCCAGTCATCAGTGGATGGATATTTGGATTGCTTTCACTGACTTCCTGCTGATATAGAGCCTCAAGGTCAGCGAGGCCATTGTTAAGTCCTCCATAAATGTGGACATAGCCCTTTATTTGGGTGTGGTCTTTGAGATCATTGTTTTACAGTAAAGGACATATCCATTGCTCTCGGCCCCACCAAAAAAAAAAAATCCCAAGGATGCCAAAGATGAAAAGCATAGGGGTCACACACAAGATAAGGGGTCCAACATACAAGACAGATAAACATGACTGTAGTCAGAAAAAGGTGAGAAGCACTGTGCTAGATTACCAGAAGTATACTGGAGCTTGTCAAAGATCTCGACTATAACTCATTATCTAGCTTTTCCTTTAAGGCTTGTTGGTCTATTATTTTCCCCACATTGTCTCAGACAGTAGCTATAATAAAACACCGGCATGTAAGTGATTTTGTTAAAGGTCTGTTGACTTTTAAAAGTCCACAGGCTTTTAGAAAGTCCTTAGAGGTAAAAAAGAGACTTCGAAGTGAAATGAACCTGTCTGAGTGGGCTCCAGTAGGGAATTTTGAGACGAGTCAAATATTTGGGGATGATGCATCTTAGACAGACTCCAGCTTTATTCTGGCCCACCAGATACCAGACAGAGAACGCAGACATTTGTTTTTTCAAGGCTGCCACCAGGCTAGGAGATTTGGGATGGGATGCTTCTACGATGAATTGCTTTAACTTGGCTATTACTGCTTTGCTATAGCCTTTGATTTCCAGAGTTCAGAAAATAATGAAGTCTGATAGTTTTGTAACTTTTAATCTATATACTTTTTGCTTCTTGAGCTACACCCAGTGGTGCTCAGGACCTACTCCTGACTCAGGGGTCACTCCTGGCAGTGCTTGGGGGACTATATGAGGTGCCAGGGATCCAACACAGACCTGTTGAGCACAAAACACATGCCCTACCCACTGTACTTTCTCTCCTCTCCCTAGTTTTGCAACTTTCATGGTTAATTTTAAGAAGCCAAACATTTTTTAAAAGGTTATTAATGTATTGGACCGGAGTGATAGCATAGTGGGTAGAGTGTTTGCCTTGCACGTGGCCAACTGGGTTTGATTCCTCCATCCTGGAGCTGGGCAAGCTACCGAGAATATCCTGCTGACACAGAAGAGCCTGGCAAGCTCCCTGTGGCGTATTTGATATGCCAAAAACAGTAGCAACAAGTCTCCCAATGGAGACACTACTGGTGCCCGCTCAAGCAAAGTGATGAACAATGGGATGACAGTGTTACATTAATGTATTATTTTGCTGACACCACTGATCAGCATAATCTTTAAAAATATACTGGTATTTTCCATTAGCCAAACCCTAAAATATTTGAAGCAAGCTTCCAAGGGAACCCAGATAAAGCCATTGGGGTGTGGGAGGGACTGTGAGAATCTGAGACCAGAGAACAGGGCAGGATATAGATGGAAGACAACTGAAAGAAGCAACAGTGAATGGTCCACAATCAGTAACCTCTGTAGTTTTCAACATAACACAAATCAGTGGGAACCCTAATAGACCTCCACAGACTGTTCTGAGAATAAAGATTCAATAGAAAGAAAAATTCCTCCTTTGATATTTCTAAGTGAAGCAGAAATATCGAGATAATTTTGACTAAAAAAGTTTAGAATTTTTGTGAAATTAATATGGTAGTAATTTCAGCATCTTTCTACAGATTTCTTCCCAGCTGTTTAGCTATATATCCTGAACATAATCTGAAACGGAAGCCCTTTCTCAAATGAACATACATTTCAGGAAGACTAGGGAAAAATTAAATTTTTACTTTATGTCTTATTTCTTAAGAATTTATAAGGAAAAGGAAATAAAACACACAACCAAGATCTTTATGGAGATACATTCCCTCTCTTATAGAGCTTTATGATGGATGTTTAAATATGTTCATTTTTGGAGTCAATCTCAGAACACTGCTTTTGTCCTCAGAAGACCTGAAGATCAACCTGACAGCATCTTATATAAAGCAATTTTTTTTCCACAGAATTGAAGATCATTATGAAAATGTGTGACTCCCCCATCAAATCTTTCTCATAAAACCAATGTGTCTGTGGGTGGAAAACTTCTAGTTTAGCAGAAGGAGGGACTTTGATGTGGTCTGCAAATTTATCAAGTTCTAGAGAACAATCACAAAGGTACCACTTATCCAAACCCTTTAATCTCTCTACTGCTAGAATCCCATTGCCTCCTCTCCCCTTTCTGAGGAGGCAGGTGTGTATGACACTGTTCACTTAGGTAGTGAGATTCACCCAGTTATTTAATATTTGGTGATTTGTCTCAGGCTTCTGAGTCCATAGCTCACAAAAGTAAATATCGAGATTCGGGTTGGGAGTGATCCCTGGAGTCTAGAACTCCCTCGAGTCCTTAAATCATCCTGTTGCTTTCATTCTACCTCTGCTCTGTGCAGTGTTGGGAGGGACTTCAGAAAGAAACTAGGTTCTCAGCAGAATTGTACAAACAGGTAACGTTGATGTGGGGGTTGGGGGAACTTGAACATTAAGTGACATCTGATCCTGGTCCTTGGGGCAAGACGATGTGAAATTTGTCCTGCAGAGTTTTTTTTTTTTTCTTTTCCCTTCTATCATTTGCTCTGACTCCCCACTCTATTTCAGCATTTTGATTTCCTGAAATCTCAACAATTGGCAGCCACTTGAATTTGTTTTCCCAGTGTTAATTAAACAAGAAGACTATTAGATGGAGGTGTCTTTAATGCTATCGAAGCTTACATAAGCAAACCCAAACCTAAGCTTAACAATGCCCCAAGGTTAAGAAATTGAAACCTAAGGGCTAGCAAAGCAAGCACAAATAGCCAACTAGGCTTTCTTAAATACGAAACTGCTTAAGCTATAGCCAACGAAACCATTTTCTTGCTTACTTCAGTGTTATTTTCTATATCTGTTTCTGTACAAGACTTTTCCCCGTCTATTTACTGTTGGTGGAGCCCTCAGAACCACTTTGGTTGTGCAATTTGATGAGGGTCTTGCTTGAATAAATTCTGAAGGAACTTATGTACCTCAGTGTGTCTTTAAGTGTGTATTTTCCACACTCCAACCATTTCCTTTCTTTCTAGCCACTAAATTTTACTTTATCTCAAGTGGAAAGAAAGTGCAGATGGCAAAGTATTTGCCTTGCTTGTGGCTCACCCTGGTTCAGTTCTTGGCATCACAAACTGTTAGGAGTGATCCTTGAGCACCACCAGGTGTGGTCCAAAAACAAACAAAAAACCCTCAAATTTATCTATAAAATGCACTTATTGTACCAGAAAATTAAGCTGACGTGTGGATATATTCTATGATAACCATCATTAAGAAAGATTAGACTGTTTCTTTTAGATAGCTATTTTAGGTACTTTTATTTCACCTAGAATTTGGGGCACAAATTTCAGGACTTAGAGCTTACTCCTAATTCTGTGCTCAGGAATCACTCCTGGTGGGACGATCACTCCTGCGTGGTCCAGATATTAAACCTGGGTCTGCTGTGTGCAACTTAAGTGCCTTACCAATGGTACTATCTTTCTGGTCCCAAAGAGATCAACTTGTTTTGTTTTGTTTTATTTTGGGGGGAGTCGAGGCACTCCTGACTGCTCAGGGGTTGCTGCTAACTCTGTTCTCAGAGATTACTTCTGATTCAGCTTGGAGAGCCATATGTCTCAGGGACTGAATCCAGGTTGACTGTATGCCAGTCAAGTGCTGTGTATTCTGTACTATCTCTCTAGTTCAGCATATACTAGACACTGTAAAGGCATAGCATTTAAAAAAATCTTTATGATAACCCTGTGAGGAAGTATCATTATGCCTAAATTAAATCATATTTCTAACAAAAAATGAGTGGCACAGAAACTTGAAGCTAAACAACCAGATTTCAAGACTTTGAGCATCCTGCTTAAGACAACCCCTGCAGTTAAAGGCAATTCACATGGACCAATTCACAATGGAGCAGTGTGGAACTTAAGCACTTGGTCTTGTGTATTCTATTTTCATTTTGGTAGGCCAGGAAATCTCTTCTAATTCAAGAATTTCCTTCTTTAATCTGATTTTTATTTCTATTTCTAAATTTCAAATGATTATCATTAGTCTATTTTCATTTGGAGACTGGACCGTCAGGGGAAACATTAGACCTTTCTTTTCTGAAGGCTCACAGACTAGGAAAAGGCAATAAAAAAAGCATGGTTCAGCTGAAAATGACTTTCACGAGTCTTGGAATTAGTGAGTATTAAATGCAAGGTAGCTCAAGATGGATTTCAGGATAAAATGAGGGGCATAAATAACCTAATAACTTAGTGGAAAGGTGGAAAATATCCTTATGCCCTTTCTTTTCCCCTCACATTTTGTGAGCCATGGGGCTCAAAGGAAACACATGGTTTGGCTTGAAGGATTTGGTATCTTTGGGAATGATATTTATGAGCACACTGATCCTAATGAAATACCAGCTTGGGGATGTGGCAGGCATAAGTCAGAAAATTCTAAGCCCCGGCTAGCACTACAGGGGAACATCTAACTCCTGATTACCTGTGATATCTGGGGTATCTGAACAGGTCAGGACCACCTGGCTTCTTTTCCTACCAATTATCCAGCTGGGCAGGAAACCAGGGGCAGGTGGGCTAGAAATAAACTATTCCCTGTCTCCTACATGTTGATGAGATTCAGGTCCAGGCAGAGAAGGGATTATATGGTTGAACGTACCTGTGAATGTTACTGAGGAATCAAAAGCCAAATTTGGGTAATAATTACATGCATATTAGTTATGGCTCTTCTTTCATCTACTGCTGACTAATGTTGGTAATTAATTGAGTTGGCCAAAAGTGACCTCAATCATCAAATTATGTTTGAAGTAGTCTAAAGATAGATTTCTGGGTAAGCACACGGATTGTGTAAATTTTGGTCACATTCTGCAAATGTCCCCCATAAACAGTGCCAGTAGTATGTGGGTCATAGTGCTTTGTTTTCCATAAATTGTCCTCAACATATTTCTCAACATTTTCCCTCCTTTCTGTATTTCTCCATTACTTCTTGTGAATGAACTGGATCTCCTGTAGATTCAGGAAGTAAGAGAGATTTTCAGGGATGCAGGGGAGGGGCCAGTCACTGGTGAGAACATTGGAACCTAATGCCAGAGACACACACAAAGTGTTCAGCACGTAGCAGGCTTGGACATCAGTCCCTATTTGTTGACTTTTTACAAAATGATGGTCTTTGGACTCAGGTTGTTTTCAAGAACTAAATATAAGGAATGGCAATGTGTCTGACCAGAGTTAGAATTTGTTTGCTGTGGCAAAATCAAAATCCCATCTTCTTCTCTAACTAAAGCCACTGAAAACAGTCCTTCATTGTGGTTTCTGAGATTCAGAGAAAAGATGGTTCTAAGCGGTTTCTTATACAAGGTTTAGAAGGCTCATGGACATCTCACAGTCCCCATTCAGTTGGATTTCGATGGGTTAAATGTCAGTGAATCGGGAACATAAGGATTAAGTTTCCTGTCTAATACACATGGGTTTTAAATGAAGGGGAAAAGGTGCTTGGGGCACAAAGCATTTATTCGCCAAACCCTAAACATTCAAAAAACAGTTCAAGATGTCTCAGTAAATCCAGTTATCCACCCAATCCCTCTCTCACTGGAGCAGTGGTATAAATATTCAGGCTGATAGGCGCATAGAGAAATGATGCCCCATCTTTTGGAATGCAAGCTTTAGATCTTCTAGTCTCTTGTTTAGCTGACTAAATCAAAGTGAAATGTCAAATCATTCTTGAGGATGCCAAAGCTTAATGAATGTATGATAGGATAAGAAGTTGGGCTAAAAGCTCTCAAATGCAGCATTTTATCTCACACACAGGGCAAGG
Organism: Sorex araneus; assembly: GCF_027595985.1. Classification (NCBI taxonomy): domain Eukaryota; kingdom Metazoa; phylum Chordata; class Mammalia; order Eulipotyphla; family Soricidae; genus Sorex; species Sorex araneus. The sequence goes on along the minus strand of NC_073313.1, from coordinate 250,357,789 downwards.
CAGTGAAAGACTTATTTTTAAAATTAACCATTAAGGAAGCTGGAGTTTGAAAGGATGGACTTGGGACACAGGACTAGCTAGAACAGGTCATGTGTCCCAGAACAACTGGACTTCAAATGTGAACTTTATGATTCACATGTACAGGATTGCACCCTCTGCACTTCTCGACACGAACCCTTACCTCTATTTTGTAGGAAAATCGTTTCTATGGTGCCACTGTGGAAAAATGAGCCCTTAAAGAGCAGGGAAAAGATAAAACTCTGGATTTCTGACATCTCTGATAGTTTATTCAGTCTAGGTTATTCTCCCAGGACTTTCATTCTGGGTTTCAATACTAGTTCCAACTGTCTAACTGTGTAACCATAGACATGTCCCGCAGTCATGGAAGTCTCAGCTGCTTTGGTCTGTGAAATAAAGAAATGAGTGGAACCATGAATCCTTGAGGCTGGCATTCACATATGCAAGGATCTTTATAGTTTTTGTTGTCCAAATGGAATCTTTGATGTGTCTGAGGGGATGGACCAAAAAGATAAGGACGGTTATATAGCCATTTTCTGTGGTTAACTGAACAGGGGGTAAATTGGGGATAACCTGTCTCTGAATTTACTAGCAATCTTTGCTTGCTCTGCTACACTGCTGTTTTCTATTGTGACTCCATATGTAGAATTCCTCATTGTCAGTTACTTCTTATACAATTCTTCCAAAGTTCGTCAACACAGATTTAAAATTTACCTTCTCCCCGGATCATTTATTTTTCTAATATGTAGAAGCTAGAGATTAAAAGAAGAAAGACTGATGGGTTTTTTGATGCCAGTTTCACTAGTACGTTTAATAATAGTGGAGGATAGAGGAGATTACTGAAGACAGGTCAGTCTTTGAGAATAGACGGTATGACCACACCTAAATCTGAATCAGGAAATAACGAAGCCTGGGTGAATATGGGGAGCATCTTTATGGACACCTGGTATTGCTCAGGGTCTTCTTCTGGCTCACTGCTCAGGGGACCATGTGGTGCTGGTGATGAAATCCAGACGTCCTGCAAGCAAAGCAAGCGGGCCAGCCCACTGAGCTATAGTTCTGGCCTTGAAGCACCTTTAAAGGAGACATTGGACAGAACATAGCATCACCACGACACCACCTGTTGTTGATAAGCTCTTCTGCCTCATGGGTTCCTCTGCTGCTCTAGTTTTTGTGCTGCGCTGGTCATTTTAATCTAAAGTTTCAGATCCTTGTGATTATTTGTGCAACCTGCGCACATTATTTTACCATAAGTACTTGTTTTTGGTTTTCTTATATGTTAAGTGGTGTTATCTGGGACTAGGCAGTCTGAGTCAGTCTGTACTTCACTTGCTAGATGACTATGAGTGAGTTATTTTTGGGGAGGTCTCCCCAATATTACTCAGGGGATATGTGGTGCTGCGGAATTGATTGGCATGAAATCCCTGAGCACTAACTCCTATACTATCTCCCCAGCCCTAGCAGGATATCTAGTTTCTTCATCTGCAAATTGTTTCTCATAAGACATCCACTCCACGCATTGACTATCTCCAGAGTGAGTTAAAATGTGGCTCAAACTCTGGCTGGATTCTATCAAGGAGTGTGAAAGTGTCAGACAGAAAACAGAGTGTCATTGCTGTTACTAGGATGCAGTTTGCCTCTGCAATTTTAGTTCACTATAGAAAATTTATTGGTGACTTAGTTCTCACTCAGGGTTAGCCTACACCCAGCATGCTGCAGGAAAAGCCCATTTCGTTTGTTTCATTAGTATGATGCGCTCATGAAACAAAGACTTAATGACTTAAAGTCTTCCTGTTCTCTCAGTGAGAGGAATAATGAGAAAGGAAGGCTCTTACATTCTCTTCTTGTCGAGACTGTGTGACTCACCCAGGAAGAGCCCAGAGATGTCCCCGCTCCCACTCTTCCCTGTTCTAGCGTTGCGTAGAGGGAATGTCCCAGTTCCTGCCATGATCTCCTTCGCCGTTTGCGTCCTGGGGGTACCCATGTTGATTGAAACACAACTTTGCCGCTTCCCACCCGGCTGACAGGTGAGAGTTCAGAGCTGGAAGAGATGGATAACATCTGCCAGTCAGCGGCTTCCAGGAACCAGACAACAGGAGAGGGCCACAAATCTGATGCTTAGAGATCCCGAGGGAACCCAACGCCAAGCACCTGCCCATTAGTAGGAGTTCTGGGTGGGAGGCAGAAGAAACCACAGTTAAACCCGTAATGAGCCCCTTATCATGCTCTCATCATTCCAGAGGACTCGGCTGCGCAGCAGCCTTGCTGCAAGGTGAGCTGGGTGCAAGAGTGTGCAGGCAAGGCGGGCAGGCGCACGCACCTGCACACCAGCCCACATGCGCTCACACCAGCGCACGTTCCCTCTCTAATGACCTCCCGCAGAAAACTACTCCACCACCCTTCCCGGCCACGGTGTTGGAGCAATTAGGTAGGACTTGGGCAGAATGATTCATGCTTCAATAAATTCAATTTCAACAAAACATAATTATGGTGAGTCACCTAATCGCAGCTGTAATCACGGCCCGCCCCTCCAGAAGTCAAAACAGTTGAGGACATTCAGCAAGGGCGTCTGTTCCCTCCTTATGACCGAAGCCTCCATCCTTTGCCAAACAGACATAGTTGGGATTTCAGTTTCTTTCTGATTTTTAAAATTGCAGAACACTTCAGAGAGATACAAAATGCAAATCAAACTATAGTGTGCACCCTTGTATGCACCAATCAGCTTAACAAACAACACTTAACAAAGATGGTTGAAGTCCTGATTTCATCCCCCTACTTCTCGGCAGAATTGATTTTGTTTTTGTTGTGCATCATTTCCGCATCTGTTTTGTCGTTTTTGTTTGTTCGTTTGTTTGTTTTTGGTCACACCTAGCAATGCTCGGGATTTAGTCCTGACTGCACTCAAGAATTATTCCCGGCGGGCTGGGGGCACCGTATGGGATGCCGATAATCCAACAGGAGTCAGTGTGCAAGGCAAATGCTCTACACATTGTACTATGGCTCAGGCCCCCACATCTGTCTTTGTATAATCAACACACTATGTATTTCCTCAAAATATACAATATTTTCTCATATTTTCCCTGTGTGGACGTAATATATAATAAATGTATATTAAATGGCGTTATTTATGTATCGTCTGCAAGTCGCTTTTTTGGTTTAAGTCTTTGAAATTTCCTTACATTTGAATCAATTTCCCCATGTTGACTCAACTTAGAATTATATATTAATATATCAAAATGTGCTTTTTACCTATTTTCCCCTTATTGACATTTAATGTGCTTCCAACATGTTCTATCATAAATTATACAAATATGATACAAATATGAGTAGTCTTGCAATATACACTTTCTGCACATATGTGTTTCCCATGTATTTATCTGGCACTGACTTGCTGTGTAACTGAATATCTGCTTTGGCAATTTCACTAGATCTGTCAGATTGCTTTCTAAAGAATTTGTATTAATCCACATATTCACCAGAAATTTATAATAGGTACTTGATGTTCTTGCATTCTCACCAGTACTTGTCATCTTTTGTGTTTCTGTGTCTTGTGTTTTCTCATGTACTTTAAAATTTACATTTTCTTAATTTTTACTGAGATCAAGGATCTTTTTATAGGACTGAGAACCATGTGAGTTTCTTCTCTTGTGAATTTCCTGTTCATATACTTTGCCATTTGGTCCATTTTCTTTGAGAGTTTTTTAACAATACATCAAATTCATCTCAAGTATAGCAATTTATATTTTTATGCCTCTTTTGAAATGTAGCATTTTTCAAGAAGTGATTCCTTAGGGCCAGAGTCATAGAACAGGAGGTATGGTGTTTCCCTGGTATGTGGTCTATCTGGGTTCAATCCCTGGTAACACATATGGTTCATGAAGCCCTGTCAGCAGAGATTCCTGAGTGCAGAGCCAAGGCTAAGCCCTGAGAACTGGCTCATGTGGTTCCATGGCTCAAAAATAGGGAAAAAAAGGAGAAGGAGGAGGAGGAGGAAGAGGAGGAGGAAGAGGAGGAGGAGGTGGAGGAGGAGGAAGAAGAAGAAGAAGAAGAAGAAGAAGAAGAAGAAGAAGAAGAAGAAGAAGAAGAAGAAGAAGAAGAAGAAGAAGAAGAAGAAGAAGAAGAAGAAAAAGAAGAAGAAGAAGAAGAAGAAGAAGAAGAAGAAGAAGAAGAAGAAGAAGAAGAGGAAGAAGAGGAAGAAGAGGAAAAAGAAGAAGAAGGAGAAGGAGAAAGAGAAAGAGAAGGAGAAGAAGAAGAAGAAAAGAAGAAGAAGAAGAAGAAGAAGAAGAAGAAGAAGAAGAGGAGGGCTGGAGAGATAGCACAGCGGGTAGGGCGTTTGCCTTGCACGCGGCCGACCCGGGTTCGAATCCCAGCATCCCATATGGTCCCCCTGAGCATCGCCAGGGGTAATTCCTGAGTGCATGAGCCAGGAATGACTCCTGTGCATTGCCGGGTGTGACCCAAAAAGCAAAAAAAAAAAAAAAAAAAAAAAAAAAAAAAAAAAAAAGAAGAAGAAGAGGAAGAGGAAGAAGTGGAAAAAGAAGAAGAAGGAGAAGGAGAAAGAGAAAGAGAAGGAGAAGAAGAAGAAGAAAAGAAGAAGAAGAAGAAGAAGAAGAAGAAGAGGAAGAGGAAGGAGAAGAAGAAAAGAAGAAGAAGAAGAAGAAGAAGAAGAAGAAGAAGAAGAAGAAGAAGAAGAAGAAGAAGAAGAAGAAGAAGAAGAAGAAGAAGAAGGAGGAGGAGGAGGAGGAGGAGGAGGAGGAGGAGGAGAAGGAGAAGAAGAAGAAGAAATGTCAATAAGGGGAAAATAGGTAAAAAGCACATTTTGATATATTAGTATATATAATTCTAAGTTGAGTCAACATGGGAAAGTTGATTCAAATGTAAGGAAATTTCAAAGACAAACCAAAAAACCAAAATTCCTTTCACATAAAAATTAACTCCAAATTCACTCACTATATATTACAATGTCTGCAAGCTTTCTGATGATCACCCTTCTTTGTTCCTGATATCAGAGACATACTGTTTCTCTCCCCTTTTCTCCCCGATTAATCAGATTTATCAGAGTCTGTGAATTTTCTGTTCTTTTCACAGAACCAGGTTTTTGCTTTGCTGTTTTTCTCTATAAACTTTAAATTTTATTGATTTCTATTCTTATCTTTTATTTTATTCTTTCTATTACGTTGATCTTCATTTTTTAAAAGAGCATGTTAAGGTAGATTAATTAGACCAGCATTTTTAACCAGGACTATATAACATAGTGTGGGTTTTGAAGGTATTTCAAGAGGCCAAAAGTGAAAATGACATCAACAGGAGGCCACAGCATGAGGTATGATGGGCAACCAGTAGGACGGGGTGTCAATTGAGGAAAATAGCATCAGAAGGAGGATATAGTTGACAAAAGATTTAGAAACACTGGATTGGATCAGTTTTTAGGTCTTCTTCATGCATTTAAAGTTTTGTTTCTCTCTAGAACCTACTTTGTTATATCTTCTAAGTTTCATACTGCACTTTCTTTAACTTTCACTTTAAAATATTTTCTAATTTTCCTTATCTTGGAATCATAAATTATTTAAAGATATGCCATTTCACTTCAGACTTTTGTTTTTTTCTAGATATATTTATTAATATGATTGTAGGATATACTATGTGCTTACATTTATTAAAAATTTATTGGTATAATAGATCATGTGTCTTGGTGAAGGTATGTTTACTTAAAAATGTGTAATTTATTGTCGTTGGATGGCATTTTACAAAAAAAGTAGGTGAATAGTGATACCACAGAATCTGGTTGTTTTATTGTTGCTGGGAGAAGGGTTTTATAATCTAACATAAACATGAAATTGTCTGTTTTTAAAAAGTTCTGTCATGATTTATGAGACTCTCTTACTAGGTGACGTTATATTTGGAGTTATTGTCTTTTAGGGGGATTATTTCTTCATAATTTTGTACTGGTTATATTTTTGTGTTAGAGTATTTTTTTAATACAGTCATTCCAATCCTCTTATATTTCCTATATGCATGGCATTTCTCTTTCATTCATTTTCAAATTGCATGTGGTGTTTATATTTAAATTGTCTCTTGTAGGCAGTACACTCAAATAATTATTTTAAAAAATTTTTCTCTGGCATTCTCTTCCTCTAATGTTAGACCATCATAATTTACTCAAGTTAATGACAGTTAAATTTTGGTCTACAATGTTCCTATGTTGCTTCTTGTTTTGTTTTTGCTTAGTTCTCCTTTTCTTGCTTTATTATAGATTATTTAAATATTTTTGACATCTGTTTTAATTTACATTTTGGTGATAATACTGCCTACTATATAAAAGTAGAAACCAACAACTGTATAGGTCCATTAACACCATACCCACCATCTATCATGGTTGTTATATACTATTATTAACATACAATTAAAATTCCTATATACTTTTATCTTAAGATATCTTTGTTTTAAAGAGCTTAAGAGAAAAGGTATTAGTGTTTTATATTTACCCATATGTAATAGCTTTTTTGTTGTGTCTACGTGGGAAAGCTGAGCTATAGTTTCAGTCATTTAGTCAAATGTTGATCTGGGGGCTTCTGTGAAGGGATTTTGTGGATAGAATTAAAGTCCCTAATTATAACCAGTCGACTGTAAATTAGTCAAAAGGGATATTATTCTGGGTTAGAGCTTTACAAGAGAACTTAACCTTTGTCTGAGTCAGAGACTCCAAACTCGTGAGATTCTAGACAGTTTACTACCTCCTCTTCTTAAGCAGAGCCTGAGTTACACACTGTAATTTTATAAGCAAATTCTTTGTGATGATTGTTATTCTCTAGTCATAGGTCTATTACTATTTGAGATATATATGGTTAAGTATATATGCATATGAACGCATCATTATATTTTTCTATGTGTATAATAAATGCATTTCTTTAGTTGAGCAACTAATTAGACACCAGATATTTACATTATTATTATTATTATTATTATTATTATTATTATTATTATTTTGGTTTTGGAGTCACACATCACTCCTGGTGGTGTTTGGGAGACCATGTGTGGTGTTGAGGATTGAACTAGGATTGGCTGCAAGTGCCCTACCCACTGTCCTATCAATCTGGACCCTGAAGATGCAGTTTTATTTTAATATTGTGTTCTAGGGACCTAAATAAATTCTTTCAGTATGTTCTGTAGAGAGTCTGTTAACAGTGATCCACTAGATTTTATTTTTTCACCTTTATTTTCCTTCATTTCTGAAGAATACTATTTCTGGATATAAACTTTGAGTTCATATTTTTTTCCTTATGGAACTTTAAAATACTATCCCATGGTATTCAAAATTCTTTAAAGAACTTTAAAATACTGTTTCCATGTCTGTAGTTCTGGATGACAAATTCACTGTTATTTGAATCATCAATATTTTAGAAGCAATGCATCATTTTCATTTAGCTTCTTTAAATACCCACCCCCACATCCACACATACACTTTATTTAAACACAGTGTTTGAAAAGTTGTTCATGATAATTTGTTATAGGCATTTAGTATTCCAACACCAATCCTACCTTTTTTGTCACTTTCCGTTCACCATTGTATCTATTTTCCCAGCCACCCTTCAAGCCTGCTCCTGCAACAGGCCCACAATAATTTATTTTATATTGTCGGATTGCAGCTGAATCTCAACAAGACTATGTTTATGAAAAAGGAACTGGCCCCTGAAGCTCCATTTGCTCTCAATGGAACATCTCCGAATGCAGCAGCTATGTGTACCTGGGTCGAGAAATCAACATGAAGAATGACTTGGTGCCAGAACTGTGCAGGAGGAAGAGAGCAGTGTGGAATGCATTCAAGAGCACCGAAGAGGTAATTAAGAGAACGACTACTTTTGGTCCCAGAAACTGCTTGCATCCATGTCTCTAGACTGTGAACTAAGCCATTGCCCCATACTGCCCCAGGAAGGGAATCTATGTAATTTCTAACATAAATCTCCCTGAACTTAATTACTAAAATACTAAAATACAGAAATCCTAAACCGCACGGCCACTACCGCGGCAGCGCGACTTCATATCCCTTCATTCTCAGCAACGGAAAACTAATTATCAAATGCTTCCTTGTCAGTAGGGCTGTTTTTTGGGGAAATCCGACAACAATAGTGAGTTTTGTGTTAAATATGGAATGTAATCAAGGTAAAGAGAAAACGAAGTGAAATTTATCAGTTACGCAGGCAGGGGTGGGGGGTGGGGGGTGGGAGGTATACTGGGGTTTTTGGTGGTGGAATATGGTCACTGGTGAAGGGACGGGTATTTGAGAATTGTATAACTGAGACATAAGCCTGAGAACTTTGTAATTTTCCACATGGTGATTTAATAAAATAAATAATAAAAAAAGAAGAAAAACCTCGGGGCTAGGACGAATGGAGACTTACTGAGACCACTTGAGACATTCTACGATCAATGGGATGATGATGATGATGATGATGATGATGATGATGATGATTGTGTGTTACCATTAAATGGCTAACAGAATGATAAAAAAATATTTCCATTGAAGAAACTTTGTGACAATTGTTGTATCTTACCATTGGGACATTGGGTTTATTAAGTTGTTGTTGCAAGTTAAGTCTTCTATGTTAATGTTTTCGTTAGTCAAGATTGGTTAGCTTCTGTGTTACATTCCCATCCAGTCTGGTTGCTACTACTGGGATGTGCTGTAGATTTGGGAGATGTTGCACAGCCATGAATGAGACTAGAATATTTAACTGGGTTAGAAGCATGGCAGTTTTGTTTGGGTAGAAGCTACCCTCCTCTCTCCGAGATGCCCCGGGAGAAATTTTTGTTGATTTCTTTTGAGATATAGTTGTGAGTCTCTGGAACAAGGCTGGTAGATGAACTTACGTGGTGGCGCTGGTGGGGTGTGGGACTAAATATTTGTCCTTTACTCATAGATTTTAGCAATTTTGTTCCATGTCTTGGAAGTGTTTTCTATGAATTCATGAAATTTATGATTTCTGATGAATTACTTGAATTTGTCTTTTATTAAATTTGGAAATGCTTTGGTTATTATTTCTTCAAATATTTCTTTTTCTTTATTCCCTGTCTTCTCCCCCTCCTTGTTATTGCTGTTAATGTAGTTATTATTACTGGAGGTTGCACATTTGCCCAGCTGTGGTGCTTGCACAACTAGCTGTGGTATTTGGCGGGACCACACCTCAGGAGGTGATGCTTTGTCTAGTTGGCTGCAGTGCTCACTGAGGTTTGTACTCTCTTAGCTGTGGTGCTTGCCTGAGATCACACTCCCTGGTTGAGGCAGACACATTCTTATTTCAGTGCTCTCTGGGAGTTGCACTTCCTGGGCTAGATGCTTCCACTTTTTTTTTCTCCACACAGCAGAGACACACCCTTCCCTCATGCTTAGACACTTTTGACTGTGATGTGTCCAGAAATCATATGTTGTGCCAGAGATCACATACATCAGAGCTACACAGCAGCCTTGTCAAAATTGTGTTTTTGTACATGTGGTAACACTGGAATTTGAACTTAGCCTGTAAGGCAGGCATTCCAAGTTACTACAGTATTCCTCGAGTACCTCTTTAAATATTTCTTTTACTTCAATTGTTTTCTCATTTGCTCTGGACAATCCAATGGCAGGAACTATAGATCTTTGGATAGTTGTTTTGTTTCTTAATCATATGTATATGCATATATTTATATTTAATACCAAATATTTTATGAGTTATATGTTTGCTATATATTTTGCTGCTATCAACCTTCTTTGCAGTTGCTGCTTTAAACATTTTTTTGTGTGTGTATGGATTGAAAATTTCCTACTATGGTTTTAAATAAAATATTTTAAGTTTTCTCTTTCATATCTTTATTGTAAATCAACACTAAATACAATTTTGCTTAAGGGAAATTTTAGGGATTCTGAGGGCTTGGTGCATATTAATAGTCAATTACCTCACCACCTATCATCTCCACTGATCTGCAATATCAAACATATTTTATATTTTATTTTCAAGTGTGGGAATCTTCTTGTTTCTTTACAAAAGTCCTTGCCATTATCAGAGAAAAGAAATTATCTAGGATTTGTTTTTGGCTTCCAACCAATGCCCCAAATAAAGGAAAGTCAGCTGGATTTGATTTTCTTAAGACCACCAAATTGGCCCTCACAGAATGCTCTTTTAATTTATTTATGATTTTCCACAGAAGAAATTTAGGGAAAGGAGAGGAGGTCGTCAGCTAGTTAATGTTGTCTCTCTTCTGTGCGTGGTCTGAGAGGCAATGGATGTTAATCAATTTGTTTTATAACTCACATAGACCATGAAACTTACTAAAAATCAGTTGATCTGGAGAAATAACTCTTGGCTGTCTTTGCTGACTATTTTCCTAACTAAAACAATCTATCCCACACAAATGCCAGCTGTGAATATCTTGCTGGAGATGGAGTTTTAGATTCACTCTTCAATTAAACAGAAGTATCTCAAGCTCAAGCTGGGCCTTCACTCTTAGGAGAAAGAGTTTTTTCTCCAGTTCTTCTTGGTTATGAGTGAAGAGCTACAAGATAAAAATATGAAAGCCCCTTTCTCTATGTTGAGCCATATTACAGCCAGAAACCATTTAAAGACATGACTTATGTTTTGCTACTACACCTGGTGGTTATGATGAAGCCCTTCATCCTTGGCTGTTAGTTCTGACACAATAACTAACTTGTGTCAAGCTGAACTGACTATAGTCGTTACTCTGAGTGTGTTGCCGTAATGCTAAACCCATCTTTTCTTTCCTATTGCATTAGAAGGGCAACACAAGTCTTTCTCTTCCCACTGGGCATTATCTGTCACAGGCTCTAAGACTGTTTTATGTGGTTGCCTGTCTTGTACCAATAAACCAGTGTGAGAAATCTCCTGAGAAATGAACTAACTTCTATTTTTGCTAAATTGACCATTGAGTTTAATCACCTCTAGTAAACTAACAATTTATTGGAATCTTTGTTTTATTTTTGTCATCACCAAATTTCCCCTGAACTTTAGTGTTCTCCTTGAATCCTTTCTATTCTAGAAAGGGGCCTATCACATTTCTTCTTTTCTTTTTTTCCAAATTAATTGTCCCTGGGACTTCCTTTTAAATATACACATGTGTGCATATGTATGCGATGCACATGCATCTGTGTGCACGTACATACACACCAACATAAAAATAGGCCTGGGTCTCCTAAACCTTTCCATAAGACCTATCACTGAGTTCATCACTAGGTATCAGCTAGTCAGTCAGTCACTGTCATCCTGTTGCTCATCGATCTGTTCGAGCGGGCACCAGTAACGTCTCTCATTGAGAGACTTATTGTTACTGTTTTTGGCGTATCCAATACGCACGAGTAGCTTGCCAGGCTCTGCCGTGCGGGCTCGGTATTCTCGGTAGCTTGCCGGGCTCTCCGAGAGGGGCAGAGGAATCGAACTCGGGTCAGCCACATGAAAGGCGAAATCCCAACCGCTGTGCTATTGCTCCAGCCCATCAGCTAGTGAGAAAGTTATCTATTTCTTTAGACAGAAGACATCTCTCTACACTCCACATGCTACAGAGCTGACTCAGGCACTATGAAAAGTGATTGGGAAGTATGAAAATGATACATTTGAAAAATAGGAGAGGCACTGCCCTATCTTGTATAATTTTATCCTTTAGTCTATAGGGCTATCATGGGAAGCATAACGGAGTGCTCTATCAGAGAAGAGCCTTGGAACAGGAGGCATGTGTTCTGGAATTGACTTTTACTCCACGTGTACAGTTGGTGTGCAACAAGCAGATCATTGTCTTGGTTCTCAGTTCTCTTGCTAGCCACAAGAAGTTATCACAAACTTAGAAGATGATAAAGGCTAATAGTTGAGAGTGAGTGGGAGAAGAAGGCCTGGTGGGCTCTTTGCTATACATTAGTAGTTATTTCCTTTCCTCTTATCTCGACCTGGAAAGGGAATACCAATTATGATTGTTGTCCTGAAAATAAGGATCTAAGTTTTTCCAGAGTTCCCAACTTTTCTAGCATTTCAGTTTTATGGATCATCGGGGAAGGGTTATATCCCAAGCAGTCCTTAGGGAGCCTAGTAGTCACTCCTGGTGAACTCAGTCAACTGGGCTGAATGGTTCAATGCTGGAGCTCTTGGTGTAGTACTTCCTGACCCCAGCGGTTCGGAGCACCACACCATCTCAGTGGTTTTTGAGTCAAGGACTGAACTAAAGTCCTTGTGAATTCAAGCCATGTGTCCCCAACCCTTGGACCTACTCTATGGATTTTCTGCAAAGAAATCATCTCATCTCAACATCTAAGCTTGGAAACTAATACAGAAATTAAAAAATTAAACCTCCTGTAGCCCTAGAAAAATATGCCTCCATCCCTGGGTCACTGGTTTTAACCTCTAGACTAAATGATATTTAAAGTCTCTTCCAGTTCTGAAATTTTATACTTTAATTATCCAAATGGTCTGAATTGAAGGAAGAACTTATTTATGAATATGAGGAAGATTTTCCTGGCATTTTGTTCTTCTATTTTGAAACAGGTGACCAAGGGGAATTGTGAAATGTCCTTCAAGTGATCTTGAAGAGTAAGAGACGCCTCCCTCCTTCTGCCTGGGATTAGTTAGGAGAAATTGCCAGGAGGGGGAAGACTGTTGCTTGCAATTCTTTTCAGTTGAGATGTTGTGAAAATTGTATTTTATGAGTTTTCTTTCAAATGTCCTCAGGTTCTTTTTATGAGAGGAAGGACTGTGGTAGTTTGGTTTGTGTTTCTTCAGACCTCTCCCAACTCAATTCCTGGAATCGTCCTGGGGGATTCTTTAAAGTGAAATTTTAAGTTACAGTTTGTAGCTTCTCTGTTAAGGTTCTGATTGGGTTTCACAACTTGGAACTGTACTCATCGCAGTCACTGGAGTGTGGATAAAAATGTCCATAGCTCCAGTTGTTAGCATGCTAATGAAAACCAGAGAGAGCAATAAATAAAAGTGGAGATGAGTGATGGCAACGATAAGAGCCTTTTAACCTCAATTAATTTTCACTATAATGCTCTCTTTAAGAAAATTGATCATGGTGACTGGACCCATTTTATTGTGGATTAAAAACACCTAGGAAACCCACAAACAGTTTTTATACACTGAATGTGCTCAAGCTCAGAGTCAGTAGTTCAACAAGCAGATAGAATTCAATGTCGTTTCTGATTGTATCAGGATAAACAGTAGGTCTCTAATTCCAAGGTAGCACTATATCACTGTCTTTCCATTGTTCATCGATTTGCTCGAGCGGGCACCAGTAATGTCTCCATTGTGAGATTTGTTGTTACTGTTTTTGGCATATCGAATATGCCACGGGTAGCTTGCCAGGTTCTGTCATGTGGGCAGGATACTCTCTGTAGCCTGTTGGGCTCTAGAAGAAGGAGAAGGAATCGAACCCGGGTTGGCTGCATGCAAGGCAAACGCCCTACCCGCTGTGCTATCGCTCCAGTCCAATTCCGAGGTAACCAGAGCAAAATAAACACAATCACCACCCTTGAAGAGAGACAGATGATAGAAGCAAGAAGGCAAGACAGTATATTCTTGTATATGTTTATTAATCAACCTATTTAACAGTATAATACATGTTATGGAAGAGAGGACAGTGAGCTAGAGAAACCAAACTAGACAAAGGACCTATTTTCACCTATAAATAAATAACATAGGACTCTGGTGGTGAACCCAATTGTTTTGGGTGCAGAAATGTAAAGATGAGACTATCTGAGATGGTAGATTTATCTGTCACTATTATTTTATAACTAAAACGTAATTGATAAGATTGGCAAGAAGCAGAAAGATCTGTAGTCATATCGCTTACTGAGATGGAAAATGTCCCAGGAACCCCAATAGATTCTTAAAATGGCAGTGTGTGTGTGTGTATTATTACTTTAAATTTTTTTTCCCCTTTGGGAGTCATATCTGCCATATCTGGTGGTGCTCAGGGCTTTCTCCTGTCTCTGGATTCAAGGATCACTCCTGGTTGACTCAAGGGATGGCATGGGGTGTGGAAATTGAACCCAGGTCAGCCATATGCAAGACAAATGCCCTATTGCTGTTCTATTTCTCTGCCCCATCACCATGATAAAGTTTATAAAGGAGGTACTGTAAAAGATGACAACAATAATAAAATAGAAAAATCTTATAATAATATTCTGTAGTGAAAGTTATGTGCTGGTGCTGTCTCTGTCTTTCTAAAAATATCTTATTTGATGCAATATTTTTGAACCACAGTTGACTGCGGGTTACTGAAATTGTGGCAAGCGAGACCGAGGATGAGAGGAGCTGCTGTAACTAGATACTCATGACGACCATGTGCTGTTTGCTACTCCAGCATCAACTCTCCCTTCTTTAAAGCATGATAAATTTTCTTTGGGGTACCACTCCTCCAGAATTGCACACAATCTTGGTGGGCCTGTCAGTCAACTGGCACCATGGTCAAAAGCTAGACCTAAATAGTGACAAGAAGGCTTGCTTTCTCAAGAATTTGAATGTAGGGTGGCAGCAGAGGGCTGGAGAGATAGTGCAGGGGTTAAGGTACTTGAGGCACAACTAGTTCAATATTTGGCTATATATATATATATATATATATATATATATATATATATATATATACTCCCAAATACCACTAGGAGTCATCCCTAAGCACAAATCCAGGAGTCATACCTCCAACTGTGGCCTCTAGACAAATCTAAAACAAACAAACAAATAGAATAAGTGACAGAAGGGAAGCCCAGAGTTCATCTCCGTAGGGCACTGTAAGAAGACATTAAGTTTCATTCACTAAAGCTTTAATAGGCCATCCCCCCACTCTCTCACCTCTGAAAATTTCAGTTTATTCTTTCCTAGTGACACACAGAACTATCTCATGGCTTTAATCTAAATTCTGCTTTATAGAAAAGTTGGTGGAGATACATTTGTGGCTTGTAACCCAAGAAACTCAATAAAGAGATTAATATATTTCCTTTGATCTCATCAGCTGTGAGCAGATGGTGAGAAGACAGACGGAGAATTTACTGAAAATTAATTAGGATGAATAAATGATTTCATGAGGTTACTGTGCTGAAAATACAACGTGCAAAATTTCCTTGTATTTTAATTTTTAGGAACTAAAGTTGAATTTAAAATGTATCACTTATGATATCATCAAAAGTATCAAATGTCTGAAATAAATGTAATGGACTTTATATAGCGTATTTCTGAAATTAAAGAAGGTAGCAACAGAGTTCTGTAAACTACAACCAGAGACAATGCTGGGAGAGTTAAATTTCAACTTTTGCAGATAAGCACAATGGGACTTAGGAGGTTAGAAGGGCAATAGAGTTCCCAAGTTGGCCTAGAAAGATTCTTAAGCAGCTTTATGAGTGACATGTTGCTGTTTTCTGCTTTCATTGTAAGCATTCCTACAACTAGTGCTAGAATAATACTCCTTATCTCTCAGTGCCTCAGTTTAATATTGGCCTTTAATTGGCTTTGTCACTTTTCTCAGAGAATTCTACCAAAGGGACCTCTTCTTTCTCTTTGTAGTTCTTAAATATTCTAGGATCCTTGAAAAAATCAACATGTTGGGCTCACTATCTATGAAATTCTGTCTGAATTAAGAATGTAAATCCAGGGGCCGGAGCGATAGCACAGCGGGTAGGGCGTTTACCTTGCACGCGGCTGACCTGGGTTCGATCCCTGGCATCCCATATGGTCCCCCAAGCACCGCCAGGAGTGGGTCCTGAGTGCAAAGCCAGGATCGCTGGGTGTGACCCAAAAAGCAAAAAAAAAAAAAAAAAAAAAAAGTAAATCCATTATGACTTCCCAGGGTCGGTAATCTATATCTTGGAAAGTGTTGGGGGACTCATTTTATTACCCATAGCTCAAGGCACACAATCAAATAAGAGGCATGTTTTCATTATATTTCTAGTGTCTGGTCACAGATATTCTATCAATTTATTTCTTTTATTACCTTTGGAATAATAAGACTTTAACCATCAAATTCAACTGCAGTTTTTTTTTTCTCAACTCTGTCTTCAACTTCCTGTCTGTTGTTTTTCCCTCTATACCATGGGTTATTTTTTTTTTCCATGTTGGGAGACAAGACAAATGTGTATCCCAGGTAAAATGAGGAGGGGAGGAGGCGGAGCTATGGCACAGACACATCAAAAGAGCCCTTTGTGCTCAGGACACATTATTCCTGGAATCCAATCAAATGCCCCAAAACCCAACCAAGCTTTTTAGACTGCGCAGAAACCAGTCATGCAGGCCTCTTGGGCTCTGCTTTTTTTTTTTTTAAACCTTTATAGGGTACACTGAATTATTTGGTTGGCTCTTTTCAACCGTGTGACATTTGGATTTTCAATGGCCCAAATAGAGTTGATCATTAATTATTTGGATGCTTTAATTAAAAAAAAACAACAACTTCACTGTGGATTTATGAGGGTCTGCTGGGGGGCAAGGACAAGGAAGCCTTTAGTAATTTTCTCATTTGAATAAGAGTGATGTTGGGAAGGTTAGAAAGGGAGGATATAGAATCGTCTTCCAAGAAGGTCTTAAACTCAAGGTTTATTCGCGGGAGGAGGGACTTATAATGAAGAAAGTGGGAGCTGGGAAGGAATACAGAGAACAGAATTCTGGGATCTGCCAAATACCTTAGGGGGAAAGGCATTTAATAAAAATCAATGGCTTTGTAAGAAACTACCAGGAGCTCCTGAATCAGTACCTATTACACGAGTATGAATAAATCCTATGCAGAGAGAGGGGAAGGGCTGGATTTTGGAATGTTTGATTAACTCAGCCAGAGAGGGTTTCTAAGGAGGAGAGTTTATGAATGAAATTTTGAAAACCTAAAGAGCTAAGATTATTGTCTTCCAGTTTCAGATCAATAGGAAAGTGAAGGTCTAATATCACTCTTCTCCTTTCTGGGACATGAGCTCATCCTTCCGGCCCCACACAAAGTGTGACTTTCTTGGGTTATTCATGTTTTCCAGTTTGTGACATTCTAAAATAGTTCTCAAAATCCCAGGAATTTTTCTCTCCTGGGTGATTCTCCACGTGGGTTCATCGTAATGACAAGTGGTTTGGGGGTAGAGTTGAGAAGCCTGGGAAAGGAAGTAAGTTCTTCTCCAGAGACACCAGGATCTCCAATCTATTCAGCTTTTTGCATCTAGGAGCTGCAAAGACAACAAATTTAAAGCACTAAGAAATACTATTGTGGACTGGAGAAGTAGCACAGAAGCTAGGGCGTTTGCCTTGCACACGGCCAACCTGGGTTCGATTCCCAGCATCCCATATGGTCCCTTGAGCACCGCCAGGAGTAATTCCTGAGTGCATGAGCCAGGAGTGACCCCTGTGAATTGATGGATGTGACCCAAAAAGAAAAAAAATACTATTGTAAGTTTGCCTTTAATATCCTAATGCACAGTCATAGAACATGCTAAAAAGAAACATAATTTGAATGTACATCTTTGCTGATCTTGGCACTTGGATTTTTTTTAAAGCCTAGCTTCTAGTTTAAGTAATTATATATAAAAACAAATAAACATTACAAATTTAGATGCCGTTCCTTCTAAAGCACAATAGTTGTTTTTGGAATTGTCCTTGTGTCACTTGACCAGACAAATTAATTTATCTCACTTTGCAAAAGAAAGAAACTGAGTCTGGAAGAATTCAACTCACTGGCCAAAATACATAAAATATTACTGAACTGGAATTCTGGTTTCTTGGGAAAGAACATTTCTAACAGAAGATGCCACATTCTCACCCATAGAATTATAGAACTATCCCCTCCAGATGGTCTTTCAGGAAAACTCCCAAAGCATTCATAAGTGAGGTTAGTCTTCTTTTAAGTAGCCACTTCTGTACTAAGGTCGACCTGTAGGCGCCCATTCAAGGTATGAGGAAGATGAAGTGGATCTAAATTTTTGATAAGCAAGTCTATCTGCAATATTGTGGCGGCAGAGTTTGCTTTGTTCAAAATACTGGAGGGGTCATGACACACTTTGAAGATAAACTTATTCTAGTTTACTATCTAAAGTAAAATGATGGAATTGATTGAGAAGCATCTGATATGCTTGTTCAACCGGAAAACAAAAGCAAACTTTAACAAGTCTTCTCATCCTCAGATGATCAAGTTGAAAGGCAAATGACTGAGAGGAAGGATTCAGAGTCCACAGGGAAAAGATGGACCATAGCTCTCACTGTTGCAAGAGTAGAGGGGAGTAAGCTATGTCCTAAAAATCCTGTGGGTGTCCCAAGAGTGTGCTATGTACCTCAACCAGTCAAGGAAGACACAGAGACATCACCAGTGTTAGCAGGTAAAAGTATGTGCATGTGGCATATCCCCAGAGATGTACTCCTTTATCTCTATATTCTTCATAGAATCTTTTTCTGGCAGGTAGAGGGTACACCAAATTCTGGTTTAGGTTCAAGTCATCCTCTATATTTCATGCTAAGTCATCTGGATAAAAACCAGGCACACTCCCATATTTGTCCCAAAAATACAAATAGATACTATATCATGTTAAAGTTTTATCATCTTTCTTATATCTCAGGTCTTATGGATTTCAACGCATTTGGGCTGTCTGGTTTCAAAAAAAAATGACAATATGCTGTATACAGGGCACTGAGACAGGGCCACTGCATGTGCTCTTCCTCTATCCTGAGCAGTTCTCTTCTCAATTTTATGTAACAAACCAGAGTTCTTCCTTCCCTTCACTGCTCAGTGTCAGAGTTGCCTGGAGATGCCTTCCCTCATCTCTCCACCTTCACTTGAGATTATTGAAGGATACTTCATTTTTTTCTCACTGCACTTAACTTATGAAAAAATAGGAACTATTGATCACGATATCACTGTATCACTGTCATCCTGCTGTTCATCAATTTGCTCAAGTGGGTGCCAGTAATGTCTACATTCATCCCTGTCACATGCTAGTGTAGCCCGATAGCATATTGGGGGCTCTTTCAGGATCAGGGGAATGAGGACCGTCGTTGTTACTGTTTTTGGCATATCCAGTATGCCATGGGTAGCTTACCAGGCTCTGTCATGCGGGTGGAACACTCTTGGTAGCTTGCCGGGCTCCCCGAGAGAGGAACTATTGATAAACTATTTAATTCTTCTTTCTTCCACTAGATAGCAAGTGCTTAAATATAAGAATTATGACCATAATGCTCCCAGTAGAGTTTCATCCCCAACCATTATTTTTTAAATAAATAAAAGAGTAAACAGCCATGTCAAGAAACACAAGTTTGAGTGAGGATCTACCACTCTCTTCCTGGATCCCGATGTCCTTTTGAGACCTAGTTTTCTCAAATGTTAAATAATAAGGATGAAATGGATGTTTTCTTAGACCATTTTAATACCACTTTATGATGCATTATAACTCACCTGAAGCTGGATTCTTTTCTAGAGATCTCTCAGCAACACAATTTACTTTCCCAATAATTCCAAGCCTTGAACACATTAATGACAGACGGATATTTTACTGTAGTCCCCTTTGAGGAAACTACTGTTCATAAATCTTAACACTTTATTCCCTAAATTCTCCTCTGACATATGTTCCTGTTTCTATTTTTCATTTTCTGCTGCTTCCTTTCCTTTCCTGGGACTCTTTTCACTCTCTGGAGCTTCTAGAGATTTTGATTCATTAAGAGAAATTGGCTCTTGCCTAAATACTCCTCTCTGTCCAGCTTCCTCAAGGCATATGGTCATTGTTTTTCAGAAGTCTAATGAACTGGCTGCACCCAGTCTGCCTCATTGGGTGTCTTTTTACAGTTCCACAACCAGTGCCTTTGTATTGCTATCTTTGATTCCCATTGTGGCAGTATTTACACCAAATAACTGTTTAATGTTGCAAATCAGGGAATTCCTTTCTTGGAGAATATCTACTAACATATTTACCAGAATATTAATACCTAATGTCCTTCAGCCAGATTATCACCAAATTTAAGAAGGTTGATGAATCCAAAGGCCATGAATCATTTGATTTATAGTACAGGTAGATTGTAATTCCTCATGGCTAAGACAGAGTAGGAACCAAGAAAGGAACACATTAAATGGTGGCTGTAATGATTATGGTTCAGTCAGGAAAACAGGCCCTATGCCTCGTAGGTCAAAAGAGGAGCCTTAATAGTGGAACAACAACAGATGAATCTTGCGAGGGGAAGACACACTAAGGTTAATGAAATTTAAAGGACAGGTGGTTGTGGTAAGTGCTTGGTTAGGTGAAAGTCACTAATACCTCTTAGTGGAATAATAAAAAGGGCAACAAGAAGATGAGGTAGATATGCTATTTCAGAGTATAGGTATTAATGATGGATGGAGAGGCTTCCCAGTAGAAGTATAACCCCATGAGTCTGAGCTTCTGATGGGCTGTCTCCTAAAACATGGAGTGAGAGGCATAACCGGACCTTTTCTTTCTTTCAATATTCTGCTGAGGCTGAGACCACGCTTGGCTGAATTTAAGAAAAGCCCATTTGGAATGGGAACTTGGAAAGTGGAATGAGTATACATCAGACCTTGATAATGAAGGACAGAACAGCAAGGATCGCAGAGGGTCCAACAATAGGCAGAGAAATCCCCATGCCAATAAATTTATTATGTTCTTGATACTAATATTCCTGAGCCCATAAGAACATACTCAATCATATTGATTGCTTAGAGTCTCTTGGTCAAACTTCACTGTCTAAATCCAAACTCATGAGCCCCTTGAACTTGGCTCATGAATCCTTTCCAGAGAATAGTGATTAAGCTCCAAACACTCTTCATAAGACACTGACAATTCTGACATGGCTTCACAAAGTTGATCAAAAGAATCAGTGGTCATTGTGTTTTATAGAAAGAATCCAAAATGCCTATACCTAGCTTCTTGCACCCTTCATTCTCACCCTGTCATGGCTGAGGCTCTGTCTGGGCTACCTAGGGAGACTGCATAGAGAACCAGTGCCTGGAAAAGTCACAAAAAAATGACCAACACAAAGGGCAAAAGGAGGGGCACCCGCTATGTGTTTTCCTGACATTTTAGGAAACATGGAGTTACTCCTTTGGCCACATATCCTGCAGATCTATAAAATGGGGCATATTGTAGACATAAAAGGAATGGACACTGTTCAAAAACGAATGCCCACAATTGTTACCATGGCAAAATTAGAAGAGCTTTTTACCCAATATGCTGTTGGCATTGCTGTAGACAAACAAGTAAAGGGCAGAATTCTTGCCGAGAGAACTCATGTTTGTATTGATATTACGCCATGGGTAGCTTGCCAGGCTCAGCTGTGCGGGCAATATGCCTAAAACAGTAACAACAAGTCTCACAATGGAGACGTTACTGGTGCCCACTTGAGCAAATCGAGGAACAATGGGACGACAGTGCTACAGTGCTATTGAGCATATTAAGCATTCTAAGAGTTGAGACAGCTTCCTGAAATGGGTGAGGGAAAATGATCAGAAAGAGAAGGAAGCCAAAGAGAAAGGGAGTTGGGTTCAATTGAAGTGTCAGCCTGCTCTACCCAGAGGAATTCCTTTGTGAGAACCAATGGAAATAGACTGAACTGCTGGAGCCCATTCCCTATGAATTCATGGCATTAGAAGCGTTTTCAATTTTTTTTAATGAAAAGACCTTTGGACTATTAAAAAAGAAGAAATAACTGTTTTAATCCTTTAATCATAGGGCATAGATAATGATAGCGACATTCATTTTGATCATCCCTCCTCTATTCATTTATTATTTTCTAAGAATCCAGGCACTGTACTGGATTATGAAGCTTGCAAAGATATATTAGAACTTCTCTTCCAGGAACTCATAGTGCAGATTCTACCAAGCAGCTAGTGAGCCCAGCAATGAGGAATTCACAGACCTATCTCAAGGAAAAGAAGTTTCTGCTTTCACTTGAATGCACTATTGCAGCAGATTCTGATATTTGGGGGTTTTCTCCAACATCTTCAGTAGCCCTCTGACACTTGGAGTCTCTGGGGGTTAATCCTTTTCTTAATCATTTATGCTCATCTTTTTTAGGTGGATATTTTCAACATCTTGTCTCTTACGTTGGCAAGACTTTAACATCTTGTGTTTTAAATAGTAGGGGATTCCCTGTCCTTCCTCCTTCCTCCCCACCTGCTTAGAATGTGAACTTAGTTTGGGTTTCAATTGTTTGGTTCTAGGTACCTGTTAAGAGAGCTGCATCCCGGCTACACTGTGTTCCTTCCTATACACTCTCAGGGCTGTGACCTCACGTTGTGCCTGTAATTGCAGTTTGTCAAAGGCTGCTGGAACTGCCCAGTGTTTCCCTTTGCAACTCAGACCTTTAGACCTTGTCTTTTAGAAGCTCAGAAGCTATCTTAAACTAAGAAGCTTCCGCACTGCAAAAGATACAGTGACCAGAATACAAAGACAATCTATAGAATGGGAAAGGATATTCACCCAATACCCATCTGATAAGGGGTTGATATCAAGGATATACAAGGCACTGGTTGAACTCTACAAGAACAAAACATCCAACCCCATCAGAAAATGGGGGGTGGAAGTGAACATAAATCTTCTCATAGAAGAAATCCGAATGGCTAAAAGGCACATGAAAAAAATGCTCCTCATCACTAATCATCAGAGAGATGCAGATTAAAACAACCATGAGATATCATCTCACACCACAGAGACTGACCCACATCCAAAAGAACAAAAGCAACCCATATTGGCGCAGATGTGGGGAGAAAGGGACTCTCCTTCACTGCTGGTGGGAATGCCGACTGGCTCAGCCCTTTTGGAAAATGATAGGAACAATTCTCAAAAAAATTAGAAATTGAGCTCCCATTTGATCCAGCAATACCACTTCCGGGAATATATCCCGGAGAGGCAAAAAAGTATAGTAGAAATGACATCTGCATTTGTATGTTCATTGCAGCACTGTTTACAATAGCCAAAATCTAGAAAAAAACAGAGTGCCCAAAAACAGATGACTGGTTAAAGAAATTTTGGTACAGCTACACAATGGAATACTATGCAGCTGTTAGAGAAGATGAAGTCATGAAATTTGCATATAAGTGGATCAACATGGAAAGTTTCATGTTATGTGAAATGAGTCAGAAAGAGAGAGATAGACATAGAAAGATTGTACTCATCTGTGGAATATAAAGTAACAGAGTGGGAGACTAACACCCAAGAGTGGTAGAGATAAGGACCAGGAGGTCTGCCCCACAGCTTGGAAACTGGCCTCACATGCTGGGGGAAACAGCTGAGATAGAGAAGGGAACATCAAGTAGAGGATGTTGGGAGGACCCATTTGGGTTGAAAGCTGTGTGCTGGAAGTAGACTATAGGCCGAACATGATGGCCACTCAATACCTCTATTGCAAGCTACAACACCCAAAAGGAGAAAGAACAAAAGGGAATTCCCTGCTGCAGAGGCAGGGTGGGGTGGTGGGGGGTGGGGTGGGGGTGGTGGGAGGGATACTGGGATCATTGGTGAAGGTGAATGGGCACTGGTGGAGGGATGGGTAAACAATCACTGTATGACTGAAATGCAAACATGAAAGTTTATAAGTTTGTAACTGTACCTGATGGTGATTCACTAATAAAAAGTTGTTTTTTTTTTAAAAAAAGAAACAAATAGGGAAAGGGAAGGGAAGAAGGAAGAGGAAGAGGGAGTTGGGGGTTGGTTGGAGGGAAAAGAGATGATGAGAAAGAGACGGAGAGAGGGAGAGGGAAGGAAAAAGAGGGAGAGCAAGGAGAGGAGGAGAGGAAAATGAGTGGAGAAGTAGAGAGGGAGATGGAGGAGGTGGAGGAGGAAAAGGGAGGAGAAACAGTCTTTTTCATATGCCAGTTAAATTTGCATACCATAAAATGGAGGAAGTAAAGCAGATTCAGAGGAAGTTCTCTATGCTCTGCGCTGTGGGAAGTCTTTGTGCTGTTCCTTTAAAGAAACTTTCAGGATAACCTCCGGATTCAGTTTTGTGCTTTCAGAGTCTTGCCTATGAGTTCCAAGAGAGCCAGCCCTAAGCAGAAGCTCCGTCTGGAGTGACTTGATTTTCTGAGAGAAACCCTAAGCAGTCCCCCACCTCCTGCTGCAAACAGGGTGCACACAATGATAGGCAGAGCCCTGAAAGCAACATGGGGAAGATGCACGTCCTTATCCAGGCATGGCTGCTTCCTCCCACGTGCATTCATACACGTCGCAACCCTCTGCTCATCACAGTGTCCTCTTCCACAGATAGAATGACGGTCAGCCTGGCTGAGGACCCAGGCCTGTGTGAGGCTTGCGTGATCTCAGACAAATGGAAGCACTTTGTCCATTGGAATGTGTTACAGGCATGCAGTGGAGTATTATTTAAGTGGCATTTCCTGGTAGGGTTGGGAAACCTGCCACCGAGTGAGAGTCACCTTCTAAATGCCACCCTAGTAGATGAAATGATCCAAATTCGCCTCTTTTATTTTTCCCTTTTCTAAATTGGAAACAAAACCCTCCTGGATTATAAGTCATGATTGCTAAAAGGTGCAATCTAACTTAGAAATGCCGACACAAATTCCACTTGACTGCATTTACATTTTCTACAGTGTGGAGGGGGAAGTCACAAAGGGGTCTTCAGAAGGAAGTATGTGACCCAGGCCTTGATGGTTATAAATAACCTCATAGGGCCACAGGCTGTCATGGCCACAGGACTCACCAAAGAACAAAGGTTCCTCAGATTTCCGAAGGCATGTTCAACAGCCTAGTCGCTGGGCATTTATGTGTTACGTGTGTCTCCCTGTGTTCTAGTACTTTTATTAGAGGATGTGGTGGTGGCTTAGAACAGGTAAGTTCCAGGGCCAGGAAACTGCTTGCTTTTCAGAAATAGTAGAATTTTCCTTGGTTACTCTGCCAGCTGCTTATCTGTTTTCATTTTAAAGATGTGTTTCCAAGTGCTGTTTCCTTTAGTCTTCTGGGTACAGCCAGGTATGAGGTTCCCGGTTGCCAGGCCAGGGAGCTGCTCGGCTGCTAGGGAGATGTTACAGCAGGGTGGGCCATCCCACGGAGTGCCAATTGAGCTTTGGCCAGGAAGTGGAGAGAAAGCCAGAAATATGGACCCTCCATGGGAAAATTTCTGCTTTCAGCTCTGCCAGGAAATTTATGTCTGAGGATTTTTTGTTTAAAGAATCATATGAAGTTCTAGCAATCGGAGGGGTGGGGGTGTATCCGACTTGAAGTTGAAGAGTGTGAGACACGTTGAAGTGAATCGTTTCACGTGCACTTTTAATATTTCCTGACCCTTTTTAGTATTTTAGATATTTTCAATCGCTTTTTAATAATTCCCAACCTCTAATGGTCAGCATGTCTTATCTTGAGCATCTTTTAGTACACTTCAATGCCACTTAGGTAAATATTTGATCTGTCTTGTCAGAATTTTTGTACACACTCTCCAACGTCTAGTACTATGTGCAGTACCCAAGTGATGCTTAATAAATGTTGGTGGCGTGCACGATTAAATGATACAAATTGACAACTACTAACCAAGTTTCATGAGCAATTCGGTTTTCCCACATATGTTTACTGATTACCTCAAAGGAAGAGAGAAGAGAACTTGACTATACTTAGGACTTAATCTCATAGTTTGCGCGTTTCTTGTTCTGTCCCATAGTTTCTTTGAGCTCCTTAAACAGCCTCAATCATTCCTCTTTAAATTCCTCCAGAGAGCTAATATATCATGTTACTATTGCTGGTTGAGTCTTCCAGACTTCCATCTTCACTCACTCAACCTAGCAAGATTCTGCATTGTTCTCTCATTGTGACTTTTGCAGTCTGGAGTTTTGCAAACTTCTTGTGGGTTTTAGTGGGTCTAGGTGAGTACAATTATGTTTTCTTCACATGCTCACAGTGAATTATGGATAGGTGAAGAAAGGTTCAGTCACATAGAGACCAAGTGCTTCTCGGGAGGAGGGAATTTTCACCTGGGTCAAGATGACAATTCAGAATAACCAGCTGGCTCCGAGCACCACTCTGGGGCCATGACTGGAGAAGCTAAGCCAACATGGCTAGTAACCTTCCTCTTCTTTTTACACCTCACAGGCAGGGATAATCCTGACCTGGGGGACAAGATCCTGAGTAATAAACCAGCCCCAGATACCCTGTTGATGCTCTGTGCCTCAGTTTCTGCCTCTGATATTGGCTCTGGTGATTAGGGCTCAGAACCATGCATGCAACTATCCTCAAAATGTCAGAGGAGCCGCATTACTCTTCAAAAATTCTGTCTGACATTGCTGTTAAATTAACAAACAGTAAGGCAGTTCAAACTTCCTCTACCAATGAGTTCATGATAAGAGTTCCTGATTGTTGCACTGAGTGATAATTTTAGGCCTTGGGACTCTAACCATGTAGTCAAGATTTCCAGGGCTAGCAGCTTGGTGGATACATATTTGCCACCCCAATATTTTATTCTCTGCCTTTCCAAAATAGAAACCTCTGGCTCTAATTCTTCCTCTTGTTACAACTCCCACTTATCTACCCCATCCCCTTCCTTCTCTCCTAATAGATTTGGGCTATGGCTCTTTCCCTCTTCTAAAAAGACTCTTAGATGGTTATTCAACTGCCTTTTTTCCATAAAAATGATGCAGTGGGCCTAAGAAATGAGCAAAGGGTCTCTAGGAAGTTTGCTCTTCCCTTTGCCTTCCTTTCTTTTCACTGCTGGATCCATGCTGAAATTCCAAGAAGGTCTTCTTAAAATATGAAGACCGTTCCACCTCCAGCCCGGAGACTGGTTTCCAAACAATTGTCCAACTCTGATTATTTAGTGCAGATTACTTGTTCAAATTCCTTTCCTCCACAAGTCAGGATATCTTGGTGCGTAAGTGCAGAAGAAAGTGGACTTAATGTCTTATTACAAGGTAGAGAACGAAATTGTGAGGGTTGAGAGCCTATAGATCACCCCAGTGTGAATAGACTTTAGGCTTTGGGTGTCTAGTAAGACTTTCTCTTTGTGGAAGAACCCCAGAGACAAATGGATATGGAGGTGCAGGGAAAAAGAATCTCATCAGCATTTTTTCTTTTCTTCTTCTTCTTCTTTTTTTTTTTTTTTTGGTTTTTGGGCCACACTCAGAGATTACTCCGGAAGAGTTCAGGGTTGGGAGTGTTTGGGGTTCCAGGGATCAAATCCTAGTTGGCCACATGCAAGAAAAATGCCTTACCTGCTGTACTATTACTCTGACCCTGCTCACTCCAATCTTTACATAGTTTTCAAAGGTTTCTGTGGAGGAGATTTCCTAGGTTAGACATGAGTTTCCATGAATTTCCTCAAACTGGAAAGTTGATTTGATGATGGTCACTTCAGCTCTGCAGAAAGAACTGAAATATTGTACATCAACCATTGATGTCATTTGAAGCCTAACCAGTGTCCCTTCTCTTATTTGCCTACTTTGTAAAAACGAATAGTAACATCTGTCATCTTTCTAGGAAACAAAAGGATACCTTTAGATTTCTATTTCTAGATGAAAAGATTTACTGTACTTCTTTGACTCTTATTTTCAACAATTTGACTTAAACAGAATTCTTATTACAAGATAGGCACCACCTGAATTCTTATCAAACTTCAATTTTCTCTTTTGTGGAGTATAAGGGGGTAGTAAGAAAACATGCATATATATATGTATATGATTAACATACATGCATCTACAGAATTCTTATTACAAGATAGGCACCAGATGAATTCTTGCCCAACTTCAATTTTCTTTTTTGTTGAGTATTGGGGGTAGTAAGGAAAC
This sequence comes from Sorex araneus, assembly GCF_027595985.1. NCBI lineage: Eukaryota > Metazoa > Chordata > Mammalia > Eulipotyphla > Soricidae > Sorex > Sorex araneus. The sequence continues at coordinate 250,330,066 of NC_073313.1, read as the reverse complement.
ATGCACATATGTGTATATGATGAATATACATGCATCTAGAAGACATTGCCTAATAGTCAATGAATTAACTACACATTTCCTAATAGAACTTCTCAGACTAGTGACAAATACTGTGACTATATACTGCCCATTTCAAGGGTTCAGTGGTATAATACTGAGGGCTCCTTTCCAGTCTAGAGATCCATTTGTCCTATACTACCAAGTAGTAAAGAAGCTTAAATGGATAGAGTATTCTTTTATTCTTTGGAGGAGGTTGTCAATGTGTTTTTTTCTCCCGACACTTTCAAAATCACAATTGTTTATAGTAACTGGATATGGCAGAACCTGGCTGAAGTTGGTAGGCTGAGTTTTATCTAACCTGTAATTTACTTCTCCTCTTAAGTTTTTCCAAAATCCCGAGACGCTTTACCCTGTAAGTTAAACTGTTGTTTGTCAAGGAAATATAAATTAAGAGCTCTGCTTTCTTAGTTGAATGGAAAATTGGACAAGGGAAGAAGATTCTTATTTGTACCTTGGATCTCCAATATAATATAAGAATTGAAGTCAGTGTCAGACTTAAACTTGAATTCTAGAGGCATTCCAAACTCAAAGAATGTGGGAGTTATGTGGAGCCAGAAACCTAGGCAAAGCTAAATTTGACTCATCAGAATTCTTAATAATCAGGTCAGAAAAAAATCTATGGCATTTATTTAGAGGAAAAAATATGTTCTGTTTTTGACAGAATGAATTCTATAACTATCCACATTGTCTAATTAGATTCGTGGATGGATATGCCAAGTGTCATGCCCATACCAAGAACAGTGACGCCATGATCATTCCTGTGTTTATTGTAGAAGGGCAACTAAATTCCTAGTCCTATACAAGCTGTCCAATTATGGATATCTGGATTGTATGATTTGGAAGACACACAATTAAGGGAATAACTCTGGCCAAAATTGAGTTTGTAAATCTGGTATAGAGCCAATGAGAAGTAACATAAACCTCCTCCAATTTATTTTGCAGAGCTGAAAATCATGATTTCAGGCCTTGAGCATTTGCTGTGAAAGACCAAGACAATTGGAAATAATGTGCTTTAGTGGACACTCAAGAAGCACAAAATCCCGTCATTTTGTAGTACTTCCCCAATCTAATGACTAAACCATCAAGCCAGTATTTCTACTGTTTCCTTCATAGACTATAGAAAATGTTAAGAGTAGATAACGAGTAAAGGTAATGCAAGTCCTAATGGCCTCTCATTCTGTTACCTTTGGACATTTATCGCTTCCTTGCAGTGTATCTTTAAATTCCACATATGAGAGACAGCATTTCATATCTATCCCTTTCCTTCTGACTGACTTAACTCAGCATGGTGTCTTCTAGTTCCATCCATGTTTCTGAGATTTTTGTTCTTTCTTAGAGCTCTATAGTATTCCATTGTGTGTGTGTGTGTGTGTGTGTGTGTGTGTGTGTGTGTTCTTGATCCATTCATTTGTAGTTGGGGTTTTGGGTTGTTTCAATATTTTGGTTTTTGTACTAAGTGCATCAATGAACATATGTATGGATGTATCATTTAAAAATAGTTTTTGTGTCTAGAATATAAATGTTAAAAAGTGGTATCGCTGGGTCATATGGTAGTTCTATTACAATTTTTTTAATGTATCACCATAATGTGTCACCATACTATTTTTTTAAATGTATGACCAACCTTTCTACCAAGGTTAAACCAGATGACATTCCCACCAAGCGGATGAAGATTCCTTTCTTAGCACCACCTCAGTAACACCGTTTCCAGACTTCTTAATATGTGCCCTTCTCATGGGTATGAGATGATAGTTTATTATGTGCTGTGACTTTTAAATAAAGAAGATACTCATGTGTCCCAAAACTACAACTCATATCTAAGGAGTGCTGAACTTTTATAGCACTGACACACCCTTGTCCTGCTCCGCATGATTACCACCCAGTGTGGGTACACACCGCCTCCTCCTAGGAAAATGATTTGTCCTGATCTTTGGAGCAGAGAGCTGAGAAGTATCCTTGGTGACTCCAGACTGTGCCGCTTCAGTGTCACCCTCTGGGGCTGGCATGTATAAGTTCAGTTTTATTTCTACTCTAGTTAATAAACATGTGGATGAGCCATAACCCAGAAGGAGTAGACCTGCAGCATATAAAACCATCTATACCATTCAAATCAACTGTTTAGTTACTTTATAAGATGACTAAGAATAAATTTTTATAATCATCCATGCCAAGAGTACTAAAAGTTTATCAACTAATTTTTGTATATTTTTCACCATAAAATAACTGTTACAAGCTATTTACCATTTTTCCTTAAAGTGTCTGATTTCATTCATTGTCTAACACCTGTATATGTATGTGTGCATGCATTCATGTACCTGAATACACACAGACACTTACACATGCCCATCTAACTGATGGGGTTTTCTGAATCTAAGGTAAGACAGTGTTGGAGAATAGAAATAAAAACTATCTGTGGTTTTAATATTTAAAGTACACAACTATGGGGAAATGGAAAGCACACAACCTATGGTAAAATAGATCTGGGAGAGCCATCACTAGAAAATATTTTTCAAGTGAAAAAGAAAATAAAAAAGTGATGGGATTTCACCTTAGTGAGCTCTAAAAAAGAGAGTCTAATTCCTACAGAGAATCTTGGGCAAGGAATTTATGCTTTAACTCTTAACAGTCTATGTCTAACTTGTATTTCCTTGGCCTGAAATGGCATAAAGGCAACAGAATTTAGTGCATGTCTGCAAATTCAGCAAAGGGAGTTCCTCATCCTGAAGAGAATGGTAGAGGAGGCACTGACACTTAGCAACAAGCAAGTTGGGTTTGATGATCAGGGATTTAAAACATATCTCAGGAGATATCCAAGCAGATGGTCTGTCCTGAGATCCAGATTTGGTCTTGGACATGTGTGAACATCTAGATTTAATCTATACCTTGGGGAAGGTGAAGGATCTTGAGAGAAACTGAGTTTAAGCATATCAAATTAGCACCTCAATCTTACGCATTTAATTTCTAAGCAACTAAATTTGAGGGCAAGGGCTGTATTTTCTGTAAACCTGGTGGAAGTTTTTAAGCCTGTACACTCTGCATGAGAAAAACCACTGAGGTTATTAAAGCTCAGAGACCGTTTACTTAGTTTTTATTTTTATATTAAAAAATAAAAAAAATATTATTTTGTTTGAACACAATTGTTTACAAAGTTGTTCATTATACAGTTGCTATACCTTTTGATGTTCCAAAACCAATGCTATCACCTGTGTGACCTTCCCTCCACCATTGTCCCATTTTATCACCCACCCCCCAAGCCTGCCCCCTTATCAGGCACACAACAATTTGATTTATATTAATTAATGCAACCAAGTTACTTACGGAATTATCAAAAATTCTTCAGTAAAATAAAATTTGTGAAAACTGTTAAATCTCACCATGGGGTTGTTGTCTATGTCTGAGAATTGACCAAGCTGTCCATTTCTAGTTAATCCTTCTATGTTATTGTTTTTGTTTGTTGAATTTTGTTGGCTTCTATGTTACTTTCCCATCAAATTTGGTGTGCTCCTACTAGAATTGCAGTACAGTGGAATTTGGAAGTGTTGTGTGGCTTACTATGTGGCTGCGTGGTCCAGAAATGTTAGGATCCATACACCTGGGATGAGTCTGCAGAGATTCCTGTGAGCCATGGGGTTCGACCATTAGCATGGCAGCAATATTGGGGTGTATGTGAAGTTGCTCGGGCTTCAGCAGAATGGGGACTCGAACTGCTTCCCTCCCAAGGCACCCCAGACTTTTTAGCGAGACCAGTGTGTCCATGAATTCTAGTTGCTTGGCTTGCATCTCCTTGGAGATTTAGTTTGTGAATCTCAAGAGTAGGGCTAATGGGTGGGCTGACATGGCAGCAGCTGTGAGAGGTGAGTGTGACTACTGGAGCTCCACTTTATCTTTATTACCTCTGATACTGTCTTTATTTAATATCTCTGATAGTAACAGAGTCCCTTCTTCCCTTTGAAGTGTCTCTGTAGTAATTTGGGATCTCCAGTCCTTTTGATTTTCATTAGATACCAAAGATAGGGCCAGGAAAGAATATATTCATGTCCCACTATATTTTTCCTCTTGAATCTACATGATTTAGGAATATGTAACTAGGAACAGATGAGGAAGATTGCAAGATACAACATTTAAATATGTCTACATTCACTCATTCTGGAGTAAAATACTCAGACCCAAAGTGATCATTTTACTGAAATTCTTTTCATTTGATTCCTAGTTATGTTCCTTCTAAGGAGCAATTTCAAAGGTGGTGAGGGAAACCAAATTATGCTGTTACAGAGTGGGCGTCCGAAACAGAAGTCTAAGAAATCTCCTGAAGATTTCAAAGGTTTCTTAACCTTTTCTGACATTTAAAACAAACAAAAAATCTGCCAGATAAAAGTGAGCTAAAAACAACAGTCAAGCTGATGCCCAACTGGAAAGAGGCTAGTTCCGTCAAACTCCTTCCCTTTAAACACTCTCCATTATGAAATAATACCAAAAGACACTGTTATTTCTCTCTTAAAACACTCGCACACATATACATGCTCACTAAAATTGCTTGTCATGGCTAAAAACGAGCCCAGGGAAAACTGTCAACAGAGCATAGTCCAGATAATATTTTATCCCTTTCTCTATCATTAAGGTTTTAAGGGTGGGATTCAAAACTGGTAGGATTAGAGTTGAGCTGCTGAGAAATTTACAGTTGAGCACAGACTCTTGCTCTCTCTCTCTCTCTCTCTCTCTCTCTCTCTCTCTCTCTCTCTTTCTCTCTCTCTCTCCTCCCTCCCCTCCCCTTTAACGTGTTAGCAGCATGTGGTTTGCCCTTGTTCCAGCAGCAATTGTTAAAATAAAAAACACCTTTGGCCATAAATACAAGTGAAAATTGAAACACGCTCATGAAAGTTTATTATTTTTTGCTTCAATAACTTCATCCTACATGGAGAACTTTGTTTGCCTTGGGAGGTCTTGGGGTTAGGTAATGAAAAAGCATGGGGGGGTTCCAGGATCCCAAGTCGACAGGGTAGGGAGGCAGCTGGGGGATGGTGAGCATCTTGGCCTTGGGCCTGCAGGGCTGCTCAAGTGTGGAGGCTTGCATGCACTGGAGCCCACGTCCATTCTTCTCTCTCCTCAGTTGCTCTGCCTGAGGGCTAAGTTAAGGGGGATGGGAAGTGAGTTGGTTCCAATCCAGTCTGGCTCTCTATGAGCTTGCTGGTTCCCCATTCAAGTCACGACGAATTCTTCTAGTGTCCTGGAGCTTAGCTTTGATTTAGACACTTTGACTTAGACATTAGACTCTGCTGACCGGAATCTTCTACACTTTGAAACTCATAAAAGATGCAGGTAAGAACAGGGAGCAGGTATTGAGGAGACTTGGGGCCAGAGTGATATTAAAGTGGGAAGGGTGCTTGCCTGGCACAACACAGACCCAGGTTCTATCCCCCGCACCCCAGATGGTGAGCACCGCCATGACTGATCCTTGAGCATGACTGATCCTTGAGCACAGAGCCAGGAGTAAGTCCTGAGCACTGCTGTGTATGGTCCAAAGGCAAAACATAAACAAAGCAAAACAAAAAAGCACATGAAGGTAAAAAGGAGACCTACAGTAAAGTAGAGTAGTAGAACTGAGATAATTTGCTTCAGAGCAGACAGGATTTTTACCTGATTATGATCTTTATTTCTAGAGAAAGAGGAAAATAATTAGAGTGATAAGAGGTGTTCCTTGGCTTATGCAAGAGAAAAATAAAATATCCCTTTTTATGGCTTGCTTTCTTTCTTTTTCTTTCTTTCTTTCTTTCTTTCTTTCTTTCTTTCTTTCTTTCTTTCTTTCTTTCTTTCTTTCTTTCTTTCTTTCTTTCTTTCTTTCTTTCTTTCTTTCTTTCTTTCTTTCCTTCTTTCCTTCTTTCTTCCTTCCTTCCTTCCTTCCTTCCTTCCTTCCTTCCTTCCTTCCTTCCTTCCTTCCTTCCTTCCTTCCTTCCTTCCTTCCTTCCTTCCTTCCTTCAATCCTTTCTTTCTTTCTTTCTTTCTTTCTTTCTTTCTTTCTTTCTTTCTTTCTTTCTTTCTTTCTTTCTTTCTTTCTTTCTTTCTTTCTTTCTTTCTTTCTTTCTTTCCCTCCCTTCCTTCCTTCCTTCCTTCCTTCCTTCCTTCCTTCCTTCCTTCCTTCCTTCCTTCCTTCCTTCCTTCCTTCCTCCCTTTCTTTCTTTCTTTCTTTCTTTCTTTCTTTCTTTCTTTCTTTCTTTCTTTCTTTCTTTCTTTCTTTCTTTCTTTCTTTCTTTCTTTCTTTCTTTCTTTCTTTCTTTCTTCCTTTCTTTGTCTTCTTCCTTCCTTCCTTCCTTCCTTCCTTCCTTCCTTCCTTCCTTCCTTCCTTCCTTCCTTCCTTCCTTCCTTCCTTCCTTCCTTCCTTCCTTTCTTTCTTTCTTTCTTTCTTTCTTTCTTTCTTTCTTTCTTTCTTTCTTTCTTTCTTTCTTTCTTTCTTTCTTTCCTTCATCTTTTTTGTTACTGCCGCCAAACTTGATCCTAAATATACAGTCATCTGTGCCAGGATATGAGTTGTCTTACTCAAATGTTAAGCAAACTGCTTGATGTTAATGCTTCTTGGGTAAGTGTGACAGTTATGTTTCACAACATTCTTATGGACCAAGGTTTATAGACCTCATCAAGCCACCATCTTTGGAGTGGAATCCTTATCATCAAAACAGTATTCCATGTAAATTTAAGGCAATAAGTAGAGAAAGAGATGCTGGGAAAATAACTACAAGGCAATGACATCTGTATCACGAAGAAAATTTCTACAAGATGACACTTGGATTATAGCCTACCAGCAAGTTAGTACCTTGACTGCATTTATTGTAGAGGAGGTTGAAGATTAATATTTATTGCAAATAGCAATTTCAACTAAAATCTTATTATTAAGGAAGAGAAAAAAAGATATTAGAGAACAATGTAAAAGTTGTTGATAAGGGCTCATCCTTCCTTTATTTTAGTGGCCTGGTTGATTTATTCACTGTGCCCTTCCCCTTGTTACATGAATCTGTATCCTTAAAAGGAATATCTGCTCATCATTCTCTCATTTTTTAAAAGTTTATTGAATCACCGTGAGAGTTTTTAATCTGTTACTTTTTATCTGAGTAATTCCTCCATGCTTTATTATGGATTTGTATTTTTTTTTCTTTTGGATTTTTGGGTCAGAACTGGCGATGCACAGGGGTTACTTCTGGATCATGCACTCAGGAATTACTCTTGGCAGTGTTCGGGGGGACCATATGGGATTCTGGGAATCGAATCTGGGTCGGCCACATGCAAGGCAAACGCCTTACCCGCTGTGCCATTGCTCCAGCCATGGATTTGTATTCTTTGTCCCACCAAAATCTTTCTTGACTTACCCTTATATGAAACACACAGCTTGTTACTATGAACTAAGAACAGTAATATGGAGTAAAATAAAAAGAGAGACAGAGAGACAGACAGGTACATACAGTGAGAGACAGAGATAGAGATAAAATCTATTTTTTTTATAGATTACATTTTTTAGAATCTGGGCACAGTAGTATGTGGCATTTTACATGGCTCTCATACTGTCCATGTTGAATAGACACAAATGAATTAGGATCAGCATCTCACTTGCATTTTTTCTTATAGGCTGCTGTCTTGATTTCCTGTGGTACTTCTTGATTGTAGCACCTCATCAGAGTGGCATGACGCACATCTCATCATATCTCCCTTGCTTGCTTGCTCTCTCCCAGCTGCCTTTCTCCAACTCCATACGAGATGTTTCTGGCTGCTTCCCTTTTCAGCCTAATTAAATTCAGTGGGCCTTCTAGTTGACCTCATAACTGTGAGTTAAGCCCATTTATGAAATATGAAATGATCCCAAATGTTCATGATACAATTTTCCCAGGGGGCTGTGGAGGTGGTTTATAAGCTAAGTGCTTCCTGCTGGAGTGTTGCAGAGAAGGCAGATGTAGCATCCTTGGAGAGAAGCAGCACCTTCTATAGACTGAGCTATGGGATCCAATGGTAGCTATGATTTTCAATGTCCTTTAGGAGCCTTCTGCGTTACCACTTCTCTTTCTTGTCAAGAGTATTTCCTTTTATTCTGAGCAAGTGAAATAAAGCCAAAATAATGTGTCATACTGGGTTAATATTTTTGTAACCCTTCATTTTAATCAGAGGCAGAGTTGGACAAATGGATCTATCTGTGTTCAAAGGCATTGTTTGCATGTCTCGGTCATAGGACTGGACTTATTGTATCTAAGGTACAAAGTTCCCTTAGTCACAAGAGAGGAATGAGAGTATAAATGACTCAAGGCAAACAAGCTACATTGAGGACACAAAGTTCAAAGACAGTATGCACTTGTAGGATAGAATAAGGTTTGGAATATAGTAGAGGCCTGGGATTTCTAGGTAAAAGATATTGCTCGATTATAATTCAATAGAGGAGAAGGTCCTTCTGTTTTCTACCTGGGGAGGAGTAACAGAATTGGTGGAGGACTTCTGGATTTTCCCCCTATAGCTTGTCTCTCTTCCCCACAAGCAAGGAAGAAAAATGACTCATTGGTGAGCTCATATCCAAGGTCACTGCTTTTGGTGGCCCTCCTCTAACGCTAACTCACTCAGAATTAGCTTTGCCTTCTCCAGTTTCCCCAAAGTTTATTCTTGTATTTGGGCCATGAGGGTGGGATAGGTTGGGGAGAATGATAAAAGAATGAAATTTCTTATAGAATCTTCTGAACCAAAGAAGGCTTAACTCACATGCCCTGGCAAAGAAAACCAGAACTCCTGGATTTGATGGAAGGAGAACAAAGCTAATGCTTCTTTGATTCTCATCTAGATCCTGTTTCCAATTTTGTAGGGAACCTGAGGGTGGGGGGAAAGAAGCCATGACACTAATTGGCTGTACGCCTGGCATGCAGGCCTGCTCTTAAAAGGCATTCCTGGTAAAGCCTTCCTATTTGGTGATTCTCATCCCAAGATATTCTGCTATCTTCTGTGGTACCCATAAGTAGGTAAGAATAAGCCTTTTCCTTATAGTGGGAAGGTTTTACATGACAGAAGGTAAACATTTAAAATGCACCCAAGGGATACATTAAAGAAACTATTTTTTTTATTTTGCTCTTTCCAGGCTTAACTCTCAGTCCCATTTTCTAGTTGTGTGAGTTGCATTAATAGCTCAGATCTCTCTGTCTTAATTCTTCAAACCTGTGAAATGGGTAAATTATAGTGCCTACCCCCATGAGATTATTTTTATGATTAAATAAATTGTTAAACAGTGTTAACCACATAGAAATTGTTAGGATTAACTGTCACTATTGACTTCCTCATAATTATCTCCACCACCATAGTAATCCTCATGAATGTAGTATTCCCAGATATAGGCTTATTTAGGTTGCAGATTAGATTCCTATCTGACCCATGCTCTAAAGGTTATTTCAGGAAGTATCTAAAGGTTCTTGACTGAGAAGTGACACACTTCAATTCTGTCTCAGTTGTCTGTGGGTTTAGGCAGTGACTTTTTCTCTAAGTTTAGTTGACATAGTTAAAAATAATAAGTTTGTGAGCCACGAAATGGGTAGGGCACTTGCCTTGCACGCAGCAGATCCAGGTTCAATTCCATATGCTCCCCTGATTACCACCAGGAGTGATTGCTGAGTGACAGGAGTGAAAATAAGATGTTGTGTCCATTGGCTCTCAAATGCTGTCTAGAGGCTGGCACTAGGTTTATGCAGTTAAGAAACATAATTGGGAGTTTGTTACAAATACATATTTCCTGGCCTTGGATTTCTCCTCTCAGAAATTCTGGCTCAGTATATCTGGGGTGGCTTGCTAACCTTGGTTTTGATCAAGTTTCTTCTGTGCTCTATTCACAATAACTAAAATCTGGAAACAACCCAAGTGCCCTAGAACAGATGACTGGTTAAAGAAACTTTGGTACATCTACACAATGGAATACTATGCAGCTGTTAGGAGAGATGAAGTCATGAAATTTGCTTATAAATGGATAGACATGGAGAATATCATGCTAAGTGAAATGAGTCAGTAGGAGAGGGACAGAAATAAAAGGACTGCACTCATTTGTGAAGTATAAAATAATATAACATGAGACTGACACCCAAGGACAGCAGACACAAAGACCAGGAAGATTCTTCGTAGTTGGAAGCCTGCCTCATGAGCGGAAGGGAGAAGACAGCTGTAATAGTGAAGAGATTACTAAGAAAATGATGGCTGGAGGAATCAGTCAGGATGGGAGATGTGTGCTGAAAGTAGATAATGGACCAAACATGATAACCTCTCAGTATTGCAAAGCATAATGCCCAAAAGTAGAGAGAGAGTCTGGGGAATATTGTCTGCACTGGGGCTGATGGGAGGGTGGGAAAGGGGGAGTATACCGGGGATATTGCTGTTGGGAATGTGCACAGCTGGAGGGATGGATGTTTGATCATCGTGTTATTGTAACTCAAACATGAAAGCTTGTAACTATCTCACAGTGATTTAATAAAATAAAATTTAAAAAATACATTTCACTCACACATGCAAAGTTTCTTCTGTGTTCTTCAAGTGCTGCCCTTACATTTGGGTAGCTGCTGTTGTTTGGGTATCATGGATCCAGGTCATTTTTGCATGTAAGCTCTAAAATACACTAGTTGAGTTTCTACACATGTGTCAAAAGACATGAGGAGAGAAGGATTTGTAAAACAAAGGATGGTTCATACTTTATCGTTTTTCTCATCCAGAATCCCAAGAGGTTAAGCCCAAACCAATAATAGACACCAACTCTGCAGTTCACTCTAGCCAACATGAACCATTCTCCTCTGTTCTGAGTCACAGAGCCAGAAACCATTGTCATCACTGCCATCACCAGGAAGATGAACTGCCCCCGATAAGGAGGCGGGATCCTCTTCTCTAAGCCAGTTCCCAACACCCCGAATTCCCTTGGGTCAAATGTTCATTTGATTAACCAGAATCTTTGGTGACCAAGAGCCAGAGAGGAGAATCCATCTTGTCACTCTCCCACGGGGCAAGGCCATTCTCAAATCATCCCATCTCCAAGTCTTTTTCCCTTGGCAAACAAGATGACTTTGCTGTAATCCCACAGTGTTTCTCTTTAACCCAAAGAATAAAACAAAAACCCAAACCAAACAAAAAAAAACCAAACCAAAAAAAAAATGGTTTCTCCTACCATATAAACTGGAACTTCTTTCATCCATTGAATGACATGGTTTCTTGCTTCTTCCCTTCACCATGGGGATAGGGTGGAGCCCACATTCCCTCAAGGAACCCAAGGTCACAACATTCATGGTGAACAAACTGCAGCCTCTAGAATGCATTTCCAATTAACACACACAAAGCGTTTCCTACTGTCTCTTAAATTATGGTTCTATATTTATCGCTGCCAACACACCCCTCCCTCCCTTCCCAGCTTTCCTCCACCCATGATCCCTGTTCTCCCTTTAATCATTTGCAGAAATGTTTCCATTCTTCTTTTTCCCATTTTCAGAATCAATTTTGTTATAGGAAAATGTAATTGTTGCTAACATTTAGATTTCCCCATTCAGTGAGATTTACATGACACTGAGGTTTTGTGATATAATTCCTCATTTGCTTCCAAGTTTTTTTGCTGGGCATTTAATCTACTCAGAATTGCATTATTCTCTGATTTTCTGTGGTCTCAACATAAGAAAGGACATTTTAAGTGTCAACTTCTTTCCTTTCCCCTTCTTTTCCTCTTTCCTTCCTCTCTGCTCCTTTTCCTCTTCACTCCTTACCTTTACCTCCCTCTTTATTTGTCTAATTTAGTTAGTGCCTGGAGGAGTTTTAGTCTTAAACTCTTTAGTTTGGGGCTTTCCTCATGGAATTGCACAGAGAAGCAGCCATATTGTTAAACCATGATGTCCAAGCTTTAAATGGTTGAGGGGTGAGTGGAAAAATCAAAATGGCTGTGACTTCACATCTGAGTTAGGTTAAGCCAGGGGCATCCAGAAGTGATTGAACTTTCTGATTGAACTTTCAGCTAGAGTGATAACTAAGATTCTTCTCTCTGGGGAAAAAAATAACTTTGGTCTCTTTTTTAAGAAGCTTATGAAACTTCAATGTTTTTCTGTCTGGTCTTCATCTGCACTCTATAGAATCTGGCTCTAGTGCTTATCAATTTTTTTGTGGTGCTCTCATCATGCTTGCTCAACATTTGATCACTTAATGGAAGATGCAATATTTTTGGTATCTTTGCACGCTCCAAGGCAAGAGTTGTGACTCTTGTAAGTACTTGATAAATGTTGGTGGAATAAATCCTTTTCTAAAAATGTTTCATAATGTTCATACTTTTACATTTCCAAACAGGCAATTCAGTTGCAGCTTTCTTTCCTCTGAGTCTCATGAGATCATAACAATTAGCAAGAAATCAACAACAATCTCGTGAGGACTATGAAGACTCAACATAGAATGTGGGGAATTCAATACTACCTTAGTCAAGCTGTTAAATAACAATTAATTTATAAGCATCCAGGATGAAAGTCTTTCACACTCAAAGATCCACAAATTCAAGAACAAACCAATTTCATGCTGACATATTGTGACACCCAACATTTTATGCTTTCATCATGGAATTATACAGAAAAACAGCCAGTACTGATAGTTCTATGTTCACTCTGTGTTTGTGTGTGTGTGTGTATGTGAGAGGACGGTGAAAGGGTGGGGGGTTCAACCACACCTGGAAGTGCTGAGATATGATTACTGGGGTGCTCAGGGTACTTTTTGAAGTACGAGTGCCAGGGATAAAATTAGAGTCAGCTGTGTGCAAGGCAATTGCATTCACCTTGGTATTATTTCTTGAGCCCCATTTTTATCCACCATTTCTCTGTTTCCTGCCTCTCTTTTTGTGTATTCCTCCTCTGTTTCTCATCATTTCATTTTTCTCTTCCTCCTCTATCTCTTCTCCTCTTCCTCCTCCCCTCCTTTTTTCTTTCACTTCCTCTTGTCTTTCTCCTTTTCCCTTCCTCCTTTTCTGCATCTATTTTCCTTTTATCTTACCTTCATCTCCCATCATATTGGAATTTCAGTTTCTACATCTGATGGATCAATATCTTGGTTTCATAACTTTTTCCAAATAATTCCGCAAACTGTTCTTCCTGTCTCTGTGCTCATCATATTGGTCTAATCTCTGGACAATGAGGGAGCCTATACTTTTAGGGGAATTATAGGGTGGTTCTCACAAAGGTCTTAAAGTCCTGTTGAATCCCTATTAACTGACAGATGCCTAATCCTGATTCTACAGAAAGATAAAAATGAGTCTGATTTTTTGTTTGTTTTTGGGCCACACCCCATAGTACTTAGGGAATACTCCTGGCTCTGTGTTTTAGGATCATTCCTGACAGACTTGGGACTATATAGAATTCGAGGGATCAAGCTTAGGTTAGCTGTATGCAAGGCAAATGCCTTACCTGATGTACTATTGCTTCAGATTGGTGTCTGATTTCCTAAGAGAACAGACTCAGAAAAACCCAAAGGACATGATTTTCTCCCCAACAGTAGTTGTACAATAAGAAACATGGTAATGAATGTGTACAGTGAATTTGATGTGTGTGTGTGTGTGTATGTATGTATGTATGTATGTACAGAAAGAGAGAGAATAATTCAGATCATTCAGCAGGAGTCTGCCCTCCTGTTCTTTGTCCTCAACTATACATCAGTTGCTTGTAAGACAAATGTCCATAAAAAAGGTGGGGCGCAGTGGATTTTTGGTTCAACAATCATACAGGGTAAATTTAACTAATTTTATAATACTCATTTCATTACCTTTATAATGACATTTTCTCTCATGCTAACCTACCTACACTTTAATTCTGTTTTCCATTTCTCTCTCTCTCTCTTCTTAGAAATTTGCTATTCTGTGACCTTTTTTCTACTTTCTTACTTATAAAAATTTATTTATTCTGTGTCATTTAACCATTTTTCCTCCTATATCTTTTTGTTTTCCTGTTACACTGGAGGACTAAACATTTAATGAGTTGCATTTTCGTAGTTATATTAAAGCAGAAGACTACCCTCATTTTGAAGAAGAATGTTACATGGTGGGAAGTTAAGGCAGTTAAGAACTTAGCAGGAAAGTTTAAATGCAGATTTTCATAAATCAATGCTTTGTCTTCAGTTTTATTATGTATAGGATATTAAAATAATTTTTGTGTCCAATCAGGTTGAACTCTATGATCACTCAGAATAGGTGAAACCACAGAGATTCCTCAAAGTGATGATAGGAAACTATTTACCATTTTTCTTTTTTTTTTGCTTCCTTAATAAGTTAATAGTTTTCTCCACCCTTGATTGTTTAATGTTGGGGTGATAGGGCCCTTGCTCTACTTTTTTTCTCTTATTGAAACTGTCCTTACCTAGTTGATATATTCAAGTGGACTCAACTAAATATTCAACTTCAGGAATCTAGAACTAGAGAGCTTCGTTCCTTGTTTTAAATTTGTGAGTTACCTGTCAAGTTAAAGAATTATGCAACCTCCCATTTTAATACCAGGAAAGATTAAAAATATTATATGATCATATCAATTTCTTTGTCATATAAGACAAAGGAAATAAAGGTTAACTCCATTTAAAATAGTGTTCAAAACATCGAATATCTTGGAATAAATTTACTAAAGAATATGAAGAACTGGGGCTGGAGTGAAAGCCCAGTGGGTAGGGTGTTTGCCTTGCATGTGGTTTGATTCCCAGCATCCCACATGGTCCCCCAAACACTGCCGGGAGTAATTCCTGAGTGCATGAGCCAGGAGTAACCCCTGTACATCACCTAGTGTGATCCAAAAATGGAAAAAAAAAGAATTTGAAGAACCAAAATATCAAAAATATGAAATCATTGAAAGGAATAGAAAAGAACACAAGAAAATATAAAAATACTACATGTGCATGGATTGGGATAATTAATATCAAAATGACAATCTTGCCCAAACCTCTACACAGATTCAGTGGAATCTCCATAAAATTATGACTGCATTCTTATAAAAACGCTACTAAAATTTTTATGGAAATATAAACATTCCCAAATAACTAAAGCTATTCTGAGAAAAAAAGAAGGTATTAATTTTTCTGATTTTAAATTATTCTACAAACTATAGTAATCAAAACTGTATGGTAATAGAATAAACATACTCTCAGACCAGTGTAAAGGAATTTAGACCCCAGAGATAAATCCTGGTTTAGATTAGCAATCTATAACAAGGGAGGTTTTTTTTGAAGTGGAACAAGGAAATACTCTTTAAATCATGCTAGGGAAGCTAGATATCCAGCTATGCGGCAATCCTCCTGACCCTTGTATAGCTGAAAACCTGCTTCATGAGTGGAGGGGAGAAGGCAGCTGGAATAGAGAAGGGATCACTAAGAAATTGATGGCTGGAGGAATCAGTCGGGATAGGAAATTTGTGCCAAAAGTAGATAATGGGCCAAGCATGACGACCTCTCAGTGTCTGTGTTGCAAGCCATAATACCCAAAAGTAGAGAGAGAGTATGGGGAATATTGTCTGCCATGGATGCAGGGGAAAGGTGAGAAATGGGGGGTATACTAGGGATATTGGTGGTGGGGAATGTGCCCTGGTGGAGGGATGGGTGTTTGATCATTGTGTGATTGTAACCCAAACATAGAAGCTTGTAACTATCTCATGGCAATTCAATAAAAATTAAAAAAAAAGAAAAGAGAAATCTTCAGATTCTGGTTTAAAATTAAATGATTGACAATGTACAATAGAAAACTCAATATTTAAATATTGCTATATTTAAATGAACAGAGATCAATGTAAAATATAACTAAGAAATGTTTGGTTGCATTATGTATCAGAGCAATCAAAAATAAAATTTGATTCAATTCACAAAAATAAAAAAGCTACATATCCATATGTGGAGAAAATGAGTTGGACTTGTATCTCACACCATACCACAGAAGTTAAATAAAAGTAGTTTAAACCCCAACATTTTACTAGAATCCATAAAATAAAATGAGAAAAACGCAGGCATAAGTCTCCAAGGTATGGTGCCTTCAAATTATTTTATTCCATTTGCAAAGATAGCAAAAACAAATGCTACTATGTCAAATAAAAAAGTTTTTGTATGTCAAAAGAATCATAGTCTATAATAAAAGACACCCACTAAATGGGAGGAAATATTTGTCCACCATACATAAAATAAATGGCCAATATCCAAAATATATAGAGCACTTCCAAAGCTTAACAGCAACAACAAAATAAACCTATCAAAAAGTGGGAAGAGGATACTAATAGATATTTCCCCAAAGATGATATGTGGATGATCATGAGGCATATTAAAAAGTGTCCACCATCACTTATTATCATGGAAATGTAATTCAGAAACATTATCTAACGTCAGTGTAAATGTCATATATCAAGAAGACTGGACACAATGAATACTTCTTAGGATGTGCTGAGAAAGGAACCCACACTCATTTTTGATAGGAATATACCTGCTGCTTAGGCATTAAAAAATGCTGAAGAAATTTCTTTAAAAAGTATAGATTTCTTTAAAAAGTAGCAGTAGAGTTTCCATGTAAACCCGTAATTTCTCTTCTTGGCATCCACCCCTCAAACACCAAAATGTTAATGCAAAAAGAACGTTTATTGCTGTGCTGAAGATAACAGCCAGAATATGAAAATTACCCTTATGTCCCTCAACATGTGAATGGATTAACAAACTATGGATACACAGTGGAATAGTATACAACTATATGAAAAAATACAATCTTGTACTTTGCTACAATGTGGATGGAATTAAAAGGTATAAAATTAAGAAAAATCAGAAGGAGAGGAACAAATAACCAGGTGATCTCACTCATATCCGGTATAAGGAGAAGGAAGGGAGGGGAATAGACAATATTAAACAAGGATGGGGAATGTGCACTGGTGGAGGGATGGGTGTTGGATCATTGTGTGATTGTAACCCAAACATGAAAGCTTGTAGCTATCTCACAGTGATTCAATAAATTTTTTTTTAAAAAATTAAACAAAGAAAAAACTTTTGGCCTTAGATTACAAACTGAAGATTACCAAGTAGTGGGTGAGGAGATAGGCGGTAGGACAGGAGGATGAGGCAGATGGAAGTAATGCAACAGTGGTGAGAGGTTTCAGACACTCTGGTGATAGTGAAGATGAAGTGGCTTTGTACAGCAAAAGTATACATGGGTCCGGATAGTCCAGTATGTAAGACGCTTGCCTTCCATTTGCACCATTCAGGCTTAATTCTCATCATCCCATATGTTCTTTCAACTCCTCCATGAGATGAGCCCAGGTCCAAGAGTAAACTCTAACACAGCCAGGCGTGGCCGCCAGACCAAAAAAAAATAGTATAAAGATGAGCCCCACTGTAGCCATGATATTACCTAAATGATCATATATTTTTTTAAAACTTGGAACTCTATTCCTCTTTCCTTCAGCCTTTGTGGCTTCTGTGATTGAAAGGAGTGTGGCACATTTTATGTCACGTGACTTCCAGATCTTAAATATGGCTGAGAATGATAAAATCAAATAGCTTCTTGTCCACCCTCAGTTTCTGGACCAGAAGACCTAGAGGGAGATGACATGTTCTATTCAGACAAAGTGTTGATCCTTGAAATGCCAGAAACCAGGGCCTCTTTATGTTCTCATTCCAATAGCCTGAATAGATGTTTTTCTTTTCTTTTTTCTTTTTTCTGGGGGGTGGGGGGTGGCATATCAGGCAGTGCTCAGGTCTTACTCCTGCATCTGCACTCAGGAATCACTCTGAGGGTGCTTGGGGATACCATACAGGGTTCTGGGGATCCAACTGGAGTGGGCTTCATGCAAAGCAAGTATTCTACCTGCTGTATTTAGGCTCTGGCTTCTCCTTCCTTCCTTCCTTCCTTCCTTCCTTCCTTCCTTCCTTCCTTCCTTCCTTCCTTCCTTCCTTCCTTCCTTCCTTCCTTCCTTCCTTCCTTCCTTCCTTCCTTCCTTCCTTCCTTCCTTCCTTCCTTCCTTCCTTCCTTCCTTCCTTCCTTCCTTCCTTCCCTCCTTCCAATTTCTTTCTGCTCTCCTCAGAAGCAGGAGGGGAGTTGTTACCGAGTGAGAGATCCACTTGAGAAGAATTCGCATCCATAGAGCAGTTGCCTCTTAGATTCTCCTGAGAAAGAGAAGACTGGCTCAAAGTGAAGAAGAGCAGGCCAAAGTATGTTGTGAAACCAAAAGCAAAAGGAGAATAAAAGAGTCTGGAAAAATAATAAAAAGGGTTGGAATGCTCATAAAAAGTTCTGTACAACAGTGGCAATTCTAAAATGTGTAGGATTTGATTACACTGTCTCATTCAGGCTTTAGACCTGAACTTGAACCACTAGCCACACCCTGTCTTCCCCAATAGAGGAGTGGAAGGATTATCTCTGGGTGCTGACCAAGACTTCTGGTCCCACCTTGAATCTGGGGTCTGTTCTGCACCATAATGATGCTGAAGGCTATAATTGGTCTGGTATCAGATTTTTAGCCTGAAGACTTTTCTTACTGAGCAAGCTTAATCTCCAAGATTTTCTTATCCTAGTCACTCGTGCCAAATCCAGGCATACCTTACCTCCTTTGTGAGGCCTTTTATCATGCTTCAACCTGAAGAGGTGTCTGATATTCTCAAGTTTTCTCACACTGATAGTCTCACACCATTTTTCTCGGTGTGTTGACCATTTAAAAAGGATTGCAAAGGATGTGTGTGTGTGTGTATGCGTGTGTATGTGTATGTTTGTGTGTGTGTGTGAATTCATTTAGGACAGTTTGATGCAATATAATTAATACATGCACACAGAGATCACAAGTCCATATAGAAGTAGGGCTGGGAAAAGTACATGTGCATGAGACCTTGCACACAGATGGTATGCATTATATTTGCCATTCTAAATCTTTTTTTTTTATTTAACTGTAATTTTGGAAATCATTGGTTATCAGCTTACTTAATAGCTTCCTCAGTCTTATAATGGTTGTATTTTTCCTTGGCATGGAAATATTATTTTTCATATTATCTATCCCCACTGCTAAACTCTTAGATTGTGGCCATACACCAGTCACATGAGTAATAAAGGCAATCCCTGATCTGGTCTTAGTCTTTAAACTCACTGGGGCCACACCCCTGGTTTGTTCTCCTTTTTCTCCCCAAATCTGCCACAAAATCAGTGTATTTACAACAGTACAAGATCGCTAGTGTGGGCTAATAATCATTGAGGGTTAGAGTTAGTAGTTCAAAAGCTGGATTTGATTAGGAGCTAATATCCTGTATATATGCAAATATCTGTATAGCTGTGTATATCTATTTATTTCTCTATTCCATATAACTCAAGATAAAAGAAACATGATTTTGAAAATGGGCAGAAGTCTAAATATATATTTTATCAAAGAAAAAATTTATATAACAGTAAATATATGAAAAGGTGCTCAAAGTCACAGAAAATTAAGAAAATGCAAATAAAAATGTTGTGACTTTTGATTACCTTATCAATAAACTCTAATCAGTTGAAATATTATTTTGGAAAAAAATAAGATCATGAATTGAGACATTAATTTATTGATGTTGAGAAGGATGTGGAGAAAAAAAACTTGAGCATGGAGAGGTAATAGAAATTGGTGCAGTCATTTTGGAAAATGATATGGAAGTTCCCCAAGATATTTAACAGAATTCCCATATGATCTAATACAGACATATATTGGATATATGTTTTTGAATAACATTAAATCACTTCTCAAAGGTTATCTGTACCTCCATGTTCATTGCAACATTATTTTCAATAGCCAACATGTGAGAACAATTTGTGTTCATAATTAAAAATGTGGTATACATATTCTAATGGAATATTGTTCAATAATGAAAAAAGCAATCCTGCCACTTGTTGCAACAACAGTGAACCTTGAGAACATTATCCTAGATGACATAAGTCAGAGAGAGAAAAATTAATGATACATGATTTCACATCTATGAGGAATCTTAAAAACAATAGTAAACTCATAGAGAACAGATTGTTAGCTGCCAAAGGCAGGCATTCAGAATGAAGGAAATAGGTGATGGTGATCAAAATTTGAAGGAAAATAATGAATGGACTTCTTTATCCCTAACAATAGTTAGCCAAAACCCATAATTTGTTGAGCAGAAAAATTTATGATAATGCTAGGGTTCTTTTTTACATGGAAATTTTTTACATGATTTCCTGATATAGAATTTTAGCAGACTCAAAACCTTGTTAAAAGCAAAATTCTTTAGGCTGGAGTGATAGTCCAGGGGGTAAGGTGCTTGCCTTGCATCTGGCCAACTTGGTTTGATTCCTGCATCCCATAGACTCTGTGGTATCTCCAGGAGTGATTCTGGAATGCAGAATCAGAAGAATCCCCTAAACATTGCCAGGTGTGGTTCAAAAATGAACAAACAGAAAAGTAAAATTCTTAATCTGTAGAGAGGAAAAGAATGGCCACCCAGCCTTTTGGTATTCAAAGAACAAGTTAAATCAAGTATTTCAGAGAGAATGAAGGTGGCAAAGATGTACCTGCTTATACCTTTTTCTGTGTCTGAGCTAATGGAAACTTTTGCCTACTGATTTTGGGTAAATGGCTTGGGTTAATTTCTTTGTGTGGTGAGAAGGCATGAAGACAGAGAAAAATTAATGTTGTGTTGATGGTATAATAATTCGAGAACATTTAGTCTTACATATATGCTACTCATCTCAGCCACTATGGGTCCATGATCAGCTTGAGAAGGTGAGTTCCAAAAATTCAGAGGTAGCTGTAACAGGGTGATGTGGAAATGGGAAAGGATGCAGTCATCAGAGGGGGTTTCAAATGATGTTCTTTCTGACCTCATTCAGATTGCCCGGTCTCCTTTTCATTAGGAACTATGAGATGTTACATAGTGAATTTTCCTTACAGATAGATAGGTCTTGATACTTCAGGGCCATGATAGAAAATAAAAGGAAGACTTCTTTTGTAGAGTGCCTAATAACTATGACCCACATGATTAATAATATAATCTTTTTCAGTTGATCCCTGAACAGTAAGGTGTTAGGGACGCCAGCTCTGTGCTCAGTCTAACATCTGAGTATAACGTTTTAACTGGAGGGGTGCACACTTACATGGAGATGGTTTGCTGCATGCAGTGTTTTTAACAGATACTGCACACTGCAACACTTGAACTCCTATCAACAGCAATAGGAGTCGGAATGTTATATGGGTACAGAGTGCTCTGAATCTTACCATTTCGAATGAGGTGTTTGAAAATAATCTTAAAGTGCTCAGGGGCTTATCCTGGGTCTATGAGTGCTTGGGGGACCATATTTAGTGTTGGGTATCAGACCAGAGTCAGATGCATGCTAGGCAGTGCCTTATCAGCAATATGCTCTCTGGATCTTGTTGTTTTCTTTTATGCTCTTATGGTTAATATTGTACTTTGATATTTACTGCACTCATTTGACTGTGAATGGTGCCATATGATGGTCTGCAAGTATTTGTGAGCCCTCATAAATTTTAACTTTTTGCAATAGATTTGTGTAGGATTTATGGTAGTATATGATAAAAAAAATCTATGTGTATTTTACACATTCATGCCATGTTAAACTTTTTCTTAATATCTTGATACTTATAAACTGCACAGTTTGTGAGTCTTTTTGGATTTTTTGCAAGTATCCAAAATGCTTACGCTGTTGTTATTGGAAAATAAATCATGTGTAAGTAAACCAACCTGGTTCAAACCCACATACCTCAAGGCAATAATACCTTATGATTCTATTCTTTTTTTTTTTTCTGTTGTCTTTTCTCTGTGTCTTTGATGTCCTTTCATTTGGTAGTTAGTGCTTTTTTCAATGCTTTAATCAATGTCTTCTTTTCCTTGCTGGGCTTAGAAAGCCAAGACCTACATAGGGTACAAACCAGGCCCCTTGAGAAATAGAGAGCACAGGATTGGCATTCTGCCCTGGTTGGCTTCTCTTAATCTCTGTGTTAACAATCTCGAACTGTTTCTTATTGCCTCTACCTCCAGCTCTCAGCCCACAGCCCATGGTTGGGCTCATTGTGGGCTGGAGGAAGAACTGATGATCCGGGGAATTGCCTCCTATTTGAATATAGATGTCTGTTTACAGTTCCATTCTTCTCTGAATTCTGGGACTTCTTTACATGGCCTGGAGTGATTAGCACAGCGGTTGGGGCTTTTGCCTTGCGAGCAGCTGACCCAGGTTCGATTCCTCCTTCCCTCTCGGAGAGCCCGGCAAGCTACAGAGAATATCCCGCCTGCATGGCTGAGCCTGGCAAGCTACTTGTGGTGTATTCAATGTGCAAAAAAACGGTAACAAGTCTCACAATGGAGATGTTACTTGACCGTGTCAGCAAATCGATGAACAATGGGACGACAGTGCTACAGTGCTACAGTTTACATGGCAGAATTAAACCTACCTGCTGAGCCTGTTTGTAGGGTCTATTTCCTCATATTCCACCCTTAACATCTGCTCCGATCTGACAGCTCTAGCACCATATTTGTCTCCTTCCTGTTACTAGGCAATGCAGTATATTTTCCTTAAGACTTATTCAGTGTCTCAGGGTATCTGACCTCAGCCCCTCAACACTCCCTTCCTGACTTCTATTAAACTCTTCAATTTAAGACTCATGTCACTCTAGTTTTTGTCTGAAGACTACACTGGATATTGAAAAATTCAAAAACTCCCCCCCCATTCAAACTCTATTCCTTAAAAGTAACCATTTAAAGCTATTTCTATGTTTAGAATTTCTGCTGGCTACTTCTACAAATATAAGTGACATGGCAATAATATTATTGCATAAATATATTCTGCAAATATATGATTTTGCTTTTATTTTTAATCCTTAAATAGCATCTTTTAGATGAGAAATTTAGCTCATTTCTAATAACTTTTTATTTAACATATATATCATTTTTTAAAATTTTCTAGTTGCTGAATAAAAAACCTTTAGAAAGTATTTTCATTTTTCCAGCATTTAACATGAACTCAATGTAAATAACCTACTTCACCTTTCTTTGTTTCACTTTACCTTCTACTACTTGTCAAGTATCCCATCCTTTTGAAATTAAATTTATAGCATTTACATGCCATCTTGCAACCACATGTCTTTCCCCCTTCTCAATGGTTACATAAATATTGAAAACTAATAACTTATATTTGAAAAACATTTATTCCAGACATAAGGGTATATTTGGAGTTACAGAGAAAAAAAAACAGAGGCTATCTGTTGCCACTTAAAAGAAAATGCTTCAAGGATGAAGATCAAATAGATTCTTTTCAGGATCCATTCATTACTCAAACTTATGACTCAGATAATGATAAAAGGGAAGAGCGCAAATAAAGAATTCGGTATTATCTCCAAGATAGGTAACTAGATAGAAGGAATGTATGATTTAGAAATATGACCAGTTCAAGGGCCACCCAGGGTTGTATTCAAGGGCTTGTGGAAAAAAGAAGCAAAGACAGAGACAGGGATTTAACTCAATGGTGAAGCATATGCTTTTGTATGAAGTGCTGATTTCATCCCCGGCACCACAGGCTAAAACAAGTGCACACTTTCTCCTCCTCCTCCTCTTTTACCTTTACCAGACCCTGGTCAGATTAAATACATAATTAAAAAAATAAATGAAGACAGGTGCTGGAGAGATAGTGTAGTGGGTAGGACCTTGCACATGTCTGACAGGGGTTTGGATCCCAGCATCCTGTACAGTCACCCAACCAACACCAGGAGCAACTCTCTTTTTTTTTTTTTTTTGCTTTTTGGGTCACACCTGGCAATGCACAGGGGTTACTCCTGGCTCATGCATTCAGGAATTACCCTTGGCGGGGCTGGGGAGACCGTATGGGATGCCAGGGATCGAACCTAGGTCAGCCACATGCAAGGCAAACGCCCTACCCACTGTGCTATCGCTCCGGTCCCAGCCAGGAGCAACTCTTGAGTGCAGAGCCAGGACTAACTCCTGAGGTGTGGCTCAAAACTAAAAAAATAAGTCAATAAATAAATGAGGGCAGAGAAGGAGGAAAGGGGAGATGCTTGAGCAGGAAAGGAGTTGGAGATGGAAACAAGTGTGAAATATCCGAAGTACTGAGAAGCAGTGAAGTTTGAAGGGAGGGAACCATCTTTTCTACCAATAAATAACCAACCTGAGGGTGACTACAAGAAATCAAACTGACAGTGTCCCATGATTTCAAAGTTAGGAGGCCTGCATTTCCCGCCCCCCCCCCCCCAAATTGTAGACTTCTGTGTGTCTTGAACAGGGTCTGGTGGACATTCTGTGCGAAAGCGGAAATGAACAGTTGACTGAGAAGCTAAAAAGGAGCTCACTGAAAGGGAATAGATTTGGGGGGCAGAGGTAAAGAGAACTGGATCAGTTGGGGGCAGATTATGTAGGAAGTCCAGACTAGCTCTCAACACAGGCCACAAAGATAACAGGGACGGTTCAATCAATTGGGTCCTGTTACATACAATCTGCAATTGGTTGAGAAGAGATTAAGCTATTAATTATGTCATCCAATGCCCTCATAGTCAATGTTAGGTGAAATCTCAGGAAAGAACACTACCCTAAATTACTTTACTCTATGAGCATCCAGAGTGCACCCTATGGTTTCATAGACCTATATCCTCAGAAACTACATTAGGAAAGGAAATAGTAGCAGAGTAACATACTTGGCTGAGAACCAGAGAATTCTGCTTAAAACTGCTGCATATATGATTGCATTTGACAGAGGTCACTGTATCACTGTCGCCCCATTGCTCATCGATTTGCTCAAAAGGGCACCAGTAATGTCTCATTCGTCCCTGTCGCTTTCGGGGTCAGGGGAATGAGGCCCATTATTGTTACTGTTTTTGGCATATCAAATACGCTACAGGTAGCTTGCAAGGCTCTGCAGTGTTGACAGAGATAATTAAATTAAATTAAATTTACTTATTTTTTAGTAATTTACTTTTTTCCTTAGCACATGAGAGCATAGGAAGAGGATCTTAACTGTATCACTGTATTACTGTCATCCCGTTGTTCATCGATTTTCTCGAGTGGGCACCAGTAATGTCTCCATTGTGAGACTTGTTACTATTTTTGGCATATCGAATACGCCACGGATAGCTTGCCAGGCTCTGCCGTGCGGGCAGGATACTCTCATCTTATTAAAAGGGAGAATAAAAAGACACAAGAGAGAAGACAAGTATCTCCAGAGATAGTCTCATGAAGTAAAAGGAGGTAATTACATATCCCAAGTTCAGAAGATGGCAAATCTAGAGTGCAATGCACAGTTGGAAATTTTTTTGTTTTTTGTTTTTGTTTTGGGGCCACACCCAGCAGTGCTCATGGCTTATTCCTAGCTCTATAATCGGGGTTCTCTGATGGCAGACACAGGGAAATGTATGTGGTGCCATGAATCAAACTTGGGCTTTAGAAATATGAAGAGACCACATGATTTTTAGGGCATTAGATATTTGGATATTAAAATAGTTTTACAAATTTTATTATAACACCGTAATTTACCAAGTTGTTCATAATACAGTTGCTTCAGGCATTCAATATTCCAACATCCCTACCACCAGCGTGACCTTCCTTCCACCAAATCTTTAGTTTCCCACCCACAATCCCAGCCTGCCCCCTTAGCAGGCACAAACAACTTTATTCCATACTCTTTGTTAAAACACAAAGACAAAAATTATTTGAGCTAGTTGGTGTTAGTTGAAGCTTCTGTGTTACTATTTTGCTCACTGAGCTTGGTGGTCTTCTCGGCAACGTGCTCATCAGATTTTCTGTGATCTGACTGGGATCCCAGTACTGTAAAATTTGGAGGCCCGTGCAGCTGTGGATATGCAGAATCTTACCCTCCTGACCCCAGGGAGTCTGCAAGGATATTTGATACTGTCTCTCTATCTCTCTTTAAAATTTGTTACCACCCAGAGTAGAAATAGCTGGCAAACAATCTCTGGCCTAAGAAGGCGTATACTGGCTAATAAAAAACATGGAATTATTCACAGTCATGGGGGACTGGGGGAGGCTAGATCACTGATGCTGTTAATAATAATTTAGAAATCTTATGTTTGCTAAGTGTTGTTGATCATTGATCAAATTTTCCTCTTGCTCAGAAGTCAAATGGACTGGCTTGACCTGCAGAATTTCACTGCCTCTTTCAGAGGAGTAAAGAATCTGTGAAATAATTAAACATGATGTCAACTCCCTCTTGTTTTGGGCACTGGTCATGGGGATGGGACTTGAGGATGGAGACTGGGAATGAGGCTAAGCCTGAGTCACTCTTGTATGGCCCTCAGGGTTTGTCTCAAGAGCTTTCTTGGAGTGTGCTAGCGTTTTCCAAGTGTACCTGGGATAAAAGCTAAGCTCTTTCTGAAACCCATTGTTCTGATCCCATTGTATATGATCTTCTGTCTTTGTCCACTCAGCAACAGATACTCTGTTTTATGTCAGTTTACTTCTTAATTTTTATATAATTGTTAGAAAAATCTAAACTCTATCCTTAAAAGTTATTCTCTTTCTTCTCAGAATCCACATCACTCATTTCTTTTCATAATTATCTATGTGTCCTCAATTTCTCAATTTAAATGTCTTCTTTGCAGAAAGTTCTTTCTGAACCATCTTGAGCACCCTGATCTTCCCTGACCTTTGCTAACTCACATCCTAGTATTATTTTCCAAAACGTACTATATATGGCTTTCGTAAGCTTTATCACCAGCTGGAGCGACTTCTTTGTTCATTGGTCTTTGTATATGTCCTGCATTGAAACAAAAACTCTCAAAGAACCTTGAATGTCCTGCTGACCATCTTGTTCAACACTGTCTCCAATAGGTAGCACTTCATAGACTTCTCTAGACTTCAGGACATGAGTAGACATTGATGCTCTAAACTCAGACACGTGATAGTCAAAGAATCAGTCCAGCTAGTCTGTGAGCTGAAAATTTCCCTTGTTGAGACAATTCTGTCTCTGGAGAAAGAGATTAAGTGTGGAGGAGGCTGCAAACTTCCCAATGACTCCAGCTAGGTGAGAAGACTTAAAAGACAGTAAAGTTCTTCAAAGCAAGCTAACTGTTTCACCTCATGTCCTGTGTGTATCCAGAGAAAAAGGGAGGGTGCTGGAGGTTGTTGAGGGAGAAGACTGCTACCCTGGACTTGACTTTTCCTGATTTTTCACTGAAGATCTGGCACTCTTTCTTTCCCTCCTCCTCTTGACCCCATCTGTATCATCCAATGAGCAACTGTCAAAGCATTTGTACAAAGCAGCAGCAAGTAGAAGAAGGATGGGTGGTTGAGAAAAACCTAGGAGCTATCTTCTAGAGCATTTTGAAGTTCTTCTTATCCCTAAAAGGCAAGAGCATCAGTCTTACAGCCCCAGAACAAAGTGTTATGAACTGGGACCCTGAGAATCGGCAGGCCTTGGAAGACTCTGGGCAAGTTTGATGGGTGATCATGCACCTGCAACATTGGGCCATGAAGGGCAAGAGAATTCATCCCTTAACCTCAGGGAAATAAAGACTTTACCTGAGGCAGGGAAGAACCAATGCATGGGCTCATGTCAGAATTATGGATTGCTGGGGAAGAAGGGATATTATTTGCTAAAATGCTGGAGTACTACACAAATGCTCAGTAACATAGCCTCTCATATTCAACACCTAAGGAACATTTTTTTGGCACCTGCTTTATGATATCGCTGGGAATTGGAACAAGCAAACAGAAATTCACTTTTCATGGTATTTATGTTCCAATGAGCTAATTGGTTATGTAAGTTAATAAAACTTACATTTTATGTCTTATGTTTTTGGGATGCTCTAGTGCTGAAAGTGAAGCTATTATATTTGGAGATATCATTATAAATTGTGATACTGGTCGAATTAAACATTTGGAAGGACAGGAAGTAGTGGCTACAATCTTAGAAATGTGGAAAAGACATTGATGAAAAATGACTGTTAAAGTTCATCATGAAATGTTAAAGATGACAAGTTATAACAGGAATTACTGTTGCACCACTTCTAGTTAGAATAAGACTGGTTTTCTGAGCTCAGAGAGTATCTTTAAGGAAAGGAAACCAACTAACTAGATTTATCTTAAGCCCCTGCAGATAGTTAGATGGATTCTTCTTGCTCTTCTCTTTTGCTTCCAGACTATTTGCAGTTTTAACATCGTGACACATTATCCTTGGAGGCACAGGCATTGAATATCACCAATATCCTTTCTGTCTCAGTTTCCCAGTCTGTTTGTGGGTTATACTTTGTTCAAAGAAGGTTGTTTTTGGAAGCTGCATAGCATTTTTTTGCCTCACATCCCATCTCTTCTCCATTTATGTTCTGTATGTGTTTGTGGGGTAGGGAAGATGAGGGGCCAGGTGAAGTCAATTGAGATTAGAATTTCTTAAGGAAATTATGTGATCATTGACATAAAGAGAGGGGTTGGCAGGGAGACAACATTTCACCAAAACTCTTCAGTGCCACCCTCGAGAACATCATGTGACAACTGGAATGGGAAGGAATGGGAGTGAAGATAGACGGTCGGCAACTACACCACCTCCACTTTGCTCATAACATTGTTCTCATAACACCAAATATCAGCCAAGTGGCACAAATGCTGGCTGACTTCGACCATGAGTGTGGAAAGGTCAGACTTCAGCTGAAGCTCACGAAGACAATGTTCATGAGAAACGAACTAGTTCCTGATGTTCCATTTGCCCTCAATGGAACGAAAATCTCCGAATACAGCAGCTATGTGTACCTAGGTCAACATGACAAATGACCTGGCACCTGAACTGCACAGGAGGAAGAGAATGGCATGGAATGTTTTCAAGAGTGTCGAAGAAGTGGTTAAGAGGATGAAGAACCTTCGGCTCTGGGAACATCTTTTCGACTCCACCGTTCTTCCTGCACTAACATATGCCTCAGAGACCTGGGCCCTATGAAATCAGGATGAGAACGCTATTCAGGTATCCCAAAGAGGATTCGAAAGAGCTATGGTAGGAGTATCACATTTCACTCAAGTGCGAGAAGGAATCTGGAGTTCTGACCTCCGTGAATGGTCAAGAATCATGAACGCTGTCTTCATTTGCCAAGGCATCAAAAATCAGATGGGCCGACACGTAATGCAATTTAGAGATGACAGTTGGACTAGAGCTGTTACCGACTGGATTCCACGGGATGTCAAAAGATCACGTGGTCTCCCACCTACGAGATGGTCAGGCTTTTTCGTCAAAACCCTGAATGAATGATTTGAGGCTCTTCGTGTTCCTGGAGCAAGCAGATGCCATTGGGCTACACTAGCACACAACAGGGATGAATGGAGACATTGCTGACCCCCGCTCGAGTAAATCTAAAATCAACGAGATGGCAAATGACAAGTGTGATACAAAGAAATTGGCAAAGAATCAAAACTCAGTTGTGACACCACGAGTTTCCTCATCTTTCTTATTTTCTTCAAGAACTCCTGTCTTACCAATCATACTTGGAGGTTCCCATCTTCCTCCGACAGTGAATGCTCTTACTCCACTCTCTGACCACTGCTTCTCTTACTTGGTTCTTGTTTCATGACTTGAACTGTATTTCTACTGCACCATGCTAATTCACCCCATCCATTGCTGATAGCCACTCTCCTCTGAGTCAAACTTAATTTTGTGATCCAGGGTTGTGAAAGAAATAATCTTTCTTACTAAAGTGTCAAGTCATAGCAACTCAGCTTATTTTGAAGAGTGCAGTTTAATTTAAGTGATTATTTGTTAACATTTTCTATTACTTGAAGGCAACTACTTTCTTAAACAATATCTGAATATCTGAACTTCCTGGTCAATTGACATTTTTGACACTTTTATATTGAAGGTTCTAAGATTAGAATCCCCATATATTACCTACAACTACACACGTTCCATATTTTATAGCATTGTCATAGCTGGAAGAGGCCCTGAGAATCATTACTTGGTCTTCTGAATTCACAAGGAAGCTAAAAAGTTCAGGGGGAAAGTAATATGGAGAATTCATTGGGACAATCAAACCTGGAACTCTAGACTCTTGGAAATGAGTCCTGCATTCAATGCCAGCCATTTCCCAATCTCCTGTACTTGAAATAATAACAAAGAATTGGGGTGGGGGAAAGAGAATCCTTTGCACTCTTGCTTGTGACCACAGAGGGCACGTTGTGGACACACACTGAGTGCAGTCATGTGCCTCGAGGCTCTGACCAGTCTTGTGTGGAAAGACAGACACTGGAAGCATTGGCAGTGATCACAACCCTGGAGAGTGGGGAGCCTCCAGGCATTTTCACGCTGTGCTTTTCCCTCTTTTTCTCTAAATTACTTTCCTAGAGACACATTCAGTCTTTTGCATAGAACCTGGAGGTAACCACCCACCCCCCAACCACCCCGAGTGGCATTCAGGCATAAGCTGGTGACCACACTACCATACATGATCATAAAATAATTAACTAGGAGACTTGCTTATGCAGCAAACTCCTGTGGTTTACCTGCTGCCTATTTCTCTCTGTTTTTCTCTTAATATCTGTTTCTGTAACTGCCATTCAGATGTACTTTTCTCTTCTCCATTGCCAATTGTATATGTGTTTATTTAATCCATAGCCCTCACTCTTGGAGCACTTAGCAACTGCTATCTTTTTTATTTGCTATCTATAAATATTAGTCCTGGGATTTATAAATATTTATTATTTATTTAAAATTCTATTTATTCTTCCCAGAAATTTCTTCCTATAGCTTGTTCTCCACTACTTTTCTAAACAACCTAAACACCAACTCCCCAGTTAACCACTAACCATACTTCCCATCCCTTTTCAATATTACACATCCTTTCAGCTCAGCCTAGCTATTTTATTTCCTTCAGATAAAGAAATTTGAAACTAATCAAATAAAAAGTTAAATATGTGTGTTTATTTGTTCTGTTTCTTTTTGTTATTGTTGTTGTTGTTAAAAATCCAAGCGTCTTATCTAGGATAGAAATATCTAATCCTCTGCCGCCAGGATGTGATCCCGGGGGCCGCACGTGTGTGCAGTCTCTCCACAGCTGCACGAGCGTGACTCCAGACGCCAGCTAAATTTTTTGGCATGGGCAGCTCCTCACAGAATGTCTCCAGACTGAGAACTAAGCCTCAGCCCCATGCCCACCCAGGAGGGGAAAGGTATTTCTCTCCCTCTCGCCTCTTGAAGGGCATGGTGACTGCCATATTATGACGACCATAGATGGGGTTTACAAGCTTGCAATGATCCAATATCTGGAAGAAATCTCCCTGGACTTAGTTGCTAAAGTACAGAAATCCAAAACCTCATATCTCTTCACAACAGGTCTGACTCTAGTGGGGTACTCCTAACAATAATAGTGAGGTTTGTGTTGAAATATTGAATGTAACCAAAGTAAATAGAAAGTAAAGTGAAATTTATCAGTAACAAGGCGGGGGGGCGGGATGGGAGGTGTATTAGGTGGTGGGATATGGGCACTGGTGAAGGGATGGTTGTTTCAGCATTGTATAACTGAGACTTAAGCCTGAAAGCATTGTAATTTTCCACATGGTGATTCAATAAAATAAAATTCTTAAAAAAATATCTAATCCTTGTGCCTCCCAGCTCTAAGACCTGTTTCTGGATTCAAATCGATATCCAGAAGTTGTAGAATGAAGGGATACTGGAGAATATGGAAGTGAAATGAGTCTGCTCTGAACCATGGTTTATCTTTGCTGTAAGTACAGCAGAGTCATTAAACTTATTAACCTTCCACTCTCACTTTTGGTTGTGCAGTGTAGCAAATTCACCCCAATTTTTTTTTTTGCCCTCTTCCCAATTTCCAATTTTTTTTTTTGCCCTCTTCCTCGCCATCACATTTGAGGTATCTTTTAGTCTTCACCCCAGCCTGAGAGTTTGGTTATTTCTGTTGTATTTTCAGGATAAAGATGAGAGGTTATCACTCAGGAGCCTAATGAGAAGTGCGTGCCCTCACTTGCTGACAATTAATCCCACCTCCCAGCCCCCAGTCCACCCAGCCGCACGATGTGTGCTTCTGAGAAAGCTTTTCTCTTTCTCCCCTTGATCTGCCTGTACTGAAAGCCCTAGGGCATCAGCAGAGTTCCCGAGATTCCCCTTCTTGCATGCCTCCACAGATCCTTGGCTGGATTTCTTACTTGGCTGTATGTATTCCCTTGTGCTAAATCCAGTTTCTTCTGCTTGCTTCTTCCTACCTCCTTATCCCTCAGTTCAATTTCACCATGTACTCACTTCCCACTCTTTCCAGGCTTTTCTCAGATGCTTCATGATCCGTGTCCTTCTCAGGCCCTGTCCATCTGACCTCTTGCCCATCACCACCTGCCAAGAACAAGCCATTCTTTTTTTTTTTTCTTATTCCAGCTTTCCCTCTCATCTACAAATTCTTACTTAAGACTTAATCTGGTGGGCGAGTTTTGCTGATTGACTCTTTCTAGTTCACTGTACCTGATTTATTACAGCGATTCCTTCAACATATCTGCTGGAATTTTCTTTTCAGTGAGAAACCGGCTTTAGTAGTCTGGGGTACTAAACACATCACTTAGACAGCATTAGACATCATTAGTTAGCACATCACTTTCTTTTTCTTTCTTTTTGCTACCCCCTTTCCTCTTCAATGGACCCGAGAGCAGGGTATAAGTAAGGAAACCCTCAATGAGTAATCATCGTTCTTCAAACTTTTCCTTCCCATCATTCTGGCAATTGCAGCTCTGCGCATCCTCTTCATTGCCTTGTGGCTGGTGAATTAGACTCAGAGACACAATTTTGAGTGGAATAGTAGCTATCCTTTATGGGGAGTCCTGCACAGCTTGGCAGGAGAGAGAAAAGAGGCTCTACTTTGGGGGCGTGTGTGTGTGGGGGGGCGGGGGGGCTTCTCTTTTATCAGAGAAAGAAAACCAGCACTCAGACATAAAGGAAAACACAAAGAGAGAGGGACGAGCAGCTCAGCAACTCACAATATTGGTCTACAGGTCACCCACCATTGTGTTCCTGGCAGCATTCTAGGAATCTTTCAGAGACATTTGGAGACAGTTTGAGAATGAATCAAGCTATCTATTCATAGGCCCACCAGGCTGGCC
Organism: Sorex araneus; assembly: GCF_027595985.1. Lineage (NCBI taxonomy): Eukaryota > Metazoa > Chordata > Mammalia > Eulipotyphla > Soricidae > Sorex > Sorex araneus. Next base: position 250,296,973 of record NC_073313.1, on the reverse strand, counting down.
GGGAGTGGAGAAGGTTGCTCTGCCCATTCCCTCCGCTGGGGCCAGACCACATCCATTAGGCCTGCGCAGTCAGGACCATCTCCCGCTTCCAAACCTCACCGGAGACAGACCCTCCCTAGCTCTCCATCTGCTCTTCCTGCCCGGTGGTTTTGAGCCTTCATAACGAACGGCTGAGGCGGCTGCATTCCTTGGACAGTCTTAGAGCGGTGCATATTTGTCAAGCGCTCCTGGGGAGAAAACTAACCAGATCTGGAGCGAAGTCCTGCGTGGGTCTGTCGAGCCACACTTTGCTTTTTTCCACTGGGCTCCTTAACGGCATTTCTGTCCGTGCTCCAAGGTGGCGAGGTGGAGCCATTCGCTGGGAGATGAATGTGACGACTTGACTTACGGCTGTACTGGGGCCCAGAAGCCCTGGCAGGGAACCCATCTCTTTAATTTGGAAAGAAAGGACTTTGAATTCCACCTGCCTGCTCTGTCTTCAGAATCTCTTCTTCCACCACCCAACTTTTCTCTTCTCACCTTTTTCACATGTCAGAGGGACAAAGGGGCCTCTGGAACCCGACAGGAAAAAGGCTCAGCTGCAGCCCAGTTTCTGCTCAGCGTCCCCCCCGTTCCCACACCTGATGGTGGGAGGGTTGCCAGTTGAGCTGCTCAATATTGCCGCCAGAGGTACTGAAAGGGACTGGGAGTGCTCTGGGTGAAGAAGTGACACCCGGTGTCGTTGAGTGTTGGTGGAAGGCTGAGATTGACACAGTTTGAACCTCAGCCTCTGTCAAGTTTTCTATATGACGCTGCAATGGAAAAATACGTTCTTTCCAAATCACTTCAGTATTTCCCATTCCATTCTGAAAGAGTGACTTTGCAGACTTTGATGGTTAACCAGACACTGACGGTGATCTAGAAGGAATGCCCAGCACATTTCTCTGCTTTTTTTGCCTGACATGTGACTTCCCAGATTTGCCCCTGCAAATCCCAGCTGCCAACCTTGCTGTGGTTGGCGTCACTCCTCGAGAGGAAGCTGCTCCTTTCAATCCAGGCAGTGACCTCCACTGTGTGCCGCTCTGTAGGGTCTTAGGAGGGAGCAGTCACGCAGAAGCCAAGAGTGAAGGTGCTTTAGGGGATGTGAGTGATGTTGGCAAGAATGTAGCCATTGTTCATTGATTTTGCTCCAGTGAGCATCAGTAATGTCTCATTGTGAGACTGGTTGTTACTATTTTTGGCATATCGAATACACCACAAGTAGCTTGCCAGGCTCTGCCATGTGGGTGGTATACTCGCAGTAGCTTGCCAGGCTTTCTGAGAGGGATGGAGGAATTGAACCCCGGTTGGCCATGTGCAAGACAAACGCCCTATCTGCTGTGGTATTGCTCTAGTTCTTTGGCAAGAATGGACATATTTAATCTGGGCATTTAATTCAGCAGAGATAAGGAACTTTGTTGAGGGGAATTGCAGGGTATGTAAAGACAACCTGGACTCTGAAGCTCAAAGAGTTGATGGGAACAAATAACAATACGCCGAGACAAGTTTGATAAATGAGGTGGAGGGATGGGTACTCAAACACTGTTTGATTGAAATGTGTTCGTGAAAGTTTATGTCTAGAACTGCATCTCACGGTGATTCATTAAAATGAAAAACATTACATTATTTTTTTAAAGTTTGAAAAAAAAGTTTGAAAAATGATCTGTGATGTAGAAAGAGCCAAAAGACAGGAACTAAAGGTGGAGTGAAAGAGAAAGATCATCTGTAGTTTTTTTTTTTTTTTTGCTTTTTGGGTCACACCCAGCAATGCTCAGGGGTTACTCCTGGCTTTACACTCAGGAATTACTCCTGGAAGTGCTTGGGGGACCATATGGGATGCCGGGGATTGAACCCAGGTTGGCCGTGTGCAAGGCGAACGTCCTACCCACTGTGCTATTGCTCCGGCCCCTCATGTATAGTTTTTAAGAGAGGGGTAACTTGAGAAATGTATCTGTCTTGGGGGTACTTGCTATTTGGGCTAATTTTCTGACCACATCCCAATTCATCCTTGGGCACATCTCTACCTTCTATGTGCCTAGCAGGCAGACCTTTATTAAGGACTACATTACAGGTTCCCTGGTAGTCTGACTTCTAATCAGGTTTGGCCAATGAGAAGCACCGATATATCAGAGATCAGGAGAAGAAGGAAAATTGGGCTATTTGCTCTCATGCGTTTCTTTCCTGTTTGGCAGTGTTTCTTGACCAAAGGCCACAACTCCTGCCAGGTGGTTCCCGTAGCCAGGGCCATAGCTCTCTGTTAGCTGTTCCTTTTCATTTTGCTTTTACAGGTCTCAGCATGGTATTAGCTTCCTGATTTTGCTAGTCTTGGGAACTTCATCAATAATTTAATTTACCAGATCTCCCTACATAATGATTGCAGATTTTATGCCAAATGATTTTGGCAAAAAAGTAGGGTGTGACAGTTATGTGAATGTTTAAGAGGACTTAAATTAATTTTTGGACTAAAAATGAGTGCAATGTTTATGCAAAAATATAGAATATTATGTACATCTATATAATTTGATAGAAACCATTTGATGCAGGATTATAAATTATATATTAATTTTGTTGATTCTGTGTCTTTGGAGAAACATAACTTACACAATAGTAGAGTAGAACTCAGATATAAAAACTGTAGATAGAAAGAGAAATTATATATACATGTATAAAAGTTTAGTGGAAAATTAATTAAGAAACTCCAAAATGCATTTTATTATAAATTCCAGGGGAAAATAATACATGCAATATGCTTACAGAGATAAAGGCTTGAATAATTGGGTTGTAAGTTCATATAAAGTTCAAAAAGAATAAATGAAAGTCATTTCCATTTATAACTCAAATCCATTTATACTATGGTAAAACTGTAGGTCACAAATGATAGAGAGAAAATAATAAAGGATGCCAAAAGGAAAAGGTATTTTACCTATACTAAATAATAAAATTAGATTGGTACAAGATTTTCAGGTACATTGGACTCCCAAGTACAAATGAGTTAGTACCTTCAAAATTATAGTGCACCTAAAATCTCATAATCAGATAAATTAGTTTCAGTTGTGAGGGCCAAATCAAGACTTCTTCACTACTTAAAGTCTAAGAGGATTTATTACTTACAGACCTCTGTATAGAGTTCCAAAAAAGAAAAAAATAGAGGAAAAAATTCAAAGCAAAAATAGATATAGTCATAAAGTACTTAATAAAATGAATTACTAGGTATGTGTACAGTAAATTTTGTGTTAATTGTTGTGTGTCCAAAAATGCTGGACCTGCAAGTCAAGACCACAAGCCCTTCCTTCCTTGTGGGTGAAAATGCTCAGTGAAGCAGTCCAAACTATCAGAACATCTTCATCTTGTTTGAGAAAATGTTAAAGATATTCAAAAAATTTAGTCTTAGAAAAATATGCATACAAGTATATGCATTAAGAGTTTATGAATTGGGGCTGGAGTGATAGCACAGCGGGGAGGGCGTTTGCCTTGCACACGGCCTGCCCAGGTTCGATTCCCAGCATCCCATATGGTCCCCTGAGCACTGCCAGGGGTAATTCCTGAGAGCAGAGTCAGGAGTGACCCCTGTGCATTGCCAGGTGTGACCCAAAACCCATAAAAAATAATAAATAAATAAATAAATAGTTTAGAGTAATAACTATAATGCAGAAATACTATCTAATTTCCAAGTCAGAAGACAAGTGATGGTGGTAGGAAGAATAATTCAAGATGTTAATACAAATTACTTTTCCTCTTTCCTGAAATTGGGAAAGAAAAAAAAAGATTTAAAAATGTGAATAACAGCCCTTTTGGACGATTCTCAAAAAGTTAGAAATTGAGCTCCCATTTGACCCAGCAATACCACTCCTGGGAATATATCCCGGAGAGGCAAAAAGGTATAGTAGAGATGGCATCTGCATTTCCATGTTCATTGCCGCTCTGTTTACAATTGCCACAATATGGAAAAAACCAGAGTGCCCGAAAACAGATGATTGGCTAAAGAAACTCTAGTATATTTACACAATGGAATACTACGTAGCTGTCAGAAAACATGAAGTCATGAAATTTGCATATAAGTGGATCAACATGGAAAGTATCATGCTGAGTGAAATGAGTCAGAAAGAAAGAGACAGACATAGAAAGATCGCACTCATATGTGGAATATAAAGTAGCTGGAGGTACAAGCTTACAATGTTGAGATTCCTGGCAGACATTTCTCTGGACTTAGTTACTAAAATACTAAAATACAGAAATCCAAAACTATGCTGCTGCTAGTGCGGCCTCCTGATCTCATATCTCTTCATTCTCAGCAATGGAAAACAAATTACCAAATGCTTTCTTTTCAGCAGATCGACTTTAGGGGGAGAAACTCCAAATCAATAATAGTGAATTTTTTTGTTTAAATATTGAATGTAATCAAAGTAAAGTGAAAGTAAAGTGAAATTTACCAGTTACACATGCGGGGTGGGGAGCTGGGGAGGTGGGGGGAAGGGGGGAGGTATATCGTGATTCTTGGTGGTGGAATATGTGCACTGGTGAAGGGATGGGTGTTTGAGCATTGTATAACTGAGACTTTAACCTGAACGCTTTGTAACTTTCCACATGGTGACTTAATAAAAGAATTTAAAAAAAATGTGAATAAAACAAACTGTTACAGGGTAGTTAAGCATAGATCTTTGAATTAAGCAAATGCAAAAAATAATAGTATTTTTGTATAAAAATGAACTAAAATAGTGCAGGTGGGACATGAATGAAGAGAATGGTTGCCGAGAAGAGAGGAGAAAGAAGAAAGAGGCACCAGTTGTATATTAATGGTACATTAATTATTTAAAAGCCTGACTCACATGATTGCATTGATATTTTAAAAATAACTGTGGTGATGCATAATGTGTGTTTTTAAAAAAATTCTCCTCTATGATTTTGTGTACAGTTGAATTATCTCATAAAATTTTAAATACACACACGAATTAATAAAGGTTTATGCAGTAGGGGCTTTCCTTGGGCCTGAGCAAAGGTTTGTAAAGGAATCCCTAGGTTATAGCTAAATGCATATACACTATGTGTAGATCATGCAATTCCCACTCACGAAGGTCTTGTTCCTTGTTCTGTAAAGAAAGGAAAGCAATAAAGAGTGAATTGTAAGTCAACCAAAGGTTAGCTTCCAGAACAAGACGTGGCCTAGAGAGGTTAGGCCTCAGGGAAAAATCCTAAAGGGCTGTTTAAGCCTCTCAACCGGCACCGGGCTGACTTGCATACATTGGAAGTGACTGTACTGAGTACTGGATCCCCAAACCCTTCTGTGACATACTTGGCCTCTATTCTCCAGCTGAATCACCTACAGCCCCTAAGAAGGCAAGCAGTTTTGCAACGAAGTACGAACAGACTACTATTTCATCAAAAGACAGTGGAATTGTGTGTTTATAGCCCTGGGCCTCAGCTTTGTTCCTCAGTAGCTGGGCGATTACACCAGTTCACTTTACTTATATGCCTCTCAGTTCCCTCATTGAAAGTCACAGCCGTCATAGGGCTTACCTCACTGCATTCCTATGGACTGACATGTTCTTCATAGACTAGAAGACAGGTTGGAATATTGTAATTATCATATCAGTGGATGCGATGATTTATTTGCTGCATTAGATAATTAAGGCTGAAGTCCAGGGAGACAGAAAACTTGCAAAAATTCACGATTTGTTGGATAGTGTCATGTCCACAGGTGTCACCGGAAGTGGCCACCTTTTACGTCTTCAGGTTAGTTAGTCCAAGAGTGAGCTTAAATACTTTGGATGGCAGCACAGAGATATGATAAGAACCTGGACGATGTGGATTGCCATTGAATTCCAAATTAGCCAAACTTGGATTTTCCCTATCCATAGATTTTGTTTATTGTAGATAGTATGCTTTCTTCATCATTCAAACCCGTTGAGATGTATGGTTTTCTGTTACATATAGCCTAAAACATCCAAACTAATTCGATCACCATATCAAATTCTTACGACTGTGGGGTGGGGGGAGAACTAGTATAATCTGTGATCATCAAAGGGCACCCCCCAAATCGATGGTTTTGTTCTTGAGATTAGGGAGAGGGATGTTGCAGTCCTAGGTGGCAGTGGAATTTGATTTCTTATATCAAATTTGTAAAGGCCATTCCATGAACTGGGTCATGAACTGCTGGAGAGGCAGGCCTCCACCAACTCCCCACCCCCGCCCCGCCCGCCTGGGTGGGCAGGGAGGGTAAGGGGGGTTGGTCCTTGAACTGAGGAGCTCCCATAACAACTAAAGAGGCAGGAATCCTGGGGTGAGGGAGCTGACAACTCCTGCTCCCGGAGCTTCTCCTTACTCAAATTAAGATGCATGAAGGTAATAAAAACCACCCCAAAGAAACTGTAAAAAAAAAAAAAAAAGAGGCCTTAGAAAGCACATCCAAGAGAAAAGCAAAGAAAAGGAGAACAGAAGGAACCGTGGAAAGAAAATCTTCCAGACCAAATGACAGTCCAAAAATAATGAGACCAAAGTTCAAAGAAGTAATTTAAACCAAATAAGGCCAGGAAGAAGGAGCCAGCAAGGGGCGGCTCACTCTGCGGGGAGCAGGGATGGAGCTGGGCTGGGTTCAATTTAGGACAGCCTCTGGGTCAGAAGGAACTGAGGAAGGGCTCCCATCAGATAGCCTGGAGGGTGCCAGCCCAGGTCCATGTGAGGGAGGGATGGGGCCAGGCAAGGCGCTTTTCTATGTACCCTCCACAGAGGGGAGTGTAGCATGGCCTTCACTCCCATCACGGGGGGCGCTGCCGAGTTTGCAGAGCTTAGCCCATCCCGGTGGGTTTGCTGCTTTGCAAGAGAGAGTCTTCGGGGCCAGGCACATGAAGAAAATCTTGCTTGGAGCCAACTTTTTTTTTTAAGGCAGTATTTATATTTCATTTCAGTAAAGAATTACAGGGTTGTACTATGAGCCAGGGATGATGGATGTTAAGCTCATTAGCAACCTTCTTAATTTTGGACTCAGGCTCCTACTGATCCTACAGTTCAGGTAATTGCTCAGTGACTTAGGGTAGGAACTTGCATCTGGCCAATTTGCATATTCTGCTCCTGGGTATGTGTGCTTGCACATATTTTAAAACTGCCCAAAGGCAACAGAAACTGAGAACCTCTCTTTAGGTTACCTGGGGGGCGGGGACTGGGGGGAGGCACTGGGACAGGGGGTGGATAAAGATGGATGCTGTGGTGGGGGAGAAATACGACTGTTAACAGTATTGTAAATCATGCTTCCTAAAGCTAAAAAAAAAAATTCAAGAAGATCCATTTCCCTTTACTGCTTACCACACACCTTACTCGAGACTTAGATTCTGTATTTTCCATTACTGCCTTAGCACAATCCTGAGTTGAAATGAACAAAGGGTATCTTTATGTGATTTGAGGATTTAAGGGTAATGGAATGACAAGGAGAATTAAATTCCTAAACAACCCTAGGATGATTTCTCTTTGAGGCGCCTTGTTGATTCTGAGCAGTGATCTTTACTCATTTTCTTTTCTCTCTTGAATTATGTATTTATTTATAATGATAGTTTAGGTAACAGGGTTACAATAGTGTTAACAATTAAGGTATGGATGTACAAATCTATCGCATTCCATCACTCTCAAAGTTCCCGCAATTCTCTCCCACTGTCTAATGTCTCCTCTGGTCTACCTCATTATTCCCTCTCTGCCCGCATCACCCCCCCCTTCAATTCCCCAAACACATGCTTATATCCGATTTTTTGGCATAGTATTTTTTATAATCAAGGCCAAGCATTTGCCTGATTTTCTTTCTGTATAAGCCATAGATTGGTGAGATCATTTGTAGTTTGTCCTTCTCTCTCTGACATTTTTTTTTTAAAGAGGGGGTGAGTTTTACACCCAACAGGGCTCAGGGCTTACTCCTGGCTCTGCACTCAGGATTCGCTCCTGGTGGTGGTTGGAGACCATATTTGGTCAGGGATTGAACTCAGGTCTGCTGAGTGCAAGGCAAGCACATTGCCCACTGTGCTATCTCCCTGTCTCTCTGGCCATCCTATGACTTCTTTTGCTGAATATGTTGCTCTCTGTTTCCAGCCATGTTGTAGCAAACTGCATGATTTCACCTTTTCTGGTAGCTACATAGTATTTCTTTGTGTATATTCACCTTGACTTCTTTACCAAGAGGATAAAACTGGGTACCAATGGAACCATATAATGATTACCAATTGCTTCACACTAGATTTGCTATTTTTTTTGGGGGGGGGTCACACCCTGCGATGCTCAGGGGTCACTTCTGGCTCTGCACCCAGGAATTATTTCTGGCGGTGCTTGGGGGACCATATGGGATGCTGAGGATTGAACCCAGGTCGGCTGTGTTCAATTCTGAGGATTGAACGCCCTACCTGCTGTGCTATCGCTCCGGCACGGCTTCACACTACATTTGAAATTACAAATGACGTGTGACTGCTGAGTCTCACCTGATTGGTGAGGAAGCACCATAGGCAGGTAAAGAGTCTCTCTCCCCAGTTAAATAACACCCAGCTCAAAGAGACTCAGAATATTCTCTCCTCTTCTCCCCTCCAAGAGGTCACCAGCACTTGAAAGTGGCAGGGAAAAAAGTGAGGTTCTGAGCCAAAGTGCTATACATTTTCCCTGTTTCCTCTATGGGCTGGAGTGAGAGCACAGCGGGTAGAGCATTTGCCTTGCATGCAGTTGACCCGGGTTCGATTCCTCCGTCCCTCTAGGAGAGCCCAGCAAGCTACCGAGAATATCTCACCTGCACGGTAGAGCCTGCAAGCTACCCGTGGCGTATTGGACATGCCAAAAACAGTGACAAGAAGTCTCACAATGGAGACGTTACTGGTGCCCGCTCAAGCAAATTGAGCAATGGGATGACAGTGACAGTGACAGTCCTCCATGGAGTAGGTGATCTGGCTTGGTCCATGGACTGATATTCCATCTCAAGTGGCCTTTGGGGGCATTTCTTCCTTTGGGGCCCTCTCAGCCCCACCTGTCCCCTCTCGGGAGCATCATGAATTTCTGGGCTCAGTGCTCACCACCAGCAGACTGTGAAGTAGAAGGAGAAGAAGCACAGCAATATAGACTGGCCTTGCTAGCAGCCCCTTCCGTTGGGGCGCTGTTGCCCAGACCTGGGCTCACGGCCTCGCTGTGTGGCTCTTCCAAGACGCTTACAGGGTTCCCCAGGCTATGCCTGGGAAAGAATAGAAAGAATACTCCCTAGCACAAATTTCCTCCAGATCTACCTAGAAATTTCCACCTTACCTCCTCTGCGCTTGAGGTTTACTCCAGGAGGGAGAACGTAAGGTCAGCAACTCCAAGCTCTTTGTTTTACCCCTTTCTGGTCTTCTCCAGTTCCGTTTCCTGTGTGACACCCAGGTAGTTCTCTCTACTCTGGCTGCAGGGGAGAGTAAGAACAGAGTGTTCTTTTCAATTCTTCCACCTGACGTGTCATTTACTTCTCCTAATTTCCTGAGGCAGGAAAACATAGTGGGTGCAGTAAGGAGATTTGTTTTTTCCCCCAGACAAGTGTACATTCCTTGTGAAGTACTTAGAAATCAACAGCAATTCCGTTGGCATATATAGTCTTTGGAGGTTGGATAAAGCCCTGTGCAGAGAAGGTGCTAAGTAAAAGCTAATTTGGGGATCAGAGGGAAAGGAGGGGTGAGGAGCTTATACAACACTGAAGCCATCTCGAAGGTTGGCAAATTTCTTTTCTTTGGAAATACAAACTTTTGGCAAATTTTGCTTTAAAAATATTTTCAAAAGGGCACACACATCTTCATCTCTCACTACTCCTTATAATTCTCCAGGATAGTCTGAGGATCAAAACCCGAGAATCTGATTCTTAATCATATACATTAGCAGGATTTCCAATTCACACAAACCAAGAGAAATATATGACATGCATACATATCTGCTGACTCCTAGTTTTAATTGCTTACTTGCTGTCACTTAGGCTTCATGAGATTAAAAAAATATGTATTGAATCACCTTGAGATATAGAGTTAAAAAGGTGTTCATGATTGAGTTTCAGTTATACCATATTCCAACACCCATTTGTTCATCCAGGGCACCCACCCGGGTAAGGCCAACCACTATGGCAGTTTTCTTCTTCTGTTCTTTGTTTTCTTTTTTGTCTTCTTCTTTGTCTTCTTTTTCTTTGTCTTCTTCTTCTTTGTCATTGTCATCTTTGTCGTCCTCTTCCTCTTCCTCTTTCTTCCTCTTCCTCCTTCTTCTCTCCTTCTTCTCTCCTTCTTCTTCTTCTTCTTCTTCTTCTTCTTCTTCTTCTTCTTCTTCTTCTTCTTCTTCTTCTTCTTCTTCTTCTTCTTCTTCTTCTTCTTCTTCTTCTTCTTCTTCTTCTTCTTCTTCTTCTTCTTCTTCTTCTCCTCCTCCTCCCTTCCCTTTCCTCTTCCTCCTCCTTTTCTTCTTTCCCCCCTCTCTCTCTCTGTTTTCTTTCACTTTTAGGCATTGTAGTTTGCAATAGTGTTACTGAAAGAGTACCATGCCTATCACTTTACCTCTTTCCAACACTCAGTCCAGAGTAATCATTTCCCACTATCATTGTCATAATGGCTCATTCTCTGTCCTAACTGCACTTGCCCCTCAGATTTTATAGTGTATGTGTGTGTGTTATGTGTTAACTATCTTTGTTCCTTTCCCTCAACTCAATCTCTTGTCTTTCTCTACAGAAAGAGCTATTCTGAATAAGTTGATGCTTATAATTATACTCCATGTTTTATTAGTTTATTCCATATGTATATAAATACATATCAGGTACTAGGTAGTACCACTTTACATGTTCAAATTTCCCCCCAAGTGACATCATATTGCATGCATGCTTTAACACCACTTTTTAGTCAGCAATATATTTTTAAAATCTATTCCTTTCGTGTGTATAAATTAAAAGTCCTTCAACTGCTTTTGATCATTCACTTGGTAAATTGATCACATATTCTTTACTATATCCTCAAGAATACTGTGATTTTAGAAAGTCTTTTCTCCTGCATCTTTTATTTCACTAATAAATACTTTCGCCATACATACTTTAACTTCTGGCTAAACTTGGCCTGAAAAACAAGAGAGAAAAATCAGAGTTGGTATATATGTTCTGCACTTAAGACCCTTGAATTCCATCCCTGATGTCCTTTGGTTTGCTATGCATCACTTATAGCTACTCTTTAGCCTCTCATTGGGAGTAGCTCCAGAACACTGCTGGGTGTGAGTCTTAAATAAAAACAAACATTGGTCAGAAGACTTTTGTCTAGAAAGCAGCCCAGCATCAGACACTGAGATGCTATCAGCCAGAAGATATCTGAGAACCCATAGGCACCCCCCACAGTGACAGTTTGCATATTTCTGGGTCTTGCTCTGTTGCAGTTCTCATGTCTGGAAAACGGGATAGTGGTTATTCTTCTCTCCTTGAGAACTTGGATTCAAGTGGCAAAGTCTATGTTATGTGTCCAGTAAATAGTAAGTAATGGTATAGGACCCTGACGCCCTGGCCAATTTTTCTTTAGAGACATTCCCTTCCTCGGTTGTTGTAGTTGGTTAGACTCTATCACAAAGAGTTTATGGTCTTTGAGGACCCATGCGATATCTCTAGAGTCAGAGGCAGTAAGCAGAGGCAGTAAGCTATCACAGTAAGTAAGTGTTGGATGTATAATCCTGAATGCTATCAGGATTCACAACTGCTATTAGTCCAGAGCTGCCCTCCAGATGGCTCAAAACAAGTCTTTGCAAGGCCTGCTTGGGCCTGCTCAGCTCAGCTGCTGCCCGAACTCTGCTCAGAGCTTCGCTATGGGCTTTTTCTCGGTGTAGCTCGAGCCAATCAGAATTCTGTTGCTACACAGCCGGTGCAGGCAGAACTTTCCCTTCACTCTGATCTCTGCCAACACCACCCTCCACAGTCATTTCTGCTGGTTTTGTTTGGATTGATTTTTTAAAAGCACCTGATACGTACTTTTCTTCTTAGTGTTCTCCTTTTCTTATTCCACTCAATCCTCACAAGAGGTCCTGCCACCCACCCTCCCAAACGTCTATGAAACAAGATTTAAAAAAAATTGGGCACAAGAGGATGAATTTGTGGAGGTTTGGAGTCAACCCTGGAAAGAAAATAAAATGAATTCTTCCTTTTGACTTTGAAGAGTGCTTGAAGCGCCTTGTCATCTGCATTCCAGATTCCTACTGTGACAATGGAGACTGACCAGAGGAGCTATGAAGACTAGAGCCAATAGTTCACAAAAAAACAAAAGTATTCTGTGGTGGTTTTTTTTTTCTCCTTGCATTTGCATTTCCTCACACCTAAATGGGTTATGGCTCCTGAGTTCAAAATATGCATTTGTTTGTTCAGTCAAGATGTTATACATTGCCATTTTCCCTTTCAGACAAAGAAAGAAAAATAAGTATAGTGCTTTAGAATTTAAAACTGTCCTAGGATAAAAGTGTTTTCTTGTATTGAGAATAACCCTAATCACAGAATGTTCATCAGTCAGAATTTACACTGGAGGAGGCAGCCAATCAGAACTCTGCATTAGCTTGACTTTCTCTTAGCCCTTAGCTTGAAATTTGAAAAACGAAGTTCTTCCTTGTTCCAATATGTCTGTGATAGTTTTAGTACACACACACACACACACACACACACAAACACATACCAAACACAGGATCACTGTCTGAAAAGTCCTTAGTTCAGACAGAAAGACTCTTAGTCCATATTTATCAGTGCTAGCAAACACACTTTCTGATATTTGGAGACTCTAATGAGTAGGGGAGATTACTGCCACATATTTAACTTCCTACTCTTTTAAAAGCTTCTTTCTACTTAGTCGCCATGAGTTACAGAATTGCTTGCAAAAATTTTTGAGGTATACAATATTCCCAACCTCCAATCCCACCACCCTATAGCCTCATCAATGAATACAGTTTCCTCTAACCCCCAGTCTGACTCCTTGATAGATATATCTTTAAGTTTTATTTTTGTGTCTAGTGTTTTATAAATACAGATATAGAAAGATAGATTGATTGACTGACTGATAGATAACCTCTAAAGCACAGATGAGCCCTAGGCCCCTGACCCTTACTTCCACACTTCCTCTTCTTGCTTTCCCTTTTCACTTCTCTCTGTCTTTGTCATTTTTGTTTCTGGAGCCCACCTTTTGCCCACCTTTGGTACTTTTCATTTCCTGACATGTCATTCAATATTTTATGGATTAGTGATAATATCCAGTATTTGTTCTTGTCCTTCTGATTTACTCCACTTAATATGAGATACTCTTGTTCCATCCAAATTGCAACAATCTGTAAGATTTCATCATTGTTTGTGGCTGCATAGCATTCCATTGGGTATATATACCACAAATTTATTATCTACTCTGCCGTGATTCTGGGTTCTTTCGAATCTTTGCTATTATACCGAACTCGTTATATAATAATAACTTATACTTGCAGTTTTTTTCTTTTTATTTTGGGGAGAGTGTGAATGCAGTCCCCCACTACCACAAATTACAGTCAAATTTCCCACATTTGGGGAAATCTCAGGTGTCAGCAAATGCAGAATGCAATAGATTGCATTGCATTCTATCCATTGGGATAGGACAGATAGAATTCTATCGTGGGAAAAAACCTTCATCCTGGAAAAAACACGTTCATGATCATGGTAACTTCCCTGCCAGGTGAGTATTCAGTTATTGCAATATTATGAAACTTATAATAAGTTCCCATTTTAATGGAATTATTGAATTTATTAATGTTGACTTTTTGGGTGCTTTATATATCTTGGACATTATTGCTTTAAAAAATTTAATTTGATGTAGTCTTATTTCTTTGTTTTTTTTTCTATTGTTATTGTCAATGACATAATATCATTGAAAAACCTTTGGGGTCCAAATCCTGGAGCACTCTGCCTATATTTTCCTCATTGTATTTCATAGAATCTGGTCCAATCTTCAGGTATTTGATCCACTTTGAATTGACTTTTATGTGACTCCCTGCTTTTTCTTCTCTGTTTTTAGGTGTAAAGAAATTGTCAGGAAGGCAATAGGAAGGTTTTGAACAACTACCACCCATGATCCAGCTTCCAGTATATTAATACCTTACTTGTTAACCCAGTCACAATGTGTGTGTTTTGTGTGTGTGTTGTATGTGTGATTGACATAAATCACTTGTCTTGTGGGGCTCATATAGTCTCTCTTCTTAAAAAAAAACATTTCGATGTTCTCTGTTCATTTACCCATCTGTACTCACTAATAAGAGAAAACACAAAAGCAAGGCCAGATCATGCTTGAGAAAGAAGAAAGTGCAGGGAATCAGGCTGATGACTATACCAGAGGAAAATAGGGTGGCCCCAGTGACTTGAGACACCAAGATGGTGAATACAATAGTATATAACAAAGGGAAAGTTCTTATGTGGTAGGAAAATACAGGGGTCAGGATGTTTGGAATGTTCATAACCCATAACCCTAAAGAATAGGATCTTTATAACCAACCCTGACCCATTTTATTGATATGATTTTGTTGATATGAACTGTTAGGAGTACGGAGTAAATGGAGCCATAATGCAGTGTAGGGAGCTTGCCTTAGATGCGCCTACACTGGTTCAATTTCCAGCAGCCCATAGGGTCCGCTGAACCTTACCAGGAGTCATCCCCAAGCACAGAGACAGGAGTAAGTACTGAGCATTGCTGGGTGTATCCCGAAACAAAAAAAAGAGTTTAGAGTAAGTGTGCAAAGATTGGAAAACCTGTGTTAGCCTTGGTGCTTTGACCTCAGTGTTGGTCTGTTGCAACTTTTATTTTTTTTTTTTTTTATTTTTTTTTTTTTATAGTTTATTTTTAATTAGTGAGTCAACGTGAGGGTACAGTTACAGATTTATACATTTTTGTGCTCATGTTTCTCCCTTACAAAGTTTGATAACCCATCCCTTCACCAGTGCCCATTCTCCACCACCAGTAAACCCAACATCCCACCCCCCCTTCCCAGTCCCGTCTCCCCCCACCCCACACTGCCACTATGGCAGGGTATTCCCTTTTGTTCTCTCTCTCTGATTAGGTGTTGTGGTTTGCAATAAAGGTGTTGAGTGGCCATTGCGTTCAGTCTCTAGTCTATATTTGGCCCGCATCATCTTTCCCCCACATGACCAACAACCACATTTTACTTGCTGTTCCCTTCTCTGAGTTGCCCAGGATGAGAGAACAGCCTCCAAGCCATGGTGACAACCTCCTGGTACTTATTTCTACTATTCTTGGGTGTTCGTCTTATAGTCTATTATTCTATATTCCACAGATGAGTGCAATCTTTCTATGTCTGTCTCTCTCTTTCTGACTCATTTCACTTAGCATAATACTTTCCATGTAGATCCACTTATATGCAAACGTCATGACCTCATTTTTTCTAACAGCTGCATAGTATTCCATTGTATATATGTACCAGAGTTTCTTCAACCAGTCATCTGTTCTAGGCTGTTGCAACTTTTAAAGCATTACATTGAGTTACACTGTTACGTACTTAATTTTTTTTTTTATTTTAAAACTGTTTTGGTGGGGGAGCCCACATCCAATAGTGCTCAGGGTTTAGTCTTGACTGTACTGAGGAATCACTCCTTGTGGGTTTGGCGGACCATGTGGGACTCAGGGGATTGAACCTGGCTTGGCCAAATGCATCCCAAGCAGCCAACACACTGTATTATCTTTCCAAATTATCGTCCTTATTTTGGGAACATATTATTAATAAGAAAATATAAAAATTATATAAATGCATAAATTACACTAAAATATGAATTATTATTTTAAATTTCATGAACAGATTTTGATAGGGGCAATAATTTCCTAGAAACCAGATATGGACTACTAAAATAAAGGAGAACTGGACAGAAAACCAGAATGCTTTTTCTTCAGATGGGTTTTCTTTAGAGGTCTAATCCTCTTAGTTACCTCTATACCCTTCCCTCTTTCTTAACTCGATGCACCATCTAAGGGTGGGTGGTTTTAAGTGCCATTTATACAGATACAAACTTTTCAGAGCAGCAGTGTAAACAGTATTTAAATATGTGATGAGTTCTAATTTTGTTTTGATTAATATAAGCTGAAAACATGTATAAAATACCAGTTCTAGTATGAGAAATCCAGGTCTTTAAGAAATAAGAGTTAAAAAAATGTGTGCCACAATGATATCTGAGTTTGCTGAAAGAAGACTCAACATAGGCCTGGAAGTACTGAAGGAGAGGGGAAATGGGTAGGAGGGGAAGAGGAAAACATAGCGCAGTATTATGCTGTCAGAAAGCTCAAGCCTCAGAAATTGCAGCGTGATCCACGGATTTGCTTCTGAATAGGAGCATTCTCATTTCTCTTAAATGAAAAGGAATGCTCTAGTGCAGGTTGAGTAGGCTTTGAGAGGAATGAGAACCACTGAAGAAGGGAGCTTGACTGAAAGACTGAAAGACGTTCCTCCAGAGAAGAGCAAGTGGGCTCTTGTCAAAGTGAAAAAAAAAAAAAGAAGCTGAATTGAACTGAGGGACTTAGAGGCCTGAAGGTACTTCTCCACAGCCAGCATTTCTCAGAAACACAGTGGAAGTTTCCCAGACATAGCAGACAGGTTGGCATCCCTTTCTGGGGAGTGTTTAGGAGAGGAAGGAGTGAAGCAGGCCTGGCCAACATACCAAGGGCACTGCTGTAGTCCTGGCCATCTGGGAGGGTCTGCCAACCATGCTTTCCATGGCTGCTTGGATGGCAGCTCTGGGGTGCTCAACCTCAAGAACGGGTGGGAACTCAGCTGCCATACATAAAGGGAAGTTTCTGAGCTGAAGAACTGAATCTTGTAAATACATTACCCGGGGATAGCCCCAAACTTTAGAGATTTTTTTACAAGGGAGCCAGGACTCGGAGATTTATTTCTATATTTTCTGTCATGTCAATCTCTCTCTCTCTCTCTCTCTCTCTCTCTCTCTTTCTTTCTCTCTCTTTCTCTCACCTCTACTTCTAGCCTTTACAGATGCGTTGGACCCAGTAGAACCCGAACCATGAACCACATTTGTGTCTGGTGTAACCACATATTCAGACTTACAACCAAACCCCAAAAGTCTTTAAGTCATTGCCCTATTCCTTTATCCCAACTCCCCCATAACCTGTGCAGGAAAAAAAATAACACACACAAACAAGAATTCAACCAAAAACAGAAGGACTGGAGTCATATCAAGAAGTTGTTGTCTCAAATTATACTCTGTGATCCAAGTTATGTTGTGCTATGACCCTTATGTTGAGCAACGTCAATGCAACAGCAGAACATGAGGTGCTAAAATCCACTTTCTCCTTCCTAAATAGGTCAGTTCTTTGCTTGATATAATGTCATAGATGAAAAGTTCCAGAGGGATGTCACTTATTTTGTGGTATGCACCAGGCCTTAAAATAATTGAAAGTAACGTAGGTATAAACCTATCATTTGACCTTTCAAGACTTTTCCTCTATGGGATATACCCAGTTAAATTGGGATGGACATATCATAGACCATGCTGGTAGATACCATGCCTTCAATTCTGTCTCAAATATTATTTTATTACTTGAGTTTGGAATAGAAAGTAGGAGAAACACTTGGTTGTAATATCACCTAAGATAGAAAGTATAAATCCATTCCATAATCGAGTTTCTAAATTTCAAGGTCCCTGAGCTGTTTTTCTCCCCTGGCTCTAGCCTCCTCTTCAGAGTCATTTCCCCTCTCTACTATCCCAATATCAATCCAGTTATATGAATTTTGACTCTCCATTGACTAATTTTGCTTCATCACAAATAGACCTTGGCACCAAGAGAGAAAAGTGAATTATATTATCAGACAAATATAAAAGATAAGAGACCATGTGAGGGTAATATAGTGACATTTTAAGAGTCCTGACTGCCTCCAAACCATGATAGCTATCAAATGTTATGAAAGGATAGTATTTCCTCAGATTCTTGGTTACTACCTGATCAGTCCACAAATGTGTTTCTTTCTTCAATACAGATGAATGTGGCTCAGGACAAGAATCTTGAAAGATTTACTCTAAATTCCTTACTAGATGACCATATTTTACTCTGTAATGTTATATGAAATTGTTTAGCCACATTTGCTTCATATGTTCCATGTCCCACGAACTGACCAAGGACTCAAAGTTTGATTAGATGTCAGTTTTCCCAACTCAATATTATTTAGTATACAGTTTTGTGCTAAAATGTGTCTCATGAAAGTGAGGGAAGGAGATGCATAAAAAATAATGCTGCACACTTAAAAACAAATTATTGAATCATGGTGAGAGACAGTTACAAACCTTTCATGATTGAGTTTCAGTCATATGATGATCGAACACCCATCCTTCCACCAATGTATATTTTCCACCACTAATGTCCCCAGTATCCCTCTTGACACCCCCACCCCACCCCTTGCCTCTGTGGCAGACAATTTTCTTCTTATACTCTCTCTACTCTTGGGCATTATGATTTGCAATACAGATACCTAGAGAATAATGTTGCATACTTTTGATCTAATTAAGGGAGGAGCTATTTGTGTGTGTGTGTGTGTGTGTGTGTGTGTGTGTGTGTACCAGGAATACCCTAATTAAAATAAACCGGTCAACCTGTAGAGTCAAGAGGCTGCTGTTGATGATGTATTCCTAGTCAGGGCTGCTCAAACCTTTGCTATAGAGTTTGTCTTGTACCTAACCAGACATGAAATATGTGGAATTATCCTCCGTTCATTAATGCAGAAAGAAAAGCCTTACCTGTTGGTCTATAAACTAGTCCCCAAATTGGTGATGGGGATAGAGGCATAGCAACATCCACTTTCCATCTTCCTTTCTACCTTGACCCCAATGCCTTTCAGTAGAGAGCCCCCAAAAGCCACAGTCATTTCCTTTTCTTTTGGTGAGGCAAACATGAATCTATCTTGGCCCAGCACTCTTGAAGAAAGCAGAATATAAAAGGACATTTCCTCTGTCTCGCCAGATGGCTTCAGGATAAAATTCTTCCCCAATCCAAAATCCGGGCTACTCTTTCAGGGAGGTCAAGAAGTAACAGGGAGAAGTATTTAACACTCTTCTTCCTCTGAACACCCCATGGAATCTGTGTGTACAGTCCTTGCCAGCACGGCAATATTATTGAGCTGAAATCAAGAGGACAAATCCCTGGCCACACATACTTCTTTAGAAAGAATGAAGAGTGGATGCTGGAGAAATCCCTAGCATTAGATTGGAGGTTTCAGATGGAACTTGCTCGTTTTCCTCCAAAGGAATTGGCTAGCAAGACATGGAATAAACAAAATAATACTGAGCTTTATCCAACCTGTCTGGGAACTCACAGTGGAAAATCATGGGGGTAATACACGGAAGCAACCCAAGCTCTTGAGATAAACAAATACTTCTGGGCTTGTCTGCATATTTTTCAGTTTTTCATTTTGAAAAAATGAACAGGTAGCATAAAGAATCATTACTCATTCTTTGATTTGGAAAAGTTAGAACTTGAGAAAACCAATGCAAGGAGGTAGGGCTAATCAGTGGAAGTAGACCTTAACAGTGGCATGAAAGAGCTGAAAGTTTAATTCCCAACTCATTATTAAACACTTAGGTATTTGGATTTTGTGACAAAACACTTCGGTATTTTGATTTTTAATACATTAAGTCTTTAAAGTATTAAGTCATAGATATATGTTATGCTCCTATGCTATACTAAACACTAGGAAATAAAACCCAAATATGGTGTGTTTTCTGCACCTAAAAAATGCTAGAAATGGTACATTGGAGTATTATCAAATGAATCTAAATTATAGAGAAATCTTGAGAGATATACAGATAGTTTAAAAAAAATAACAACATACTCAGACAATGACAAATTCTCCCAGATCTCCTTTAGTACCTTTATCCATTGTGGTACTTAGTTCTGGGAATTGTTTTTCTTCATTTGCCTACTCTAATTAAACTTAGAAGTAGAAAGTCAGAACAGACTGTA
Organism: Sorex araneus; assembly: GCF_027595985.1. Lineage (NCBI taxonomy): Eukaryota > Metazoa > Chordata > Mammalia > Eulipotyphla > Soricidae > Sorex > Sorex araneus. Next base: position 250,277,003 of record NC_073313.1, on the reverse strand, counting down.
ACCTTGTGTTGCTTGCCCCAATTCTTCCTTATGTAGATGAAAGAACTGAAGATCATAGACAAGTGGCTGAAACACTTCCTGCATGATCTTTCATATTATGAGTCTCACACTTCCTGGACTAGCAGTAACTAAGATGACTTGATCTAATTAAAACAAACTTTCAATTATAACCTCATAAATAACAAGACCTTCAGTGGTTTCTCAGTCCTAACCTGATGGAATGGTTTTCTCAGCTGTATTCCACACCTCCAACCTTATTTATCTGCTTCCTGCATGTACTGGTATTCTTTGGGGGAAATATTGACAAGTCTTTTTTCACTCTATTCGATGCGTGTTTCCTCCTTCAATTATAGTTACATAGAAATATATTGCATTTTGTTTTATTTTTATATAGTTTTTATTTATTTATTTTTATTCGTGAATCACCATGAGTTAGTTACAAACTTATGAGCTTTCATGTTTGCATTTTGTTCACATCCCTCCATCAATGCCCAGTCCCCTTCACCAGCGTTACCAGTACCCCTCCCACCCTTTCACCCCATCCCCCTCACCCCACCCCACCTCTATGGCACGGCATTCCCTTTTGATCTCTCTCTCCTTTTGGGTGCTGTGGTTCGCAACAGAGGCACTGCGTGGCCATTGTGTTTGGTCTATATTCTATTTTCAGTGTGCATCTCCCATCCCGTGCGGGTCCTCAAACCACACTTTACCTGGTGTTCCCTTCTCTATGTGAATTGCCCCTTCCTCCAGCGTGTGAGGCCAGCTTCCAAGCCTTGAAGCCAACCTCCTGGTACTTATCTCTACTATTCTTGGGTGTTAGTCTCCTATTCTGTTATTTTATATTACACAGATGAGTGCAATCTTTCTATGTCTGTCTCTCTCTTTCTGACTCATTTCACTTAGCATGATACTTTCCATGTTGATCCACTTATATGTAAAGGTCATGGCTTCATCTTTTCTAACAGCAGCATAGTATTCCATTGTGTAGATGTACCAAAGTTTCTTTAGCCAGTTATCTGTTTCAGAGGACTCGGGTTTTTTCCAGATTCTGGCTATTGTACTAAGAAGCTTCTTCACTGCAAAAGATACAGTGACCAAAATACAAAGGCAATCTATGGAATGGGAAAGAATATTCACCCAATACCCATCATAAGGGGTTGATATCAAGGATATATAAAGCAGTGGTTGGGGGCGGAGCGTGGTGAGAGAAGAAAAAGAGCGGCTGCTGGGAGAAGGTGGGAGGTTGCTGCAGGGGTAGAGAGAGGAAGGAGAGACAGACAGACGGTTACAGACAGACAGAGACAGAAGAGGATAGGAGATGGTGAGAGACACCGAGTTAGAGAGAAGGCTGAGAGTTAAGAGTGGCTGGGCAGACTGGAGAGGAGTCATGGAGAGCATTGTAGAGTGAGTTAGAGAGAGGGTTGGAGAGAGCCGCTAGAGACGAGAGATTGAACAAACTGCAACTAATCAGCAACCAGCTTGGCCCTTGTTTTTCCTTTGTCCGTCCAAGGCAACAGCTGTCCTGGGTGGGGAAGCAGCTGAGAGCACTGAATGCGGGCAGCAAGAGAGAGCCACCAGGAGAGCCTGCGAGCATCCTTTCAAGTGTGATCCCCGGGAGAGGAGTTTACAGAGCTCTAAGAACGTGAGGGGATTTCACAACCATATTTTCCAGAAGTTTTTTTTTTCCTCCAGTCTGATCTCTTCCTCTTTTCTCTCTTCCTTGCCCCATGTTCCCTTCTTTCCCTCCCCTTCCTCCTACTCTCTTTTTTGATTCCAAGTTGACAATATTTTTGCTTTCTCCCTAGAACTTTACTTCAGTATAAATGGGTGGCGTTTGATGTGTTATTGCTGGTTCGAGGTCTTAACCTAACATAGAGATTTACTTTTTTACCTCCCAGGAAACACTTCTTGAATGGAGAGATTCCAGACTGATAACTCATTAATGCATACCCAAGTTTAGAACTTGGGTCTCTTTATTCTTACTCTAGTTTTCTTTCTCCTACAACTTTTGACTCTGAATGAACTAATTTCTAATTTGTAGGGCTTATTTCAAATCCTGACCTCTGATCACAATATCTATGTTATAAACCTAGTTTGGGAAATATATTTTTGTTTGTTTCTTTGTTTCGTGGCAACACCTGGCTCACTCAGTGTTTATAGCTTCAGTCTTGGTTCTCAACTCAGGGATCACTCGTGGTGGACTCAGGGGTTCATATGTAATTCTGGGGATCAAACTTAGGTAGGCTGCCTGAAAGGAAAATGCCCTATCTTTGGACTATCTCTCTAGGTCCAAGAAGTCTAATAGTTTTAAATTCCATCAGAAACATGTCACTGTCACTGTCATTCCATTGCTCATGGATTTGTTTGAGCAGGCACCAGTAATGTCTCTCATTGTGAGACTTATTATTACTATTTTTGGCATATCCAATGCCGTGTGGGCTCTATACTCTCAGTAGCTTGCTGGGCTCTCTGGGAGGGGTGGAGGAATCAAACATGGGTTGGCCGCGTGAAAGATGAATGCCCTACCACTGTGCTATTGCTCCAGCCCCAGAAACATGTATTTCTACCTTTTTAGTTTGGGGACATATAGTGGACACTTATTGCCCCAATAACAAATGATGCTTTACTGAATTAGAGAAACTGAGTCTTTAAAGCATAGACTTTCATTTAGATGTTGGATTTTACCAACCATTTGACCTGCCTTACTTTTTTTTCTCAATGTTTTAATCTGTTCTGTAAACCTCCATCTAAGTCTGCTTATCACATGGCTGTGACTTCATAGGTATATCATATCTGTACAAGCAAGCACATTTGTACACAGGATTCCCTAGTGTACACTGACAGTGAGATGGTTGGGGTGTTGAGGGGAATGTCTCAGTGGAAGACAATTCTAGAGATAGCCAGCCCGCTATGCATGAGACTTCTGTCTTTGCATTAGGAGTCTCACAATATTATCATGCTGGTAGGATTAGCAGCACAAAAACATGCAAATGCATTGGATATTTTCTGCCCCTTTTGGATAAGGAAGACTAGTCAGAGTAGAAAAGAACAAAAGGCCTGGTCCCTTAGCCTGGCCGTTGATGCCACATGGCTCCATTGGCCCTGGAGCTATTCTTGACTTTCATTGTGCCACATCAGCTCTTTCCCTGCCCCTCTCTGCTTGTCTCCCTCTCCCAGCTGCTCTTTTTCGTTTTACCTCCCAAGTGCGAATGTTTATCAAGGGCTCAGTTCTCTAAACTTTTGCAAACTCATTCTCAAGGACTTCCATGACTTTGATCACCACATACATATTGTCTCTCAAATCTGCACCTTGCACCTCTCTCTACTGAACTCTAGGGCCGATTATTTGCCATTGCAAGTCAATTTCTCACTCAAAGGGAAATGTGTTTCAGACTCTTGTTGGATTTATCTCCTGTTCTCTCACCTTAGCAAATGACTTCAGTAAATGAAACCAGCAAGCTATAGGAGCCTTTTAGATTCATTCTTATTGTTTTTCTCTCTAGTAGTAGAAATCAGCTGAAGTCAGCACTTTGACCTTGTTCTCACATGCTTCTTGTATTCTTCAGAGCCTTTTTGTTTGTCTGCAACTCTAGCAATTGCTGCCTAATTCTGCTCTTACCACTGTTGTAACTATGAATGAATCCACAGGCCTCTTTCCTGTCTCTTCTAAAACCTGAGAGTGTTGGACTACATCACGGAGATCTTTCCAACTCTGACAGCCTTATATTTGTAAGTTTTCATATGTGCAGTTTCTAAAGTAAAATTAAAAAATCTTCTTGCAGCCTCTTTCACTCATTTCCTGCCTCCCAATTACTTAAAAAATTCTATCTTCCTCTTCCACCTTGCTAAAAGAGTTTTTGATTGAAAAACACCAGCCCTAGGACCCAAATCTTGAGCTACAATGTGATTTCCAGACATTCACAAGGGAGGGAGTTCCGTACCCTTTCCTTCTACTGCTTTAGAAGACTTGGGAGTTGCCTGGAGCCAGGGATAACACAGAGATGCTGTTGTTTTCATCTTTATCATCACTGTCATTGTTTGGAGGGTGCCGCTCCTTTGTATGGCAGAGGCGTACACACACATGGAAACTCTTAAGACATTTTTTCCCCATTGCAAATTAATTAGAGGGTGATTATCAGCCTCTTGTTCCATTCCAGTCTCAGCACCATCTCTTCGGCCAGGACACCAGGTTTAATGAGGTGGCTCCTAAGTCCCGGCATTGCCCTTAGCATAGAGACAGATGCCAAGGGGTGAAGGGAAGTGGAAGAATTGTACATCCTGTGAACTTGCTATGGTATTTGAAGGACCATCGTTTCTCCAATATTTGAGTGATAATCATTCTTCTCATCTCCACTCTGGGTGGGAGGTGATGAGAAAGAGCAAAGGCATCCATTACTCACTATTTTAAAGTTGGCATTTGCTTCGGATCATATAGTATAAATAGTCAGGGTGTGTTTCCAATTGGTCCCATCATCTTTGCTCTACAAAAGTTGCAAAGAAACAGACTTTTAACATGGGGTGTCGTGGGATGTATGTATTAGTTTCATACCTTCTTTTTTATATCCCACAAATGAGTGCATTCATTCTATAGATGTCCAAGGACAGTAGAAATGAGGGCCCAGAGAACTGGTCCATGGGTAGAAGCTTGCCATGTGTGGAAGTGTAGAGGCAATTAGGACAGAGAAGAGACCACTATGACAGAGATAGTTGGAAATCATCACTCTTGACAAGAAATGAATGTGAAAGAAGATAAAAGGTTATACATGATAACCTTTTAGTACTTGTATTCCTGTATTGTAAACCATAATGCCCAAAAGAAGAGAGAGAGAGGAAGAAAGAGAGTATAAATGTGTCTCACATAGAGGCAGGTTGAAGGGGGGGATGGCAGGAGGGAAACTGAGGACATTGTCAATGAGAAATATACACTGGTGAAAGGTTGAGTGTTGGAACCTGACTGAAACCCAATCATGACAAACTTTGTAACTGTATATCTCACAGTGATTCAGTAAATTAACAAAAAAGTGTGTGTGTGTGTGTGTGTGTGCGCGCGCACGCATGCATGTGCATGCCCATCTGCTTAGAGGCTTCAGGTTATAAGGAAAGGAAGAAATATAAGTATATCTCATATTTATTCATGTTGAAATTTCTAATAATAATCTCTCAAAGACTATACAAGGGACTTCAAGACACCTCTGAGCTTTAGAATATATTGTACCCCAAGTAGGATTTCAAAGTTAGCTATGTTCTTCTCAATCCCACCTGTCATTCAGCAAATTAGTGCTGAATATGAAGTGGACTTTATTCCCAGTCTTGTGTACTTCTATTACAACCCGCTTCCTAATTGCATGTGGATTTCCTTATTCTTTGGAGCCAGGGACCATCAACATTTGGCTTCAGAAATGCTGTTAAATTCTGAATCAACAAAAGGAAATGTTTAAGGTAACATACAAGATCTCTTATTCCAAAACTCAGCTGCAATAAATCCTACATGTTTGCTTTAGTGCTTTTTGACTTTTTTTCTAGAGTAGAAGAGATGGGGAACTAACACATGCACCCAACCTACCCTCAAATGCCCACAAAGATTCTCAAAATATGGGAGGAGCTTGGCTGCATGTATGTTATATAGCACTGTAGCTCTGTTGTCCCGTTGTTTATCGATTTGCTCGAGTGCGCACCAGTAACGTCTCCATTGTGAGACTTGTTGTTACTGTTTTTGGCATATCAAATACCCAACAGGTAAATTGCCAGGCTCTGTCATGCGGGCGGGATACCCTTGGTCACTTGCTCTCTGAGAGGGACAGAAGAATCAAACCTGGGTTGGCTGCGTGCAAGGCAAATGCCCCACCTGCTGCTATTGTTATATAGAAAGACTTAAATAAATTATGGCTGTCATGATTAGTCTCAGACATGGGAAGAATATCAGAGATTTCAAATGATATATCCTTCATAGACTATTGAAGGGTGTCCCTCTTCCTTCCCTACACTTGCTATTACATTCTACTATTAGAATCTCTCAAAGATTATATAAAGTAACAGAAAGGGAGACTAATACCCAAGAATAGTAAAGACAAGCACCAGGAGGATTGCTCTACGGCTAGAAAGCCGGCTGTACATGCTGAGGGAAAAAGCAATTCAGATAGATAAGAAACCACCAAGTAAAGGGTACTTGGAGGGTCCACTCAGGATTGGAGATCTGTCCTGAAAATAGACTATAGATTGAACATAATGGCCACTCAATGCCTCTATTGCAAACCACAAAACCCAAAACAAGAGAGAGAGAGAGAGAGAGAGAGAGAGAGAAAGAGGGAAAGAGAGAGAGAGGGATGGAGAGAGAGAGAAAGAGAGAGAGTATGCCCTGCCAAAGAAGTGGGGCAGGTCGGGATGGGGAGATAAGGTTTGGGTGGGGGAGGGACACTGGGATCATTGGTGGTAGAGAATGGGCACTAGTGGAGGAATATGTACTGGGCATTGTATGACTAAAACATAACCACGGAAATTTGTAAGTCTGTAACTGCACCTCACGGGGCTCCAAGAAAAAGCAAAAATAAAAAAATAAATAATAAATAAAATGTAAAAAAAAAAGAATCTCTCAAAGTTAAAATATTGGTAAGTATACTAGGTTAGGAGTCTTAATTCCTATTTTCCAAGCCTGGTTCTCCTCTTGTGACTCATGACTTCATTATCCATCCATGTATTTGGGAAACAAAATATTCATTCAGCTGTTATATGCCTTGGATGAAAAAATCTCTTGGCATCACTGATGACAAGTCCCTTCCTTAATTGGGATCTCTGTTAGTTGTAATAGTTCTCTATGCTCTCCTACAGGTTGACTGGGACAATGGAATAGGACTATGAAGCTGTAAATTACAGTGTTATATAACTAGGTGACAGATAACGTAAGTTTCAGATACTAATGAACATGTAAATTTGTGTGAATTTGTATTGGGTTGGGGAGCATCCAGTGCTTTCAAAGCCCCTCCTGGGCTCCAGCATGATATCAGGTCTTCCGTTCTTTGAGCCATCTCCCAGCCCTGAATTTTTGTTTTTGGACATTGGCTTACTACCAGATTCCTAAGCAAGAAGCACACAAAGAATTGCAGGATCTTGCGTGTGACTTATGGACAAGTCACACTTGTCCATAAAAGTGTTGAAGTTCTACTCGTGGATATAATTTATTAGATGATTATGAAACTACCCTAAAAGGAAGAGATAAGACTGGGGTAATTTGAGGGCTGAGAAGACAGGGTTGGCCTATATTGTGGGTGATTTGACAACAAAAATGGTAGAAAAGTATGTCTGAGGAATGCACCGAATATAAGGCACTTTTAAGTGAGACTGGCTGAAGTTCTTGGAATTAAAAACACAGAGAGAGGGCTTAAAAATGCAAATACAATACTGCAAGGTGACTAATGTACAAAATGGGTTTGAGATATTGAGTATATTATGGCACTTGACACTGAGAGCATCTCAAGTCAAAAGAAAGGATGACACAGTGACCATACTTAAAGTTGACTCTATACACAGTTCCAAATAGTTCTCATTAGTTTACATCTCAGGATATTCCTAGATGAGAACAGTAATCCAATAAGGATTTCTTTGCATTTGCTTCATTTTTATTTCATTCTCCTCCCTGTTTCCAACTTGACCTAAATCTTAGAGTGTTCATGGAATATTTATAATGTATTTTACCATGTCAAATCCTCCCTGGCAAAGTTTCACCAGCTGTATGACTTGAATTCTTTTGGTGGATGTTTACTGCCATCTTCTTTCAACTTTTTTTCCGCAATAGTTCTACAATCTGAATACCTGTGGTTCAACCAGACCCCAAAAGCAGTGCTAAATTCCAGATATCCTTTAAGGCAGGTGTGAGGGGCTAGAACAGTGAAGCCTGCAGACAAAGAGATCACTTCTGGGAACTGGTCTGACTGCACCATCCCAGCAAATGGACTTGCTCTTAGGTAAGGGTTTTTATAAATGGGGTCTGAAACAAAGAGCTATCAAGTGTATTTTATGGAGGGTTTCTTTTCTTTCTCTCTCTTCCCCCCCTCCTAATTAAATGTAGAACTTCTCAGGAAAAGAATCATATAAACATAAGGATAGAATTAAGATAAATGCATTCCTTTTGCTTAGGAAATTTTCCATGATGAAGGAATAGCTCTCTAGTCCTTACTCAGCAAGGTCAAACGCTGGCCCTCTGAAGAAGAGATGATTTTGCCGGGATGATTCTGGTGCTGAGACTAAGGAAATGGAGAAGAAAAGCAGTTTTCAGAAAAAGGGAATCAACGGTCAATGCTGACCTCTCCCCTTTGTAGTTTCAGCACTGATGGTGGATTTTGTAAAATGTTTTGGAGGGTCTCTCTACTAGTGGTCCTATTTCAGAGTTTAGCTGATTTTAAAGCTATATCATGGAGGACTGTGAGCAATCTCATAGAGGGCACCGTGCTTAGCTTAGATAGAAACAAAGCTGATATTTCTCTATTTGTACAAGGAACTAAACAAACAGCTAAGAAATGTAGTTAGAAATATTTCATGGTAAGCCCTGAGTAGGGTGTGGCATCCCAAAGCAAAACAAAACCAAAAGAAATATTTTATAGAAGAAATATATGAGAAAAACTGGTTCTAACACTGAATGAAGCTCAGAGTGCCATTGTTGAAAACAGTATTGGATCATAGGAACTGGACCACCATTTCTGGGTTTCTTCTGAATTCTGATATTCTGAGTCTGGATGTTAAGCTATCTCATAATATTCTAGATGTCCACTTTCTTTTTCTAAATAAGCCTTTTATACCTTTTCTTAAAGCAGTTTTTCCTAGAGTGTTTGGCCTAGGTATGCTAGAAAGCTAGTAATCAGCAGATAAACATTGTATTAAGAATATTGTTGTTTCATTTATACCATACTGTTGGTTTTGAAGTTAAACAGGGATAAGAATACCTAAAACACAGAATATTTAATATCTAGGGATATTAGACCTAAGCAGTATCACTGTATCACTGTAATCCCATTGTTCATCAATTTACTTGAGCGGGCGCCAGTAATGTCTCCATTCATCCCAGCCCTGAGATTTTAGCAGCCTCTCCTTACTTGTCTTTCTCAATGATTGGAGGCTCATTTAGGGTGAGGGGAATGAGACCTGTCATTGTTACTGTTTTTGGCATATTGAATATGCCACGGGGAGCTTGCCAGGCTCTACTGTGCGGGCGGGATACTTGCTGGGCTCTCTGAGAGGCATATATGTTTATTTACATCTACGACAATGCGTCAGTCCACGAATATGTTCACTCATGTGTGAGGCTCAGCCCGAGCGTGTGGAAAGTGTCCTGGAGTGTGGTGGTGGTTGTGTAGTGGAGGTTGGCTACCCGGGCTGGGTCCCTTGGGGTGGGGAGAGCTCTTACCTGCCCACCTCTGGGGCTCCCCAAGTGAAAACAGCCTGGCTCAGAATCCGGTGGCATGGTATAGGGGCCTCATTTTATGCTCTCTTCCGGGAGAAGTAGCTATGAGTTCAAGAGGGTGGCCGATGAGATTATCTAGCGCCTGCAGGAGGTAGCTTATGAGTGTGACCTCTGGGTCACCAGAGACACCAAGGGAAGAAAGATACAAATGGACTTGAGACAGATAAGGAGAAAATGAGGTGGGCATACAGATGTTGAGTTATTTTGTAATTCTGTATACTTTTCTAGGGCCTTTGGTCATAACTCTAAATCTTCATTAGGGTACAGCATCAAACACACACACACACACACAAACACACACACACACACACAAAACAAGGGAATTTTTTTTCCCATGGTGAAGACTGGTTGGCCACAGTTACCTTTATGGTTAGCAGTAGTAAAATGTTATATCATATGCATTATGAAACTGAAGAGCAGGAAATAAGAAAAAAAACAAAAAGAGAATAATTCTATCAAAATATGGAAGGTTTCACTTCACGAACCAGTTTCATCTTTAAAATTAACACTTATTATCACAGATTTTTAAATACTGCTAATTACACTTGAATATAGCTAAGATTTTAGTAGCAGCTTTGTTCAAAACATTTCTTTCTACTCACACTTGAAGGCTTTTCTAAAGTTTAACCTCTTATAATTCCCTGAAACTTTCGGCCATATTTCCACAAAATTTAATATCTTAAAGTTTTTCAAATATTTAGCAGTGATAAATCAGGAATAAACGAATGGGGAAGGGCAAAGTTGGGTAGGTGTGACTCAACTTTATCTACACTTTTGGTTTTCATTGTACAAGTTCAATTGAGAAGAAAAAAGGAAAGAAAATCTAAAATCTAATATCCTGCATTCCCACATATTCTTTGTGTTCTTTTCTTTCCTTTTTTGATCCTCTCCACTCACTTGCTACTTTAATAACCATGTAATATTAACAGGAATGCCAAATGGGCTTTATTGAAATGCTATAGAACTATATTATTTCTAATTCCTCAGCTTGAAAATATCGAGTTTGCCTTGTGGTAGTAGAAGTAATTCAGAGAGGAAAGTATTCCGGGAAATATCAATTACCTGGGATGGCAGATAAAAGTATATGATCCCAAAATGTGCATCAGAGAATACACAAATGCCTGAAGGCATACTCAAGTGGTATGGATTCTGGCATCTTCCATTTGTCACCTTCATGCCATGAGTATAAATGACAAAGAAATGATTGCTTCTGTTGAAGAAAAAAGGCACTGAATATTTTGCCCAGTTGTTGCTTTCTTGGAGTTTGGTTTCTTTCCCTTAGAATAATTGTTTTTGAAATTATTTACTCTTTGTAGCAATAATTGTCTCCTTTTTATTACTGAGTAGACTACCATTAAGTGTACAGAATATGCAGTATTTTATTTAACTTATTGTTAATTTATTATTCACATCCTGAAGATTGTGTAGTCACTTGAAAATCAAACTATAAAACATATATGTGTAGGTGCTATATATCTTCTTTCATCCTGTAGGATTGTTTGGTTTTAATGGTGAATGCATATTTTAATTTTCTTTGCTTTATTAATTTAATAGAGAATCATAACACACGAAAATGTTATTTAAAAAGGTTTATCAGACATACCATTATATACTGTCCCACTATATACAAGACTTTGTTGTATTCTACATGTTGCAAATTAAATGGTGGTTATTTAAAGATTAATATACCAATAAAGATCCATGTTAATTTTTATTCTAGTCCCCACTATTATCTACCAAAAATTTAGACATACTATATATTTTATAAAAGTTTACATAAGTTTACTAAAATTTTAAGTTATACACAGTACGCATTTGTATTTACTATGAAATATCAAGGCGAGTAGTTGCTTTGCTCTATATGGGTATTGATAATCAACATCTCTGATAATCTATGTCTATTTATTCTTTTCTTTAAAATAACTGCTACACTTTTGTTCCAAAGCATACCAATATGCTTTCCTACCAGCCATGTATGAGAGTTACAATTACTTTGTATTTTTAGTTAGTCAGCACTCAATGTAAATAGCTGTACTAGCCACCACGTGGTGTGAGTCAAAAGTCATTCCATTAAATCTGAGGAAGTATCTATTTTAGTTTAATTTGTATTTCTCTAGTAACAAAAGACATTAAACATCTTTAATGTGCTTATTTGCCAACCATATAATTTATTGGTGAATATTTAAGTATTCTTCCTAATTTTATTGTCTTTTCCAATTATTAATTTTTTAGAATTATTTATACCTCATTTGTCAGATATATTCTTTCTAACGATTCCTCCCAGATTAAGATTTGTAATTTATTTATCTTAACTGTGATATTTGAAGTTTATACATTTAAAAATATTGTGAAGATCAATGCGTAAATTTTATGCATTCTTTAAATAGAGTAGTAGGAGCTGAAAAAAATAGTACAGTGGGTAAGGCACTTGCTTTGCACACGGCCAAACTGGTGTGATCCCCAGCATGGCAGATGGTCCCCCAAATACCACTAAGAGTGATTCTTGAGCACAGAACCAGAAGTAATCCCTGAGCACTGCTGGCTGTGGGCCCCCCAAAAAATGTAAGAAAACTTTGCTTAACAAATCCAAAGGTTTTATTTCATGTGTTCTAAAATATGTAAAAGAGAGATGTTTACATTATCTGACTCACTTTGAGTTATTATAGGTTAATATTGGATGAGCTATGAGTTAAATGTTATGTTTTGACATATAGATATGTAAATGTTCCAGGATTTTTTATTAATTGATATTGTTCATACCCTTGGTTAATTTCTCTTTTATACCACAGAGGAGTGATATCATTCTGTATTTGTCCCTCTGTGGCTTACTTCCCTAAGCATGCTCCATTCTAATTTTATCCAAATTGCTGGCAAACTGCATGACTTTATTTTTTCTTGAGGCTGCATAGTATTCTATTATGTATACCACAACTTCTTAATCCATTCATAAACATTAACACAATTATAAACTTGCTACTTTAATACAACAGTGTTAGGTACTGTGATTTAATTACTGTTAAATCTTAAAACAGATATACAATGTTTCTAGACCACATCTACCACCAGATATCAGCATGTCTTTATCACTGTCTATGTACCTCTCACCAATTCCCTTAGCACTCAGTTATCAAGGCAAATTTTTCAGTTGGCTACTACTGGTAGTTTTTTTTATTCCCTTACTCTTACTTTTTATTCCACATACAAGAACAATAATTTAGTATTTGTCTTTATATGTTTGACTTACTCCTTCAGTAGGGTACCCTCCAGCTCCATTCAGTTATAGTGAAGTACAGAACTTTATCTTTACTTATACCTGAGTAGTATTTCGTTGTGCCTAAATAGCATTGTTTCTTAATCCACCCTTCTGTTCTTGGATACTTGGGTTATTTACATATTTGATCATTATGAATAGAATTAAAAGAATAATGGGATTGACAATATTTTTTAAATCAATAGTCTTATGTTCTTGGTGTATAAACCAGGAAGTGAAATCACTGGGTAATACTAATGTTTAATTTTAAAAAGTTTCCTATCGAAGCTGAACAGACAACATTACCACCAACAGTGGATAAGGGTTTCTTTTTTACAACAATCCCCACCATTTCCTTAAATTTTGACTAGAATCACATTGAGTCTATACAATAATCTGAGGAGAATTAACAACAGAATTATATGACTGCTCCAATAATGAGAAGGATCCACACATTCCTTTATTTAAATCTACCTTAATAAGAAGTCCCCTTCCATCTCTCTTTTGCAAAATGGTTTGTGAAGTTTTAGTTTGAATTTTTTGGTCATTAATTAGCTTTTGTCAAATGCTTTATTCTACCCATTAGAATGGTGACATGTACATCAATCATTATATTTGTCTTTCTCTTTTGATAAATACCATTTCTTATGTTGTAAAATGAAATGCAAGACTTTATTTGGTGCTGCATATTCCTTCTAAGTACAATCCAGTGACATACTACAAGTTTTAAGTTTTTATCTAGTTTAAAGTTATAAGCATTTTGGTCTGGTTCTGAGACACACCCAGTAGTGCTCAGGAATTACTCCTGTCTCTGTGCTCAGGGAAAACTTCTGGTGGTGCTTGAGGGAACATAGGTGGTGCCAAGGAATCATTTTATCCTTAGACTGTGCTGCCACATCCTTAGTAAATTTAATCCTTTGTCCTGGAAAGCTTACCATGAGTAATCACTGGATTATATTATTTCTTTCTTTTAAATGTTTTTTAATACTCTAAAGAAATGTTCCAGATTGACCTCAAATAACTGATTCATATCAAATATATTTCACTGTCTCTAGTCTCCCCCAAAGGGGCCCATTAATTTTTGGTGACAAGATTAAAATGATAAATCATGAACACAGTCTGGTGCCATTTATTTTTACTTTATTCTTTTCACCACAAAAGATCTGTGATGGAAAATGTTCTTCAGTCATCCACAGCTGGCTCCAGGGCTGCAACGAGTTAGTAAATATCTGTCAAAGACAGACCCAAGATGGACCTCCCTTACATTGTTTTTGCAAAGCCTGTTGACTGAGGAATTGTTCTATCTTTGAATTCTTTTCCTGTACTTTGTCTCCTCCTTGGTTCCCCTTAGTTTTCAGTGACTTTTCCAAGTCTGTTTTCCAGAGGTCTAAGAGAGAGTACAGGGACTAAGGTGCTTGTTTTGTATATACCTGCCCCTGATTTAATCTCCAGCCGCACATATGGTCCCTTGAGCACCACCAGAAGTGATCCCTGAGGAAAGAGCCAGCAAGAAGCCCTGTTGGATGTGACTCCAAAACAAAACAAAACTAAAACCTAAGAACCCCTATTTTATTCTCCAGTCAATGATTCACAGCAAATTTATTTATATTGTGTGGTCTTGGGAGAGTCTAGAGATCATTCCGTCTACTCATCAATGGCGAAGACTGTTTTTGGACCATGTTACAGGTGCCTTAGACCTTTGTTTCACCTTTCAATCGAGTTGCTAAGAGAACTCAGCTTTTATACAAATTTGTGTTATTTTTCCACATTCCTAAGAACAACCAAGAAGATTGCATAATAGAATCACTCAGAGATATCTCACTGAGAATGCATTTCCGAGATGGAATCATTTCAAGAGGAAAAACCAAGAATTCTCTCACACTTGGATGTCTCTTTCCTTCAAATGTAGAATGGTTTGATTTTCTTCTGGTTTTTAATAATTCTGGGAAAATATCTTTATAAATAATCCTTTTCTGGTTGCTTTTGTTTCTTTAATCTCCCCTGACTAGAAAATCCTTCATGAAGATTAATAGGAAGAGAGTTAAAGCTCCTCTTTCCATATTTGAATCCTATTTTACAGAGAAGGAGTAGAATGCTTTCACCTCATCCTTCCAATTGATCTTTCTCTTCCAATCCCAGAAGGAAAAAGTAGCTAGGTTAATTCAAATGTCTTACCTTCATTAAACAACATATAAAAGTTGGTGGGGTGATAACAGTAAGTGGAACACATAGTTTATACATGGCATTATTTCCATATTCTCTTGGGAACAATTGTGGGCTTGAGGGTATTGTAGGATCGTATTATTGCATAAAGTCCATGAAGTGTATTCTCCTGAACAGCATATCCAGACAGAGGACAGAGGGGGCAGGAAGGATCTCTCCATCCTTTTGTTGTCTTCTAGCTCTGCCAGGTTTGTAGACAGGTCTGTGATCACTGCATTAAGCCAGGCAGGCAAATTAAGATGTTAGGTATCTGTTGTCCAAACAGGCGAGGTCTAAGCCCAAGACTTTAGTGGGTAGAATTGAAATCCCGAATGAGCTCAGTGAACTTAATTTCTAAGTCTTACTCACCCATGCTTTGATCGAGTCCACTGAGTGACTGGGTACAATTATTGTTACCAATAAATAGACTAGTTCATTGGTTTCTATTTAAGTCATAGTCATATGAACTTCGTTTCTTTTCTCTCAATGGGACAGAATACACAAGACGAGAGAGTATCTTTTAGCCACTGTAAAAATTAGGGTAAATATTGTCATTTAAAAGAAAGTAATTAAGTGTGTTGTGGGGATTTTTCTCGGGGTGCTGGGGGCCACCAGGACCACACTCAGCAGTGTTGGGAGGCCATGTTGTATCAGCATCAAACTCAGGGCTTTGTACATGTGCTACAGCTTTCAAAGATATGTCCCTGGTCTATGAAATTATGTGATTTTTAAATGTCACATTCATTGACGGCCTCCCGGAGCTCCAAACATTCTTGTTGTGTGTCTACATTGGAATAGAGATATTCAATGTTCTATGTAGGTTGGGACATTGCCAGGGCCGCATTGGGGTCTGAGTGAGTGTTTTTATTTTATTTCTGCTTTATTGCCCTGCCTAATTCTCCAGTTTCAAAATGTCGTGGAGTAGGCTGGTGTCATTTGTTTTCATAAATTAGCGTCGATGGCAATTTATGGCCAGATGGGTCCTGAAAAATAAGAGGCTTGTGTGTCTCTTGGAAAGTCGAAAGAAAAGCAGTGGGCACACTTGGGATGAACTTTTGCACTTCAGTGTTTCTTTCTGCAGAGAGAGTAAATACTTGTGAAAAATCCTGTTTTATAACAGCTGTGCACAAAGGACTCCTTATTAGGATTATTTTTGCCACTGTTTCTAATTCCTTTAGCAACTAGAAAAATGTAAATATTGTAATTCTTACTGGGAAGCCATGTGTGCATTGGGGAACAATTTCAGCCGGCTTGGAAATCAGAGGTCTAGAGTCTTAATCCCCAAGATATGTCCACAGCCAACAATGTGGGGTGGGATGGTTGCATATTAGATCATAGCACAAAGCATTGCTGACCCAATCTGTGTATCTCCTTTTGCTATTCCTTCATGGGTCAATGAGAATAACCGGGTCAGTGAAAGCACACAGAAAAGAAAACAAAAACCTAGAGAATTTGATGAGTCTATGATTCTAAGAAATGGTTTGTGGGAAGCTCGAATCAAAGGTCGACTTGGCAGCAGCTAAAGAGGAGGCTGCTTAGTTGCTGTAAACATTCAGAGACCACGTGCAGCTGGATGGTGCTTTCTCCCACAAGGGCATGTGCCTTGGATGTGTGAGGGACAGAACTCCAAGACTCTCTCTTAGGTCTGTTGGTATATAACAAAGAGCTGCACGGATTTTTTGGTTAACATCCTTTCCAAGTTAAAAATAAACAGTATCTAGCCAGGGTCCCTTCAATTTTTCTCTCTTTCCCTATTATTGGGTCACACCTAGATGTGCTCAGGGATTACTCCTGACTCTTTGCTCAGGGATCACTCTACCTGGACTCAAGGATCATCCGAGCAGGATTTAGGGAACCATACGAGGTGCTAGAGATTTATACAGGTTGGCTGCATGCAAGACAAGGATCCTACCTGCTGTAGTACCTCTCTGGCACCCCATTTCATGTCTTACACCCTTCTAATGATAACCTTCATTATAAAATTATATTAGGATTAGATCATGTTTATTGTCCTACTGAATTATTGGCATTTAAATTCCTCTCACTAGACACAAAGTAATCAAGTGATCTTTACCAATGTCCTTAAAATATTTTAGACCCTTAAAACGTTATAAATAATTATGTATTTAAAAATTCTGTGAGGTCCCTTATATGTCGGATATTAAAAAAGAAGAAAAAGAATAACAAATGTCCAAAGGCAATAGAACATGAAAACTGATCTACAAAACTAATCTTACCATGATGGAGGAACGGGGAACTGAGGGGGAGCACTGAGATAATTGTGGAGTAAAAGGGGATACTGTGCTGGACGGTGTAGTGTTGGAATGTTGTATGAATAAAACTGTATCATCAACAAAATAGTATTGTTAAATATTCTGCCTCAAAAAATTTTAACAAAATTAAAAAAATCTCTGGAGGTAAATAATTTGGAAAGAATGGTTTCTCCTAGATAGACCTTCTAGTTAGCTCAAGATTTCTTAAACCCAATCTCCTAACTGTATAGCTGATCCATTAAGCAAAAATTTATCTAATATCTTTTGAGCACATACTAGGCACAAAAAATTTTACTCAACAAAAGGAGTGTATCAGTGAATTGGATAGCTGCAACTATCCTATAGGAGTTGAGAATAGGAGACTATTCTTAGGTTCTCATGTCTTGCAGGGAAAATTAATAACTCAGTTATAATGAAGTATGATTGAAATAGGCGAAAATATTCAGAGTAGGGACCAGTAAAGAACTCCCTGGAGAAGTGAAAGTGAATTTTTATCAAGAATGGATTGCTTGATAAGTCAGACAAAATGTAAGCTATGAGAAGAATGTTTCTGGAAGCAGATATAATATGTCCTTTAGATTTAAGCAAGATTTCCCTAATACCATGTGCATGTGTTAGAGTAAGTAAAAGGAGGAAAAGGAGGAGAGCTCATGATAAATAATGAAAAACTAGCAGATTATTGCATAAATTTACATTCAGAATAGGTCTACTGAGATAGTATAGCCCATAGGGTGCTTGCCTTGTGCACAGCTGACACAGATTCTAAGATTCTATCCCCAGAACCACCAGGAATGGCCCCAAAACAAACCAACTAAAAGCCCTGAGCAATATCAGGTGTGGCCCAAAGACATACCAAAAAAAAAAAAACACCCCAAAAAAAACACCTTAAGATAGGCATTCTACCTTGCAATGCTCTATTTTTTTGTTTTTGTTTTTTGTTTTGGGTTACATCTGGTGGTTCTCAGGCCTCATTCCTGGCTCTGCATTTAAAGATAACTTCTGGCAGGCATGGGGAGATG
This sequence comes from Sorex araneus, assembly GCF_027595985.1. Lineage (NCBI taxonomy): Eukaryota > Metazoa > Chordata > Mammalia > Eulipotyphla > Soricidae > Sorex > Sorex araneus. Next base: position 250,258,808 of record NC_073313.1, on the reverse strand, counting down.
ATATAGGGCTCCAGAGATTGAACTCAGATTGGCTGCGTGCAAGGCAAATGCCCTGCTGACTATACTATCACGCTAGCCTGTAATTCTGAATACCTTCTATCTATGAAGCCCCTGTCTATGGAAAGACTGTAATAGACATGTCTTTCCCTACAGTTTATATCACGTGATTCTTAATACCCTAGAGACTTCTGATTGGACTAGGGATAGCTGTTATTAGGGGTACCCAGGGGGAAGAATTCTATTCCACAGAAGTTGCAGGTTGGGTAAAGACTAAGGGATCCAATAAACATATTTAAAGGTAAAGACAAAAAAAAAAAGAAGCTCAAGAGACACTATCAAGTCTGAAAACAATAGATATCTTGAGCAAGAAGAAGCCATTTGCTATATGAAGGAATTTGGTGGAAAAATATAGACAAGTAGCAGCAATGCAAGTGGGGGGAGGGGAACGAAAGCAGAAGCAACAATAGAATTGTGGAAATAGGAGGACGGCTTAGAAGCCATGAATTAGATAGAAACTGTAGAATGCTAATGGATTAGAGTAGATTTATGTAATTCTACCAGGAATTTTGCCAGAAATTGCCTTTTTGTAGAGCAATCTAACACAACTTAGTCAAATTTAAATGAATGTATGCATTTTTTCCCCAAGAGGAATTCAAAAGACCATGAAAGGATGCATTTGAAGATGTTCATTATAACATTGTTTGTGGTGACAGAAAGTTGACAGCAATCTGGAGTACCATGAATGGAGACTACTATATTGTCAATTTACAGCAGGTGTAGATCATGGGAAACTAAGAAAAAGTGAAAGTACAACCTGGTGAACATTAATAATGTGGTTGAACTTATAAACAGTGATGAGTGTAAAATTAAGGAAGAAAAAAAATTTTAAATAGCAAAGTACCATTTAAAATAAAAATGTGCCTAAATACATATTAAGTAATAACAAGTGCAAATCCCAAAATATACATCTTATACAAATGAAAGTGGTGGTTCCTAAGAGATGGGGGAATAGAATAATAAAATGAAGGAGTATAAAGGTAAAAGAATAAGAATGAAGGTAGAAGAAATTTCCATCCCAGAAGAAAGTCACACATTCTTCTCAAGTACACATATAATATTCCCAAGGACAAATCATATGCTGGGATATGAAAGAAGTTTATAAACATGTGGAGATTTCAATCATATCACAGTGGTATAAGACTGAAAATCAACAAACATCAAAAGGAAATCTTGAATATATGGAGGCTCAACAATAGCCCTCTGAATAACTCTTGGGTCAAAAAAAGTAGAGAGAGAGAGAGATAGACAGATAGACAGAGAGAGAGAGAGAGAGAGAGAGAGAGAGAGAGGAGGGGAAAGTTCTTGGAAGGGGGAGGGGCAAGTCCAGTGGAGAAAAAATATTTACCTGGAGAAGACCAAAAACAAACTGTCAAGCTACTATCAGGTCCTATAGAATATAGCAAATGCATTATTAAGGGAAAAGTTCATTTCACAATTCCATAGATGAGATGTCTTAAACTTATATCTGAATGAAGTAAAAACAGACAGAACTAATGGTCAGTATCACTGTATCACTGTCACCCCGTTGCTCATCGATTTGCTAGAGCAGACACCAGTAACATCTCCATGGTGAGATTTGTTTTTACTGTTTTTGGCATATCAAATACGCCAGGGGTAGCTTGCCAGGCTCTGCCATGCAGTCGGGATCCTCTCGGTAGCTTGCCGGGCTCTCCTAGAAGGGCAGAGGAATCAAACCCGGGTCAGCCGCATGCAAGGCAAATGCCCTATCTGCTGTGCTATCGCTCCAGTCCAATGGTCAGTATAGGAAGGAAATAATAAATTTTATTGTGAAAACAAATGAAATAGAAACCGGAAAGTTTATTACAAAACAAAATTTAATGAAACCAAATGCTGGTTCTTTAAAAGGATCGATAATATTGATAAACCTCTTCTAGGCTTACCAATAACAAAGAGGGTAAAATCATGATAAAAGACTAAGAAAGTGGTGAAGTAACTAATGTTGCTGTATACTGCAGTTTAACTAATACCGAAGAAATACAAAGGGCATATGAGACTATTGTAAACATTTATTTGCAATGAATGGAATATTCTAGAGGGAATGGATACCACTTAGTAAAACACAACTTCAAAAACTGAACAAGAAACAATTAGAAAGTTTGAATACTCAAATTACAAGTACAGAAATCATAACACTAATCCAGTATTTTTAAGAGCAAAAGCATAGGCTGAGATGGACACAGCAGTAAATTTTGCAAAACTGTCAAAGACTTATTTTTTTAACCCATCTTGGTAAATTAACAAATTTGAAGAGGAACTCTCCTACGCACATTCTAGGAGGTTGGCATTACTACAAACAAGAAAAGACAGCGCACACAACAAAAAGAAAACTATAGACAGATATCTCTAATAAATATCGGTTCAAATACCCTTATTAAAATATTAGAGACTTAAAATTTACAACAAATTCAGTGAATAATTCATTATGACCTAGTGGGAGTCAGATTTGGGGTGCAAGAATGGTTCACATGCACAAATCAATGAATGTAATATGCCACATTAACCAAAAGAAAGAAAAATTGCATGCTCATACCAACAGATGTTGAAAATGGGCACATTTTAAAATCAATTTATGATGCAAAACACTCAAAAGTTCAGTAATAAAATGAACATAACTCATAGTAATCAAGATCAATAACAAACCAATCATTCTCTCTGGTGAGAAACAGAGAGCTTTGCTCTAAAGATCTGGTTTTAGTCAAGGATAATCACACTAGTCACTAATTTTCAACACAGATTTAAATAATAGCTAGAGTTATTAATCAAGACAAATTAGTTCAAATTAGAAAACAAGTAAAACTATAGCTATTGTGAATGACATGGTGCAAACACACCATGTATATATTGTATATACACACAAAATTGCTAGATATGGTCCCCCAAAATGAACAAATGAACAATTTTGTTTTAATCCTACATGCAAAAAATCAACTGAAAGGAAAAGGAAAATTAATAAAACAATCATATTGCAATAACATCAAGAAATATAAAACAGCATTAAAAATTTAACACAGGATATGGAAGATCTATATAATAAAAACTGTAACACATTTTTGTAAGAAATAGAAGACAATGCAAAAAATGGACATGATCTGAATATACACTCTACAATATAGATATTCACAGATTCACAATGCATAAAGCAATGTTCAGTATCCCTTATCATTAAGGAAAAAATCATGATAGCATTGACATATTACTTGACATTGGAAAGATTGAATATATATATTCATAAATATGAATCAATGTGTTGGCAAAAAAGTAGAAAAAGGGAACTCTGATACATGTTGGTAGGAAAGTAAATTGGTGCAGACTCTGGAAAATTTTACAAAGATTTATTGAAAAACAGAAGAGATATAAGGACTTATTTGGCATGTAGCCCAAGAACACTGAAATGAATCCACAAGGATCTCAAAATAGTACTCTATGTGATGGAAAATCAAGCAATTTCTGGAAGAGAAATACAGCAATATCAATGAATAACTGATGCAGAGTATGGAAGACGCTACAGATGGAACTGTAGGAATTACAAAATAGCAAGCCACAGCAACAGGATTCTGAATGTGAAGAACCAAGCAGCAAAATGGGAGACAAAATACAAACCATCAACAATAATGAAGTGGTAAAATAAAAGAAAATTAAAGGAATGGAAAAAAATAAAATTACTTAATGGGTAGCAGAGAATAAACTCTGAATTTTAGGAATACCAGAAGAAGAGGAAGAAGAGAAGGGTGAAAGAACGATGGGCAGAAAAGATAGAGCTCAGAACTTCCCTAGTCTCTGGATGTAAGTTTCTGCACAAATTCAAGAGGCCCAAAGAGTCACTATATATATATATGTATATATATATACATATATATGTACACACACATATATATACACATATACATACACTCAACAGAACAACAATAAAACACATTGTTTACAAAATTTAAAAAAATACACCCAAACCCCAAATAAAACAAAGTGACTATTTAAAGCAGCAACAGAGAAGAAAAATCTTTTTTTTAAATTTTTTTAAATTTATTTTTTAATTAGTGAGTCACAGTGAGGGTATAATTACAGATTCGCACATTATCTTGCTTATTTTTTTCCCTCATGCAATGTTTAAGAGCCCATCCCTCCACCAGTGTCCATTTTCCACCACCCATGAACCCAATATCCCTCCCACCCCCCCAGTCCCATCCCCCCACCCCACCCCGCCTCTGCAGGGGGCATTCCAATTTGATATCTATCTTTCCTTTTGGGTGTTGTGGTTCCAATAAGGGTATTGAGTGGTCATCCTGTTCAGTCTCTAGTCTACTTTCAGCAAACATCTCCCTTCCCGTGCAGGATCTCCAATCACATATTACTTGGTGTTCCCCTCTCTATCTGGTATGACTTTCCCCCAGCGTGTGAGGCCAGCTTCCAAGCTATTGAGCCAACCTCTTGGTATTATATACTACTATTCTTGGGTATTAGTCTCCTACTCTGTTGTTCTATATTCCACAGATGAGTGCAATCTTTCTATGTCTATCCCTCTCTTTCTAGCTCATTTCACTTAGCATGACACTTTCCATGTTGATCCACTTATATGCAAAGTTCATGACTTCATCCTTTCTAACTGCTGCATAGTATTCCATTGTATAGATGTACCAAAGTTTCTTTAACCAGTCATCTGTTCTTGGGCACTCGGGTTTTTTCCAGATTCTGGCTATTGTAAACAGTGCTGCAATGAACATATAAGTGCAGATATCATTTCGACTATGCTTTTTTGTTTCTCTAGGATATATTCCCAGAAGTGGTATTCCTGGATCAAATGGAAGCTCAATTCAGAGAAGAAAAATCTTAAATACAAAGGAGATAACATAAGAATCACAACAAATTTCCTACATGAAACCAGCAGGCAAGAAAAGAGTGGGATAACATATTCAAAGTACCAATGAAATAAAAACTTTCAACCTTGAACCAACTACCCTGCAAAGCTATCATTTAGAATTTGGGGAGAGGTAAAAACATTTTCAAACATGTCATCACTGCTGGTGACATCTGTCATAACTAAAACAACCTTGTAATAATCACTAAAAGGTGCCTACGAAAAGCAGATGGCCAATTCCAAAATCAACCAAACTCCACACAGAAAAAAGGTGAATCACCCCTTCATATCAATAATTTCTCTAAATGTCAAGGGACTAACCTCTCCCATTAAATAGCATAGAGTAGCTGGATATATCAGGAAACAAAATTCATCTATTTGCTGCTTATAGAAAACACAATTCACAGGATAAACATAAGCTTAGACTGAAAGAATGAAACACTAATGGAAGCCACTTATAGACAAAAATACCTAGGAAGCGATACTTATAACGTGTATCAGAAAACCAAATCTAAAGAGAGAAATTAGAGTCAGGGATGTATTCTATACATTGGTTAAAGGAATAATAGTTCAAGAACTACTATATCTTATCAATATATACTCACCAAATGAAAGATCACTGAAATGTGTAAATTTTTTCACAGACCTAAAGAAACACATTAAGTGAAGCACAATTATAGTGGGAGACTTTAATGTTCCATATTTGTTACTAGACAGATCAACATGATAAAATATGAGTAAAGATTCAAGAGTCCTAAATAACAAGTTGGAAAAACTGGAATTAATTGACATATACATGGTCCTATACCAAACTCAAAAATCCAAATGCACATTCTTCTCTGGTTCACATAGAACATTCTCCAGGATATATTACATAAGTAGGGCATAATTCAAACACATTAAATTACAAAAATATAAATTATATTAAGCATCCTCTCAAATTATAATACCATGGAGGTAGATATTAAAATATAAATAAAATGAAGGCAATCTGGAACTTAAAAGGCAAGCTGGAACACCTGGAACTTAAACAAGACCTTGCTAAACAATGAGTAGAACATAGGGGAAATCAATAAAAAGTATGCTCTGAAACTAATGAGAATGAAGAAGTGAAATATCACAATCTATGGTACTCAGAAAAAAGCTCTGTTAATGGGGAAAATTATAGTAATAAAGCCTTCACTGAGAAATAAGAACAAGATCAAATCAGAACCTAAACATACATCTCCAACACCTGGAGAAGGAACAACAGGTGAATCACAAAAGCAGTGGAAGGGAGGAAAGAATTAGAACCAGAGAAGATATCACTGATAAAAACAATCAAGAAAGCAATACTTAATGTATATAAAACCAAGTGCTCTTTCATTGATAGAGTAAGCTAGACACACTTTCAACTAGATTCATAAGAGCAAAAAGATAAAATGCACTAATATTGTATCAGAGATGAAAGAGGTAGAATTATGACCATGTCAGAAACTCAAGCTATCATGAGAGGTTATCATGAACAACTTTATGCTATTGAGCTGGAGAACGTACAGGTATTGTACATACACTTAGAATAACACAATGTCTTAAATCTGAGTGAGGGGTAAAATGAAAACCTTAACAGGCCAAACACAAGCAAGGAAATCAAAACAGTATTTAAGAGTCTCCCCAAGAACGGTAGCCCTGGTCCATTAGGGGTTCACTGGTGAATTGTATCAAACCTTCACAGAAGACTTACTACCATTAGTTACTCTTTTAGCTCTTACAAAATAGTGAAGAAACAAGAATCCTTTCTAACAGCTTATAAGAAGTCAGTTACACAAATATCCAAAGCAGATAGAGGCATTGCTAGAAAAGAAATTTTCACATCAGTTTCCCTGATGAACATTGATGCAAAAGTCCTCAACAACATCTTAGTGAACTTAGTTCAACAGCATATCATAAAGATTAAGCACCCACGATCAAGTATTTATTTCCTGGGACACACTAGTTGAAGTGTTCCTACAGACTTTCTCTTACATTGTACCTTCCAATGCATATCAAGGCCAGGCATCTTGCATTTCTATCCACTTGTGAATGAGGCTGTGCTCACCAGTGTCCACTACTTTTCTTTGCCTGGTAATAGATGCGTGTGGTAATGAGTTTGGACTCAATGTTGTCTGTTTTCTTACCCTGCATGGGGTAACTTGGCCTTTCTGGTCTGTTTTCAATTTTCTTGGCAATTGGAGCATTACCGGACTGTATTTTCCCATCCTTACTCAGTTGGTTCTGCCACATTTCTGCTGGCAGAAAATAGCATCTATCCCAAATAACAAAATTTCTTAACCAAGCTACCCTGAGGTCCCCTTGCCTCCCACTGTAATCTGATTTGTCCTTCCTTTGAAATCCTTTAAAACTAGGGTTTTCTCTTGGGGTGGGGAGACAGTGAAGGGCTTAAGGTCTGTTTCTTGTAAGTGAGCTGCCACATAGTCTTCTGAGCACCAGTGTTTGTAATATTGGAGACTCCTGAGTACCACTATGGTGGTTCTGGTGATCACTGGTACCACAAAACCCAAGGAAAACTGCACTGTTGGACCCTAGCACCAACCACTGGCAGTTGTTAAGTTGGCTGAGTATTTCCAGGAGTGGCTCCCAGATCCTTCAAACTCTGTTTGCAGTGAGTGCTTTCTCCAAACAAGCAAACAGCAGTAACATGAAGGTGTGGGGTCTTTCTTGTTAAGTGTCCAACTGCCCAAATCTTGGAATGAATATGCTCCTATCAGAAGTCTGAGCTTTTATGTGTATCCTTGAATGTCTTTCTTGTGCTCTCTCCCAACCAGGTGACCCATGTCAACATAAAAAGGGCACATATATAGACCACATAAAAAATTCTTTGTGAACAAAATATCACCAATGTGCATTCCCACCTAACTCTTTAAGGGCACTTGGGTCCCTAGAACTATTCACCTATCCTTCTGGTCACCCAGTCCTCAGGTCATCAGAGCTGTAGATCTCGCTGGTGTGAGTAAAGTCCCAGGGGCCTAGCATCTACATATGACATCAGGTTTCAGACTCTCTCTTGCGTGTTTTGAATGGTTATACACTTAGTCCTTTTTACTCCACCGGTTTGCAAAGCACAGAACTTTTAATTAACTTTTAATTATAATTGCTCATTGTTTATTAATGCATTCATGTAACATTCTCTGAAGCATATAACTGAGAGTCTGGGGTTACTAAGGTTAAATAATGACTTTGTCAGTGAGAGGGTATAATATGATTCAAAACATTAGTGGGGATCACTGTCACTGTCACTGTCATTCCGTTGCTCATTGGTTTGCTCTAGTGGGCACCAGTAACGTCTCCATTGTGAGACTTGTTGTAAGTATTTTTGGCATATTGAATATGCCATGGATAGCTTGGCAGGTTCTGCCCTGTGGGCGAGATACTCTCGGTAGGAATTCCTCCAGAGGGGTGGAGGAATCAAACCTGGGTTGGCCACGTGCAAGGCAACTGCCCTACCGGCTGTGCTATCGTTCCAGCCCATTAGTGGGGGTAACATATTAAAATACAGTCAGGAAAACATTGTGAAAAGACAGCATAGGCAAATGGGATAGAGTAGAGCCAAACTTCATTGATTCAAACTCAGATTCAAATGTTTCCTATGTAGCACGATATTTGTCTCTGTTTTATTTTCCTCATCTATAATAACATTTACCTTATGAGGGTGGTATATGGATTAAAAGAGATGATGCATTAAATATGCTGGCCCTAGAGCATGGCCCATAGAGATGATTAAATAAATGTTGACTTCAGTCATTGTTCTTATGCTTCAGTTCTTCTCATCTATAAACTGAAGGTTATAATTGCACCCACCTCATAGACTTGCCATGAGAAACAAATCCAGTAATGCATGGCAGGTGCTTGGCACAAAGCCTGATAGAGCAAGCACTCAGTAATTGTTAGCCATGACTCTTTGTATTAAGTGTAAAAAAAAACCATAGAAGTGCTTAAGAATAATATGTTAATGTCTACAGCTTTCTTTGAAGTGCAGTAAAGAACAAGATTAACTAATAGGTGAATAAAGGATGGAAAAAGAATACATATGATGAAACAAATAAAATAAAAGCTTATTGGTGGAATGTAGGTGGTGTGTACATACCTGGGTGTTTATCATTATATTAATTCTAATTCTCTGTTTGCTTGAAATTTTTCACGATAAATTGTTGGGAGAAAAAGGAGTGACTAATGTTTGGATGATATTTGAAGTGAAGTATGAGCAAGGAAATGGCATGGAAGGAATGACCTGCTTTGCTTTTTTTCCCCTTTTTATGAGAATAGCAAGAGCCAAGACTCAGAAATCCAAAGAATTGTCTTTCGGGTGAACCTGAGCACTTCCAAACTGAGTTGAGGTGGTTTGAAAGAGAAGCAGAGCACATAATGTTTAAGAATACAGAGACATACTAGATTGAAATCCCGACTATACTACCACTGAGTTTGTAATCTGAGAGAATGTTCTTCAAATTTTGAGTGCTTTATCTATTAAAATGACATTTTTCTCAAAAATTATTTCCGGTATTAGATGAGTTAATGTCATCATGGTAATCACTGTCCCAGGAAAGCTTATCATCTTAGAATTAGTCAAGATTGTAGTCCTTTCCAGGTTTACACTTTACTCCCTATAAAACGGGGAGCTTCTGGAGAAACTCCGTTAGAGGGGACAGGGGGATAGGTGGTAGGGAAGGTCATTGTGGGGGAAGAGCTGCCTCTGAGTCTGGGATACAGGAAATAAAGGCCATACTCAGGCACCAGCTGACACAGAAATACAAGAGACACAAGCTGACCGCTTATTCGGTGTCATCCAAGAGGCTTCTGATGATATATTGAAAAGGCGGATGAAATTATAATCCTATTGTAGATTCTTCATGGCCTCGCTCATGAACCTGGGCAGTGTGTGTGGCTGGCAGATAGCCAGAACCGTCCTTTGACTCCTGCCTCCACATGACTCCGCGCAAACAAGATGTTTTAATAGCTTTTGACTCCAAGTTTGAACTTGTCTCCCAAGGAAAGGCACTCCCCACTTCTTTACTCTCCCTCTACCACCTTCACATACAACCCACTCCTCACTTCCAATTTATCAGCTAGTAAATTCTGAGTTGAACTTGGAGCCAGGGTTTCATTTAGTTTTGGCAAAGGATCAACTTCTTCCAAGAAATTAAAAAAACAAGAAGAGGGAGGGGAGATTGGGTGTAGAGGATGGATTTAAAACAAAACAAAACCTAGAGGCCTCACCTAAGCAGCTGAGGAGTTCCTGAGAGGAAGAGGGCAATACTGATAGTGAACTGGAAGGTTCCACCACCACACTACTACAAAAACATGAAGAAACGACGAAAACCCCCACCACAAGGGTGATGAAAAGGGTCCAGGCACCTCAACAAGCATTACCCACAAATATGATCTCTCCGATAAAGAATTCAGAGATTAAATATTGAAGATGTTCAATGAACTCAAAGAAATGGCTCAACAGACATCCAGGAAATTAAAGGAGGACATGAAAGAAACAATGGAACAGGCAGCTGAGAAAATATAGGAATAAGAGAGAGCAGAAATGAAAAAGCTATAAAATAAAGTGTCACGAATTAAGCATTCTATAGATGAAATAAAAAACTCAGTGGGTGCCCTCAATAGTAGAATGGACACAGCCAAAGACAGAATCAGTGAGCTTGAAGATGAGCTTCAGGAAACTTACAGGCAACAACAAGCAGTGGGAAAAGACCTCAAAATAGCTCTTAGGCGAATCAGAGATCTAGGGGATGATTTCAAGAGGAACAACATTAGAATCATCGGAGTACCAGAAGGACAGGGAGACAAACCCAATGAAAAAGCCATAGTTAAAAATATTATTGCTGAAAAGTTCCCAGAGCTGGAGAAGTCAGGCTTCCATATCCAAGGAGCCCAAAGAGTGCCAGCTAAAAGAGACCCTAGTAAAAAGACTCCAAGACATATCAGTCTGAATGATGGATGCCACAGGTAGACACAATAGTGCAAGAAGCAAGGTCAAAGAAGGAAAGCACATACAAAGGAGCACCCCTTAGATTTATAGCAGACCTATCAGAGGAAACCCTCCAAGCCCAGAGACAATGGGGGGATATAGTGAAAAAAACTTAATGAAATGAAAGCCTCACCAAGAATACAACAGCTCAGAAACTTCATAGACTCAAAACCAAAGTTAAAAGAAGAACTAAAGGGGCTACTGTAAGACGAGAAAAAACCCCACAAGCACAGCAAACTCCTACAGAAAGATGGCACAAAACCCATGACAATAATCTCTCTCAGTGTCAATGGCCTAAATGTACTAATTAAGAGACAGAGTGGCAAAATGGATTCAGAAATTAAACCCAACTTTCTGATGCCTACAAGAAACACACCTGAACAGTCAGAGCAAACATATACTCAAAGTCAAAGGATGGAAAACAATCCTGCAAGCAAACAACTTCCTCAAAAAAGCTGGGGTGGCCATACCAGTACCCGACAACACAGATTTTAGGTTTAAAAAGAAGGGATAGTGAAGGCCTGTTTTTACTAGTCAAGGGATATGTACAGCAGGAAGAATTCACACTCCTAAATGTGTATGTACCTAATGAGGGACCAGCTAAATACTTAAAACAACTGCTAACAGATTTTTACAAGGACATTGCTAACAACACAATAACAAAACTTCAACACTGCCCTATCACCTCTAGATAGATCTACAAGATTAAAACTCAGCAAAGAAACATTGACTTTGAAAGAATAGAAAGAAGAGAGAGGGCTAATAGATCTATACAGGGCTTTGCATCCCCAAAAGAAAAAATACACATTTCTTTTCCCCAAGTGCACATGAACATTTTCCAAAATAGGCCAAGTGCTGGGTCACAAAACAAACCTCAATAGAATCAGAAGATAGAAATTGTATCAACTACCTTTGCAGACCACAATGCACTGAAGACAGACGTCAACGACACTCAGACTTGGTGGGGATTCCGAGTGACTCAGCCCTTTTGGAAAATAGTATGGAGGCTTCCCCCCAAAATTAGAAATTGAGCTCCTATTTGACCCAGCAATACCACTTCTGGGAGTATATCCCAGAGATGTAAAAAAGTGTAGTGGAAATGACGTCTACACTTACATGTTCATTGCAGCACTGTTTACAATAGACAGAATCTGGAAAAAACCCGAGTGCCCAAGAACAGATGACTAGTTAAAGAAACTTTGGTATACCTACACAATGGAATACTATGAAGCTGTTAGAAAAGATGGAGTCATGAAATTTCATATAAGTGGATCAACATGGAAAGTATCATGTTAAGTGAAATGAGTCAGGAAGAGAGGGACAGACATAGACAGATTGCACTCATTTGTGGAATGTAAAGTAACAGAATGGGAGACTAACTCCCAAGACCAGCAGAGATAAGTACCAGGAAGATTACTCCACAGCTTAGAAGCCAGCCTCGCATGCTGGGGGGAAAGGCAGCTCAGATAGAGAAGGGACAACCAAGTAAATGGTGATAGGAGGGCCCGCTTGGGATGGGAGAGGTGTTCCGAAAATAGACTATAGACTGAACATGATGGCCACTTAATACTTCTACTGTAAACCACAACACCCCAAAGGAGAGAGAAAGCAAAAGGCAGGGTGGGTTGGTGGGGGATGGGGTGGGAGTGGTGGGAGGGATGTAGGGACCACTGATAGTGGAAAATGGGCACAGGTGGAGGGATGGGTAATCAATCATTGTATGACTGAAATGCAAGCACAAAAATTTGTAAGTCTGTAACAGTACCCCCATGGTGATTCACTAATAAAAAAATTTAAAAAAGAAATATATATGTCTAAAACTCAATTATCAATGACTTTGTCAATCACAGTTCTTTAAGAAAAATTAAAAAATAAAAATCAGCACTCCCCAATTCAAAAAGAAAAACAAAAACGGACTCCCGAAAACAACTTATAATATTCAGTGACTCAGAGCAGAGGGCACAGTTCTTTGTGACGCATTAAGTGTGAGTTTGAAATTGCGTCTGAAATTCTTTGAGCAAGCAACTGGGGTCACCTACCAGGTGCAGCTGGATTCATGGTTTTGACTTATTATGGAGTTGTTAGTTGGTCACTTTGGAGCTGGAGAGAGAAAACTGGGGGGACCACGACACTTTCGCTCATTTTCCTTCTGGATTGTGTGGCCATATGCCTGTCACATTCCTCATACTTATAGACGACCAAAGACCCACTGCTCCAACACTCTGCCTTGCTGGCTCTGCAAACTCCCGAGAAACGAGAACATTTCTCACAGTACACAGTATCCTGAGTCACAGAAAAAGAGATGCAAAAGCTCTACTCCACGTAATGGAAAAATGCAAAGCCAACTGTCAGACTGGAAAAAATGTAAGCTGATAACCATCAGCTTGAGAAAAATACTTTAAAATTCAATAAGATCCACTATTAGAAATACTGTAATAAAATTGTCAGTCTAACACATTACAGATATTAATGTAAAAGTTATTGTTTTTCTGGAAAGAAACATGACAATACCATTCTCCACCTCCCACTTTCTCTCCCCATCATTCATTCATGTGTTCCTTTTTGTCCCCACACACCAGTTGCCCGTGCCAATCATTCTTCACGCATCTCATATGTATACATACATATCATTTACATATACTCTTTAAAATTAAAAACGGTTTTGTATGGATGCACTTATGTATTTATTTAAACGTTTTTAATTAAGACATCAGGATTCTGAATGAATGCTTCTGTGTCCTGGGGTTAGGTACCAAGAAGTCCAATTGCTGGTCTTATGGCAGCTCTGTTCCTGCATTTCTGAGAAATTTTCATACTGTTTTCCACAAAGACTTGGTCAGACACCATTCCCACCAGGGGAGGAAGAGATTTTCTTTACATTATTCCTACCAACACAGATTCTTCCCAGTGAGTACCATTCTCACTGATGTAAGATATCTCATTATCATCTTACTTGGATTTTTCTGGGGATGAGTGATGATGATGATGACTTTTTAATCGTTTTTGTCTTTTAGAGGTTCACTTTGTAGCTTCATCCATCATGGTTAAATTGAAAAAGCAGGAAGAAAAGAAAGTGGTCCTTACTCTCTGCTCAGGGATCACTCCTGGTAGGCTCAGGGAACCGTACTGAGTGCCAGGGATTGAACCAAGGTTGGCCACTATATACTATTTCTCCAGCTTTAGATGATGACTACTTTTTTAAAATGGCCAATTTATCTCCTTCAGAAAAGTGCCTACTTATTTAAACCCTATTTTTGAATAGAGTTTTGGATATTTTGTATGATTTTTGTTATTACTGTTGATGATCTTTGTGAGTTGTTTATATATCTTGACTATTAAAACTATGTTGAGAACAAATATTTTCTCCTATTCAATTGAGTGAGTTTTATTGTTGTTTTTTGTACCAGTCTTATTTTGCAGTCAAAAACTCTTTCATTTGATGTAGTCCCACTTGTTTATTTTTATTCATGTTGCATTTGCCAGTCAAATAATATAATTGAAAATACTTTTGAGGTACAAATCTTGGAATACCTTACTGTATTTTTCTCAATGTATATTGTGGATTTTGGTCTGATCTCAAGGTCTTTGATTCACTTTGAATTGACTTTTGTGTAACTTGTGAGGTATGAATCCAGTTTCTTTCAAGAAGCTATTTTTATTCATTTCATGTATCCAGGCCCTATATTAAAAATCTGTTGAACATTGATATGGAGATTTGTCTTTGGGTACTTGATTCTAACGCATTGGTTACAGACTCTTTCCTATTCCAGCACCATGCTTTTTTATCACTATTTTTGGCAGTATTATTGCAAGTTAGGTAATGAGATAATTCCCACTTTCTTTTCTTCTTGTTTTTTCAATTTCACCATGATATATACGGCTACAAAGTTGTTCATAATTGAGCTTAAGTCATGTAATGTTCCAAAATCTATCCCTTCACTAGCGAACATATCCTGCCACCGATGTCCCCAGTTTCCTTCCTACCTACTTCTCCCCACCCTTAACCTCCGAGGCCTGTGATTTGCAATACTGTTACTGAAAAGTACCACTTTACTTTCAGGACTCAGATTTTGTCCAGAGTGATCATTTCCAACTATTATCGTCACAGTGGTTCCTTCTCTGTCCTAACATCACTCCCCCTCCCCTTTGTGGAAAGCTTCCTACCATGGGTTAGTCCTTCTGGCACTTGTTTCTGCCTCTGGGTACCATTCACATACTATGTTGGTTTTCTTTTTCTATACCACAAATAAGTGTAATCATTCTATGTCCATCCATCTCCCTCTCTGACTGGTTGCACTGAGCGCGATACTGTCCAGGTTCATCCAAACATACACAAATTTCAAGGACTCCCACTTTATTATTACTCAATATGGCCTTGGCTATTTGAGGTGTTTCATGCTTCCATATAAACTTTCTTTTAAAATTATTTTTATTATTGGATCACCGTGAGAACAGTTACAAAGCTTTCAGGTTTAAATCTCAGTCATACAATGATCAAACATCCATCCCTTCACCAGTGCACATGTTCCACCACCAAGAACCCCATTATACACCCATCCCATCCCCCACCCTGCCTGTGTGGCAGATGATTTTCATTTTACTCTCTCTTTACCTTGATTACATTCAATGTTTCAACAGAAAACTCACTATTATCGTTTGGAATTTCCCCAAACAGTCAGACATGCTGAAAGGCATCATTTGATAATTTGTTTTCTATTGCTGAGAATGAAGAGCATGTGGGGTCGTGTGGCCGCAATAGTGGCCACGTGGTTTTGGATTTCTTGTATTTTAGTAATTAAGTCCAGAGAAATCTCTGCCAGAAGCCGCTGGGTTATGAAAGTGGTTCGTGTGTCTCCGGGGTCATGGCCATTCAGGAGTGGAGGAGCCGTTTGTTGGCGGCTGCTCGGGGTCTCCACTGGGGGGGAGCAGCTTCCATATAAACTTTGTTATTGACTGGTTGAGTCCTTGAAGAATGTCACCTGAATTTGAGTGGGAATTGAGTTGCTATAGACATAATATAATAACTTAGGTAGGATAATCATTTTGAAAATATTTATTTTTTCATTTCTTCTCTGGTTTTCGTTATTTTCTTCCATATACCATATACTACTTTTGGGATTTTTTTTTGTCCTTTCTCTAGGTATTTAAGATGTGTGTTAGACTATTGGTTTGAGTTTTTTTTTTTTTTTTTTTTTACCTAGTGCAGACCTAGATTGCAGGTCTGCGCTAGGTAAAAAAGAAAAACTTTTTTTTTGAAATTTCCCCTAAGTATAGCCTTACAGTTTCCCATAGATTCTGATAGTTTGCTTTTTATTTTTATTAATTTCAAGAAAATCTTTATTTCTTCCTTGATTTCCTCTTCGATTCAACTTTTATTTATCAGCATTTTTTTCAGTCTTCAGATGTTTGAGTTTTTATCAATCATTTTAAAAATATTTATTTATTTATTTATTTGATCGCTATGAGATACAGTTACAAACTTTCATAATTACATTTCAGTCATACAATTCTCAAGCACCCATCTCTCCACCAGTGCACATTTCTACCACCGTTGTTCCCAGTCTCTCTCCCGGAATTCCTCCTATTTCTGTGGCAGGTACACCTTCTTACTCTTTCTCTAATTTTGGGTGTTATGATTTGCAATACCAATACTAAGAGGCCATTATGTTTGGTCCTTAGTCTACTTTCAGCACACACCTCCCATCCCGAGCGATCCCTCCAATCACCAGTTACTTAGTGGTCCCTTATCCATTCCAACTGTATTTTCCTCCAGCATGTGAGGCTGGCTTCCAAGCCATGGAGTGATCCTCCTGACCCTTATCTCTGTTGTCCTTAGGTGTTAGTCTCTTATTATGAAACTTTATATTTCACAAATGAGTGCAGTTGTCCTATGTATGTCCCTCTCTTTCTGACTAATTTCACTTAGCATGATACTCTCCATATCCATTCACTTATATGCAAATTTCATGATTTCATATCTCTAACAGCTGTATAGTATTCCACTTTTTAGATACACTTTTTATTGTTAATTTTTTTTATTAGTGAATCACTGTGAGACAAAGTTACAGACTTACAGGTTTTCATGCTTACGTTTCAGTCATACAATGATTGAGTGCCCATCCCTTCACCAGTGCCCATTTTCCACCATCAATGGCCCCAGCATCTCTCCCACCACCCCCACTTTGTCCCCTTCACCCCACCCTGCCTCTGTGGCAGGGCATTCCAATTTGCTCACTCTCTCTTTTTGGGTGTTGTGGTTTGCTACAGAGGTATTAAGTAGGCATCTTGTTCGGTCTATAGTCTATTTTCAGCCTGTATCTCCCATTCCTAGTGACCTTGCCTAGCACCCTTTGCTTGGTGATCCCTTCTCTATCAGAGCTGCTTCTTCACCTAGCGTGTGAGGTCAGCTTTCAAGCTGTGCAGTACTCCTCTTGATACTTACCTCTACTATTCTTGGGTGTTAGTCTCCCATTATGTTACTTTATATTCCACAAGTGAGTGCAATCTTTCTATGTCTGTCCCTCTCTTTCTGACTCATTTCACTTAACATGATACTTTCCATGTTGATCAACCTATATGCAAATTTCATGACTTCATCTTTTCTAACAGCTGCATAGTATTCCATTGTGTAGATGTACCAAAGTTTCTTTAGCCAGTCATCTGTTCTCAGGCACTCGGGTTTTTTCCTTATTCTGGCTATTGTGAACAGTGCTGCAATTAACATATGAGTGCAGATGTCACTTTTACTATACTGTTTTGCCTCTCCAGGATATATTCCCAGAAGTGGTATTGCTGGGTCAAATTGGAGCTCAATTTCAAATTTTTTGAGAAGCATCCATACTGTTTTCCAAAAGGGATGAACCAGTCAGCATTCCCACCAGTAGTGAAGGAAAGTCCCTTTCTCCCCACATTCGCGCCAACACCGGTCACTTTTGTTCTTTTGGATCAGGCCAGTCTCTGTGGTGTGAGATGGTATCTCATTGTTGTGTTGTTTTAATCTGCATCTCCCTGATGATTAGTGATGAGGAGCATTTTTTCATGTGTCTTTTAGCCATTTGGATTTCTTCCTTGAGAAAATTTCTATTCATTTCATCGCCCCATTTTATGATGGGGTTGGATGCTTTCTTCTTGTGAAGTTTAACCAGTGCCTTGTAAATCCTTTATATAAACCCCTTATCTAATGGGTTTTGGGTGAATATCCTTTCCCATTCTGTAAACTGTCTTTGTATTCTGGTCGCTGTATCTTTTGAGGTACAGAAGCTTCTCAGTTTAAGATAGTCCCATTTGTTTATTTCTGTTTCCACTTGCCTGGTCAGTGGCGAGTCCTCTTTGAAGATACCTGTAGTTTCAATGTCGTGGAGGGTTTTGCCGACCTTGTCTTCAATGTACCTTATAGATTCTGGTCTAATGTTGAGGTCTTTAATCCATTTTGATCTGTCTTTTGTGCATGGTGTTAGGTATAAGTCTGAGCCCATTTTTTTTTTTGCATGTAGCTGTCTAGTGTTGCTAGAACCATTTGTTAAAGATGCTCTCTTTGCTCCACTTTACATTTCTTGCTCCCTTATCAAATATTAGATGATCATATATTTGCGGTTTTGTGTAAGGGTATTCTAACCTGTTCCTTTGGTCTACTGCTCTGCCTTTGTTCTAGTACCATGCAGTTTTAATTATTTCTGCTTTGTAGTAGAGCTTGAGGTTGGGGAAGGTTATGCCTCCCATCTTCCTTTTCCCCAAAATTGCTTTAGCTATTCGTGGGGGGTTGTTGTTCCATATGAATTTTAGGAGTGTTTGGTCCACTTCCTTGAAGAATGTCATGGATCTCCTTATAGGGATCGCATTGAATCTATGCTTTGGGAAGTATTGCCATTTGACAATGTTAATTCTCCCAATCCATGAACAGGGGATGTGCTTCCATTTCCTCGTGTCCTCTTTTATTTCGTGAAGTAACATTTTGTAATTTTCTCTGTATAGGTCCTTCACCTCCTAGTTAAGTTGATTCCGAGGTACTTGATTTTCTGAGGCATGATTGTTAACGGGGTTGCTTTTTTCATATCACTTTCTTCTCTCTCATTATTTTCATATAGGATAGCCATGGACTTTTGGGTATTGATTTTATAGCCTGCAACTTTACTATACAAGTGTATTGTTTTGAGGAGTTTCTTGGTAGAGGCTTTGGATTCTCTAAATATAATATATCATTTGCGAATAGTGAGGGCTTGATTTCTTCCTTTCCTATCTGGATGCCCTTAATGTCTTTTTCTTGCCTAAACGCTATTGCAAGTACTTCCAGTAGTATATTGATCAGAAGTGGTGAGAGTGGGAATCCTTGCCTTGTCCCTGATCTTAGAGGGAAGGCTCTTAGTTTTTCCCCATTGAGGATAATGCTTGCTATAGGCTTGTGGTAGATGGCTTTGACTATATTGAAGAAGTTCCCTTCTATGCCCATTTTGGTGAGCGTTTTCATCATGAATGGGTGCTGAATCTTGTCAAATGCTTTCTCTGCATCTATTGATATGACCATATGGCTTTTATCTTTTCTTTTGTTTATATGGTGGATTATGTTGATTGACTTCCGAATGTTAAACCATCCTTGCATCTCCGGGATGAATCCCACTTGGTCGTGGTGTATGATCTTTTTGATGAGTTGCTGGATTCTATTCGCTAATATTTTGTTGAGGATCTTTGCATCTGTGTTCACCAGAGATATTGTCTGTAGTTTTCTTTTTTAGTGGTGTCTCTGTTTGGTTTTGGTATCAGGGTGATATGTGCCTCATAGAAACTGTCTGGGAGTGTTTCTGTTTCCTCGATTTCCTGGAAGAGCTTGAGAAGAATTGGCAATAGGTCCTCTTCAAATGTTTGGAAGAATTCACTAATGAATGCATCTGGACGGGGACTTTTGTTTCTGGGGAGAGTTTTGATTACAGTTTCAATTTCCTTGATAGTAATGGGTCTATTCAGGTATTGCAAATCATATTGGTTCAGCCTTAGGAGGTTATAAGAATCCAGGAATTTACTCATTTCTTTTAGATTCTCTTGTTTTGTAGTGTACAAACTTTTGAAGTAGTCTCTGATGATCTTTTGAATTTCTTTGGTTTCTGTTGTGTTGTCCCCCTTTCATTTCTGATTCGGTTTATTAGAGTTCTCTCTCTCTCTCTTTTTGGGAGTCTTGCTAGTGGTTTATCAATTCTATTTATTTTCTCAAAGAAACAGTTCTTAGCTTCATTGATCTTTTGGATTATTTTTTTGGGTTTCCATATCATTGATTTCTGCTCTAAGTTTTATTATTTCTTTCCTTCTGCCTGGTTTGGGTTCCCTTTGTTGGTCCTTTTCTAAGGTCTTGAGCTGTGAGGTCAGGTTATTTATGTGGGCCCTTTCTTCCTTCCTGAGATATGCTTGCAGAGCTATAAATTTTCCCCTTAACACAGCTCTAGCTGTGTCCCACAGGTTTTGGTAGCTCGAGTCGTCATTCTCATTTGTTTCCAGGTACCTTTTGATTTCTTCCTTGATTTCCTCCCTGACCCACTCATTGTTCAACATTGAGTAGTTTAATTTCCAGATGTATGGTTTGGTCCTCAGCGTCTGTGTATGATTAATTTCTATCTTCAGTGCATCATAGTCTGAGAAGATAGTTGATACAATTTCTATCTTCCTGATTCTATGGAGGTATACTTTGTGGCCTAGCGCATGATCTAATTTGGAGAATGTTCCGTGTGCACTGGAAAAGAATGTGTATTCTTTTTTATGGGGATGCAAAGCCCTGTATAGATCTATTAGCTCTCTCTCTCTATTTCTTCCTTCAAGGCCAGTGTTTCCTTGCTGAGTTTTGATCTTGTTGATCTATCCAGAGGTGATAAAGTGGTGTTGAAGTCTCCAAATACTATTGTGTTGCTAGCGATGTCCTCTCTAAAATCTGTTAGCAGTTGTTTTAAGTATTTCGTTGGTCTCTCATTAGGTGCAAATACATTTAGGAGTGTGAGTTATTCCTGCTGTACATATCCCTTGATTAGTAAGAAAAGGCCTTTGCTGTCCCTTCTAATATTTTTCAACCTGAAATCTATATTGTCTGATACTAGTATGGCCACCCCAGCTTTTTTGAGGAAGTTGTTCGCTTGAAGGATTTTTTTCCATCCTTGACTTTGAGTCTGCATTTGCTCTGACCATTCAGATGTGTTTCTTGTAGGCAGCAGAATGTTGGGTTCAGTTTCTGAATCCATTTTGCCACTCTGTGTCTCTTGATGGGTGCATTTAGACCATTGACATAAAGAGAGATTATTGTCGTGGAGTTTTGTGCCATCTTTCTGTAGGAGTTTGTTGTGCTTGTAGGGGTTTTTCTTTTTTTACAGGAGCCCCTTTAGTTATTCTTTTAACTTTGGTTTTGAGTCTATGAAGTTCTTTGGTTGTTGTTTATGCATGAAATTGTGTATGGTTCCTTCGAGTTTGAGTGAGAGCTTAGCCGGATAAAGTACTCATGGTGAGGCGTTCATTTCATTGAGTTTTTTCACTATATCCCACTATTGTCTTCTGGGTTGGAGGGTTTCCTCTGATAAGTCTGCTGTGAATCTAAGGGGTGCTCTTTTGTATGTGATTTCTTTTTTTGACCTTGCTGCTTGCAGTATTGTGTCCCTATCCATGGCATCCATCATTCTGACTATGATATGTCTTGGAGTCTTTTTACTAGCGTCTCTTCTAGCTGGCATCCTTCGGGCTCCTAGGATCCGAACATCTGCATTATCCAGTTCTGGGAACTTTTCAGCAATGATTTCTTTAACTATGGCTTTCTCATTAGGGTTGCCTACCTGTCCTTCTGGAACTCCAATGATTCTTATCTTATTCCTCTTGGCATCATACCCTAGGTCTCTGATTCACCCTAGAGCTATTTTAAGGTCTTTTCCAATTGTTTGTTGTAGCCCGTGGGCTTTCTGTTGCTCATTTTCAAGCTCACTAATTCTATCTTCACCTGTAGCCATTCTACTGTTGAGGGCTTCCACTGTGTTTTTTAATTTCATCTACAATGTCTTTTATTGGTGACATTTCTGAATGTAGCTTTCCTATTTCTGCTCTCATTTCTTTTTTTTCCTTTTATTGAATCACCATGTGGAAAGTTACAAAGGTTTCAGGTTTAAGTCTCAGTTATACAATGCTCGAACACCCATCCCTTCACCAGTGCACATATTCCAACACCAGGAATCACAGTATAGCTCCACCCCGCCCCCCCACTTCCCCAGCCCCCCACCCTGCCTGTGTAACTGATAAATTTCATCTTACTTTCACTTTACTTTGATTACATTCAATATTTCAACACAAAACTCACTATTATTGTTTGGAGTTTCTCCCCCTTAAAGTTGGACCTGTTGAAAAGGAAGCATTTGATAATTTGTTTTCCATTGCTGAGAATGAAGCAATATGAGGTCGAGTGGCCGCACTAGCGGCCGCACGGTTTTGGATTCTGTATTTTAGTACTTTAGTAACTAAGTCCAGAGAAATATCTGCCAGAAATTGCATCATTGCAAACTTGTTCTCAGCTATATTATATTCCACATATGAGTACAATCTTTCTATGTCTGTCTCTTTCTTTCTGACTCATTTCACTCAGCATGATACTTTCCATGTTGATCCACTTATATGCAAATTTCATGACTTCATGTTTTCTGACAGCTACATAGTATTCCATTGTGTAGATGTACTAGAGTTTCTTTAGCCAGTCATCTGCTTTGGGGCACTCTGCTTTTTTTCCAGATTGTGGCTATTGTAAACAGTGCTGCAATGAACATAGAAATGCAGATGTCATATCTACTATACCTTTTTGCCTCTCTGGGATATATTCCCAGGAGTGGTATTGCTGGGTCAAATGGGAGCTCAATTTCTAACTTTTTGAGAATTGTTCATATCGTTTCCCAGAAGGGCTGAAGCAGTCGGCATTCCCACCAGCAGTGAAGGAGAGTCCCTTTTCCCCCACATCCATGGCAACAGCGGTTGCTTTTGTTTTTTGGGATGTGGGCCAGTCTCTGTGGTGTGAGATGATATCTCATTGTTGTTTTGATCTGCATCTCCCTGATGATTAGTGATGCTGAACATTTTCTCATGTGCCTCTGCGCCATTCGGATTTCCTCTTTGGGAAAGTTCCTGTTCATTTCATCACCCTATTTTTTGATCGGTTTTGCAGTTTTCTTCTTGTAGAGTTCACCCAGTGCATTGTACATCCTTGATATCCACCCTTTATTCGATGAGTACTGCGTAAATATCCTTTCCCATTTTGCAGAAGTTTCTGCTCTCATTTCTTCCCATAATTTCTTCGCTGACTGATCCACCGTTTCTTTAAGTTTGATGAACATTCTCAGAATTTGTTCTCTCAATTCTTTATTAGAGAGATTGTATTTGTGGGAAACCCCTGCTGAGGCTTCTGGACTCTTTTTTTCGTCCTCTCCTTGCTGTGGGGATTTGCGCTGTTTTTTCATGTTGTCACAGTTGTATGGAGATGGGACCTTCCAGTTCACTAGAGCAAATCTCTCTTTTTGTGAGTTTTTGATATTTTGGTGTAATTGGAGTAGGCTAGTGGTTAATTTAGCCTTTTGTATTTGAGGTAACTGTGGAGATCTCCACAAATTTAGTTAATGGGGATTGAGACAGCTGTCAAGTATACTAGAACAGGGGAAAATAACTGCAGCCGCCACCCCGGAGACCACGCCCACTACAGCATGGCCACGCCCATTGCCGAAGAGGCCATGCCCCTTCTGGCCACTAGACTTTGGGTTGAGACCGGTTTCTGGGGCCCGACCCAGAGCGCATGGGCACCAGGGTCTGGGATGCTCAGTGAGGGGATCAGGCGCACCTCTGTTAATATCTATCTTAATAAAATTGTAGTCTGACAAATCTCTTGGTATGACTTTTATATTCATAAACTTACGTGTGTTTGAGTTATTCCCTAGTATGTGAATGTTCTGTGTGTAAAGGAGAGGAAATGTGTATTTGACTTTTTCAGGCTAGAGGATCCTGTATATGTCAGTTAGTCTCAGTTCTTTTGGCTCCTTACTTAGGACTCATCTTTACTGATAATCTGTCCGCTTATTCTATCTAGTGGAGAAAGTGGAGTGTTGAAGCCTCACACTACCATTGTGATTCTGTCAATGTGTTTCTTTAGGTTTGTGAGCAAGACCTAAAAGTGTTGATGACCTTATATTTAATGTGTATTCATTGATAAGAGGTAGTACTCCCTGATCTATGGTACTCTTAATCAGTAATATCCATCCCTATCTGTAATTATTTTCTTTAGATTAAATATTATTTGGTTGGGTATACGAATGGTTTTTCATTCTTTGATCCAAGCCATTATTTATCCTGTCAGTGCTACCTGTGAACAGAAAACACTTGGTTTGTTTCCTGATCCATCCTCTGGGCCTTTTGAGAAGTTAAATAGAATTATATTCAGAGAAATTATTGATATCAAGGGTTAAATTGCAATATTTCTGTATGGAATTTGGTCTAGCAATTGGCAACATGTTTTTTGTAGGTGGTCTTTCAGTAATTCTTGTAGGCTGCTTTAGTTATACCAAATATAACCAGCAGTTGTTTGTCTGAGATTGTTTTTAATCCCTCCCTCGATTCTAAATGATAGCATTGCAGAGTAGTGGACTCCAGGTTGACAGGAGAGCTGGAGCGATAGCACAGAGGGCAGGGGGTTTGCCTTGCATGCGGCCAACCCAGGTTCAATTCCTCTGTCCCTCTTGGAGAGCCTGGCAAACTACTGAGACTATCTCACCCGCATGGCAGACCTGGCAAGCTATCCCTGGCGTATTCGACATGCCAAAAAGAGTAACAGCAAGTCTCACAATGGAGACGTTACTGGTGTCCTGTCAAGCAAATTAATGAGCAATGGGATGACAGTGATACAGTGATACTTTAAATATGTCTTTCCACCCTTTACTCGCATGCTAGTTCCATACAGAAAACTATTGTGATTTTTATATTATTTTCTTTGTATTTGAGGTTAATCTTCTCTCTTGATGTTTTTTGTAGTCTGTCTCCCCTCTCTCTCTCTTTATCTTGTCATTTTGAATACAGTGTGGTGTCTTACTGTTGTACTGTTTGAGTGTGTGCTATTTGTTACTCTTTAGACTTCTTAAGCCTGTGCAAAAACCTCTCTCCAGAGACAATGTAAAGTTCTGAGCTATTTTATCTCTTCCACCAGTAATTCCCATTTCTCTCTTCCAGCTCCCTCTCATATTCCTATAATTCTAGACTATTTCCTTGTGCTGATATTAATTAAATACCTTACATTCTCTTCTGTCCTTTTGCTTTTCTTTTGTTTTGCCACTTTGCTATTGATGCCAGCTTGTATTTTTGTCTTCAAGTTTGGTGATAAGCTTCTCTATATCCAAAGTTCTGTCACTATGACTTGTTACTGAATTGATTCGCCCCTTCCATTTGTGTGGATTCTTTAATACTCTGAATCAAATATTGACTGATTGGACTTATTGTTTAGGGATTGCTTGATTTCCACTACTAGTGGCTGCCTAAGTTCTATTGTCATTGCACAGTGTTGGTTTGAGGTCCTACTCGACCATGCTCAAGAATTTCGTTGAACTTGAGCACTTGCCTGGACTTTTGCCCCTGTCTGTCAGTGCAGCTGAGTTCCTTTATTTCCCTGTCATTCCAAGAATTCTATAGATCTGACAGTCAAGCTTTTTATTCATAATTACCTGTGTACTGATGAGATTTGTTACTTATACTAATATGCTACTGAGTTTTTTCTCTGTTATGCAGACTATTTTTATTACCTGTATTTGAGTGTGACATGAAAGTATATATCTATCTCCTTCCATTTAGTTTCTAGGGCACTTGGGTTATTCTGTCATTGAATTCTACCTTTGATGAATTCCCAGTTTGTCTCTGATTCATCACTGTTGTCAAAAACAGCAAAAAGCAAAAAGCTCCAAAGAATATCATTGTAATGTCTCTTTATGAACATGTATATGAACATCTTGGTTTTTTTCTCTCTTCCTATCCTCTACTTTTCTCTTATTCTCTCTATCAAGGATTGCCAAGTGATAGATGAGTATATTCCCCCTATTAAATATCGCCAACAATTTGGCAATAGCACTACAAATTTAAAACTCTATATATTCTTTGATCTGGAACTAATTATAATATACCTCATACACATAATTCCAAAATTATTTACCAAAAATTCAAAGATGCAATTTTAACATTATTTATTTCTAACTTGAGGGCCACTCCTGGGTGTGCTCAGGACTTTTTCCTTTCTCCTCTGACTCAGAGATGACATGATGAGGCTTGGGGGACTACATGTGGTTCTGTGGATCAAACCTGGATGGTTCGCGTGCAAGGCAAGCTTTAAAGTAGCTTACCGTCTCACCGTCTCCAGGGATATATATTTTTAAGCAAACTCCTGGAAAATGTGCAAAGTCATGGGAATAAGCATTTAAATGCATTCTAAGATTTGCTATCTGGAGAGAACACAGTCTCTGGAGAATGACTCCATGGGCTTAATATTGGCCACAGCCCTACTAGCTCTGCACCTTACACAGGTACATATTTTTATCTCGAGTTTTTTCAATAATACCTTGAGGATAATGGCACATATTTGTATCAGTATGTGTCCGGGCAGAAAATTTAGTGGTTCAAGGATAGTTTAATAGGAAGGATACTATTACAAAGGCATAGAGAGAACAAGGAAGTTATAGGGGACAAGATGAGGCTGACAAAAATGTTGGGACTCTGGGTCTTGAATAGCTAAGAGAAGGCAGTCTCTACGGTGCAGGAACAGTTATGTGGACAGGACTACTTGATAGGAACTGAACTGTGGCCCATGCTCCAATAAGAGAGCAGAAGACTGGGGGAGAGCTAATATTTGACCTGAGAATCGAGTACCTGAATTCATTCATCACCCATGCATCATTCTTTCTCTTGTCTCTTCTAATGCCAACAGATAGCTGAACTAAACAAGAAGCCAGAGGGAAAGGGACCTTGGGTTCTCTTCTAGAGTTCCTGATGCACATATCTGAGTTAAGAGTGACTTGGAGAGGAAGGTCATGCAGCAACATTTTAGAAAATGGAGGGTATCCAGTAAAATTTTCACGTGATTTTTGGGAATGATTAAATTAATATCTACACCCCCCCACACACAAAGGTTTTAGAATAGAGTACTCATAATGAATGTGAGTTGTCTAAGATATTAATTGTGATCACCCATTTAAATCATGAGCCATATAATCACATTTTTAAGTCTCCAAGATCTATACCAAAAAAGATAACTGCATATTTGTGTAAGAAGTCTTAACACCTTTTCATAAAACAGATAAAAAATTTGATCAACCCTATCTTTGAAGGTCTGAAATGTACCTACTATGAAAAATAGAAAACTTGCATTTTTCTATTTTCTGTTATGTTTGTGCAATTTAAATTATGCATATATATGTATGTAAATATAATTTTTGATGCAGTCTGTAAATGTTTGGTGTGTTAATGGGACTTGGTTTTATTTTTCATTGATTTTTTTAAAAAAGTTAACGTTTTTGTATTTGTTAAGGTACCATGATTTACACAATTATTCATAGTTGAGTCTTAGACATAGAGTGTTCCAATGCCAATATAGTCACCTGTGTCAACTTCCCTCCAACAATTTCCCCAGTTTACTTACAATCTCCCAGTATGCTCCTTGCTGGAGACGTTTTTAAGTTTGAGAGGTTTTTAAAGTTAATTAATTAATTAATTAATTATTACCCCCCCCATCCTTTATAACTCTATCTAAACATGGTGGTTTACAAAGTTGCTCATAGTATAGTTGCTTGAGGCATTCAATGTTTCAACACTTATTCCCTCACTAATGTGATTTTTTCTTCTGCCACTGTTCCCAGTTTCCCACCTACCCCTCATGCCTGTCCCATTACCTGGCACAATGTAATTCACTTCGTATTGCTTGTTTTGAGAAAATGGCTAATGGAATTATCAAAAGATAATTAAAAAATTCCAGGAATTGTTAAATCCCACAATGGTGTTATTAAATCCTTTGCCTTAGGATTTACGGAGCTGTTTGTTGCTAGTTGAACCCTCTGTGTGACTGTTTTCTCTTACTGAGCTTAGTGGGATTCTATGCTATTTTCTCATCCAATTTGCTGTGCTCCTACTGGAAAGTAAGAAGTGTATACATTTTGTTGTTTTAGTTTGGATTTCGTGCTTTAAGTTTTGTTGGTTTTGTGGTTCACATGCATAGATATATCACACCTGTACATTTCCAATGTGCCTGAAACCCCGGCCTCCTGCCTCTGTTACCTCCCATCTATCTCTCCTGACATCCTGCCTAGATTTATTTGCTTCCTTATCCCTCTCAGTTCTATTTAGGAACAGGGTGGAATCTAAATATCCCCACATATATACCTTCCATTACCTTGTCCTATTATTCTATAAATCACATATAAGTGAGATCACCCAGTATTTGTCGCTCTTCTTACTTTCCTTAATATGATGTCTTCCCACAAACGAAGAATGATATGGAGAAATATAGTAGCACTGTAGCACTGTTGTCCCATTGTTCATCAATTTGCTGGAGTGGGCACCAGTAATGTCTCCATTGTGAGATTTGCTGTTACTGTTTTTTTGCATATTGAATATGCCACAGGTAGCTTGCCAGGCTCTGCTCTGTGGGTGGGATTCTCTCAGTAGCTTGTCAGGCTCTCTGAGAGGGATGGAGAAATCAAACCCGGGTAGGCCGCGTGCAAGGCAAACGCCTTACCAACTGTGCTATTGCTCTAGTCCGGAGATAGTGGGATGGTGGCCATGGAGAAATACAATATGCCTGAATATTCTAAGTATAAAAATTGTCCTAATAATTGTGTTTTAGAGAATTTGAAGGCTTCTGATGTGCTTAAAATTTATTACTGAACTTTGTTTGGCCTCAAATACATTCCCTTTATTATTCCTAAAATTAAGCTAGAATGAATAGGCATTTTGGAAAGCAACTTTTTGCTACATAGAAATTTTTTTTCATACACACAAACACCTATACACACAACACACATTTTGCAACATGGTACACATACCATAAAGAATAAGTCACTAGATTCTGAAGCAATACCACCTAGACTGTAATTTTAACTCCACACTTACCAACCAGTAATTGTGGACAAGTTACTTAATTCCTCTAAACTTTGCTTTTTCACCTTGAGAATATCGACTGCTACCCAAATTCACAGGAGCTTTGTAGGATTAAGTGAGATGAAAAGAAGACATTTTAGCAGCATTTCAATATTTGGTTTCAATTATTTATTGTTAAAAGTATCTGTCTGAGCAACTTTGTCCATTGCAGAATTTTGTGCCTAACTAATATGCCAGGAATTTCTCTGCAATTAGAAGGGGATAAAATGAGTAGAAATGGGTATATTTAGACATGCAGCCTGATAGAATGTCAAGTTCTCTTAGCAAAATTATTACCTGGCCATCTGTTTAGATCAATGTGAAACACAAAATTTGTGATTTTTAGTGATGTGGTCAAAAATCACAAGTCTGGACTATGAAATCAGGTTTTGTGATTTCCACTATGGTACCCTTAGTCTATTTAGAATCCTGGGCTTGGATTAGATTCCTGGGCTTGTATTACTATTGCTTAAGGAGGAAAGAGAGCTACTACTTACAAGAAACCATCTGAGTAGAACTATACAAGTTGATAGCATCCATTTCCTTGTCTTCCACATCTCTTTTACTGTGGCCAGGAGCAAGGGTAGCTTCAGCATGTAAGACAGAGAAGAGCTGATCAGACCTTTACTATTACCAAGATGTCATCTCACATATTCCTTGTGAAGATTCTAATGATTTTATGGAAGGATTACAGCTCTTCAACCCAGATGTCTAGCAGATTACTTGAAATTAGAATCATTGCCACCCTACTGGACTCTTCAATTCTTGCTGCCCAAAGGACTGCACTTCTCTGGTGTCCTTTGAGTTGGGTTCCAAGTCCTAGTTCCAAGTCCTACATCCTGAAGGAAGTTCTATTGAAGTGTGATCCCCAGTAGAAGGGAGGTGTTATTTGAATGAATATCATCATTGTGATTATCACAGAAACTTTGGCAGACCTAGAACCCTGGTGGACATCAGCTCTTGCTAAGTGATTTAAGGAAAAAACAAAATAAAAACTCACTTATAAAGTCTAGCATATTTTGGGTGAACTTTTCAGAAATTTTGCCTCATTAAGAAGTAAAACATGAGCTATCACAATTGAGTTATTCTCGTCTTTAGAAATGAGAGGATTCATCCATTTCTTTTAATCCATTTTCCCTCAGATGCCTAAAACTATTAAATATATATTGTTTCCTTAGGTTAGTAGTGGTTTGTGTGAATGTTTATGGATATGTGTGTAGAGATAGAATGAAAAGGATTAATGCACAACTCCTTATTTCAGTGCTTCTGTTCAGTGAAGAAGTGAAGCACTTCCTGTAGGTGATATGTGTTTCCATGGGAACAATCATGATATGTGAACAATAAACTATGATTTCCTCAGCTTAAGAAGTAGCTTCACATCTACATAAAGAGAAAAATGCGCTTTGTGAAATTAAATCCCATCTTAGTAATTACCCCACTCGACATTTAAGTTGGACTGGATCTATATGCCCTACCATGAGAGCTATCTTCTCCATTCTGGATTCAAGTGACCCAACATGCAAATAAGTACACTCTGACCATGTCAGGAGAACTGAATAAAGGAGCAAGGAAGCTCAATACTCCATGAGCTCCGAGTCTCTTGAATGCTTCCAGGTATGATGTTCAGGGTGGAGAAAGTGTCTGACCAATGTCCACGGCCCAGAGACATGTGGAGGGAACTACTTCCAAGCCCAGTACATGCATGTTTCACCTTCTTTTTGAGTTTATGTGACCCTTTTCACTCTATACCTGATCTAGTATTTGTTTATTTTTATACTCACTTAATATAGTCGTAAATTGACAAGGTTTCTTTGTTTTGCCTTATAATTAAGTGAACTGAATATGACTTCCTAAAAAAGTTCCAACTTAGTCTTTTGAAGCTTTATAATGTAAACACACACAAAGCAGAAGAGTCCATTTTGAAGAATTTAGGCATGCAATAGTCAGAATCTGATGTCAGTCTTCAGTGACTTATAAAGATGAAGATTTTAATTTCTGGGTCTCAGCAGAGAGCCAATTCTTTCCCACACACTCTATTCAACCTGTTACAAATCTATAAAACTGCTGGTTGAATATTATAAAGACAGTCCTGAGCAGTAAGCCCCAGTGCACCTCCTCATCTCTATCAGCCATTGAAACACTAAACCTTTCCTAATTTCTAAGATTGAAAAGATATTTCTAATCTGAACATAATGGAAGTTTGTCTAGGGAATGTTGATGCAAGACAACATGGATTTTTACCTTCCAGGTGGAAACAAAAATGAATAAACAAAAATAAACAAATATAAGTTGGAAAAATTGAGTAAAAGATGATGGTTAAGAAAATTTCTGTCCTCTGAAGATCTATAAGAGTGTAATGGGAAGGACCACTTTCTTACCAATTTCAAAGAGCTAAAGGAAATGATCTGTGATTTTGAGGGATACTCATTCTAAGTTTTTCATTGGGTTAGATGCTTGTACCTTTCCCTCATTGAATTCTTGCAACATTGAGTTTGGAACAATTTATAGAAGTGTTTTGGAGCAAATAAACTTGGTACAGGGAAGATAGTACAGTGGGTAGGGTAATTGTCTTGCAATTGTCAACACGGGTTCTATCTCAGGCACCCGGAGCCCACCAGGAGGGATCCTTGATCACAGAGCCAGGAGTAAGCCCTGAGCACAAACAGGTGTGGCCCACAAACAAACAAATAAAAAAAGAATTTATGAAGTGTTGTAAAGCTTCAAAAATTTAACGCATGCTATTATTTTATTAAATGATCCCTGGAACTCCTTTTAGCCTAAGACTTATGTAGTGAAACAGTAGATGACTAAAAGATATGCAATATAGCCCTACTGTATACTGCAAAGCATCACTCATACATAAGCTCTATAGAGGGTTGGAAGGCAGTGAAACCAGTTCCAAGAACCCTAATAATATAGAACCTTCCTTTAGTAACCAACAGGGACCAAGATCAAATAGATTGGCAGTTGATCAAACACTGATGCTGTCAATGCCTAGTCAGAAAACAAGCCAGATTTTTATTCTCATCAGTGATAAAAAAATTTTCAGGGTTTGATCTCTGCTAGACTCGCTTTTATATCATCAGAATAAGCATAGTATTGTATATATACACCAGCACATTAAATGAGTCGATATGCTTGAAAATGTCAAAGTTCTGACTTACAAGTAGTTATAAAAACAGTAAATACCCGCTGTTGGTAAGTGGAAACTCAGAACCAGTGGATCTTAAGCAGGGTGGTATTTCTATAAAAGGGGTGGTGTTTGCAAGAAAGTGAGCCTTAGGGCATTAGAGTTAGAGGAGCCCCACCAGTGCCCTTTGGGCAAGAGTCTTATTCTCATTCATACAATGCCACCCACTTTGTCACTGAATCACTCCTTGGTGGCTATGACTTTGTTCTAGTGTGTAGAAGAATATGAAGGAGTTTCAGTGGGGATACTTTAAAGTTGTTTTTAATCTCATTAGGGCATATTAAACTAGATAGATGAGAACTAAAGCTGAGGGCATTGGATCAGTTATCTAATGAACATGCCAAGTAAATAGCTTTGGGGATATATAATTGCACTGCTGAAGCAACAGCTTTGGAATCTGAAAGAAGTGTGTGTGTGTGTGTGTGTGTGTGTGTGTGTGTGTGAGAGAGAGAGAGAGAGAGAGACAGACAGACAGACAGACAGACAGAGACAGACAGAGAGAAAGAGAGATAGAGACAGAGACACAGAGAGAGAACATTTCAGAATCTTTTTTGAGGTTCAGCTTTAAAGAATACATGATAATTCATGCAAAGCACTTGGTCAGTGTGTAATATATATTCCAAAGTATTATTTTCCAGCCACTTATATAAACAACATCTAAATGATCTCATTTTAGAGTGCAGTCAACAGAGTAGGAAGAAAAGACAGAGATTCTCAGATGAAGGCTTTGTTTAGGTCTAAGATCACCAGTTCTGGCTTAACAACTTGATCAATCAGCTGTTGGTCTGTTTTCTGCTCCATGAAGAAATGAAATGAAGTCATCTTCATGTGGTGTAGTTGAATGACGACTTACAATGACATGATTTCCAGAAATGAGAAGTGGACTTTGTCTTTATTTGGAGATTGAAGGTATGAGGACAGTGTGAAAGGAGGAGCAGAGATCAAATCACATAGCTGCCATTATTCATTTTAAGGAGTGGTCGATCAGTTTTGCAAATTTCTAGTGCTTAATGCTCAGCGTTATGGAGACTTTCTTTCCAATGAAGGGGCTCACAGTTCTTTCCTAGGACACAAGTTCATAGGATTTAGGAACTTCCAGTGATGGTTCTTGTTGACTACAGTTTGTAGAACATCAAGAGCCCAGTTAGGCATTCACAAGCAGGTTGTTTCTAAGATCCCTGAATATGTCTTTATATAGTTTCTCCCCCTTGAAGACTAGTCTGATTACAATGCTTTTTATATTCAGAAGTCTTCATGTCTCAATCACACAGCCTGTCTCAGCTATGTAAGTCTGGATATAAGAGGAAAAGTGAGAGAGAGAAAGAGAGAGAGAGAGAGGTAAGGAGGACGAGAGAGAAGAAAGAGAGAGAGAGAGAGAGAGAGAGAGAGAGAGGAGAGAGACAGCTAACACATTAGGATAATAGACCAACTGGAATAGACTTGCTGAACAGGGCATCCCATTAGTTAAGCTCTAATAACTGTTGCTTGTTTATCCTCCTGTGCTCAGTATGGAAACTCAGGGAATTTGGCTATATGAAACCAAAAGTAGCCATTGGAAATGACAGGTGGTAGTGAGCTGGACAGGAAAGTCAGGCTGATCTTCTGAAATCCCAGTATCTTTCCCCAGAGTGGGTGGCAGCAGAAACATGAGGCTGCTTTGGCCCATTCTCCACACTCAGCACCACCCCCCACCCCACCCTCAACACACACCACACACACACACACACACACACACAGGTTGATTACATAGCAGCAGGTTTGGGTTTTCTTTTCACTCAGTATTTGCACTCTGTGTGTCTTGCCGTCTGACTGATGGTGTAGAGTTCTAACTCTCAGATTACATTTTTCTAACAGCAAGGCCCTTAGTCTTTAGGGTTTAAAGTCTGCCGTTGCCATTGCAGTTACTCCAAAGGTAAACAGCTTAATTTCCCTCTCGGAGTCGGATGGGTGGTGATTACTCAAAAATATGTTTGAAGGGTAGGTAAAAAAGAAGGACAAAGTGACCAAGTCTAATTTCACTCTGAAAAAGCTTGTGTTCTTGACCACAGGATGCTTTGAGGTTTTTCTCCTAGAAATCTGCACCTTTAGAATTCTTTTCTTAAGCAGTATGCTTGGTTTCTTGGAAACATGCTAGAGAATTTGGTGGCAGAAGACACACTTTATTGCTTACTTCTCAGCCACACTGGAATAGGGATGAGACGAAGCTTATACAGAAAAATAATTTTTCCAGAGTTGGTCACCTTGGTTGTCAGGAAGAGGAAACGTGGAAAATGAGCCAACTAACAACACCGTTCACCTAAAGAGGGTGGGTGATAGAAATTAACTGCAAATCTGCAAAAGCACAACTTTGGTTCCTAATGTTGAGGAAAATCTACGCTCATGTGCTCATGGCAAAGGTCTGGGAATTCCAAGCTGCACTGTGTTATGGTGTTTCTCTGTGTTGTTGTGAAAGGGTAAAACCACAGTTGTCGGGCAATAAAGAGTAAACCTACTCATGATTTTATGATGCTCCAATAATTAATGAGGGGCCAACAAGATGTTACAAATGATTTGGAGGAAAAAATGCAAAGAATAACTCAAATATTGGCCATCTGGAATGCCAAAATCAGGAAGTGGTGATACTTCCTGAACTTGTCTGAACCTAAATGACACACCCAATCAACCAAGCCTACAGCACTCTCTTCCGCAGTACTGGGTTCAGTATTATCTGCATTATATTTTCAACTTTCAAAACAATAAAAATAATTAAATAAAAAAACCTTTGGATCTATGATAGTTAATTGTGGAGAACTGATACAAACAGGTTATTCCCCTGTTTGGCCAAGCTGCCATGTTTTTCAGTTTTTTCTTTTCTTTTTTTTTTGTTTTGGGGCTACAGTCCATGGTGTTCAGGGCACACTCCTGACTGCTCAGGGATCACTACTGGCAGTGCTCAAGGGTCCATATATGGCGCTGGGGATTGAGTTTGGGTGGATTGTTTGCAAGGCAAATGCCTTACCTGCTGCATAGTCTCTCTGGACTCAGGCTGATTTTTTAAAAGGGTAAAAGACACTGCTGTGGAGAGGATGACAGAGATGCCAGAGTGTTTCTGCTGTACTCCTGCTGTTTCTGATGGGAAAAAAAAATCCACATTCCAGCTTCCTGGTCTCCTACCAGGGGAAGATACTAGTATTGACTTAATTTTCTAAAATACTTTGCAAGAACTCCTGGAAGATGATTTCCAAGTAAATTTTAAGGACTGGCCCCCCTCCCACCCCCACAACCCCATCCCAGGCCTTGCACCCAACTTGAGAAGTTTAAGAATTAAGGCTCTGGATAGCACAATTCAGAAATCCAAGTAAGGAAGAGGGAAGCCTTCCATGGCCCTGCCCAACCTGATTGGTGGAAACGTCCTCAACTCACAAACACCCTTGTCATTTCTGCTGGCAGGCTTCCCCACGCTGTTTGTTTGCAGTGACATGACACACTGGCGCCTGGAGACAGGGCAGGGCAGGGAAAGCTTTGGAATCTGCACCACTCATTGCCCTCCCCCACCCCCGCAAAGCTTTGTCCTCAAACTCCTGTCTCTGGGGCCCTGGGATCAGATTGCTTGCTTCCAGGTGCCAAAGAGACACTTTTCTGTTTGCTCTCCCACCCAGCTTGCCCTCCGTTTGCCCTTCCCCCAGGTGGGGGTGGTAAGTGACAGAGGATTGTGTCTCGAAATGAATCTCACTTCTTCCTCTCCTCCCTTTCTTCTCCCAACCCCACCTCAAACTGCAAGAATATTCTGGCTCCTCTCCATACTTCGGGTATGTTTCAGAAGATCTGAATCTGCTCTTTTTCCATATGAATAGCCCAGAAGTTAAGGCATGAACTGTTCTTAGAGGGCAAAGGGAATGCAGAGTAAGTTACTCTGATGATGGCAGTGGATCAGACTATGCAACCTGTGCGTGCTTTCCCCCCCCCAACATTTCTCTCCGAGTCCATGTACCCTTGTCACAGGCTTATTTGTTCACTTTTCCCAGGCTTAAGGTATCACCCAGTGTGAGTACCTTTCATGCTCCAAACAATGGGTAGAAATTCCTTGTCCTGTTGTTAACCTCTCTGGTCATTTTGCTCATTAAGATGGTCAGAACTTCCATTGTAGTGGGAGACTTTATGTTGTAAATGCATAGAAACTGAGTTCAAATAAGTTGAAGCAAAAAGAGGAAGAGAAATCTTCACATGGCTCAAGAGACCAGGAATATCAATGATGCAGAGATTCCAAAGTGGCAAAATACATACAGCTAGACATTAGAATTTCAGAGGAATAGCAATTTCATTAGTATAAATCTGTGCCATCTTGTTTTTCTATATTTAATCTGACCAAATCTACCCACATCATATGTCAGCTTTGTTCTCTTTCCCCTGTTGAAGTTACTCTCAGATGGTCCCTAGCTGAGAGGTGACAGGATGGCTACCGACAGCAGTAGAATCACATCTCAGAGTTTAGGAACCAAGGAGGAAAGAACCCCTTGTCCCCAAGAATTCTAGCAAAAAAAAAAAATGCTAGGGTTGCATCTCCCTGATCTGGCTTGGGACCTGTGACCATCTTGGAAGTAAACATTCTGTCCGAGGATATAAAACACTGGCAAGACCTGGTTTATATCCTTCACTCTACACTCGGGTGCAGATTTAGCCCAGATCAGCCATTTAGATTAGGAGAGAGCAGGAGTGTTCCCAAAGTTAAACCATAGTGCTATTCCCAGGAGAGGAAGACAAAGGCTATTCAGACATCAACTCTGTGGTCCACTGGTAGCCTCCTCTAGGTCAAATCTTCCTGGATCATGCGCTGCCTTCTCAGAGTTTATTATGCATCGCAGGGAAACAGACCATGAATTTTCTCTCAGAGGGTGTTTAAAAAATGGAAGCAATCTAGATAACTTCTAAATTAATACTAATAGCAGTGCGAAAACTGTATTTAGTACCTACTCTGTATGATCTGTGTACTCAGATTGAGTTCTACATAAAACTAGGAAGGATGATTTTATGAGATCTATAATCTTACATTCAAGAAAAGAGATCATATTACACCTTTGTTCTGGAATCTCATGCTTACTTTGCTTCTACATGAAATAAATTATGGATATCCAAAGAAGGTATTGCTGGCGGAGAGGTATCTGAGCCTGACCTTAAAGAATGGGGTAGTTTAAACAGGTGGATATGGAATGAAATAGAAAAGATGTCACCCAAAGGAGTTAAAATAGGCAAATCTGTTGACTTCAGGTGACGATTACCCTGCATTGGATGGATTCTTTGTAGGGAGATGCAGGAAGAATGATTGACATGGTTGCAGAGGGATTTGGAGGAGAAAAACTTTGGAGGAGGGGTACTCTACCCTTATTCTACTGTCCTTGCTCATTTTTTTTCTGACCCCAAACTTAACACACTTCAGTTATAAAAAGGAAACACTTGACTGGGAAGATAGCTCATGTGTTGTACAGGGAAAGCTCTGGTTTGCTACTACATTGTTCTTGGAGAACGGTCATGAGTAATCTTCAAGCAATGTGCATAAGTAGAAAAAAAGCAAACAGGAAAGAGATGACTGCAGTTAAAAGGACACATCGTTCTTACTAATCAAAAATTTAGGTCTACTTAAGCTAACCCATTGCTGAAGGAAAGTCTCTGTCTCTGATCCTTAGGTGATTTAATTTACCTTCTAAGAACATACAGAACTCTTTCTGACATCATTCTGACAAATTTATTTTCTTACATGCAAGAAAAATTTGTTTTCATGATGATATTTCGTATGATAGACTGCTTCTTCCTTCAAATTTGACATTACCCTAAAGAGCTAATGATCATAAAACAGTTATCCCTTTAGTGTGTAATACCTGCGTTTGCAGTTCAGAGATTTATGGCTACCTTGGTGAAATTCCAAACAGATTTTTTTTTTAGATTGACCATCAAAGACTCAGTATAGGCTTGAAGCATGAACATCAGTGACAGGTGAGATTCCCAAACCCTCCATTGAACCTCCATTCTAGGTAGCCCTGGAAATTCAGAAAAATAATTGAGAGACCATTGTTATCTGCTTTCTGAAGATTGCCAGCTCAGATATGGAGAGCTATTGATATTAGAAAAGACATTTAGTATTTGGTGGTAAAGAAGAAGTCCAGTACTTATTGGTAGGGTAGGTACCCCATATTTTAAGACAGGATAGGTATCTAGTATGTGATGGTAGGGCAGAAACCCAGTACTTGGTAGAACAAGTACCCACTAGTTGACCATAGGGCATGTAGCTAGTACCTAATGGTGATGGATCTGTCCAATGGCAGAACAGCTATTCAATATTTGATGATAGTACAAAAATCCAGCTTTGGTGGTAGGACAGGAATTTAGTACTTGATAGTAAAGGCAGACATCCAGTGATAGATGGCAGGGAAGGTATCTTGAACCCTCATTCTTCCTTTTCATAGGAAGAATGCCCTAAATCCCTACTCAAATGCTTCATTACCTACTTTGTACGAGTGTAGCCTGATTAGATAGGCTTATCTGGAAGAAAAAGCTCTGAGCCATTTCTATTTCAAGTCTTTGACATCATGACTCAATAAGTAAGCTGGAAAATGTTCTAGAAGAAAGATAGCAATGGAGAAAAAAATCTATTTAGAAAAGTAATCAGGGTGAACCTTTGTAGTGTTGTTTGTTTGTAAATTAATGGTTGGAAATAGAGTTAAACTAGAAAAAAAAAGACCTGACATAATGAAAGAATAGATTTGAAAAGGACTGTATTGTATTCCTACCCAGATGTGAAATTGCATTCACCCTCCTATTGGAAATTCAGGTTATGTTTTTCACTAGGGAAGAAAGCAACCAAACTACATCATTTTAAGGTTTAGTCTTAATAAAATTCTTCTTTATGAATGAACTTAAGTTGCCCTTTACCTCATGACAGTATTGCTGTTTCTTTCTTGGATTTGCCTCCCCTGTAGTGAGTTCGTCCTGTGCATGTCATGGATACTAGCAGCCCCATATAACAGCATAACTTAAAAATTGCCTTTGGTTTGTTCTAGTTCTCCTTATCTCGAAAGTCACTGTTTCCTAATTAGAAATGCTCACTGGGAAGAATGTCAAATGTATGAATATATATGTATTTGTTTCTTTTTTTAGAACTATACACAGTAGTGTTTAGGGCTTACTCATGGCTCTGATATAGGGATTACTCCTGGTTAGGCTTAGTACCATATATGGTACCGGGATCAAACCTGGGTCAGCCATGTGCAAGGCAAGCACGGTACCTGCTGTACTATAGCTGACTCTTAAATGCATATTTATAAGTGAAAAAAATCATTCTGTCAGACTCTAAGCTTGTATAATTTTAATAACATAGAATTCTAGTAAAGACAAAACTATTGAGTAAGTTGAAAGGTCAATAGTTTTGTAGTAAGAGGAGAAGATGAGTGAAACTACCATGATAGGCTGCAGTGAAGCTAGTATCCAGGAGATATGACAGTGGCCTAGCACATACCAGACCTGGATTTGAGCCCCTGTACCAAATGGCCTCCATCTGGCTAGGTAGAGCCTTGTAGGACCCTGGAACTCCCAGGGCAGTCCTGGTAGTGCCCAGCCACACAGGCAGCCAGAGCATTACATCCTCAGATCTTAGAACTGAATCACTCACCCCGTTGGCTGGGTATTTCTGGGAGAGGCTCCCACCTCAAGCCCCTTAAACTCTGCTACTCAGAACCCACCCCCCTTTGCAAAAGGGGGAAGTTATTCTAAATGTCAATGTAATGAAAGATAGATGACTTTGGGCATTTGCCAGAACCCATCGAACAATACAGTATAAAGCGTGAAATTTAACTTAAACTTTGGATTTTAGTTAAAAATAGAGTATTAATATTGACATATCAGTAATTAGAACAAATATATATGTATAATACGAAGATATTAAAATAGATTAATCTACTTACATAGAGGGAGAAGCAATTTAAAATTAAAGTATGTCAGTTTAAAACAGAAGGTATTTTTTTGCTCTTTAGCACTGTAGCACTGTCGTCCCATTGTTCATCAACTTGCTCGAGTGAGCACCAGTAAT
The DNA here is from genome assembly GCF_027595985.1 of Sorex araneus. NCBI lineage: Eukaryota > Metazoa > Chordata > Mammalia > Eulipotyphla > Soricidae > Sorex > Sorex araneus. Next base: position 250,218,466 of record NC_073313.1, on the reverse strand, counting down.
ATCTCCATTGTGAGACTTGTTGTTACTGTTATATAGCATATTGATTATGCCACGGGTAGCTTGCCAGGCTCTGAGGGTGGGATACTCTCAGTAGCTTGCCAGGCTCTCCGAGAGGGATGGAGGAATCGAACCCAGGTCAGCTGCGTGCAAGGCAAATGCCCCACCCTCTGTGCTATCACTCCAGTCCACTTTTTTCTCTACTTCCCTTATCTCTGAGACTCCCTTTAGGAATGAGTTGGAAGTGATTTCATTTTGCCGAGAGTCAGGTTCAAATCTTCAAATACTCCTACATCCTTACTTAGCATTTAAAGCTATTTTATTAAAAATGAAACATACATTTGTGTTTTTTGTGCTAATCATAAGTAATTGGCACATGTTCACTCAGTTATAAAGCAAAATCTTGGGCAAACCTCCAGTTAACCAAGTTTTCTCATTCCCTTTGATTTTTTCCTTTCAGATTACAATATTTTGCTTCTCTCCCCCCCACCCATACCATGTCTTTCTGTTGACCTAAGCATCATCTATAAGAAATTTTTGCAAAGTGTGTGCAAGCAGGGACCTTGTGTGTAACTTACAAGTGTCCCTTTCTCTTGACTAGTTGGGAAGAACTTCATCACATCCCTCATCTCCCCCTATACAATATCCTTGATGTTTCATAATAGCCAACTTGGAAAGCCACTGAATTTGACACTAGAGTGTGGCTCGTTATCTTCAAAACCGTGGGCACATGTATCTGGGATGATTCCTGAAGACTCTCCAGATATTTATTTAATGAGAGCAGCAAACCCAAACAGAGAACCGTGTGGTTACACAAAGAATGTTAAACAAAGTCCTTGAGTAGTGTTTGACCCTTCTCTTCTATAAACAGGTCCTCTCTGTCATCACAATGACTATTCCACAGGGACCAGAATCATCTGTTGAGACAATGAAATCACACGCAATTGATCACTCTAATTCTTATAGCAGAGAAATGAACTCCAGACGAGAGGGAAGGAGACTGCTCAGCAAATCTTTTAGCAGGCCTGGTTCAGGAGCCAGCCTATTGCCTTTCTCCCTACTTTCACCCCCAAAGGGAAGCTTTTGGGCTCAGCAGTAGAGAAGGAAAATTCTTCCTGAGTTCTAAAATGTGTCCAGCTCTGTGCCAGTCACGTTGCATAAGTTGGTCCATCAAATCCTGATAGGTAGATCTTGAACCTCTCAGTTTATAAATTATAAAGGATAGGTAGGGAGAGAAAGTCATATCCAAGGTGAAGTGACAATCTCTTCCCTATAAAATAATACTAATGTCAAATACTAGCATGTTGCAAGGCCCAGAGATTTAAAGATTCTTAAATAATAAGGATTAAATACTTTACAATAACTGGGACTATAATGGCTCAGGGGTTAGATAGGCTGCATACATTGTATGTAGCCAACCCTGCAGTGAACCCTAGCAACACATGGTTCCCCAAGCAAGGTAAAATGTAGCTCCAGAGGGTCCCCAGCAGGACCTGGGCAGCACCACATTGGATTCTCCTAGTTCTGAGCCACTGGCCCGGTTGATGGAGAATCACTGGGATTTCCCCCTGGTCCCTGAGCACCATATGGGAAGTTCAAATATTTCCCCCCAGTAACTATGTTTAAAAAAATGTAAAATAAGGAATCAGGTGTAATTAATTTTAATTCTACAATTTACTGAACATAGTCAGTGCATCCAAAGTTTCATTTCATTGAGTCATTTATCATTTTTGTGATATTTCCCCTTTTTCAATTTTAAAAAGGTTTTCTAAATCCAATAGACTTTTTCCGGGTGCAGCCCTTCTCAAGTGCGGGCTCTTTCATATGGGGTATTTTAGGTTATTTGAGTTTATCCTTGACTCAGCGGCATCATCCAAGATCCATTGGCTTAGCTCTTGGCCAAGTTGTGTTTTTATTTGATATTTTTCAATGAAAAGCACAACCATAGCAAGTGTACAGACAGTAGAGAGAATTACTGTCTTTTGATCATTCATTGCTTCCTGCAACATCAAACTACTTAAAGGCAGTATTTTATTGTTCTTCCAAAATGGTCAGTCACTTTCTTTGTCATAATGAGAATTTTGGAGTCAATTTTGTGATTTGCTTTGCATTTGCTATCATGAAGCTCAGGGTTGACTAGAACTCAATTTTAACTCTAGAAGATTCAAGATTTATTGGGGGACATAATAATATGCTTTGTTGAATGTTTTGCACTTCATGAATATACATTATCAGCATACAGTAAAATGATTTCCCCCCTTCTTTCTGATAATGGATTCATTTCCCTTTCTAGACAAAAGGTGTGGTATATAATCTAATATGTGGATAAGCATGGAAAATTTGCTGCTAAGCTATTACATAGAAAAGACAATTGCCTTAAAATTTTATTTATTTTATAAGTTTTCAGTCTTTCTTTCTGGGAAACTTTTAAACTCTGTATCTAAAAGTAAATGTCTATAGTGGACTGTTCTCTCTGTGTGACATAAGGAAATACAGAAATGAAGGAATCATAGTTTTCCAACTGGTACTGAGAATTCCCACTGTGTATAGAAATGATGCATAGATATACATTATCTTTCCGTCTCCAACCTCTGCTGTTATTCTGTTTCATGAAGCCAAGCCAGAAAGATCATCACAGCAGGTACTGGTATGTTTCTGACTTTCTAAAATGCCTTTACCAGTAGTTAGAGAAGATGAGATGCGTTTGAAGGGAACCTTTCAAGTCCTTGGGGGGATCCAGTCTAACTCTCTGATTTTACATATGAAAAAAACTATAGCCACACATGCCCACAGAGACAGCAATATTCCAGTTGGTGTCTTAGTACATCAGAATGTCAAAGAGATTGGGCATGAACAATATGATAGTGGTAAGGGCATTTACTTTGTACCTGGTCAATCTGAGTTTCATCCTCAGCATCCCATATGGTACCTATCTCACTAGGAGTGTTTCCTTAGTCCAGAGTCAGGAGTAAACTCTGAGCACCTCTAAGCGTGGCCCAAAAAAGCAAAACAAAACAAAAGAATCTCAAAGAGCAGGTGCATTAAAGGGACTGTAGTGGAATAAAAGGCCATTCCCAAAACAAATGGGAATGCATGAGGAAAATCTATTATTTTTTTACTTCTTAAAGTTTTTTTTTTAAAAAAATTTATTAGTGAATCACCGTGGTATAGTTACAAACTTATAAACTTTCATGTTTATAAGTTTGCATTTCAGTCATACAGTGATCAATTACATCCCTCCACCAGTGCCCATTCTCCTCCACCAATGTTCCCAGTATCCCTTCCACCCCATCCTGCACCACCCCACCCTGCCTGTACAGCAGGGCATTCCATTTTGTTCTCTCTCCTTTTGGGTATTGTAGTTTGCAATAGAGGTATTGAGTGTCCATCATGTTCAATCTATAGTCTACTTACGGCACACATCTTTCAATCCAATTGGATCCTCCCAACATCCTCTACTAGGTGTTCCCTTCTCTATCTCAGCCGCCTTTACCCCCAGCATGTGAGGCCATTTTCCAAGCTGTGTGACAGACCCCCTGGTTTTTATCTCTACTACCTTTGGGTGTTAATCGCCCATTCTGCTGCTTTATATTCCACAGATGAGTCCGATCTTTCTATGTATGTCTCTCTTTCTGACTCATTTCACTCAACATGATACTTTGCATGCTGATCCACTTATATGCGAATTTCATGACTTCATCTTTTCCAACAGCTGCATAGTATTCCATTGTGTAGATGTACCAAAGTTTCTTTAACCAGTCATCTGTTTTGAGGCACTCCGATTTTTTACAGACTCTGGCTATTGTAAACAGTGCAGCAATGAACATACAAGTGGACATGTCATTTCTACTATACCTTTTTGCCTTCCGGGATATATTCCCAGGAGTGATATTGCTGGGTCAAATGGGAGTTCAATTTCTAATTTTTTGATTTTCCAAAAGGGCTGAACGAGTCAGCATTCCCACCAGCAGTGAAGGAGAGCCCCTTTCTCCCCACATTCGCAACAACACCAGTTACTTTTGTTCTTTTGGATGTGGGCCAGTCCCTGTGGTGTGAGATGATATCTCATTGTTGTTTTGATCTGCATCTCCCTAATGATTAGTGATGTAGAGTATTTTCTCATGTGCCTCTTAGCCATTAGGATTTCTTCTTTGAGAAAGTTTCTGTTCATTTTATCACCCCATTTTTTGATGGGGTTGGCTGTTTTCTTCTGTAGAGTTCAACCTAGTGCCTTGTATATCCTTGATATCAGCCCCTTATCAGATGGGTATTGGGTGAATATACTTTCCCATTCTGTAGACTGTCTTTGTACTTTCATCAATTTTTCTTTTGAGGTGCAGAAGCTTCTTAGTTTAAGATAGTCCCATTTATTTATCTCTGTTATCACTTGCTTGGCCATTGGCGTGTCATCTTTGAAGATACCATTGGCTTCAATGTTGTGAAGGGTTTTGCCAACCTTGTCTTCAATGTACCAGGAAGAAATCACACTCCTAAATGCATATGTACACAATGAGGGACCATCTAAATACCTACAACAACTAATGGATCTTAAGAAGGACATTGAGAGCAACACAATAGTAGTTGGAGACTTCAACACCGCCTATCACCTCTGGATATATCAAGAAGTTTAAAACTCAGCAAGGAAGTATTGGTTTTGAAGGAAAAACTAGAATAGAGAGGGCTAATAGATCTATACAGGACTTTATATCCCCCAAAAAAGAATACACATTCTTTTCCAGTGCACATGGAACATTTTCCAGAATAGACCATGTGCTGGGCCACACAACATGCCTCAACAGAATCAGGAAGATAGACATTGTACCAGCTATCGTCTCAGACCATGATGCACTGAAGATAGAAGTTAATCATGTACAGAAACAGAAAACCAAATCAAACACCTAGAAATTAAACAACTCAATGTTGAACAATGAGTGGGTCATGAAGGAAATCAAGGAAGAAATCAAAAGGTACCTAGAAACAAATGAGAATGAAGACACAAGCTACCATAACCTGTGGGACACAGCTAAAGCCGTGTTAAAGGGAAAAGTTATAGCCCTTCAAGCATATCTCAGGAAAGAAGAAAGGGCCCACATAAATAACTTGACTTCACAGCTCAAGATTTTAGAAAAGGACCAAAAAAAAAAGGAGCCCAAATCAAGTAGAAGGAAAGAGATAATAAAACTAAGAGCAGAAATCAATGACATGGAAACCCAAAAGACAATCCGAAAGATCAATGAAACCAAGAGCTGGTTCTTTGAGAAAATAAACAAGATTTATAAACCACTATCAAGACTCACAAAGAGAGAGAGAGAGAACCCTAATAAACTGAATCAGAAATGAAAAGGGGGATATCACAACAGAAACCAAAGAAATTGAAAAGATCATCAGAGACTACTTTGAAAATCTGTATGCCACAAAACAAGAGAATCTAGAATAAATGGATAAATTCCTGAATTATTAAAGGTTTTTTATTCTTATTGATTATATACAGATTATCAATACCATATAATAAAGCACAATAATCTGGTAAACTTTCATTAAGCATACTTCCAGAGTGTAAACTAAAACTCATAATCAAAGGAAAAGAGTAATTTGGACATATGGTGGCATATCAGTAATATGTTCCAGCAGTCAACTCACACTGAGTCAAAGAATAAATAGTGAGACCCAGATATTTTACTGAAAAATTAAGTACATTTCATAATAACCCCAAGTCTTATACATGGTTGGCATCCCTTGAAAGAAAATTTTGCTTTTGTTTAATGTAACAAACGCTAGATATATGAAAATAATTGGAAATATGTATATGCACATACATGTCCAGGAATGTAGCTTTTAATCTAGACTACAAACTTTATCACTTAAGCTCATTTACTTTTCAATTCATTATTGGCACATCTTTCTATGTCAGATCCAAGCTCTCACAATTTAACTTTTATTTCTGTCTAAAATATTCTTATGCTGTTGGTCTCTCTATGTATCTACCTCTGTGGAGAGAAGGAAAATAGAAGACACAGTAGAAGAGGTAGACAGAAAATAAACTCTGAAATATGACAAAGATAATAGCATACCTTTTCCTCAGTTCCTCAATCATGTATCCTATCAATACAATACTAGTATATAAATTATGATATTTTTTATTTTAAGTGAAAAAGGTAATTTCTTCTGGACTCTCCTCATCACTTCATTCTTCCAATCTTTTCCTCAGTAAAGCCACCATTCTATAATCAGGCACATCAACCAAAAAGCAAAGAGTCATCTGTTATTCTAAACTTGCAGCTTCTTTTTTCTGGAAGGATAAGTTGTGTGCCATGGATTGAACCCAAGGACTTGCAAATGCCTTTCAGGCTCTCTTCCACCAAGCTATATTCCCAGCCCTTCTCTGGACTCTCATCTAAATTGTGATTCTCATATTTCTTTCTCTAACATACATGGGGCCAGACACATAGTACAGAGGTTAAGGTGCTTGCCTCATACCTGGCTGACCTTAGTTTGATTCTTGGCATCAAATATGGTCTCCTCAGCACTGTCAGGAGTATCTCTAAGAAAGAGCCGGGAGTATGCCCTGAGCACTGCCAAGTGTGACCCACAACACAAACAGTACAACTTACTTATTATCCTTTTCTCCACACACTGCCATCTAGCTGGGTTGATTCCACCACCTCTCTGAACTCTTAGATTTCCCCAGTCTCCTTCCTATATAATCTGTTCCTCACAAGCAACCATACAGAGCTCTTCAGTGTGGTTTTCTTTCAAAGAGAATAGGATGGAGGGGCTAGAAATGTGGCTCAGTGGGCTGGAGTGCATGAATTCGTTTCTGTTACCTACATGTTTAAAGACTTAATTATTAGTTTCACGCAAACTCTTGAAAGTACCCTAAGATTTAGCTCCTTCCTACCTTAGCAGACATATATCAATCTATTTTTCCTATTTTCTAGCAAAGCTCCAGCCAAAATGGGAACTTTCATTTCCTCTTTTACAAGGTTTAAAGGTATGTTTCCATAGCACAGTATACTAATAAACTAAGTGGACTTTTCCCCCTGTACTCCAGGGCTATTGAAATACTATTTCAATCACCCTCATAAAAAATTCATGTTTAGGGATGGGTTATCAAACTTTGTAAGGGAGAAACATGAGCACAAAAATGTATAAATCTGTAACTGTACCCTCACGTTTACTCACTAATTAAAAATAAACTATTAATTAAAAAAAAATTCATGTTCCAGAGGGATGGAGAGGCAGTAGAGCAGGGAGGGTTTTTTTCTTGCATAAGGCCAACTCAGTTACATCTCAGACACCCCATATGGTACCCTGAATACCACTTGTAGTGAGCCTTTACCGCATTGGTAAAATGGCCGGTTATGGTCCCCAAATGAGCAAACAAAACAAAGAATGTATGTTTAAGAAATGGCCTTAGCATGGGAATGTTCTTTATTTAGTATAAGTAATGTTATAAATCATTTTTCATTAATGCAACAAATGACCTCCATGATACACGATGACCAGAAGATTATGTAGAATCTCTGTCTTTGTATAAAGTCTAAGAACATGGCCGACTCACAGTTCAGACCAGGTAATTCTGATGTTCCTTGAAGAACAGAGCAAGTTGTATAGCTGTTTTTCTGTGTATTCACTAATAAATGTTGGGCATCTGGTGGAATTTGGCTGAGGTTTGCTTCCATTGCAATATGCCACTTGGCACTTGGTATGGAAGAGCCATGTGGCTAATCTCCTACTCTGATTCTCATCTAAAGAATGTGATAGCTGTGAACAGCCAGATTGGCCTTAGGTGAGACCCTGTCACCTCCAAAAAGGCAGGGTTCTTTTAACATTTCAAGAACTTTCCATGGTGATTTTCTTTGCTGGGAATGTTCTCCCCCTGTTTTTTTCCCTTGATGACCATCAAGGAAAAAAACATGCTGGTTCCCACTTACATTTTGGTTTCTTAGAGTAGGCCTTCTCGATCACCTTTTTCTAAGTGGGTCTCCCAACATGTCAGTCACTCCCTTGAGTATTTTTTTTTAATTGAATCACCATGAGCTATAGTTGCTCCCTTGATTTTCTCTGATAGAACTCATCTCTGTTCCATTCTATGCTGAATCTGTTCTGTGCTTTTGTGAGATCTGGCTGCTGGGAGCATTGGTAAAATCCTTGAGGCTGGGAGAAAGGGAGGAGGATCATTGTTTTTCTTCTACTCTCTCTTGATTGATTGGCTTCTCCAGTAGAGGAATACGTCCAGTTCCAGCTCTCATTGAGTAGCATCCATTTTATGATTCAAACTCAATTTCAGCTTCTGGTCTCTGGAGGTTGGAGGTGAACTTAGGTTGTTTTATTTTTTTAAACTTTATTCTCATAAGGTTGTTTACATTAGTTGATTACATTTAATGTATCAACCCCAATCCCCCACCATCACACCTTCCCACCACCATTATACCTTCCCACCACCATTGTTTCATATTTTCTCACAAATAAAGCCTCTGTCACAAACAGGTTCTATATAATCTATTTTCTATTGCTTATTATGAATATCATGAGAGGTAGAGCGACCACAGAAGTGGCCGCATGCTCCTGGAATTCTAAATATGTAAATGATTGGGTTCGAAAGACATTACTGTATGAAGCTCATCCATTTTGAAATTCATTTGTAGGTCTCTGGATCAAGGCCAGGGCCATGGTTAAATATGGCCCAGAGGCAGTTCCTGGGTGAGACAGCCAGGACCCCAAAGGGGCGGGGAGGCAGGAAAGAACAACTGTCTCCTCTGCCACGTGGCGTGGCATCTTCAAAGCCTGTTCTCTCTGTTGTACCTGTGTTTCTCTTCTACAATTTTGTGGCTACTGGGGGTTCATCTGGAGTGGGCAGAGAGGGGACACCCACTCCATTTGAGGAACCCCATTGAGATCGTCTCCGTAAGGGGTCAGGAGACATCTCCGGCTGAACTTAGGTTGTTAATATATTATCTGTCCTCTTTTCTTTCCGTCAAGTTTAAAATAGTTCTGTGTATTTAATCTGTGCTGTTTATAATACCATCTATTTACAAATATCTTTTGTTTCCTGATTAGGGCCTGTGAGACGATAAATTGTAGTAGTATATGTTGTCACCTTAATTTGATATTTGTTCATAGATTTTTTTATGCCCTGCAGAAGAGGTAGTGTGGGGTGGTGGGGGATGGGGTGGGGGTGGTGGGAGGGATACTGGGAACATAGGTGGAGGAGAATGGCCACTGGTGGAGGGATGGGTAAATGACCACTGTATGACTGAAATGCAAACACGAAAGTTCATAAGTTTGTAACTGTACCTCATGGTGATTCACTAATAAAAAATTTTAAAAAACTAAGTCTTATTTACTTGTTTATTAATAGCACATCTATTTCTTATAGTAGAATGAAATATTTATGAAAAGGGATTCTCAGGTATGGCCACACTCAACTCCTCAATTTCTTCAGATTCCCACATGTTCCATAATAATTTCTTTGTAAAATGAAAAAATCTAGTACCTGATTTTCACAATCTTGGACTCATGAACTAGTCAGGGGGCACATGGAAAATTCAGTAGATAAATCTTTTGAAATTGATTAAGAATGTTCATATGCTTTCTCCCACACATTGGAAAGAGTCCATGACTTTCACTGAGAGTTTCAGCTTGTTAAGACCTGAAGATCAAGAGACAGTGCATCCAGTGAACTTTTCATGTTTAAAATAAAAATTCAGTGGAGGGATGAATCTTAATTTTTTTTCTTCAATTTTTGAAGCCAAAAATCTAGGAGTCATCTCTGACCTCTCATTTTCTAATTTTCCTTCCCTCATATACAATTCACCAATAATTACGTAACTAACCTAGCTCTACCTTTAAGCACCCCAAAATTCAGGCTCTATCATCTTCTGATTCAAGCTACCATTATCTTTTTCTTAAGGATGGGAAAAAAAAAACTTATCTTGATGTTTCAAAATTTCCTACTAGTCTCTTCTTATCCCTGCAATGCCGTGGCAGACAGTACGATCAGGTTAGTCATCCATTCAAAATTCTACAGTGCTTTCATATCATCCAGAGTTAAAGTTAAAGTTTCCCCTGAAATCTTCCATGATCAACTTCTCTCTTCCCTCCTCCTCTTTCTCTCCCTCTTTCTTCTCTCTCATATTTCTTATCTCTGTCTCCCATGGCCCAAGTCCAGTTTCTATTTTCTCTTCTATCAAAGACCTTTTTCTATAGTTGTTTCATCTGCTGGAATGCTCTTATCCTGTAGAATGTCTTCTCTTACATAAAAATTTTAGCTTAAAATTATTATAGTTTAGGTAACAAGGGTGCAAGAGTGTTAGCATTTATGATTTTGATGTACAAAGTTACTGCATTTTCACCACCATCCAAATCCCCAAGGCCTTCCACCACTCTTGGTATGTGACTTCCAGTTCACCTTTCGATTTCTCCCCTTCCCCCAACTTTGGGTCATCTCAGTTTGTAATCCAAGAACAGAGGCTTGCCATTGTTCAATACTCTCCATTCCTTGTTTGGATGCTCTTTATACCACAGGCAAGTGTGCTCATCTAATGCTTGTCTTTCTTCTTCTGACTTCTTTCACTTAGTGATACTCTTCAGTTCTCTATTTCTTCCCCTTGTTAAGGTCTCTTCCCTCAAAACAAATAATGCCCCTTCTCCCCTCTCTATCCTGCTCATTCTGATTTATTTCTATCAGTAGTATGAATCACTATGTGATATGATATTTACTTATTTACATTTTGTCCATTATCTGTATTATCTACTAGAAAAATAGCTTCGGCAAAGCAAGGACTTTGTTTAATTCAAGGCCTAAATAGTACCTGGTGCATGGGAAGTGGCCAATGGATAATCATGGAGTATCTATAACAGTGGTGACCTTAGAGACTTAAAAGATGAGTAGGATTTGATTTGTTTTCTTGGGTGGGGGGATCATAACTAGTTTTGCTTTGGGGCTATTCCTGATTCTGTGTTCAGAGGACGCTATTGGATGCTGGGGGTTCAAATCAGGGAAAACTGTAAGGCAAACACCCTAACCCCTGTATTATGTCTCGGAGCCCAGAGATGAGTAGGATTTGGAAGAGCCTAGAAAGCTAGGTAAGAGTAAGAGTGAAAGTAAACTGACAATACTAAGGTTATGTTATGGTAGAATCTTTTTTTTTTGAGTGTGATTTAGTATTACAATTTTGTATTTTCCCATTTCTTCATCCAAAATGTATTATAGAAAGAGTCTGCCTTAGACAGATAATTGATATTTCTATATTTTGTTATTATCAATATGTGCTAATAGATAATAGAATTTATTATTACTATTTTCTTAGTCTGGGTTGGAGAAATAGCACAGCGGTAAAGCGTTCGCCTTTCACGCAGCCAACCTGTGTTCAATTCCTCCCCCCCTCTCAGTGAGCCTGGCAAGCTACCCATGGCGTATTCGATATGCCAAAAATAGTAACAATAAGTCTCACAATGAGAGACGTTACTGGTGCCCGCTGGAACAAATCGATAAATGACGGGATTTTCTTAGTCTAGCAACATCTGCAAATGTCAGCAATGTCTCCATTCATTGGATGACAAGTGATACAAGTGATATTTTCTTAGTCTACAAGTATAAGCTGAACTACTGAGTTAGAGAAATTTATTGTTGATGTTTCAGAGTGAGTTCTTGATTTATCTGGTAGATAAGTGCTTCTGATTTGTTGCATGGCAGGCAATGATAGTACAAGTGGAGGGAAAAAGTATGTATATTTAAAATATATGTACATTAAATATATACATATATTAAATAAGTTTAACATATGTACATTAAAATAAACACATATGTTTAGATATGTATTTTAATTTATATAATATGTAAGGTGGAGAGCTAGAGAAAAAAGACAAGGGACCAGAGGGGAGTGAGGAGAAAGAGACAATGAGGGGGATAGAAAACGTAACAAAACTTAACGAAGAATTAGGGACTTCCAGGTCATCCAAAAACTCTTTTCCAGTTCTCCCATCTGTCATCCTGAAACTCTGGTGAGATTGACTTCTTCAAGGAACACAGTCAACTTTTGTTTTTGGAGACTGCAGGGTAAATATTACAGATCTGGAACTGCTGGCTCAAGACTTCAAAGCCTTGGATAAATCTGTTGGATGATTTGGAAGCCACCTGGCAGGAAATTTAACTTTTGCAGCTTGTTTTTTTTTTTTACCCCCTTCCCATTCCTTAATTCCTACCTGCCTCCCCCTTCTTCCCTAACACCAAATTAGCTATTTGGATGCCATAGATGCAGTTTAGACCTGGGTACCAGCCAAGATCACAAGGCTCAGTGCATGAGAAGTGAATGCCAGCTGTGTTTCAGACAGAATTTCCAAGGCCGGTGGAGCAGAGGGAGGGGATGTGGGCTTCCTGATCTTGCATTTTCTTCTCCTCTCTCTTTCTCCCTTCTCCCTCTCCACTCTCTCTTTCTCCCTTCACACACGTACATGCACTATTTCTACTTAAATATTACAACTTTTAGAAAGAGCAGCATGATGATTTGCTCTCCTTTTTTCTGTCTGGATTCTGTTTTTCTCTTGTTCTCCCTCCCCATGGAATCACTAGCTATCTACACAAAGGGCTTAAAGAAACAGAATAGTTAGCAGGATATCAATGAAGAAAGGGTTTCCAAAAGTTTATAGACTAGAAGGGTTTCCAAAAGCTAATAAGAGATTTTGTTACCGAGATTCACACTGTAGAAGAGTACAACAAATGTCATAAACCAAGAATTCAGTTCTAGCAAATGGGTATTTGTCATTGCTAAATATGACCCACATTTAAAATTTTAAAAATAAGTGCAAAGGGTTAGAACAATAATATAGTGGGCTGGGCACTTGCCTTGCACATGGCCAACCCAGATTCAATAATCAGCATCTCATATGGTTCCCTGAACACCAGCAGCAGTAATTTCTGAGTGCAGAGCCAGGAATAACTCCTGAAAACCTCCAGGTATGGCTCAAAATACAAAAAACAAATCCATAAAGTAAATAAGTGTAATACCTTGAATGGCTACATATAAAATTAATTATCTAGTTTTATGCCTATATATACTCAATTATTGGTAACTATGTAAACAAATTAGTATATGCTGTAGCTTAGTGTTAAGTACATGTCTTACATTTGATGGGGCCCTAGGTTTGATTCTCAAAACCTCCTCAAAATTGATATATTTCAATAATGATTTAATGACTATCTTTTGAACATGCATTTGCTAATCTCCTCTAGTCTCAATTTCTGACTCCTAATGCTTCAAATCAGTTCTGTTCTTTATCATGTGGACCATTATAACTTGGTACTCTGAAACATCATTTCAATAGAAATATGCCTGGTATGTAAAAACTAAATAAAATAAAAGAATTAGCTTAAAATATGCATCATAAAAAGTTTTATGGAGTTCCTTAATGCATGTCATTGTGGGCATCATATTTAAGCTAAAGCTCATGGTTCATATATCTTGGACCTGTTAACATTCCTTATACAATTTAGCAGTGAATTTAAAATTGTGGAACATTAAATTGCAGCATACTTTTGGAGAATATGGCTTGTTCCAGTAATGGTGTCATACTTCAGAGTTATAGAGTATAAGAGCAATCTTTGCCTCAGGAACTATGCAAAGCCATGAGGAATCAATCAACGGCAACAGTTAGTGGTGATACAAATAATAGATGCAGGATAAGGATGTGGTGGTAAAATCCAGGAAGGACACTCGACTTCCAAGATGTGCTCTGGGGAAAGGATTCTATGAAGGTGAAGATCTTGAAAGGCTATCAGGTAATTTCCTGGTGGGGGACTGGTGGGAGTTTTGAGAGTGTATGTTCATAGAGTTGGTATGTGCCTCAGAAATCTGTGAAATCAGAATTCTGTCCCTGGAGCCTCCAGGGCAAAATGTATGTAGGGGGGTGTCAGGGTGTACTCTTTTCAAGATTACTGAAATAGCAGGTGAGGGAGAATCAAGTCTTTTTTTTTTTTTTGCTTTTTGGGTCACACCGGCGATGCACAGGGGTTACTCCTGGCTCTGCACTCAGGAATTACCCCTGGCGGTGCTCAGGGGTCCATATGGGATGCTGGGAATCGAACCTGGGCCGGCTGCGTTCAAGGCAAATGCCCTACCCGCTGTGCTATTGCTCCAGCCCCAAAGGGAGAATCAAGTCTTAAGAAGTTAAAAGTAAACAAAAAACAGGTGCATTATACACTAGAAATCAACTTTGTATTTAAGAAATTTCTTTAAATCTTACACATCAACTGAAGAACTGAGTCCATTTGTTTTTCTGGTTAACACCTAAGGAAATGACTTCTTAAAGTTTATTTTGGAGAATAACAAGCATCAACTAGAAGTAGAACCCAGATCAAATAGAGCTATTAACTACAACATATCTTAACATTCAGAACTGTGAGCAAGTTTGTCACCACAACAAGCTTTTGCATTAATAGAATTGGTAAGCTTTAAGGGATTTTCACATTTTCAAAACACTTGGGCTTGTGTAATGCTGAGATGGTAGTCTTTAAGCATTCTAAGATAATTCTAGAGTAGAAGGCCACTGTTGGTTCTACCCTCGGAAGCAACATTAACAAGAAGAGGAGGCAAAAATCCTCTTTATCCAGGACCTCAGTGAGCACGTATGTGTCCAGTTGAGGAAGGGAAAATCTGCTTTGGATACAAGCTGAACACAATACTTGCTATTAAGTGGAGCCCTCTGAAGTGTCTCAACCGATAGGCCTATTTAATAACAGGCCTACTTAATCTGATAAATATTGGAATTTATTTTTCTGTGCTGTTCCAATCATAATTTAAATGAAGCACCTGGCACATAATTAAACACAGCAAATATTCTTTTCAAGTATCATGAATATTAAAAAAAATAATTATGGCATGAGAAGCATAATAGAAAAAAAAAAAAGGTGGCCCAAGAGGTAGGGGGTTGATTTTCACATGATTTTCACAAGGTGACCCTCTTGGCTCTGAACTGTGTCTCTCTCAGCAGACAGAACAGGAACTTGATTTCTGTTTTCACTTTACTGAGCCCCCTAACCTTCCCAAGGGACACACACCAAACAAAATTCTGCCTCCCAGAGACTCGCATCTTTGCCAAGGCTAGAAAGGCATTTTGTGCCACCCTGTTTCCTGTTGGCCTTACATTTTCTTCTTCAGTTCAGGTGATTTGTGTTGTTCTCTGGGTCTGAAGCTAAAGAAGATGCCACGTGAACTCTGTGCTGTTTTTGTCTGATTTGAAACACACACACACACACACACACACACACATACACACACACATGCACACACGCATGCATGCACTTTACATGCACATACAGGCCCTCCAAGCTTCACGCTCACAGAGGGTCTGAGACGTAGAGAATCACCTCAGTATGGCTGTAGCGAGGCTCCCGGGAACCTTGAGACTTCTCTGAAAGTTACAAAGGCCGGATTGTGAAGACTTGTCTCAGTCCAGTGGCAGCTTGGCTGGCCAGCTCAGAGTTCATCTCAAACCTTAAACCCAAACATCACGGCGGCACTCCTGGGAACAGGTCTGTTTTCCAAGAATATTCAGTTACAATATTTTAAAAATGAGCAAACTCATTATCAATCATGTTTCTGAGAACCCAGCATTCTTTTCAAAACGGCTAGCTTTCCGTGGCTGGCTGGAGCTGCAAGACGGGCACATTCTCTTGCTTGCCACCCCCTCCCTCAGGCATCCCCCAGCCAAACCCAACAGCCTAGCTTAGTGAAAATGAATGCTAGGACTCGATATCCCCTCAGGAATTGAAGCCTTAGGATGATGGAGGGAATGGAAGGACCTGCTTCCCAATGGATCTTAAAGAATAGAAGTCCTTTTTCCTTACATTTTAGCACTTACACTAGTGAGATCATTGAATGAGAACCTGGATTTGCTTTTTCACCTTCACTAACCTACTTGTGTAATCCTCAGCAAAAATTTAAAATTTTCCTAGCCTCAGTTTCATGTGAAATCATGAAAATGATTGAAAAGATAATATGAAGTAGAGGCTATGGGTAAATTCCTTGCAAATAGGAAGCCTTCAAAATTTCAAAATCTTATTACCCTCAATAATCTTTCTCTGTGTGTGTGCATATGTGTGTAATGTGAAACATTCCTATCCATCTTCATCGAGACTATAGATTTTTAAGAGCTTAGTATTTAATTAATTTTAAATACTTTTAAAATGCTACTCTGATTTAACACTGGGCATAGATTAGGAATAAAATAAATTCATGAAGAAATGACTAAATTCCTCTACTTAAGAAGATAGGAATCGGGGCTGGAGCAATAGCACAGTGGGTAGGGCGCTTGCCTTGTACTCTGCTGACTGGGTTCGATTCCTAGCATCCCATATGGTCCCCTGAGCACCTCCAGGAGTAACTCCTGAGTGCAGAGCTAGGAGTAACCCCTGAGCATCGATGGGTGTGACCCAAAAAAGCAAAAAAAAAAAAAAGAAGATAGGAACCATACTTCTAGTTATTTTAAAACTCCTAATATCATCACATTTCTCTCTATCTTCTTTTATCTACCTACGGTGTGTGGGTGTGTGTTTCCTCTCGGGATTTTACAAGGGGTACTTAAGAAGCCTGGAGCTTGCTCCTGGTGATTCTTGGCCAACTGAGCTAGCATTTCAGTACAGAGTCTCAGCATGTGGTAAGCACAAGGATTTTACTCTTTTATCTCTCAGGCCCCTACAGTGTTTTTTATCTGCTAAGTAAGAGTTTCTACATGGAGAGACTTAGCTCCCAGGGGTTCTTTATGGTTTCATAACACACTAAGAGATCTATTCCAACGTCCTACTCTTTCCTAGCTATAAATTGCATCTCCTTACTGAACCTCTCTTGAGGTTTAGATCTGACAAAATAATTTGGTGAATGCCTCTTGCACTGTGTGTGGGGCTTATTGAATGAGATAGTATATGCAGCGAAGCTATTATCTTGTCTAATCCCTATTACTCACCTTGTGCAAAGCCTATATTCAACAGAATCAATGCCAAAGTTGGTGGAGAGTGATGGACACCAAATAGGTATGACAAGCAATAGGAGGTCAAGCTCTCCTCAGAAGACCATTCAAAGAACACAGAGGGCCTCAGGCTACAAAAAGGTTGATACACAAGTTTTGAGACCTCCTACAAGCTCCTATTCCAATGATAACCTGCAAGATCTCTCAGGATACCACTCTAGAGATGTAAGTACTCCTGTTCAAGGAAACATTTGAGATTCTATTTCTAGGGAGGTTAGGAATTAAAATAATAAATTGAAAGCACATTACAACATCTCTTTTTCCTTCATTTTCTCCTTAGATTTTTAAGTTAAAGTTTCAGATATTTAAAAACTATATACGTAATGATGATTATCAAATTTATATCTCAACCCTGAACATGTCTCTTAAACTTATAAGAGATGCTTATAATTTCAGCATCATACATCTTTATTCTATATACATATATTATAAAAACACAAGAAGCTCTGTTTCTGGTCCTACTCTCTTCCTGTATAACTTTCTCCAAACTTTCCTTGCATCTGATGATTGGTTCCATGCATTACTCCAAAAAAAATTAAAAATGAAGCATTGTACTAGGTTGTAGTGGCTGTACTAACTATTGGAAAAATCAGAATAAGATCATAAGATAATATCTGCTTTCAAAGAGCTTATTAACTAGTACTGGTTAATGCTTTCAATATTGCAGTAGAAGTACTTTTACACACATCTCAATGTTGGACTGCATGCTGAAGTGCAGAAAAGGCAGTAAGATGTCTTCCTAGGCTGATCCTAAAAAAATGATGCCTTGAGTTGCTTCTTGAAGAATAATGATGGTGGTGGTATATATATATTGGACATTATCTCAATATTAATCCAAATTATTTTCCATGTATTTATTACACTTCAGTCAAGTTTGACCTTGTGGCTTGTACTTATCAAATGCTATAGCAGAAATATTGTAGACTATATTAGAGCAAAAGCTTTAAGAGGAATCACCAGCTCCTGTGACTCTTTTTCTTCTTTTTCAAAAATACCATGTTCCACCATGGCCTTTTCCTTCTGCCTGGATCTCAGAATAAAGAAGATACGTGGAAAAGAACTGCGGCCAGAATGAAGGTCAATAAGAAATAATACTTGGTTTTTGTAAGCCTCCTAGAATGTGGGGTAGCTTATTGGCATGACAAAACTGGAAAATTAATATATAGGTCTCAAAGGTGGGGTACAAGAGACACTGAACAATGTGTGTCATTGACTTTTGGATTGCTGTAGCACAGCAAAGAAACTTTATTCTAGAACTTCACATTAGTCAATGGAGAAATATTTGGTTAAAAAAACTGTTGCTTATGGTGTGTTAGACAGCAGATTATGCACTTATAGAAGAGCTTTGTATAATACACACACACATATATATACATATATATAATTTCTGTGTGACAAAAAACTCTCAGTCTCAGTGGTAGACAAAAGTAAGCATTTATTTCTTGTTCAAAAGCTATAAGTTCTTTGGAGTTTAGTCAATTAAATTTGGCTTGGCTGGACTCAATGACAGGTCTGTGTTGAGTTCATGTTTCCATGAATTTGGATCAATACATGTTCTTGATACAAAATGTAGTAGCAAGGAGGATGCATTCTTCTCACAGTGTGGCAGGAGAGACTGGGAATATTTTTGCAAAATTCATATCATGTACATAGAACCTAAGGTTTTAGCGTATAAATGTGGGTGTGCAGAGAAAGTATAGTTGCACATACTAAATTTTATTTGTGGCCCAATATTTGGAAGATACTTACCTTGGATAAGACACATTTCTCTAAGTATTCTTTTTCTTCCTTTGTAAAGAGTTAAAACCAATTTTAATGTTCTTTTGCAAGGAATAAAAATTTTAGCCCAGATAAAGATAGTGAAGTGATTATGGTGAAGACAACCCTTGCAAACAAACCTGTGGCATACAAGAGAAACATAAAACCAGAGGAATTAGAGCAGAGGAAGAGGCATATATTAGGGGGCTCGCGGTACTTTGTGGACCTTCCCTCCCTTATCTCCCTTATTTAGCTATTAATAGGTCCTTGTTGAACCCTGACTCTGTTTCTTGTCTATTACATTTTAGTACACATGTGTTTCCATATAGACACATACATTACTCTCTCAGACACATCCATTACTTTCCTGTAATCATAGAAATAAAATTTGTTTTTCAAAACTTTGGAAGGAGGAGGAAGCAAAAATCAAAAGGGAGATGTTTACCACACACATCCTCAGTAGTGTTGAGTAAAAATAACGATATTTGCTATGAGAAAATTTTTTCCTAAAAAATTTGTCAAGTGATGGCATTTCAAGTTTGGGTTGGTGTGAGGCAAAACAGAAGTAGTACCCAGATGGAGATTAGCCAGAGCAGGGGATCAGGAATAAACAAACCCGGGAAAATACCAGATGTTGGGAAGGGAGCTTTGGGCTTTGCGGGAGTTTGACTTAAGTTTACCTAAACCTGACCAGTGAACGATGGAGGCAACCAGGTCTTCTTTCCTGGACTTCAGATAACAGTGCTCTGGCTCTTTCACCAGAGCTCCTCCCCTAGGCTAGTTTAGAAAGTTGGGGTAAACACATCTGGAACCTCTGCCTTTCTGGGTTCAGGCACCCTGTCCAAACATTCCTAAGCTAGCTTCATAGGTCTGTAAGGTTCTTATATAAGGCTCCTCTGGAGTGTAAATCTCCCATCAGTGAGTGCATTTCTGGGCCAAAGGAGGATCTAAGACACATCCTTGCAGGACTGCGGATGGAAGTTGGCTGTAAGATGTCAACACTGATATCCATGAGCCCCTTCGCACTCTGGATAAGGCCTATGGTTAGAAGAGAAAGTGGCTTAGTCTAGGAGTTTCCATTAGTGGCACTCTTACTCTAAGCCGATTCGTCTGAAAGAAAGCCTTCTGTGCAGGACAGAGAGGCCCCAGCTAACATCCATGCAATATACCCCGAGGGATACTGAAAGCCCTGTGTGTGACACAGGGTAAGCTTTAAGGAGCCTGCCCAAGAATTAATTGCATACCTTCTTTCTTATTGCCATATCAAGAAAGCAGCAAGAAAATTCCAGCTATACTTTCAATTTTCAAAAACTCACCAATCTGCATTATTGTCCAGTCAGAAAAATATTTCATACATAGCCACCTGTAAAGGGAAAGAGGCAAAGCTTGGGTCTCACACAAGGCAATAATTTCCCTACTTGGAATGCCAACAATGTTCTCTCCTTGGAAAGTTTATAGAGCTTATATCCTGCCTGTTTGCCTTTAATAAAGAAATGTTAAATATTTTAAAATAAACTTTCTTTAATGGGCCAGAAATACGTCTCCTCCACGTCTTTTGCTTCTTTAAACATCCTGAGGGCTATAAAATCTGTTGGATAGGACTGTGTGCCATGCCAGGGGTGTGCCCAACTTGCTTCATCAGGGGGTTTCTTCCTGCGTTATGAGATACTTGGAGAGAGAAGATTCCAGGCTTCTCTCTCTGCTCATTTATCTGCAATTGCCCTCTAACTGCTTTATTCTTGCTGGGTGGCTAAACCAAGTGCCTCTAGCTTTTTTGTCAACTTTTGTTTGTTCAAAAAGACTTGCATTCCCTGCCCTGTGTTTATCATCCACACAAGATTTCTCTTGCCCCACCATATCTCATCCTTCTTAAGTAGCCTTCTAGAGAGCAGAGAGTAAAGAGAACTAAACTTGGAACCAGATGGCCAGTTGCAAAGCAAAGGCCTACATTTCCTTCCCGGATATTAGGCAAGTCAGTTAGTAACACTCCTATTAAAAAGCAGCCAAGAGTTCATTCAGTCTTCACAAAGCAATTAGAAGCTCTAATATTTGTTTGACAGAGTGAGGGGTACTAGGAAAACAAAGATGAAACAACCAGGTGAACAGAATGAACAATTACCCTGGGACTTTGCTACTTAGAGAGATTAGTAACACCTGCCATGTCTCTTGCCCTGGCAATTGTTGAGGGTCAAGTGTACAGATGTTCTAACTATTCTCTATAGAAAGAAGTAATCGACTGTTGAGGAATGGGACACTGTTGAGAAAAGGCCTTATTTAAGTTTTTTTTACACAGAGCTGGTGTGCAGAAACTGAGCTGAATGCATCTAACTTGGCAATATTATTTATCACCACTGTTTATTCTTTGTAACCTTCCCTATAACTTAATAACAATAAAAAAATAACCAACCTGTGAAAAGATGTAGAGAGTGAGGTTAATTTTAATGTGGTTTGTTCTGGAGAGTTGAAAATGGGATCCCCCTGGGAATGGCAAACTTTGGCTTGGTACTTGCTCTTAGCATAAACGGATGGGTTTTTCACACTCAGAGGACAAAGAAGCAACAGGAAATCCCCATATGGACAACAGAGATCATTGTATCCTGGTGGAGGAATTGGGTCAAACATTAAAATCAGAATAATCTAAATACAAATCATAACACAGAAAAAGGAAATTTTCCATCCCTAAAATTCCTTGAGCCATTGATTGGAGTTACAGATACTGCTGTTCTCTCAGCAGAAATATATTAAGACCATATGTAAAGATAAATATTCGGGTAGCAGCAAGATAAAAAAAAAAACAAAAAGCAGTGGGACAGCTCATGGACTGCTGCGTTTCTACCCACACTAAAGAATACTCAGGTCTGTGGGAGGTTTAGACCTGGTCTACCCTTTCATTTACTCATTTATTCAACAAATATTTATTGAGTGCCTGCTGTGAGCTAGGACTTCAGGAGGGAAAACCTGCCTTCATGTGTGTTGGCAGAGGACGCAGACATTAGTCAAATAATCACACAAACTCATCTGCAGATGTGGTGGTGATGATTACTCTGAAGGTCAAGTAGATGGAACAAAGGAGAGCTACCCTGGAGAGATTTGACCTTGAAAGAAAGGGAACAGTGGACTCCTCCCCCTCCACAGGAAATGAGACTTGCCTGCTGTTTCCATCACAAAGCACCTTCCTGTCTCTTCTTGCCTTTCTCTTCCATATTTTAGGGACTCATAATTAGATCATACCCACTTGGAATCCAGTATACTCTTTCTTATTCAAAGCCCTTCCTAAAGTCATTTAACTGAATATCTTTGATAGACAAGTAAACCTGCAGATGACTGGATTAGGGTGTGTACATCTTTGTGGAACCCTTATCCTGCCCACAACCTCAGACCATCTATACTTAACCGTCAGGAAGAACTGGAGACCAGGTGATATAGGATCAGACATTCTCAGCTTTAAGCAATTAGAGATCATTAAAAACATTTTTTTATTAGTAAATTACCGTGAGGTACAGTTACAGATTTACAAACTTTTGTGCTTGTGTTTCAGTCGTACCATGGTTGAGTGTCCATCCCTCCACCAGTGCCCATTTTCCACCACCAATGGTCCCAGCATCCCTCCCACCATCCCCACCCCGTCCTCCCCCCCACCCCACCCTGCCTCTGTGGCAGGGCATTCCCTTTGGCTCTCTCACTCCTTTTGGGTGTTGTAGTTTGCAGTAGAGGTATTAAATGGCCATCATGTTCGGTCTAGAGACTGAGCAATTAGAGATCACTTTTATCCACACAAATGTCCAAAGAGAATAGATGGAAGGTAGGGTACCAGCTGGAACAAGGCTAAGGAAAGGGAAATCATACATAAGAATGAACTGCTTATGGAATACAAGGTTGGTTCACTTTAAAGTCAAATAAAATTCTAAACCTCATGGATTTTCAGATTAATTAGAAAGTCTATGGCTCTGTTGTGCTTTTTTACCAGTACAGACTGTGATTGCTGTGACCATCCTGAGCACTATTCCTCTAGATCCATCACTCTGACCTGGGAAGGAGTCAGGTTTCCTTTGTTAATTAACATAATCCCTCTTTCAAGAAGAATTACAATTGTTTTGAGCATACCATGTATTTCTCTAATAGGATTTATCCAGCACCATTTTTCCAAACTTGCTTTTATGATAAGATTTTTTCTTTCCTCTTCTTGTAACCTCTCTCATGCATTTAACACGACCACCCTTTCTAGAGTAGGACACTTACTTGGAAGACTCTGTGGGTCATTAGGAACAGCTGGCTGGAAAGGTTCTATACCCCCACTCCCGTGCCTGTTAGGATAAGTGAATAACTGTCTTCCAACAGTGCGTTTAAGTCCTTTCTACTGCCATGCGAGATGTTTTCCTAAGTGGTCAGGATCACGTGAAGATGCTGAGAGAGAGGATTTGACAAACAGATGTGACTCCTCCCAGAAATCTTTCAAATCAGACAGAGATAAGGAAATAAAGGAGCATCATAAGGGGTTTGAACCTTTGTAGTCAGACTTTTCCAAGGTTCATTATGGAATGAGAGTTAACATATGGAGCTTGTGTGTACTAGCATCAACTGATTTATCATTTGGAAAAAAGAAAAAAAATCAGGGTCTTGGGGTATAGATCTCAAAATGAGAGCGATGCCTCACATATGTAAGGCCCTGGTTTGATACCACGCACCACCACCACTGCCACTCAATCAAGAACAATGACAACAACACAAAGAAATGTTGGGAGCATTAATCTTGAATTCTGTTTCCAATTTAGAGAAACTGTGTTCAGACCTTGGAAGAGGTTAAGGTTTATCATTGCTATCCTCCCTGCTGGTACGGGGAGAGACCCCTCCCATGTTTCTGACTTGTTAGAGGTAGACAATCACATCCTATCTTTGGAAAGTTCTGTGAAATGGTTCAGGAAAGGCCTAGCATTCATTGAACTTTTAGTAAATATACACTAAGTGGCTGATTGATGATGATGAGAGGCAAAAAGGAGGAAGAGGAGGAGGGGCAGGTGGAGGAAAAGGATCGGGAGCATTTTCAAACCATTCTACCTTTCTAACTGGGTTCTTTAAAAAATTAGTTGATGTATTTACTCTTTTTAAAAATGTTGTTGTTTTGTTTATGCATCATGATTTACAAAGCTGTTTATAATTGAGTTTCAGCTACACAATATTTCATCATCAATCCTACCACCAGTGTCAACTTCCATTTACCAGTGTCTCCAGGTTTCTTTCCATAGCACACCTCACTTTTTAAGAGGAAAGTTTTAAAATTTAATTATTGTATCTTAGATCTGACTGCATTCTTGAGCTTTTTTTCTGTTTTTGGTTTTTGGGTCACACCCAGCGATGCACAGGGGTTACTCCTGGCTCTCCACTCAGGAATCATCCCTGGTGGTACTCAGGGGACCGTATGGGATGCTGGGAATCGAACCCTGGCTGGCTGTGTGCAAGGCAAACGCCCTACCTGCTGTGGTATCACTCTAGACCCTCTTGAGCTTTTTGTGTAAGGACATTTATTTAAAACTTCTAGTGGTTCCCTTCAACTTTGCTCTTGATAAAGAAGATTCTAGTAACCTACTCTGGCCCTATACCTAACATTCCCCTCATTTCCTGTTACTTGTGTCTTAATTTTTCTGTTAATCATTTTTAGTCGCTGAGTGACTGTCTGGATGCTGGGGGGTTGTTGCCTACAAATTAGTATAGCTTGGGGAATAAGCTTGAGAATTCTATAACTTTCAATTCCTTAGATTGGTAACACATTCCTTTTCAAACGTGAACTCAGTGTCAAGCAGTTCTGGTTTTTATCATTGTGTTATACATTTCCCTTCTCCTCAGATGCTGGACCATTTAGTGTAAATTGTAGAGATGTCCCAATCTCCACGTGAGGTGATATAGGATTCACAGGAGATATTCTGCTGAATATTCTTCCCCCCACCTCCCCCAATAACCACATTGTTGAGAGACAGACAGTCTCTCAGATTTTCCTGAAGGCCTCTTCAAGAACCATCTGCTCTTTCACATTTTGCCCCCAAAGAGACCTTTCCCATATCCCTCAGTGGGCCTAAACGCTCGTTTACAAGACTCCCAGAGGGATGGAAGCAAAAGAACTCCAAGAAGATGGTTCATTGCTCAATGCAGCCCCTGACAACAGATCCCCAGCTTCCGCTCTTCACAGCCTATAAACTGCTCTGTAAAAATTAAAAAGCGTGAATTTACAGGGTCCATGAGGAGCCAGGAGGTGAAGATCCATCTCCATCCAACAGTTCAAGCATACTGATGAAGTAGAAATATGAGGTCTTGCCAATTCCTGGCCAATAAAACATCTTTCCTGCCCTCCCAGATCCTTGACCTTCTCTTTCCCACGCAAAACTAAGTGGGGACACAAATGAAGGGGAAAGGTCACAGAAAGTCAGCAAAACAAAGCAAAAAGCCCAGCATGTTTTGGCCTTGTAGGGGAATAGTTGGGTCACAACTCTTTCCCTCCTGGGTCCTTTATTCTTATGTGGATCCCGTGACCATACCTCCTGTTTAAACCCTCCCAGATTTTCCATTTCAGGGGAGTCTAGGTTTGTTACTAGCAAACACTGTTGTCAAAGTAGTTCCAGCTACAAACAGTAACCCAGTCTTGTGGACTGAGTAAATGCTGGGGTGGGGGAGAGTGACAGGAGATCAGAGAAGGGGTCTGCGAAGACATGGCTGGGCAATGCTGAATTTGTGTGATTTCAGCATCTCACTTTCATCTGAGTCTCATCTCTTTTCGTCCTACAAGGAGAGCAGGGCTAGATTGTATCTTGAGGTCTTTTTGTATGATACTTTCTAGTACTTTAGTTGGACTGAAAGCCATAGAAGAAGGAACAAGAGGAATGAAAGGGCAAGCATCAAGGAACAACAGAATCCCAAGCTACCTAGGTTCTTTAGATTTTTGGCTAAAGAATGGCTAAGAATGACCACCTGAATCACCAAGTCACCTGCATCTCATTTAAAAAAAATCTACTTTGATCAGTATTGTATTGGCTTAATTCACCTGACTGTTGGTATTTCTAATTCTTTGAGTTTGAGAGTGAGGAGCAGGAGAATGGGAAGTAGAAAGGAGGGAAAAAGGAAGGGAGAGGTGAGGGACGAAGGAAGAAAGAACGAATAAACCTGTGTTATTGGTTGATAGTGAGGGTATAAAATCCTGAATAGAATAATAATAAGAATATTTCTCTGTTTCTTATTTGAGGATCCAAAAGTATCTTTTCTGTAGTTAAGGGTAAAGTTAATTACTGCCCTCCCACAAACATTTAAAAAAGGCAATAAATTTGAATTGCCATTATTCACTATGTAGCATATTTTAAGTATAGGCCCAAGAGTTGGATAGAGCACAGTTGAGTTCTTTGTTGGTAGAAAACTGCTGCAGAATCATATTCCAACAGCTGTGTTTGATAAGAACAGATAAGCTATTCTCCAAAGCCACTAAAACCTAGGTAAAGTGTTAGTTAAGCCATTGGAGGGTTCAAGTTGAAATGTAGAGTTAAATTTCAAAGTTAAAGTTGTCCAAGATATGGAGCAGTTATGAATTAAAGTGAACTGAAATTCCAGGGACATGCCCAAATGGCTGGAACAAGTGAGATAAATGTTTGAGTTAGAAGATATGTTAATTTCCTCTGTTGAACTAGATAATATTTAAGGTTCGTAAAATTGAATTTTCTTAAGGTTACACAACCAGTTAGTTGTTAGGCTGGAATCCATACCCAAATTTGTTCACTCATTTGTCAACGAATGTTAAATGCACCATGTTCTGCACTGAATTCTACATGTGTCAGTCTCCTCACACCCTGCCTAACTCTCTTCCATGGCATCTTGACAACTTGATTCCTACTGAATGCACAAAATAAATCAAGCCATACCTTTCTCCTCATTTCCAAATCTCTTCATTTTCTTAAGATAATGGGATAGAAAAATATAGCACAGATGATAGATGTTTTCAATTTAGAATAAAGTAGTAACCATGGATCTTGGGTGACATCTAAAATATTTTGTAAATATTTCCCAAACACCTGGGTTGCTTTCCCTAGGTTCAGTTCATTCTGAGGTACTCGTGCAATGTGTGTGTGTGTGTGTGTGTGTGTGTGTGTGTTGGTGATATCTCAGAGCCAGAGGGACATAGTGAGTAGGTATCCACAAGACTGAGCCTATGAGAAGTGGCTCAAGTGAGTCAGAAAGGATGAATCTTTGTGTGAATTTCTGGTAAGTCAAAGCTCTTCTATAAATAAAATTTATTTCCTCTTCTTTGAAGCTGAGTTTAGTCATTAAATATTTTATTTCTTTTACAGTTTCTTTCTTGGTTGTTGTATCTGATTTCTTTACCCAGTTGGAATTTTAAAATATATGTGTGTGTGTGTGTGTGTGTGTGTGTGTGTGTGTGTGTGTGTGAATCCTAGCTGTGCTGTTTAGGTTAGGTAATTATGGATGAAGTTAGTTGGGTTTTTCAAGACTTCTGTTGGCAGAGAGCTTTCCCATTCTCCAAGTTTACAGCCAAGTACAAACTCTTCTTAAAGTCACTGAACTGAAGATAAACATGGAGCCCATAATAGCTCTTCATTTGCTGCTTTTTATTACATGTTCCACACTTTAAATTCCTCTGCTTTACTCCTGTATTGTTGGGGACATTTCAGAACAAGCATTGAAGTAGGGAAAATATCAAACATCCCTCTTCCATCAACTCTTCCATCATTTCTGAGTGACTCACTTCAACAAGTAAAATGAATATTAGTCAGGATGGTATGACAGTAGAAAGAAGACAGCCATGGTAAAATCTTTTTGGTGCCCAACACTAGTAAGACAAAAATTTCCCTCCACTGGTTTGCACAGGGGTAATGTGGAAATAATTGGTAGCCTAAAAATAGCTTTTTACAAAAGAAGGATGCTTGAATCCTTCGGATGAACTGCAGGTCAGTGATTGTGAAATGCATACAAGAAATGTGTTAACCGCCCAGTGCCAGAGTGAGCAAGCACTTTCAAAAATACTGACTCAAATGTGAGACAAATCATTAACCCCCAAAGATCAACTCCATCTCAGGGTGACTGAGAACAAATAATTCCTCGTGCTCATACTTGTGTTTTTCTCTGCAGAACTGAGAGCTTCATTGCATATACTCTTAACTATTATCCTCATTTTCTGGCAGGTGCAATTACTCCTCTCCTGTCCTCTGGCCATCTCTTGTTTTGCTTATCTCAGCCTGGGTCACACTTTCCAATGAGCCATAGTTATACTTGTTAACTCAGTCATAGCTGTGGTTAATACAAGGTACTTGCACACAATTTAGTTAATCCTAAAAGAACCAGAAGGAACCATTTTAAAACCTGAGGATTCTGGCCATATGTTTTAACTGGTTGAGTTCTCAGTAGATTTGACTCTTACTATCTTGAAGTACAAAGAGCTTCAGGGACAATTGTGTACCCAGGTATAGAACTGGCAGAGAACTGAATACCATGGTGACCGTAGCAGACATGTGTTTTTTTTTCCCAGCCTCCATCCACAGGGACCTTTGTTAAAAGCCTCCTGGAAAAGATTTATGTCACTGTCACACTGATGTGGCCATACTCAGGTGGATCCCAGATATGAGTACAGGCAGCACTGATTCCAAATCCACAAATGTCACCAAGGCTCAAGTCACAGTAGCCCATTATATGATAAAGGTCCTATTCCTGGTGAGGAGGCAAGGATGGGAAGTAGGGTGAATGGTTGATAGGAGAAATTTATAGTTTGTTTAGTATGAGTCTTTACCAGAGTGGTTGTGGTCCCTTCTCTCCTAGCAGTCTGTAGTTATAACCAGTCTAGTCGCATTGATATTCTGTATTAATAAGCCAAGCTGATTTAATAGAGTTTCATAGATTGGGTGGCTTAAATGTATATTCTATTGTTCTTTTTAATCCAGGAGACTGTGAAGCCTAAGATCAAGTGGATGGCAGATTTCGTCTTTAGTGTCCGGTGAGGCTTTCTTACTGATTTTGTGGCAGCCATTTGTCATTGTACCCTTGTACGATGGAGAGCAGAGGGTGAGCATGAGGGCCAAAGACAGACAGAAAATCTATATCTCATCTGTATCACTTATGATAAAAGGCACTAATCTCAGTATTTAAAGTTCCACCCTCATAAGCTAATTACCCTCTAAAGATTTCCTCCATCTCTCAATATACACCATCACATTGGGGATTAGAATATCAACATCAGTTTTGAAACACACCAATCCATAATATAGTCTATGAGGATATCTGTCCTACAGGTTTTATTTTTCAGATATTTTTTTCAAATTTTCCTTCCTCTACATATACTTTGAATGGCATAAAACCAATAGAATTCATGTCTTTCCCCTAAAGCTATTGGTGTCAGCTGGCCCTGCCAGTCTTTTTTTGTGATGTGCTTTCCAATAACTTCTTTCTCTTTCAGATAAAGTCTGACTTAATGTCTTTCTGCATTCTGCTTTATTATATTGTACTAGGATAAAAAATAAATATATTCCTTGATCAAATTGTGTACCAGTACACCCAACATTGCTTGATTGGATTAAGAAGTCCATCTTAATCTCTACTGTGAAAAGACATTTGTGTACCTATGCTTATTATAGCATAATTTAAATAGATAAAATCTGGAAACAACTCAAGTACCCAAGGAGAGATGATTTTATAAAGAAATTGTGATATGCATACACAATGAAATAAGAAAAGCTTTAAAATTAGCTATAAGGAAATCAAAAAATTTGCTGCAATGTGGATGGAACAAGATGTCAAAATTCTGAGTGCAATAAGCAGCAGGAGAGGAAAAATACAGAATGATTGCTCTCATATGTGGAACATATAGGAGCATATTAAGGGAACAACAATTGGACAATGGTAACAGACTTTGAGAATAGGATTACAGAACTGTCTGCCAAGGGGATGGACTGGGAGTATGAGGGAACTTTGAAAGTTTGGTGGAAGAATGCTGACATTCTAGTCATGGGTCATGTTGGAACATCATATGCCTGATATTCTATTAACAATATTGGAAATCATAATGTCTAAATAAAAATTGAGTGTACCTGTTCAGATACTCACTGACATATGTTTTCCACTTTCTGTTATCATTCCACTCTTCAGTCATTGAGCATCAACAAATATTCGTGTCTGAATATTGAGTACAGAGTTAGAAAGCATAGATTATGCATGCAGTAATTATGTACTCTTGGAAGGAATACATACATAAAAGAACAGTTATAATATGGGTATCCTAGAAAACAGGGCCTGATAGAAAGGCTCTCGTGTTACTTCTTTAGTGAGAAGTAAAAACCCAGGAAAAGAGGAATGAGGAGAAAAAAAGTGCAGGAGAAAATAGAAGAAAAGTACAAGTGTGTTAACTAAGATTGACACCATTTTGTACTAAATATAAAACATTTTCAGTCTCATTAGGACTGTTTTCTTGGATGCCTATGAACACATACCAAGTCTGAGCAAAGTGCCTGGTTAATGGGAAAAGGAGAAAAAACAGAAATTATTTATAGTCTCGTATCTTCTATTGTCTAAAGTTGCTTCAACTCAGCAAGTATTAACTTCATGGTATTTGTGCATGTGTGTATGTGCACATATATGAACATGAACATGTACATATACAAGCCTCATATCTACTGAGTTTAATGACTTAACAGCAATGGGGGTGAGAAGTTATAAAGGAGGCAAAGACTATGGACATGAATGAAGTCTCATAGAAGGTTGAACTATGGACACGAATGAAGTCTTGTGCATTGTGCTAACTTGCAGTTGCTCACAGAGGGCTGTTTGTCTAAGGGGCAGCTAAGCCAGTGAGGGTCCCTGTAGCACCTGAGAACTGGGGGATACCTTAGGTGACAGCTAGGGAACTGGATCCAGAAACAGAAACAGGGCTTAGATACAAATATTTGGGAATACAAAGAAGAAACTGCCTATTAAAATGGAGTGGATACAGAATCATTTGTCTCATATGTGGGACATAAAGAATCAGAGTAAGGTGATAACAAAGAACTAGAAGTAAAATAACCTAAGAACTGGTCTATACAACAGAGCTCACTATGATAGAGACTTGGGGAACAGAGTGGGTTGTTGAGGTGATTGGGGTCTTGAGGGAGCATTAGGGATGTTGGTGGAGGGAAATGGACACACTAGTCATGATGATGGTGGTTATGGTGGCAGGGGGGTTGGAATTTTGCAAGCATGAAATCCTATCATTTGTAGTATTGCAAAATTGTAAAGCACAGTGACTAAAATAAAATGATTTTTAAAAGTTGGGTGGGTACTAGAGGCCATGAGATGATTTCTGAAAACAACAAATTTTGGGTAAGTCTTTTCAGGTGGATGGGATTGGGAGCAAAACAATGCAAAGTGGATGACAGCATCTTCAAAAAAGAGTCACTGTGATTACAGGGCTATAGAAGGACAATATAAAGGATGAATGAAGGATAATTCTGCTCAACAGATAGGAAGTATAAAGGGATGTGGAGGGATACGGCTGAAAACGTAGCAAAGATGAGTTTTTATTGGGCTATTATCAACAGAAGTTTTCATTTAGATATTTCCTTGTCAATAATTCTGTCTTGGTTTGGTAGCCATTTGTGTGAATGTTGGCATTTGAACAAGAATATTATGTCTATAATTTGGTACTCCAGAGGTTGATTGAACATAATTAAAATCTTTTCAGGTGAATACTACGAGAGTTTGAAACCTAGCAGTTGAGATTCTTCTTTTCATTCATTCTTTTAAATTTTTTTTTCTTTTTTATTGAATCACCATGAGAAAAGTTACAAAGCTTCCAGGTTAAAGTCTCAGTCATACAATGATCAAACACCCATTCCCTTCACCAGTGTACATGTACTACCACCACAAACCCCAGTATACCTCCCATCCTTCTCGTCCCCCGCCTGTGTGGCTGATGATTTTCACTTTATCTCCCTTTACTTTGATTACATTCAATATTTCAACAGAAAACTCACTATTATTATTTGGAATTTTTCCCCAACAATCAGACTTGTTGAAAAGGCATCATTTGCTAATTTGTTTTCCATTGCTGAGAATGAAGAGCATATGAGGTTGCGTGGCCGTGACAGCGTGGTTTTGGATTTCTGGTATTTTAGTAATTAAGTCCAGAGAAATTTCTGCCAGAAGTCGTGTCACTGCAAGCTTGTACTTCTAGTTAGTGGGCTTTATAAGATGGCGGTTGCCATGCCGATGCCACCGCCGCCGTCGTTGAAAGGAAAGGCTGAGAGAGAAAAACCTTTCCCCTCCTGGGTTGGCATGGGGCCATAGCTTAGTTCAGAGTCTAGAGGCATTTCTGCAAGAAGCCGCTGGGTTCTGAAAATAGTGGGCCTCCGGGCTCATGGTCTTTTAGGAGTGGAGGAGCCTATTGTGTGCGGCCGCTCAGGATCTCCTCACTCATTCTTATATTTATAGAGTC
Source organism: Sorex araneus (assembly GCF_027595985.1). Lineage (NCBI taxonomy): Eukaryota > Metazoa > Chordata > Mammalia > Eulipotyphla > Soricidae > Sorex > Sorex araneus. Next base: position 250,186,236 of record NC_073313.1, on the reverse strand, counting down.
AGGGAGAACTCTGACTAAGGCATGGACTGAAATCGGAGCTCAGAGGAGGAGTTTGGATTTTGTACAACCAACCTCTCAATGCCAACCCTCTCTTGAGGCCTTAATCTTAGATAAAGGCCCCTGTAGTTGTGACAGAGGTGATCAATTGTTTCAGGTATTTTCGTATTAGCACAGCAAATTCTAATATGTGCATGGATAGAGAGTTCTAGAAATAGAAACACAATTGCTGTTTATTCCCAGGATCAGAAGGTGCTATCTTCTATTGGAATTAGAGTTTGATAATTCGTCTCTCTCATTCATTTGGTGCTGCTAAATTCTGAGATTAAAAAAACAAAAACAAAAAAACCAGCAGTGATTACCTTGGTTAAGATGTAAACTCACTGAAAGAAGTCCTTCTTAAACCTTTTCAAAACAAAGAGCTCATAACCTTACCATACATATGATTTTGGGCTCTCAATCCATTCAATCCACTTCAACATTTCTTCTCTGAATCTACATAATCCATGAGGGCAATCTGGCACTAACACACAGCCTTCGGTGTCTAACCCTGCCTAGCTTTGGGAAAAGTAGCTTAAACCTTTGCATCAAACAAAGGACTAGCTTAAAAAAAAAACTCCCAAGAATAAGAGACAGTATCTCAGCATTTGTTTTTTTATGTTGTTGTTGTTGTTTCTTCCTCTACCTACTTGAATTAAGATGAAGTCAAAACCAGATCTTTGAGAGGAATTGGCTGCCACATAATTTAGACATGTTTGTATAACATTCTGAAAGTAATTCAATAAGAATAGGTTTTTCTTGGAATTTATCACTGCCTGGCAAATTGGAGCCCAGATACAGCTTTGTGCTAAACAGGCCCGAGAGCCAACAAATGGAAAGGACAGTGGTAGAAAGGAAACCCAAGCTGTCAGTCCACTTTTATTATCTGTGATGGTATGAAGCAGGAATGGAAACCCCCAGCCAGGAGCAGAAACCAACACAGACGCAGATGTCCATTTCTTTAGGACTCGGCACCAATAGACAGGCCCAAGTGGCCAGAGAAGAGCATCTTAGGTCTCTCAGAACAAAGAGTTCTGAGAAATTCCCCAGGCTGTATTTTTCCATTTTTCCAGCTGCAAGGTTCTATTCTTTAAAATTCAGATGGAGAGGATCTACAGAAAATACTAAACAGACGTACGTGTAGAGAAATGCTCACGTCACTTCCCAGTACAGGGGCAGGCAGTCGACCCAAGTCAGAAATCCCAGAATCATTTCAACTGTCCTGCTTGTGAGGACATTCCATATTTAACATTCCAAATTTAACTTGTGCCTCCTTGAAAGAGGGGAGTATACAAGCTCAAGAGTAGTTCAATAATAGCCCGGTAATAGTTCAATAGTAATAGTCCAATAATAATTCAATAAAATCTTACATCATGGTGAGATTCTGCTAAGTGCAGGATCTTACTACCCCAGAATAATTTCAAATCCTCTTGATGTAGATAGAAGACCTCAAGTCTAATTCAGGTCCTTGTATAGACCTCAGTTCCTTTGGTTACTAGGGCTAATAGGATAAAAGTACAGTTTTTCTGGGCAATATTAGGCACTTGGATTACCTGACCAGTGCTTAGTATGTGTGTGATCTCAAACCTGTACCTCACTTAATGACGATGGACTTTGCAAAGAAACCAAATGTCTGCTCACTTAAATGTTGTTGTACCTAATGCTGCTTCTCTCTACACATTTCACATCTTTTTAGTCACTTCATTCATGATATTAACACACATTGCTTCAATGAGCTTAAATGGGTTGTGATACGCCTTTTTAGTTTAGATTTTTCTTTTGACTTCTGTTTATGCAATAACTTGGACTCCTTGCAGCACCCCTTTGTACCCCGTTCTGTCTGGAATTGAAATTGTTCTTCCATCTCTTCCACTGTTACAATGTAGTGAAGCTTGGCTTAGGTTATCATAACAGAATACCATAGACAAGGTGGCTTAAACAGCATACAGGTATGTCTCATAGTTGTGATACCTGGAAGTCTGATATAAAGATATAAGAAGGTTCAGTATTTCGCCAAGGTTGATTTCTGGGTATTGTCAACAACACCTGTGTTACTTTATCCTACCACAGTAGAGAGAAGCTCTACCTTCTCTTCCTGTTCTAAGGTACATTTCCTAACCTTGGGGCTCTACTTTCATGATTTCATCTCAATTTAATTAATTTCCCAAGGTCCCACCTCCTAGTACCATCACCTCGAGGTCAGAAGTTTAAATCTGGATTTTGGAAGCACATTGCATTTAGTCTGACACATGGTGATTTCACCAGTTTTCTAGATACTCAAGCTGGGCACCCCAGAGGCATCCCTGACTTAGTCTCTTTTTCATTATCTGCTTTAAATTAATCAAGATCATCCAGGCCTCTTAGATCTTCAATGACTATGTAAAGAAACTATTTTGCTACAAAAATCTTGATCTAGAATTTCAGGTAGCCCAAAGTAGGGTAAAGTTGCCATGGAGTTGTCTGACATGCTTTATTATACCCATATATGCAGTTTTGGAAAATGTTCTTTTAATAGGTAATAGATCAGAGCTGCTATGGTAGCCAAGAACCTATACTGTCCCCTGGCTTCACAAATACAGGAATAGTCATATAGTAATTTCAGGCATAAAATCAGCTGAGCCAGTTCAGGGAGAAGCCTGTTACCATGTTCTCTACTGTCTATCTTTCTGAATCTTTTCTACCTCCACTCTAGTTCAGATTCCTTTTTGCTTTTCTTGGACTCTGAACTTCAATTGTCAAACTAGTCTCTCAATTTCCAACCAATACTTTTCTCACTCTTTCTCCATGTTGTCAAACACAGTGTATCCAAGAAGCAAATCCAGTGAGTCTCTCTTCTACTCCACTCTTTGCTGGCTGCCTCTTGACCTCAGGATAAACTGTATTCCTTTAACATGCTTATCAGTCACTCCACAGTCTGCCTCACACCTAATGAGTATTTTCTATGCCCTGCCTTCTCTGTGCTCAGAATGCTGCGTCTTCACACTAGATGCTCCTTCATAGATAGAACAATCTTTTCTGTGCCTTATCAAGCACTATCCCACCCCTTCACTGAACACTACTTGTTCTCCAGCAAGTCTGCCTGGATTTTCAGCCTTTCATTCCAGAAGAAGCAAGAAGGTTCTCAAATATTGCACTGATAAAGCAATTAGCTAACAAATTCAGTCAAGTTTTGGCCATTGTATTTTAGAAGAGATGCATCATATTATTTATAACCATAGACTATGGTTTTGATTTAAAGAACCAATATGCTGAGGGATCAGAAAGATACATTCTCATGAAAAGGCACATTTTCCTAGGACAGAGTTCATAAAAAGGAAAATTTTACTAAAGTCTCCAGTGATGGAGTTAATTGAACCTTCCTGTTTTATAATCCTAGATCCCATCCTGGTTATCCTAGGGTATCTGCCAAGTTGAGTGACGTAAAATGGACCCTTTCCATCAGACTCTAAACTCTGTGGGTGTAAGCACTGCAAGGAACTTTTTCAACCCCATATTTCTAATTTCTAAGACAAAATATGGGCTAAATAAGTTATACTAGAAACAATGCAGGCTTTTTTCTGTTGCTTAGGACCCTGATGGGAATGGAGAATACAATGACTTCTATAAATGCTCTGGATTCCTCCTGAATTGGATTATGTACCACCTTATTCAAGACTATTCTGTTAGCTCTTTCTTTTGGTTATTAGCATCAAGTAAAAGTAAGTTTGTTATTTTATAAACCATTAAAAGAGGTGAGAATAAAACAGAATAGAGCTTAGAAGTCTGTAAAGCAAGAAGAACTTTGTGTGTTGGTTCAGAATAGCTAGAGGCAGATCAGTGGACACTTGATCCATCTTTCCCATGTCATCTTTGTTTTCACCAGCAATTAGGCTGATGGAATATGTTCCATATCCAAACACTGCATATCCCCAAGGTCCTGGTGGTCTTAATGAATAGTCTCCATTGTGAGGCAGGCTCACATCATTGCCTTGGGTATAAATCTTGCTTCTCTCTTCAATCCACTTTCTCTATCTCACCCCCAATCCCAGTCTGTCTCTTAGTTGCTCTACAAACTATCAGGATGACATTAAGTAAATCATCCTAGCAGTGACACCACCTCATCTATTACCAAGTCACCATTACTTTGCCCCCCAAAAGGAGGCAAAAAAAGACTTTAGTGCCTTAAGGAAAATTTAATTATCTTGGACACACATACTTGTAAAGACTATATACCCCTGTCTTCCAATCTTGGATAACATAGATGATCGCTTCACAAATGGGATGGGTGGAGAACTGGAGAAATCATAAGGTTGTATTCACCCATGGCACCCTGGAACACATCCCAAAAAGAATGTGGAATTGGGGGAACTGTAAAGTCCACAAGAGAAATAAGTTAACTGCATTTCTTCTTAAGATCCTAGATGTGGATCTAAATCGGATTATTGAAGTTTGAGTTAAGAATACACCACAGTTTAAGTAGGCTTTATTTAAAGTGGAATGTCCGAATGAAATAAAATATGAAAGCATTTATTTGAAACAAAAAACAGGACTTTGGGATACTATAGGGTTCAAGATGCACGCATTGCATGATATCAAGTACAAGTTCAATTTCTAGAACTGCATGATCTCCTGAGTACCACCAGGTACATCCTTGCATCCCCTTGAGCACCACCGTGGTGGCCCTGATAATCTCTGGTACTTTAGCGCCTGAGAAGAACCTCGTACTTGTACCCTTACATTGAACTGATGACTTATTTGGCCAAGAATCATGAGAAGGGACTGCTGGAGCTCGTGAACACCATTTAGGAGACCCTTCATCTCAATAAATAGAGAGTCAATGAAATGTCCTGATTAGAACAGAGCTTCAACGAAATGTCCAGATTAGAACAGGATTATTTTCATGTTGTATATCTGTCACTATACTCAAAGTATACTATTTACCTGTGCCAGTTGAGCACTTAGTTGGAAAAATTTAGGGAGTCTTGAGTCAAATCCCCCCCTACTCCTTTTCTTTTGTTTATCCTCTATCTGTTCATCTATTTATCTATCATCCATCTATCATCTATCTGTCCTATCAACCTACCCAATTATCTATCATTTAGAAAATGTAAGTTAAGTCTAAGAGAACACTGTGAGTTATAAAATCAGAGTTGAAACCTAGAACCCAGCTGCCTTTCTGCTATGGTAATCTTAGTTCTGTAAAACAGTTCTCAAGTTCCTATTTCTTCAGTTTTAGGGAAGAGCCTGAAAGGTTTGGAAGTAGGTCTTCTTTAAAGGTTTGGAAGAACTCACTAACAAACTCATCTGGACCCAAGCTTTGGCTTTTCAAAAGACTTTTGGTTATTATTTCAGTTTACTTTTAAGTATTAGTCTGTTTGGGTGCTCTATTTCCTCTTTGTTCAGTCTTATAAAGTTAGACTAGTCCAAGGTGTATCCATTTTCTCTAGATCTTCAAATCTCATGACATAAAAATTTTCACAGTAATCCCTGATATTCTTTTGAATTTGTATGGTATCTATTGTGATGCCTGTCTTTTTATTCCTAGTTTGGATTTTAGAGTCTTATGGATGGTCTTTCTTTGTGAGTCCAGATAATGGTTTGTCAACCTTGTTTATTATTTTACATGCCCAATTCTTGGTTTCAATGACTTTTTAAATTATTTTTATCTTAATTTTCATTGCATTGATTTTTGTTTTGTTTTATTAAGTCCTTAATTCTTGCTTTGGGTTTCATTTGTTGGTAGTTTTCCAGCAGCTTAGTATGTTAGGCTATTAATTTGGAGCTTTCTTCTTGCTAATAAATGCTTATTGTTATGAATTTCCCTCTTAACTCTGCTTTGGCTGTTTCACATATATTTTGGTAACTCATGGCCTTAATCTTATTTATTTACATGAGTATTTTGATTTCTTTTCTGATTTCCTCTTTTACCCACTTGTTCTTTATTTAGTTATCTTTTAGTTTCCAAGTGATTGAGTATTTTTTTCCATTTCTCTTTGTGATTAATTTTTTCAAAGCATTGTGGTCTGAGAAGATAGTTAATTTGATTAATATCTTCTCAATTTTATAGATATATGTTCTGTGACTCAGCGTGTGGTCTTCTTAGAGAATATGCCATATTCACTAAAGGAGAATGTATGCTAGAATTTTGAGAGGGGATAAAATATCCTATTTGCGCTAACTGGGCCCATCTCTTTCATTTCCTCCATTAAGGCCAGTGCTGCTTCCTTGTTGATTTTTTTTCAAGGTTATTAATCCAGCAGTGACCCAGAGGTGTTAAATTCTCCAACTATTATTGTATTGCTTCCTTCAGGTTAACATTAACAACTACTAATAGTTGTTTCAAATATTTTGATGGTGAGTCGTTAAGGGTATATATGTTAAGGAGAGAGTGAGTTCTTACTGATGTTTAGATTCTTTGATCATTATGAAATGACCATTTCTGTTCCTTATAGCCTTTTAAATTGGAAGTCTATGTTGTGATATAAGTATGGGCACCACAACTTTTTTATGGAAACTGTTTTCCTGTAAGATTATAATTCAGCTTTTGACTTTCAATTTATGTTTATCCTGACTTTTCAAATAAGTCTCTTGCATGCAACAGAATATTCGGTTCACTTTTCTGATCTGCTACTTTGTCTCTCTTCATTGGTGAGTTCAGGTCATTGACTTTACGTGAGATTATTGAGATAAATAGATTTATTTTCATTATTTTGTAGCAGTTATGTGTTTGTAAAGTTTGTCTTATCATTTAAAATCACCCCTTTGATGCTTCTTGAAAAACTGTTTTCGAGGCTGTGAAGTTCCTTAGCTGTTGCTTTACCATAAAGTTGCATATCCTTTGTTGTTGTGTTGTATATTTTGGTAAGGTGTTCATTTTATTGTATTTAAAATTTTACCATATCCTACCACTTTTTCTGACTTTTTGTGTCTAAATTCATAAATATACTGAGTCTTATGTGATTTCCTTTGTAATTCCCTTCCTTTATATTTGTTTTCAATATTCAATATTCTTTCTCTGATTATGATGTGTCTTAGAGCTTTTTTGGGTGGGAGGAGTGGTGTCTATTTGTCTGGTGTTCTTCAGGCTTCTTGAATCTAGGTATATGCAGTCCTCAACTAGGGAAAATTTTCACTGACATGATTTTTATTGACTAGCAATTTTCCATCAAATTTACCTTCCTGTTCCTCAGAGACTCAAATGATTTTTTTAATACTGTTCCTCTTGAACTCATCCTATTATTCTCTGGTGGACTGTTGATTTATTTTGAGACTTTCCTTTCCTCCCATCTTCTGTTTTCTAGAGGTTTCCTAAGTCTCTTCTTGAACCTCATCAATTCTTTTCCTCAGATTCTGTTATTCTCATGCCAAAGCCTTCCACTGAGTTTTCCTTTTTTTAATTTCACTAACCAATCTCTTCAGCACTGTCATTTCTGATAATAGTTTTCTTATTTTCACTCATATTTTCTTGTGCTTTACTGACCACAAGTAGCATCATTTCTCTGAGTTAATTAAATACCCTCAAAGTGATGTCCCTAAAGTCATTAAGGTTGGTAGATTTCTTTATGGCATCCCTATTGTTTGTGTTGTGGTTTGGGGAGAAATCTTTGTAAATCAGCTTTTCATCCCCCTCACCCCTCTCCTCAGAGAGAGTTTCTAAGGCATTTAGATGAGATTTTCTCTTTTTTCCTTCCCAGCATTATTTTTTATGTTTCTAATTTGATGTTTTGAATTTCAGGAGTAGATTACAGGGATACTTGTCCTGTATCACTGGCCCTGCCTCTTCTCTGACTATAATTTAGGCCTCTAGTTTTCTAATGCCCCCTCAGCCTTGTGAGAATTTTCTCTCGAATTAGTTGGACAGAGTTAGAAATTAGTTACTATTGTCACAAGGTCTCCGAGGGTCAGCCAGGCTATCCGTCAGTCTGTGGGTTCACTGCAAGAGGTAGAGATGTGTGCCATGTGAGGTGTGAGGCAGAGAGCTAACACGTGGTTGGGTGGATCTTGAGACCTTCAATATAATTCAACCTGAAGGCAAAGCTATGTGATCTACTTGACTGATTTCCAACCTTGAGGACATGATCCCTGAGAATCCAAGGACACAGATTTCAGGGGAGGTGGAGTGGGAAGTAGCAGGGCTCAACTGTGTGAACAAACAGTGATGGATGGTGGGTCCCAAATTTTAAAGGGGGAATTCATGTGGTAGGTTGAAACTGCAGTAGTCCCTGTGGTTTTATAGGAGGGCTATGATTATGTGAGCTGAATGGAGAAGAGTTGTCTGCCATGTTATCCTGGGGATGGAGGTGTTCCAAGAAAGCCTGGGTAAGTGGGTGGACAGAGCCAGGGGTCCTCTCCCAAGCACCTAGAAGGGGACCAGCAAGGAATAAGGCTGAGAAGCAATACAGTAGCTTTTGAATTTTAAATTTTGATAATCATGAAAAGTATTAGCATCATGAGTTTTTAATACATTAGTATGAAAATTGATGTATATTGGTGTTAATATTTATTAGAGTAAAATAAATTGGTAAAATCCAATGATAATAAGAAAAAAATTTTACTTGCCCAAACCTTGAGGTATATTTTATTCATTTCTTCAACCTTTAAAATCTTTCCTCTCCAGATTTCTGTCATATCAGCATTCACATGATTCTGAAATTAAATTATCCCCAAATTTCTGATGTCCACTGTCACCTTTCTCTCTATGCTTTCCCTTGTCAAGTTAATTTATTGTCATCATTTCCATTATATTGCATGTTAGGAGGACACAAGTCTCTAATTTAGTCACACCCTTTCTTCTAAACTCTGCCATTTTCATGCTTGACATTTTTGCCTTGATGTCTTTCTTTCTGATCAGAAATGGAAGAAATTATCTTTCTTCTCCTGGCATGCCGATCTTACCATCTTCCCAGGCACTATGTTCAGAAATTACTGTCATGAGTGACTTTTTCTTTTCTTGGCTTAGGATTCTAATTACTCACCAGATCCTAGGGATTATGCCTCCTCATTTTAGTCCTTCTTTCTCCTTTCTGAGAATAGTGCAATTTACTCTACTTGGAAACTATTTTTGATCTTTAAACCATCTTTAAACTTCACTTCATTCCTTTCTATTACCATTACGGAAAAACAGAATACCACTGGTCATTAATAACATTCACTGATCCTCTCCAACTGATCTCCATATTATGGTATCAGTATTTCTAAACATATAAAAAATTTTTTTAAGAAAAGCTAATATCTTATGTGTTTATGTTTTACTCCTGATTTTCTCTCTATCCAGATGCTTCTTTTTTCTCATTTCTGAAATTTTTGAGCTAGAGTGTAAAATATTAATATAATGCACAAACAATACTTTCTTGAGGTCACAAATATCCAGGGCAGGAGTTGCTATCAATTTTCTGAGTCTCATAGCATACCATAATTTCTCATGTGTTTTTTTTCTCCACCCAGAGGTGTGTAATCATTATAAATGGGTATTTATAATGTTGTGCCTAGTCTACTAACTGTGAGCAATTAGGATTTGCACCTGGCAATTATTGCAGAGGAGACAAAGATGATACCTTATAACTTATGCCTGTGGCAGAGTATCTTTTTTCAAATTTGTCTTATCTTTTCCTTCTACTTTGCTCTTTCCTAAAGGTGGTTTTTGACAAAATTGATATATATTAGCATACTAATTTGTTGCAAAAATTATCGGGGGAATTGGATTGATTCTATCAAGGAGTAGTTCTAATAGCTCAGTAAGAAAGGGAAGTGGGAGGGAATTGGAGCCATAAGTAAATGGAAATTAAGAGATTCTTTGGGAAACAAAGACACTTTAAGTGAAGTCTGAGCACTGTGGCATCAACAGTATAATTTCTAATAGGGTACATTCTGGGCTGGAGCGATAGCACAGCGGTAGTTCACGTGGCCTACCCGAGTTCAATTCCTCCACCCCTCTTGGAGAGCCTGGCAAGCTACTGAGAGAATCTTGCCCGCACAGCAGAGCCTGGCAAGTTACCCGTGGCTTACTGGATATGCCAAAAACAGTAACAACAAGTCTCACAATGAGCGACGTTATTGGTGCCCGCTCAAACAAATCGATGAGCAACGGGATGACAATGACAGTACACTAATAGATGTTTTCCCTAAAAATGTCTTGTCTTCCTCAAAGATAAATGAAAATGCCTGATGCTGGTACACTTCTTCTAGGAATTGTAGATTTTAGGCAAGCATTATAGGCTGATGATGTAGGTACAGAAGGGATGGTTTTTCTTTTCTTTCCTTTTCTTATTTCCCTTATTCTTCATGCCTAAGTCATCTGAAAGTGAATTTACCAACAAAGTCATAAAAATCAGATCACTTAAAGACATGAAGATTTCTTTGCCCACTTGGAAGATATCCTGTTTGCAGATCATGGGTCTAAGGCTCATTTGGAGCCTGAATTCTTGTTCAGTTTCAGAATCATCCATTTATCATGCATGGCTCGTGTCTGCTGAGTCACAGGGTAGCTGGTGCATCCAGCTCCACATCTGGGTTTTAAGCTTTAAAAAAAACTAAGGACCAGAAAGTTTTACTTGAAACTTTGACTAACATTTATTTCATATTTTCATTTATACCCTCTTGGCCAAATTTTTGTCACATGGATAACGCAGGAGAAAAGATGATTAAGAAAATCAACCAGTTAGCTATCTAGCCCTCACTTTGTTTTAATAGAGGAAAGCTAGTAAAAAATTAGAACTAATTTTTAGTAAGTCAGACTTTTCTAACTACAGACTTTTCTGAACATCCTCTACTATTGTTATGGTCTTTGAAGATAGTAATATGTACCTAAATTAGAGGTAAAACTGGATTCTGTCATATATAGGTGTGTTGTGTGTCTATTTATATGTTTTTACACAATACTCTAAAACTAAGGGCTTTGCTTATAAGCCCATTGGCTTATGCTATGATCAGTCCATTTCTATAAACTCTTCCTTTTGTATGCATGCTGTTTACTTATTGAATGTTCCTTCCCATGTTGTCGATATTATAATTGAGATGATTGGGGTCACACACCTGCCTGACAGTGGTGTTCACACAGTTGTGTTTGCTGGTGTCACATATCAGGTTGCAGTGCTCACATACTTTTCACATGCTCACTGGGATTTTCACTCTTTAGTTCTGGTATTTATGCACACTGTATTTGCTTGAGGTCACTGCAGTATTCACAACATGCTTGCTAAGGGTTGCATTCCCTAGCTGTGATGTTTGCACATCTTTTATTTACCATGGTTGCTGGGGTGTCACATGCCTTTGTTGTATGCTCACCCACACCTGGATTCAAAATAGCTGGAAAGCTCCTTTGGCAATGAGGATCATATAGAGCAGAGTCACCAGGCTCAAATGTCAGAGTCCCCAAAATTACCCATAATACATATGGTAATACCAGAGATTGAACTTGAAACCTTATACTTGCAAAGCAAGCCTTTTCAGTGACTGAACTATTTCTCTGGGCATCTATTAGCTCTTCTTATATGTTAAAAACTTGAATAGTTGAGTGGGGGGGCAGTGGCAAAAGGGAAACTGGGGACACTGGTTGTGGAAAATGTACACTGGTCAAGAGATGGGTGTTGGAACATTGTATGGCTAAAACTCAATTATGACCAACTTTGTAACTGTGTATCTCATGATGATTAAATTAAAACAAAACAAAACAAGAATTTGAATACTTAAAAAGGCTTTAATTAACTAGCCCAACTCTGAAGTCTCTAAGGAAATAATTCCTTCTTTAATGAGAGAAGGAACACTGTCAGGAAAACTGAATAAGACTAAACAAGTATTTTTTCCCAATTAAGGAAGATATTAAATTTAAATTGAAGGATATTTGTCATTTATTTCCTTTTTTATTTAAGAGAGAATGTGAAGCTGGGACTTTAGTTGCTTTCTGGGAGTGAATTGCTCCACTTAAAGGTGATACAAATCAGATTTGAGAGGGTCATTTCTATTCTGGTGATAGCATATTTTCATTTGAACTGCTATTGTTGGTAGTTGCTGTTTAACTTTTAACTTTTGGGCTTCTTGAAAAATGACAACCTGAGACCAGCTATATAACAGGATTTTAAGGCATAGGACTTACTGTACCACATTTTATCCATTTTAGAGCTCTCTGTATAAAAGATTAAACACTCTTACATGGAGTTGAGAGAGATAGTACAGTGGCTAGGACAGTTTCCTGGCACGTGGCTGACCTGGACTCAATCCCCAAGCAATTTACGTGCCCTCTGAACACTATTTAGGAAAGCTCCACGAGCACAGGGCCAGGTCTAAGCCTTGAGCACAGCTGGGTGTAGCCTCCAAATAATAACAGCAATAAAAACTGTCCTGCGTGATTTTGATTGTTTACACAATGAGAGGTGTTACAGTGAAAAACAGGCCTATCCAAGAGATCCGGAATGAGAAGTCTAATGCTTAGTATCCCAAAAGTAAAATCATAGCCTAATGACTTGAGAGAGCAAAGTCTTGAGGGTGGTGAGAGGAAACACTTTCCACCCCAGAGAGAGAGGAACTTCCACTCCACTGTTTAGAAAGGAAAAGCTGAGAACTATTTTTCTCCCCCCATAAGGGAGAAGAAAGTTCAGGATTTAGAAATAATATGTGACTCTGTGACTTCTGAATCCTCTTTTTGGGGGGACTGTTAAGCCAAACCTGGTGGTGCTCAAACTTATCCCTGCCTATGCTATCAGGGTTCACTCCTGGAGGTACTTCGAGGACCATATGGGGTGCCAGGGATAGAACTTGGATTAGCTGAATGCAGGGCAAGTGTCCTACCTGCTGCACTATCACTCTAGCCCCTGAATCTTCTTTTTATTTCACTTTCATTTGCCCTTTTATATTTTTTGAGCTCCTGAAGGTTAGAGGCCAAGGTGTGTCTCAATACGTCTCAATACTAGAGGTTGGGTAGGAGACAGACTTTCTCTTTCCTGATCTTTGGGATATTTGAGTCTGAGACAGGAATCAGGGTGAGGGGTTTTTCTCTGAAGACTGTCCTGTGTCCCTGAGAATAGGCCCCAAGGTCTGAGAGAAGGGAAACCCAGGTGATACTGTGGATCTAAACCACAGTTTCCCAAGTAGATTTATGAATCATCCAGCTGATATTTTGTTTCTCCTGAATGCTTTCCTCTGGCTCTCAAGGCTAAGTTCTATCTGGGTAAAAAGTGATGTAGGAGATATGAGATTATTGCCTCATTTCCAAAAATAGTAACTGGTATAGTAAATTTCCCTAAAGAATCTGTTCAGTGACTTTTCCAGGAAAAATCTGAAATTAGAGATGCATGGAGTTACAGAAAAAAAAAAACCTGATGGGTCCTTAGAGAAAGAATGGAGGGAGTCCCAAGAGAGAAGTGATTTGAGAATACACCGATAGGTATCCATTGATAAAAACAATGCTTGCACTACCACCTAGAGCTATTATTTATGGTTAATCTCTTAATAGCACCTTCTCTCTGGTAAGATACTGGGCCTCAAGTGTCATGGGAATTACCAAAGGGATGAATATATGAGACATTTAAGACATCTATCAATTCAGACCTAATAAACTTTGGAGGCTAGAAAACAGACCTGAGAGTGCTAGATTAGGGATGGGGGGGGGGATGATTAAACTGTCAGGAAGTCACATAGGAACATAAGTAAAAGGTCTTACATGGGTTGTACTAAGAGAGGTCAGAGTATGCATGAAAACCATAACTGTCAATTAAAGAATAATGGAGTCAGGGGTGAGAGGAATGGAATGTTCGACCACAGTGGACATAGGAATGGAGTGGGGGCGGGGCTCGTGGGAAGTTAGTGGTGGAGATGGGCAGTATCTTGTGAATCAACACGAGAAGAAATTCAACACAATTCTTACTGTGTCTTACCTAAACTACAATAAAAAGTCATCTTTAAAAAATGAACTGGCAATGGGAAAAGGAGAAGCACCTATTGAACAAATTAAGTGAAGGGGAAGAAAGGTTTTTTCTCTTGCGTAGAATTAATAAGAAATTCATCACAATAAAGGTACACATTAAAGAGAAGGAGAAAAAAAGAGAAAGTCCTTCCCCAAATGCTATCTCCCAATCTCTAAGGCTATTAAACAGGCTGCCAGTAAACACTTAACAGGAATAAGGAAAATAGAAGCAGATACTACTAATGTGAGGTGACTGAAAAGTAAGACAAAAGTACACAAATGCATTAATATACTTGCATGTATATAATTTATTTAATATCTTCATTGTGTTATCAAATAGTCCTGACACCTGATATAAAATAATACTTTCATATTGAGGTCTTTGTTGCTATTTCATCATCTTTTTAAACTAAGCTTGGGGACAATACCCTAGAATGACCCTAGGTGAAAGTACAAATAAAGGAAAATTCTAAGGCATTTCCTGTGTGTTAAATGGAAAATTGTTAGGGTCACAGATGCCAGGTCAAAAGACTAAAGAGAAAAAAAATCTAATCAGGAAATGCGAAAGCTAAGATTTTAGCAAATTAACTCACCCTGATGACTCACCCCAGATGTATTAAGTCTTCACATTTAACAGCCTTTTCATTGAAACTACTAAATACCATCTGTCTCCAGCCGATGAGTTAATGTTAGTCTTAAAGCCCTAAAGTTCACATTTCCTAATTCTTTTGTTTGGAAATAAATAACCTTTATGTTGCAGTGGCATGGTCTTGGGAATGTAATTTTTTTTCCCAATTGGGGGAAAGAAAAAAATTCCAGAGCTGAGTTGTCTGGTTGTGAAATATTCTGTGGGTCAAAGAGGGTTGGTTCTATCCACAAGCTACCTCAACTAGGTCTATCCCTGGGGTCCTTTTTAGTATTTGTTGCTTGATTTTTTTAGCCAAATACCAAAGCTAAGCCCACATGCTGGAAATGGGAAATACCTGTCCAGTCCAATCATGCCTCCAGAAGGCCAAACTATAGGCATGACATTTCTCCTTATCCTCTTTCCTCAATAACCTTAAGTAGAAAAATACTACTTGGTTTGTGCAATAATATTTGACTTTGTTTATTTTTGTTTCTCCCACTAGGAATGGTTAAAATTTATAAATAACCTTTTTATTTCGTAAAAGAAAGATAGCTGTATAATAAAAGGGGGAAAAGGTTAATCATGTCTTTGAGATCCCAGGGACCCAGATATTTGACAAGTTGTACCATGAATTTAATGGGGAAATAGGATTGGATCTTATTCTAAAATTAGATTCTGGAACCAAACCGGCCACATACTTGCCAGCGATCATTACT
The DNA here is from genome assembly GCF_027595985.1 of Sorex araneus. Taxonomy (NCBI): domain Eukaryota; kingdom Metazoa; phylum Chordata; class Mammalia; order Eulipotyphla; family Soricidae; genus Sorex; species Sorex araneus. The sequence continues at coordinate 250,170,980 of NC_073313.1, read as the reverse complement.
AGTGTCCAATTTTCCCTTCTTTAAGCCATAGGGTAAGAGTAAGATGGTCTAAGACATCTAAGACAATATTGAAATCGCATTGATGTGGAACACTTGAATGAATCAATAGTTTATGTCTAGGCTTGTTTGTTATTTGGTGAGCAGGTTATTAGTCTCGAAAAGAGTACTTTGAGGTAATTCGGTGGGTCTATTTCTTTTTTTTTTTTTCTGCCCCGGTCTCTTTGCACTGAAATTTATGCACTTCAGGTCTTTGCCAGTTTGCCTTGGTTTATCTTTCCAGTTTGAACTATTTCTCCCTGGGCTTTCATTTTTCTGACATTCAAGCTATATTCGATCTTGCCACCTTTCTTTGCCACTACTACACTCTGCCCTTCACCTCTGCCTACCAAGATCCTAATTACTCCCTCATCACAAATAAATTATTTTTTCTCTGTTCTTTCTGACATCCCTCTGTTGATCTCTTCCTAATGGTTTGAATGATTTTTCTTCCCATAATCTAAGTTTTATGATTGGTTGCCTGAAAAGCTTCCCGTGGCATATCCGATATACCAGTAATAGTAACAATAACAATCTCATTTCCCTCACCATGAAAAGAGTCTTCAATCGTTTGAAAAGACAAATAAGGAGAGGCTGCTAAAATCTCAGGGCTGGGATAAATGGAGACATTACTGGTGCCCACTCAAGTAAATCGAAGATACAGTGAATCTAAGCTTAATCTCTGTATGATTTTTTGCAGATACTCTTTTTGTTGCAGACAATCCTCCAGTTCATTATAGGTTGTCAAGTATCTTCCTGGCAATTAAAAATGTCCTCAGAGATTGACAAATATTCACCCTTGATCAAACATCACTGCTCTAATCCTCCATCTGATTTTTTATTAATGGTCTTGAACCTAGGCCAATCTGAATTTGAGGGTGTCTCTGAACACATCTTACTCTGTGGCTGAGGAAAACTTATTTGAATGTGAAGACAATGGTTTCTGGCTAACAACATTGTTGTGAAAATTATGTGAGTCTTAGGAGAGATTCAGACATGTTTGGGATAACCTGGTAAACTTAATCAAGAGTCCTTTGAGAATTGCTTTGCAATAAATCTCAGGAGAATTTTATGAGAGAATTTCATATTAAGGAAGGAATTGAATGCATAGTCAAAAGAGCAATAAGAAAGTATCCATTGCAGCACTGTTTACAATAGCCAGAATCTGGAAGAAACCCAAGTGCCGGAGAACAGATGACTGGTTAAAGAAACTTTGGTACATCTACACAATGGAATACTATGCAGCTGTTAGAAAAAGATGAAATCATGAAATTTGCATATAAGTGGGTCAACATGGAGAGAATAATGCTATGTAAAATGAGTCAGAAAGAGAGGGACAGACATTGAAAGATTGCACTCATTTGTGGAATATAAAGTAACAGAATGGGAGACTAACACCCAAGAATAGTAGAGATAAGCACCAGGATGATTGCTCCATTGCTTGGAAGCTGGCCTCACAAGCTGGGAGAAAAGGCAGCTCATATAGACAAGGGAACACCAAGTAAAGGGTGCTTAGAGGGCCCACTCAGGATGGGAGATGCATGCTGAATATAGACTATAGACCGAACATGATGGCTACTTAACACCTCTATTGCAAACCACAGCACCCAAAAGGAGAGGCGAGGGAGAACTAAAGGGAATGCCCTGTAAAGAGGTGGAGTGAGCTGGGAGGGATGTGGGGTAGGGATGGTGGGAGCGATACTGGGTTCATTGGTGGTGGAAAATGGGCACTGGTGGAGGGATGGGTACTCTATCATTGTATGACTGAAACACAAGCATGAAAGTTTGTAAGTCTGTAACTGTACCTCACAGGGATCCATTAAAATAAATAAGTATAAAAAATAAGAAGAATAAAATATTTAGTGAGAAATTACCCTGTATTCATAAGTGGGCCAAATACATAATCAATTTTGTAAACGAAAACAGTAGATAGCATCTTAATGGATGAGAGTGAGATCAACTCTGAGAGTCTCTCACTATTTCATGGTCAGCCAGTACCTTGCACATCCCCTTATCTGTGCCTGGACTATTGACATTGAAAGGGCAGTTAGTAAACACTAACATAGAGCTTTAACCAGACACTAAATCATTGTCATACAAATGTCACTGCAGTGGCATCTACCTCCTGCTGCCTGTCCCGACACAATGAAGAGGGAATTATTCCCTTATCCAATTTCTCAGTGTGTTTTGGCACCAAGAGGCCTCAAGTGAGGGGGTGGTGAAGTAGAGCTAAGGAACGGTCAAACCCAGGGAAAAAACCATCAGTGGTTAAGTTCCTTGGCTGACCCCTGGTACTCCATGGGACAACAAAACATGGACAAGGAAGTGGAGAGAAACAGGGCTACAACTGCTGGAGCTGGAAGGAAGGTCAAAGCTAACACTGTAGGTGTGATATGCCTTGCTCAGGAAGCACGGTGGTCTCGAGGGAGACATTCCTTCTGAGTCTCCCGAGGGAGAGAGAACCTGCTAGACCTCCTGAGGAAGAGATTGCATTTGCTGCTCTACTGTTTTAAGTCCTTTGAGGAGAACCACAGGGACTCTCAGAATTACTCTTGGTCACACAGGGTATGTCTCGTCAGCTGATAGGAACAAAACTCTCCGAAGAACAAGTGATCACAACTACTTTTTCTATAGACATTATGCAGTTCTCCACCACTATTTGTCACTCTCACTGTGATCTCATTGCTCATCGATTTGTTCGAGCAGGCACCAGTAACATCTCTCACTGTGAGACTTATTGTTACTGTGTTTGGCATATCGAATACAGCACGGGTAGCTTGCCAGGCTCTGCCGTGTGGGCGAGATACTCTCGGTAGCTTGTCGGGTTGAGAATCGAACACGGGATGGCCGCGTGAAAGGCGAATGCCCTACTGCTGTGCTATCGCTCCAGCCCACCACTATTTGACTCTAGAAAATTCAGAAAATATCCTATGATTGTATTCCTCCCTTTGCCCTGGAAATAGGCAGTGCTGTCCTGGAGTAGTTTAAATCACTTACTTATCCATGAAGCCAATTGTGCTTGAGTAAAGTTTGTTCATCATTTCCGTTGGACTGGGATGTAATAACTCTAATAATCAGTTCACTTCTCAAGCTGATGGAAAAAGCTGATGGGTATGAGGACTGTACTGTGACTTTAGCTCCAGTTCCAGCACCGATTATTTATACTGGTACCAAAAATCTACTTTGAACCTAAAATACATTTCAAGGTGTTAGATGAGAATTATAAAACTAAAGACCATAGAGTTCATGTCTTCATGCTGATTTAATTTGCTACTACTATGGAATTGGTGGAAAGCAGAGGCAAGAACCTCAGTGATATGAACAGAAATTCAGCAGATAACATAAAAGTATGGGAAAGTTGAAGACAAAGAGAATGATGTAAGTGGGAGCATTGATATAGGAGAGACCAGAGGGACTGACATGGCAAGCTAACAAAAGTGCGTGGAGATCATGGGTCATTAAAAAACACTCTCCTAGGCCAAGTAGAGAACTTCAGATATTGTGTAGCCAACTGTCTTTCTTGTATACCACTCTCAGCTTGAGGCCCACTTCATTTAAGTTTATTGAAACAGAAATTGCATACTAGTCCTTTAAGAGTAGCCTCAGATGTTGAACCATACTAACAATCACAGAAACTCACTGTCACTGTCACTGTCATCCCGTTGCTCATCGATTTGCTTGAGCAGGCACCAGTAACGTTCCCATTGTGAGATTCGTCCCTGTTTTTGGCATATCGAATATGCCTTGGGTAGCTTGCCAGGCTCCGCTGTATGGGCGAGATATACTCTCGGTAGCTTGCCGGGCTCTCCGAGAGGGGTGGAGGAATCGAACCTGGGTCGGCCACGTGCAAGGTGAATGCCCTACCTGCTGCTCTATTGCTCCAGCCCCACAGAAACTCAGGAGGAGAAAATTTCTTCATTGTGTCCATCAGCTTCTGAAAAGTAATAAACCAAAGTTCCTGGGCAGATGAAAGCATCATACAGGGCTATCTACATATTTTTCTCTCTTGCTAATATTAAAAAAAGAAAACTATGTAATTACTAAAATTATTTATTCTTAGGAAGGACTCTGGAGTACATGAAACACTGGAAATTTTAAGCAGAAGTCAATGACTCCTTGTTAAGAATTCTATGGAAAGGGCTCTGTGGTGAACAGAAGATTGGGGATCAGCTTATGATTCTGAACGTCAATTCTTCAGTGGCCTAGAAATCTATTCAGAAGCTATCAACTGTATGACAGGGAAAAGACGGGGCCAGATGTAGGCAGGGAAGGGGATGAGGAGTCACTGAGTAACTGAGTAGAAAACAATATTGGGAGAGAAAGGATCACTTTCACAATGTATGGACATTGAACGGAAATTGAGTAGAAAATGGAGACAAGGAGAAAAGATTGCTTTTGCAATGTATAAGCCAATAGGAAAATATTGAACCAAAATCAGATTTAATTCTAGTATCATGATTATCTTGAGTGACAAAAATATAGACATTGCCATGTTGATTACAAATTTTGTAAAACATTGATTGGACCATTAACCTGGCTTAAAGGGAGGGGAACATTCAGGGTCAGCTTTAGTGACCTCAGACATTAAGATGTGCTGATCCTCAAAAGGACCTACATTGTTATAGTTAGAATCTCTTCCCTGGACCCCGAATTAGAAAATGGACTTGGACCCGTGTCAAATCACAGAAAAGTCTGGAAGGATTCTAGTCTTCACCACCAGTTAACTGTGTGAACTTTCCCTTTGTAATGAAAACCAAAGCAGTCAGATTAAAACTACCAGTCTGCTGAGTGAGATAATTTATGTGACAGTGCCTTGAAGTAAATAAAAATCAGTGTGTCCCAGTAAGGTATCATTATGCAAATCAAGGTATAATGTAAGGTTCCCGATACCAGTGGTTTGGACCTTCTCCAAAATCTCTGTCATCTTTAAACACACACAGTCTCTTGAATTAGAATATATTAGGGTAGACATGCACTGAGAATAGAAAATATTCCAGACCCTGTAGTATCTGGGCAACTACAGTGCAGTGTGGTCAGTGGAAATTAGAACTAGTGGGAGGGTAAAAATAAAACATTTTTAATTATCCTTTACAAAACTTGCAGCTATTCTTGGACTTCCATTGAAATAAAAGAGTTGGCTTGACTTTAAGTTCTGTAATTTATAATGTTATGTCTGTAATTGATAATGATGCGTGGTATGCATCATTCAGTATGGATGAGTTTGTGCTGCTATAATAGTCTTGCCTCCCACCAAGTATCAGTGACCTGAAACAACAAAGACTTATTTCTTACTCATCCCTGTGGTTTAACTGTAGATTTTATCCCCTCTCATCCTCACTACAGGACTCAGCCCAATCTTTGTCATCATTGTTGACTATGGCAAAGAGAAAGACAAGCAAACTACTTTAATGTGTAAATGACACGTATCACTTATACTCACAACCCATTGGCCAACTCTAGGCATATGGCATTAGCCCAATCAGTGGGTGTGAGGAAATTAAATATTACGATTCACCCAGAAGTCAGAGTATAAAATATCTAGTGAATCTGCTCGAATGTCAAGCACAACACACATATTATTGAATAAAAGTGAACTTTTTTCTTGAGTGAAAATTATGTAAATCCTTAGAATTTCATGTTGTGTTAACTCTCCTAAATCCAGTCCATTTAAAACCTATAAAAGCCTCAGGCCAAGAGGACGTTTCTCGGGGAAAGGGGAATACATGAATTAGTGCCATAATCATAGCTATTATCTTTGTATATTGTACCAAACCAAGCTCGGTGTAAACTTTTCCCTAGAGAATCTTCTAGGGTAGGGAGCTTACGCTGCACATGGTCAACCCAGGTTTAATCCTCAGCATTCCATATGATTTCCTGAGGTCACCAGCAGAGAACCCTGAGCACAGAGCCAGAAATAAGCCTTGAGCACTGTTGGGTGTGACCCCAAAACCTAAATTAAAAATAAATAAATAAAAACAATATAATTTATAATCTACTCATTCAAAGATAACAATTTCACTAGGCAATAATGAGACAATAATAACTCATTTAGGCAAGGATTGCATTCACCACTTAGTGTCACTGAAAACCAGGGTTAGTAAATTATACTGGGCAGGTTGTCCTTAGTAAGCAGAAATGTTTAGGCAAAGAAAACAAGTTATTTGACCAAGAAAGAGTAGAAAGTGATATGGAGGAATGGCCAGGAGGCAGCTACATACATCCCCCTATCACTTATCCTGCCAATAAGTTGACTTAATTTTTAATGCCTAAGATCTGATTCTTTCACCAAACACACTGGCATATTAGATTGTAAGTTAGGCACATACTGTGCCCCATGTTATGACCTGATATGTGTGTGGGGGGGGGGGGGTGTCGGGGCTTAGGGATTGTGCCAGTAGCAGAATCCTCGTGAAGGAGAAATAGAGATGTATCCACTGCTCACCTCCACTAAGTTGACACAGTGAAACATGGTATAAAGGGATGCTAACTGTCCATTCTGGTTCTTTTATTTTAATTTTATTTTTTATTGAATCACTGAGATACAGTTACAAAGTTTTCATATTTTATCCACCACCAAACCCCCGCATACCCCCCTCCCACTCCCCCTCTGCCTGTGTGGCAGACATTTTTCACTTTACTCTTGCCTTACTTTGATTACATTCAATTTTCAACAGGGATCTCACTATCATTATTTGGAGATTTTTCTCCAACAGACAGACATGTTGCATGGCATCAAAAGATTGTATGTTTTCATTTTTCAGAAAGGTTGCGCAGCTGCATTAGCGACTGCGCGGTTCGGAGATGTCCCAGTCCCGCATCCCCCAGCCGTGTTAGTTGCTGCTCAGTGTCGCCAGGGCTCCATCTGGAGAAGGTGTGCTGGCTGTACCTCCTCCGTCTGGATCCCCGGTGTTGCTGGCCCAGTCTTGGGTCTGGAGCATTCTCCGGCCGCGTTGCTTACCGGAACACTCGGATTCTTCTCTGTTGAATGTGGCAAAATGGCGCCGAGGGTGGGTCGAGGGTGTGATTTCCGGCAGCCGGGGTGGCCTGGAGGCTGGGCTGTCCATTCTGGTTCTTATGATAGCTAGGAAAAAGTATAAGTAGTGAGAGAAAGAAGGTGGGGGGAAGAGAGTTACCAAGTGAAGGGGAGGCAAGAGTGATAATACAGTGGGTATGGGCATTTTTCTTGCATGTGACTGACCCGAGTTTGATCCCTGGCATTACATATGGTCCCCTGAACACTGCAAGGAGTTTTTCCTGGGGGCAGAGCCAGAAGTAACCCCTGAGCACTCTGGGTGTGACCCCCCAAAAAACAGCCAAGGAAAAAGAAAAGAAAAGAAAAAAGAAGAAAAGAAGAGAAAAGAAAAGAAGAGGAAAGAAAAGAAGAGGAAAGAAAGGAAAAAAAGAAAAGAAAAGAAGAGAAAAGAAAAAGAGATAGAATAGGTGAATGGTTTGCAGGATCCAAACAGAGTCTGGATTTGATGTAAATGCAAGAATGGCTGGACTGTTAGACTGAGGGTGCCCTGGCAGTCTTCCTGCTCATTTGGGACAATCCATTCCCAAACCTTATATAAATATGGAGTGGATAAGGAACAATCCATAAAGTCCATAATGTCAGTGTGCTCCAGAAAGAGCCATATTGCATTGCTGGGCTACCCACTCATCACACTGGAGCGATAGCACAGCTAGTACAGGGTTTGCCTTACACGCGGTCAACCTGGGTTTGATTCCTCTGTCCTTCTAGGAAAGCCTGTCAAGCTGCCAAGAATATCCCGCCCACATGGTAGAGCCTGGCAAGCTACCTGTGGCATATATGATATGGCAAAAACAGTAACAACAAGTCTCACAACGGAGATGTTACTGGTGCCCGCTCAAGAATTGATAAATAACGGGACGCCAGTGCTACAGTGCTACTCTCTCATTATTGCCTAATTAAACACCACCCTCAAAGAGAAGCATCTGTAGTAATGAAGGGCCTCAAAAATTTCAGCTGACAATGGAAGAGTAAGAGATGGCCACCACTTCTAACACTTGAGTCCCTAAGCCAGGTAACCTCCCTCTCATACTCCATGCAAAGTTCTAAACCCATAAATAGCTCATTAGGATATGTGCTCTAATTGTACAACTGACTGCAATGATAAATTCAAAAGTAGCTAAATGCTTCCATCGTTCAAGATAAACTTCTCCAACCTAAAATCATCATCAATGTGTAGAGAAGTCTTGTGATGTTTCTTCAGAGCCCTCTCAGCTTGGCATAATTATGGGCACATGTCTCCTCCTCAGAGGAGAATAGAGAATGGGGAATGGGCCTTTAAAGCAACTTTATTACCTGACACTAATGGAACACTCTAATTTTCATGATCCATGGCATTAAAATATTTCCTAAGGGCTTAGAAACACATTGAGAAAGAACATGGACATCAACCATATTCATGTAATTTCATCTCTCCATATGAATGCACGAACAGGTGGTACTAATAAATAGATGCGACCAGGGATTTGAGGGGGTGCACTATTAATGTTTTATCCTAAGAGCTCATACCATTTGTCTAATCCATAATTGGGTGGCATATGTTTAATGTAAGTACAATATTAATAACTAAACTTTACTGAGCACTTACTATATACCAGATATATTTCAAGTGCTTTAAATGGGTTACAAGGTTTAATCCTCTCAAAAAACCTTGTCATTATCTCTGCAAAATAAAAAAAGGTTGAAGGAAGTTGAGTGTTGGACTTCTTTGTTGTTGGAGTGTCTTTGACCTTTAAGAGAGTTTTTTTGTTTGTTTATTTTATTTTGTTTTGTTTTTGGATTATACCTGGTGATGATCAGAGCTTACTCCTCGCTCTACACTTAGGGATCACTCTTGTCAGTGCTCAGGGGACCCTATGGGGTATTGGGAAAAAATTCAGGTTTGTCATTTTTTATTTACTGAGTAGAAAATATTTTCACTTGTATTGATACTGTATTGCTTAATCTTTTTCCAAATAAGTATAAAAATTGTGTTTATTTCATTGCAATGGGGGGTAGGAGGACCATCCTGTATTTTTCTTTCCAAACTATAATGTTAGGAAAATCATGGGTTAATTTTGGTTATCTGCCCTGTCATACAAAGATATTGGTTTATTGATGTACAGACTGGATCTATGCATAGAAAGAATACATTTTGGAAAGGGATATACCAATTAAAGATAAAATGAGAGTAATGTACTGCTCTTGGGAAAAGATTAAATGTGCTCACAATGAAAAAGTAGACATGACCATAATTAATGAAGTAATAATCACTTTTGAGCTTAAGTCAAAGCTATTCTTTGATTACAAGTGTTTCCATTTGAAAAGAGCTGGGGGACCCTCGAGCCCTTAATAAATATCAGTAAAACCGTTTCATCTCAGTGATCAATTTATCTGTCATTTTCAAAGAACTTCTGAGGTTTTCATCTTCCTGTCTTTGTGCTTTCAATTGGTTTTAATCAGAGGCAAGATGCTGATTCAGCTTCTAGTCTGAATTTATTCAGCTGGTGCAAAGATTCAGTGGCAGGGTTAAATTTACATTTTTATCACTGTCTCTTGAACCTGAATAATTTATCATGTTTTTTCCAACCCCTTCTTCCCCCATCATTTAAAGAACCAGAGTGAACTTCTCGCTTTTGTCATCAAACTTATTTTGGATGTGTCTTCCCTTTCTCAAGCATGTATGACACCCTCTCTTTTCCTTTAGGATGAAATTTAGGAGAAAAGTTAATTCTTTTCTCTTGAATGATTAATTGTGAATTTGTCACAGACTTATTTGTATGATCTTCCTCTCATGGCATGTGAATTCTGCAACAAATTAACTGAATCAAATATTTCTCATTAGGAATCTGTGTTCCCTAAAAGTTCATTTCTTCTTCAATGAAAAAATTATAAGTGGCAAAATATCTTATAGACATGTGTGGACAAGGCTTCTCACTAGCACAATTTCACTGTTAAAAGGGGAAATAGACGGATAATCAACAAGTTATGTTCATTGAAAGAAATGTTCCCCACTGTGTCAGTAACTAAGACCTTCTGGTTTTCCTAGACACATATATGCTCAAAAACACATAGTGTATCAAGCCTGAATTACATGATTACATTCTTTTGTCCTAAAGATAAAGGAGTGAGCAACATGTGTTCAAGCACATACTTAAATTAGATCAAGACATTTCAGCATACAACATTATAAGCTCACAGATGCTTCTTCCAGCTAAAATTTATACTTATATTTTTTAAAAAAATAAAATCACCCCTGGGTTATTAAAAGGCCAGCCATTGAGTTTTATAAAATTGAGTGTTGAATGGTTGGAAGTTTGCCACAAGTATGTGTGGGGCAGATGGCAGTTAGAATAAAGAAGGAGCCATTGTGACAATAACAGTTGGAAATGATCACTCTGGACAAGAACTGAGTGTAGGTAAAAGGATATGCACAATAGCTTTTCAGTATTTGTATCACAAACCATAATGCCCAATAAAGGGGGAGACAGAGAGAGAGAGAGAGAGAGAGAGAGAGAGAGAGAGAAAAGAAAAGTGCCTGCCATAGAGGTAAGGGTAAGGAGGGAAGCAGGAGGGAGACTGGACATTGATGGTGGGAAATATACACTGTTGAAGGGACCCGTGTTGGAATATTATATGACTGAAACCCACTCAACTCGTGGACAACCTTATAACTGTGTATCTCATGGTGATTGAATGAAAAAATATTTAAATACGTTTAATTTTAAAAAACAAAATATAGTTGCATGTTGAGTCATCCACATTACGAGGTCCTCAGTCCTTTTTAGCATATTTGAAGTAGACTAACCTCTGTAAATGGGGGTGAGCTTTGTTCAGTGAGTTGTGGACCTTAGGAACAAAATCTGAGGTTTCCGAAGAACCAATCCTGCCTTAATTGCAGAATAGAAACTCTGCTGAGTTTTTTTTGTTTGTTTTGTTTTTTTTTTTTGCCTGCTGGCCTATCTACAGAAATATAAACTCAAGACAGGGCAGGGATATCATCTGTTATCTGCCTTTCGAGGCTGATACCTAGTCAGTGGATTTTAGATTTTTCCAACTTTGCAACTTTCTTAAAACCTTTTCAATTTTGTCTGTTATCTGTCTGTCTCCTAATGTTTTGGAGAAACTTGAGTTATACAAATGGCAATCAGGCCTTCTACTTTCTCTCCCAAGAAATAATACTCAAGTTCTACACTCTCTGTCATTTATTGTAACAAAAGTTTTGAGTGCACTTTGGACTTTTCTATTATCAGATCCAAGCTACAATTTGTAGCAATTGATGTGTCACGATAAACTGTGAGCTATGTCATTTCCTAATACCAATATCAACTCTACATTCTTGGGCACAGTTTATATGTCAACACTTTCATGAAGTCTTCCCTGAGATATCTATCTCTCCTGGCCCCTCTCAAATCTACATTAAATTTTCCTCTTTTATATTTTATACTATCCTCAGCATAATTAAACATTATATTTCATTGCACTGTAATTTTTTTTTGTTTTTTGGTCACACCCAGCAGGACTCAAGGTTTACTCTTGGCTAGGCACTTAGGGGTTTGGGGATCACTTCTGTAGGGCATTGAGGAGCCAAATTGGGTGCCAGGGATCAAATATGAATCAGTTATATGCAAGGCAAGTGCTGTGCTCATGTTCCCATCTCTCTAGCTGCATTTAACTTTTTAAATAAAACTCATTTTTCACTAAACTGAGCTCTACGCGGGTGCAATACATCTTTATCTTGTATTCTGTATACTTGGTGTAACTTCACAGTGTGTGTGAATATATTATGTTAAATGAATGAATGACAAAAAGAAAAGGTGCATATTAATAGTTCTATGTCATCTAGAATGTCATCATCATCATCATCCCATTGATAGTCGAATTTTTGAGCGGTCTCAGTAACGTCTCCATTCGTCCTAGCATTGAGGTTTCAGAAGCCTCTCTTTACTCATCCTCCCAAGGATGCCACATTGGAGGCTCTTTAGAGAGATACATTCATCTAGAATGTATTGGATAAAATATATATTCCCACACATTCATACAGTCCTGTCTTGTGTTTTCTGTTTAGTTTTGGGGCCACCCCGGGTTGTGCTCAGGGTTTATTCCTGGCTCTGTGTTCAGGGATCATTTCTGATTTCTCCTTCCAGAGTTCTACTTTACTTCCAGACTAAATCATTAAAATTTTTTTCTAACCCCATGCTCTTTAATCTGTTAAAGAACATATTAAAATAAATATTGTTTCAGAGGGCTGGGGAACAACAGCTACATATGAACAGTGGATGATCCTCTAGGACAAAAGTGAGATACTTTAAAATAGTACACTTTCTGTTCATTCACTGCAACACCGTCATCCTGTTGCTTCAGCGGGCACCAGTAATGTCTCCCTTGTGAGACTTGTTACTGTAGCTGATGGAAATGTTCCACAGCACTTGGTTGAAAATGCCATGGCTACACTTAGCAGCTTTTGACTCCATTGTCTGCTCTATCACAAGCTTTGTGATGTTGCATACACTGTTAAAAGTCTGGGTGCTTCGGTTTCCTCACCGCATACTACTTGTCTTACCTGTATCAGAAGGTATGACTGTCAAGGTAAATGATACAATGCAGGAATAAAGTAGTCTTTACAATTTTCTTGTTATGCAATCTGCGGAAAGGAACTTTGTCTTTTTAGAACTAAAATCACTCATAAGTAGAGTGATATGTTAATAGTCCCTAGTTCAGAGATACAGTGTAGTCATAAAATGAGGTATCATGGAAAATGTTTCTGTACTCAAAAACTCTTCATAAACTAATTGTTTCTGTTCTTTGATCAGTTGCTACATGACATCAGGGAAAAAAGTATGAAAGGTAGAGAGCAATTGTTTGAGAAAACTCTATGATTGTTGATGGGCACCCCTCTACAGACAGGATCTCATTCCCTGGGGAGACTTCCCAGTGACAATGAATCATCTGTAAAATCAGATGATAGTGATTCAGAGTTTTTCTTAATTGAATTACTGTGAGTGACAAAATTACCAAGTAGTTCATGATTGAGTTTCAGGCACACAATGTTACAACCTAGTCCATTCACTAGTGCCCACTTCCATTCACCAATGTCCCCAGTTACCCTCCAGCTCCCCAGCCTGTCTTTATGGTAGGACTCCATATCTCCTTTCAGTACTCCATTCTCCTCCAGAGTATCCAAGATCCAAGGGAATATAGGTTATGGAGGGGAGAATTCCTTCTCCCATTCTCTTTATTTCAATGCACTCACATGCTCTTATTTCTATGATACTCGGCAAATTCAGCATGGAAGATACTCTGGTAAGAGTTAATACGCTATTTTGGAAAAACCGTTTACAATTGACAGTAATAATTTATAAGTTAAATCCCTGGAGCTAAAATTCTTCATGAGTTTGTCTGAGGGACATTCCCCTAGGACTTCTGAGTAGAATCTGGGCTACAGGGCTACAGCACAGGGTAGAGATATGAACTTTGCCTAATTAGCTGGGGTGGAGGAAGGAGGCCATAAATCTTTCCTTGGATTTTGGCTTGTCCAATGGAAATTATGGGCAAATTAAAGAATAATTCTGCAGATAAATGACATCAGGAGATTAAGTCACTTGTCTGATAACTATTGGCTAATAAGAACTATTTTGTGTCAAGGCAGAAGATGGATGGGATGAACACTGAAATTTTATTTTATTAAGGAATTATTATTGGTGTTAATAATAATTCACAGAGTCATGCCTTATATTATGCTTGGGATATGTGAAAACTGTGGGTTGGTAAAAATTAATCAGACACCATCTGAAATACTTGAAAGAAGTGGACATATTTTTAATTGGTCCCACTTCAGAGACAAATTAAACCCTCCATTTTCCACATGAAGTTCAGTTTACTTTGTTGAATCTTCTGCACTGCACTGCACTGTCATCTCGTTGTTCATCGATTTGCTCGAATGGGCACCAGTAACATCTCCATTGTGAGAGTTGTTGTTACTGTTTTTGGCATATCGAATATACCATGAGTAGCTTGCCAGGTTCTGCCATGCAGGTGGGATACTCTCGGTAGCTTGCCAGGCTCTCTGAGAGGGACAGAGGGATCGAACCTGGGTGCAAAGCAAATGCCCTACTGCTGTGGTATCGCTCCAGTCCAGTTGAATCCTCAAACAAAAAAAAATTTAAATTATAATGATGACCAGGCAGATTTTTAAAAAGACAACACTGGAGTATGAAAAATAAAATTGCCAAAATAAAATGTTCAATGGGTGGGAAATCATTTTATATACGAACAGAGAATGTTATTAAACTATATTATATGTTTAGACAAATATAGTTGTTTAGACAAGTATAGCAAAATATAGTTCAGAGAGACTTGGAAAGCAGGAAGAGTGAGCAAAATGAAAATAATAAGAATGTGGTGACAGAGAGTAGAAGAAAAGAAAGTATTAAAAAGTGAACAAGAAAATGGTTAAGAGCTGGTAGCAACAAATTCAACACAGCAGCCATTTCAACAATTGCGCTGAACTAAGCCCCCCAAGCAATGTGTTTTTTAACATATTATTAAATTTCCAAAAAGAAAATCATATGAAACTTAAAGAAATGGAATGCTTGAAAGCAAGCATTATGACCTCTTTAAGAAGTAACAGTTTAACAATTTTATGTTTTTGAATTTATTAGTCTTTCACTTTCTATATTTTTGTTTGTCTGAAAAGGGTCTTCTTATCCAAAAAAGGATAGCTTTGCAGGGTAGTAACTCTAGGATGGAAGCTTTTTCTTCACCAAGTATTTTGAATATGTCATTCCACTCTTTCTTGACTTCTAAAATGTTATATGGAAGGTCTGTTGTGATTCTTATGTTGCTTCTGTTATATTTGAGGGTTTTCTTTCTCTCTTACTGCTTTAAGTCTCTCTTTGACTTTTGATTTTTCCACTTTGGTTACTATGCAACTTGGTGTTCTTTTGTTTAAGACTGTTATTCTTGGTATTGTTTAGACCTCCTGAATATATGCAGGGAGACTCTCTTGAAGTAAGAGGACAGTTCTCAATTATTATCTCTTTGACCAGCTGTTCATCTCTTTTAGCTTTTCTTCTACTCTAGTAGTCCTATGATTCAAAGCTTATGGCAAAGCCTGGCAACCTACCCATGGCATATTTGATATGCCAAATACAGTAACAACAAGTCTTACAATGGAGACGTTACTGGTGCCTGCTCAAGCAAATCTATGAACAACGGGATGACAGTGATATAGTGATGTTTTTTAATTTATTAGTCTTTCACCTGCTATACTTTTAAAGCAGCTTTAAGATATAAAAACTGTGTGTTTTAATGTCAGGCTGGAGCGATAGCACAGTGATAGGGCGTTCACCTTTCACACGGACGACCCGTGTTCGATTCCTCCGCCCCTCTCAGAGAGCCTGGCAAGCTACCGAGAGTATCAAGCCTGCACAGCAGAGCCTGGCAAGCTTCCCATGGCGCTTGGATATGCCAAAAACAGTAACAATAAGTTTCACAATGAGAGACGTTACTGGTGCCCGCTCGAGCAAATCAATGAGCAACGGGATGACAGTGACAGTGACAGTCTTTTAATGTGTAAACTTTAATATATTTGTATTTCTACATATATGTATAGAGTGAAAAGATCATTGTGATTGATTTGATTATTTTACTTGTTTTGGGACACATCTGGCAGTGCTCAGAGTTTAGTCCAATCTCTGTATTTGGTGATCATTCTTGGTGTTGCTCTGGGGGTCATGTGGGGGTACTGGGGTCAAACTGATTAGTACCATGCACATTGTACTATTTCTCTGGTCCCTGGTAAAAATCTTACATCACCTTTGTACAGTTATCACTGTATTTGTGTGTTCAACATAGTCTTTTAGCAAGATTTAACTTTCTCCTATGGGATTGTCAATTATTATCACCACCACTATGGTGTGCATTTAAAAAATAAAGACTAACCACTGAATTTTAAAAAGTTGATTCTCACATAAATTCTTGTTAAAATGTATTGGTCAACTGATCTCAGAGAGATCCTGGCAGCTGAGATATTCCAGTCAGGGTTGGCCACTGCCAGAGCCAGATGTCTGGAGCCTTCACAGAATGGGGGCAGACTGAGTTCCTACCCCGCCAAAGGCCCAGTGCTCCACCCACCCACATTTGGCTTCCCCTGTCACCAGAGAAATGGTCCAGCTTCACAACTGATATATAAGAGACATCAGCTCCAGAGCTCCTGAAGCATCTGTGGTCGTGTGACACCTGCAAACTTCACAGAGCTGACAGCCCAGAAGAACCCAGAAAATAAAGTTAAATGGGAGCCCACTAAGCTCAGTGAGTAAAAACAATAACACAGTAAGCTCAACTAGCACCTAATTGTTTGGCAAATCCGCAGACAATGACTTTAGTTATGAGATGTGTGTTTTAACAAGCAATCTAAAGTAGATGATCTTACACCTGCTAAGGGAGCCGGCTTGAAGGTGGATAGGAAACCGGGCACTTTGGAGGTGGGAAAGTCACATTGGTGCTGGAACATTGAATATCTTAAACAACTGTATTATCAACAACTCTGTAAAACACAGGTGCAGAGTCCCAAAGTCACCATCTAGCTGAAAATATAACTCCAGCTGTATCACCCCATTTAAACTTTTAGAATTCTTGGAGCACACTGCCATGTTTTCAGCTCTAAGACGTCTCAAACTCTACATCACTATTATACCAGGAGTGGAGCACCACAATGGACGGGATGTAAAGTAGAAGGTAACCAATATTGATTAAGAAAATATTGACACACAAGGCCTAACCTGTAACAACATGTTAGTAATCTCTTCTACAAGGACTTAATGGCCCCAGGGTGAGATACAGCAATTTTCACACACTTTCACTGAAGGAAACTTTTGTTAATCATTTTCGATGAATTATTTATAACAAGTAATATAAATACATTATTTAGGGTAGGGCCTACAATTGAGGCAGGTTTGGGTGGTGGTTGGGAAAATTGGAAATAATGGTAGTGGGAAGGTGCAATGGTGGTGGAATTGGTGTTGGAATATTGAATGTAATAAATCATCATGACCAACTTTATAAAAATAAAAATTAAAAAAAACTGGGCAGGCACCACAAGCCAGAGAATGCTCTGGACCCCAGACTGGGCCAACAACACTGGGGTGTCCCAGACGGAGAAGGTGCAGACTCCCTGCCTTCTCCAGATGGAAACCTGGTGACACTGAGCTTCTACTAACATGGCTCTGGTATGTGGGGACCCAAACTATTTCTCCAAACCTTTCCTGATATACAAAAATAACTGCTCAGGAACCGCTCCTCCGCCCCTGAGTGGCCATGATCCCAGAGGCACATAAACCAATCTCAGAAAGCACGCAACAGCTGCTGGCAGAAATACCTCTGGACTTAATTACTAAAATACCAGAATTCCAAAAGCATGTGGCCGCTTTCGTGGCCGTGCAACATCATATGCTCTTTATTATCAGCAATTGAAAACAAATGATCTAATGATGACTTTTCAGCAGATCTGATTGTTGGCGGGGAAGTTCCAAATAATAATTGTGGGTTTTCTGTCTAAAATTGAATGTAATCAAAGTAAAGAGAGAGTAAAGTAAAAATTATCTGCCACACAAGCAGGGTGGGGAGTGGGAGGGTGGTATAATGAGGCTCTTGGTGGTGGAACCTGTGCACTGGTGCAGGGATGGGTGTTGGATCATTGTATGACTGAGACTTAATCCTGAAAGCTTTGTAACTGTTCTCACGGTGATTCAATAAAAAAAAAAAAAACCAAAAAACAAAAAACTAATGTTTAAGAGGAGACAGCAGTTTACGTTTTAATTTGTGCTCAGCAACATGAAGATATTCGACTGAAAGTTGAGCTGATTTCATTATCAAAACTTTATGGAATCTGTTGTATTAGCATATGCAAAAATTTGATGACCTGTCTAACTGCTTAACCAGGAAGAATTGATTCAAGTGTCAGGGGATTGCATAAGTAAATTGTCAGACTTGGAAATGTTTACCTTGTATGGACTATCTTCAGAATTATTGGCTGAGTCAAGTTTATGTTTATCACTTTTTATGATTTACTTCCAGCATACATGGAGATCTTTCAAATACATTAATGCCTTATACATCCAAACTATGCTTTGAAATACATAGTCTGATAGATTTTTGTTTCTTATTTTTAATAAAATAACTTTTACATTTAAAAATAATTAAAAAATTAAAAATAAAGAAAAGATGTGCCTGTAGGTCCCTCAAGAAACATGGGAGAGATCCCTGAGTACAGATCCAGGAGTGAGGCCTGAGTATGATACACTGTGGTTAAAACGCTGGAAAACTAGGACAACAACATAAAAAGACCCCAACTGTCAAGGTGGCAGGTTGGGGTGGGGTGAGAGCAGAACTGGGGACATTTGTGATGGGATTAGTATTTAACACTAGTATACATAACTTTTAAAATCATGGAGTCTCAATACAAAAATTAAAAATATATTAAAACAACATTCCTGACTTAGTAATAGACAGAGACGTCTTTTCAAAAAAGAAATACTATATATTAATTTAAAGGGCTTGTGGGGCACTATTGAAAAGACCCATATGCCAGGCTATATTAGAGATCTCTACAGACAGCTGACATATGGGCATATTCTCAGATCAAAATGAAATTCAGGTCAGAATCATCAAGAAAACAGTGAATTCAACATTCATTCTTATACTTGACATTATTCAGATGTAAATATATTAATTACTTTTGAACAATCCCCACAATGAAATGGAAATGAAAATGCTTCATGGACAACCATTAGACTATAGTGAAAATAGTACTGAAAGATAGTAACAGTCTCTTATACCAGTAAAGAAGATAACAAATTACTTTTTAATAACTTAGCAACTGAAACATAATGCACTAAGAATACAAATTGAGACACTGAAAAAGTTAAATCCCAGGAAACAAGGAGCAAACAAAGATAAAAATAGAAATTATTAGAAAACAAACAAAATTTTAAAATGAAATAAATTAACAAGATAAAACTTCTCTTTAAAAAACATCTTTAGTAAACAACCTCTGCCAATATTGATTAAGAAATGGCACACACAAAGGTATTGGAAATGAAAGTGGGATATGGAATAGGAAATGGAATAAATGTGGAAAAGGATTAATAAGGAAATATGACAAAGTTTGTTTGTGAAAATAAATTATCCAATTTATTTGAGTTCCTGCTCAGATCGGGACTGGAACTCCTCCACCCAGATCCCCCTTTTTCTAGTATCTAGGCAGTCACACCCATGAACTCTCCCCAGCAGCGCTATGTAATCCCATCAATGGCCAAGATCCAGACATTATAAAACAGTGCTCCTGGAAGTGGGAAGCTGCCACGTGATCTCTTATTTTCTAGTTCTCCCTCTTGGAACACTCAGAGGACTTGGCAAGCTACAGAGAGTATCCTGCCCACATGGCAGAGCCTGGCAAGCTCCCTGTGGCATATTTGATATGCCAAAAATGGTAACAGTGATGGGTGTCATTTCCTGGACCCTGAAAGAGCCTTCAATATGGCACCGTTGGGAAAGACAGTAAAGAGAGGCTGCTAAAATCTCAGGGCTAGGATGAATGGAGATGTTACTGGAGCCCACTTGAGCAAATTGATGAACAATGGGATGACAGTGATACAGTGATACAGAAATAAATTAATCCAAAAAGCACTTAGTAAAATTAATTCAAGAAATAGAGGAGTTGGGGCTGGATCGATAACACAGCAGGTAGGGCGTTTGCCTTGCATGCAGCCAACCTGGTTTGATTCCCAGCTTCCCATATGGTCTCCCGAGTGCCAAAGAAGTAATTCCTGAGTGCAGAGCCAGGAGGAACCCCTGATCGAAAGAAAGAAAGAAAGAAAGAAAGAAAGAAAGAAAGAAAGAAAGAAAGAAAGAAAGAAAGAAAGAAAGAAAGAAAGAAAGAAAGGAAGGAAGGAAGGAAGGAAGGAAGGAAGGAAGGAAGGAAGGAAGGAAGGAAGGAAGAGAGAAAGGAAGAAAGAAAGAAAGAGAGAAAGAGAGAAAGAAAGAGAGAGAAAGAAAGACAGAAAGAAAGAAAGACAGAAAGAAAGAAAGGAAGAGAAAGAAAGAGAAAGAGAGAGAGAAAGAAAAAGAGAAAGAAAGAAAGAAAGAAAGAAAAAGAGAAAGAAAGAAAGAAAGAGAAAGAAAAAGAGAAAGAAAGAAAGAGACAGAAAGAAAGACAGAAAGACAGAAAGAAAGAAAGGAAGAGAAAGAAAGAGAAAGAGAGAGAGAAAGAAAAAGAGAGAGAAAGAAAAAGAGAAAGAAAGAAAGAAAGAAAGAAAGAAAGAAAGAAAGAAAGAAAGAGAGAGAGAGAGAGAGAAAGAAAGAAAGAAAGAAAGAAAGAAAGAAAGAAAGAAAGAAAGAAAGAAAGAAAGAGAGAGAGAGAGAGAGAGAGAGAGAGAGAGAAAGAAAGAAAGAAAGAAAGAAAGAAAGAAAGAAAGAAAGAAAGAAAGAAAGAAAGAAAGAAAGAAAGAAAGAAAGAAAGAAAGAGAGAAAGAAAGAAAGGAAGAGAAAGAAAGAGAGAAAGAAAGAGAGAGAAAGAAAGAAAGAAAGAAAGAAAGAAAGAAAGAAAGAAGGAAGAAAGAAGGAAGGAAGGAAGAAAGAAGGAAGGAAGGAAAGAAATAGAGGAGTTTTAGAAAATTTCATAAAATTTCAATCTTCAACAATAATTCTAAGAAGAAAAAATAGACCTAATTTATTTTAAGTGAGTTTTATAAAATATAACTTCAGATCTTGATAATAAGTACAATGTATGTCCTGCACATAGTAATGTTTATTGCTCAGCATAAACACTGGTTATAAGCATACATTTGTGTACTCCCCAAATGTTAGTTTTAGTTTGACAGAACTTTTAAAATAATTATTTTTCTAACAACTTAAATACTTATAGAGGTTAAAAATATTATTTTTGGGCTGGAGCAATAGTAAACTGTGTAGGGCACAAAGCTTGCACACAGCTCTTTCAGGTTTAATCTGGGCATCACACTTAGTCCCCCTAACCCCTCCAGTAGTACAGAGTCTGGAGTAAGCACTGAGCATGACCAGGGGTAGAATTTCCCCCAAAATATGTTATCCTCCATTAATTATATAAGATAAATAAATCAATGCCAATACAATAAAAAAAAAACAGGAGAAAAAATTATAGGTCAATCTCATCCAAAAATATGTCAAATTGTTAAAATAAAATGAATGTAAATTGTTAAAACAAAATGAACATAATTCAAAACTGTGATTCCTTCCCCAAAGAATAAGTTTATTTTACAAAACAGCTGTGGTGAAACACTAGAAATTTACTACATGGACTAAACATGGAAAAAGTACATATAGTCATTCCAATACATACAAAAATGTATTTGATGAAGTTCAACACAGGTTTAGTAGGGTTAAATGTATATTTACACAAGCATATATCTTACCTATATATAATTATGTTATATAAATATACTTGTGTAATTTACCATATAGTCTTAAAGTATGTATAATTATTATATGAAATCTACATTTATGTAAATATAGATAATGATATAGAAATAGTGCACATGTAAGTAAATGTATTATATACTAAAATACATATGTATGGATATATATTTTGTTAACATAATGCACTACCCTCTGTACTATCACTCAGCCCCTAATTTAAATTTAATTTTTTTTAATTTAAAAAAATTTTTAAAAATTTAAAAAATTTTCACTGACACTGTCATCTCATTGCTCATTGATTTGCACAAGCGGGCACCAGTAACATCTCCAATTGTGAGACTTGTTACTGTTTTTGGCATTTTTTTATAAAGCATCTTGAATATGAATGTATTCATATTCACATATGAATATATGAATAAAGTTATATGAATAACTTTATATTATAAAGTCTCCTGCCCCCATGCTTGGCTGTCTTCACTGTGGCCCCTCGAAAGGGGGCGGGTTGAGTTTCCATTCCCACCCCGAGCAGAGCTCTGGCAGTCGAGGACCCCCAGAACCCAGCCACAGCCATGCTCAAGGCCACTCTCCACATGCTTGGACTTGCCTCATGCATAAAGGAACCAACAGAGGAGCCCAGGTATGCAGAACCCGTGGCTGAGATCTCCAAGCATGCTCAGATTGGGACTGGGCCTCTTCCACCCAGATCCTCCATTTTCCAGTAGCTAGGCAGTCACACTCACAAACTGCCCCCCCGCCCCCGCACTGTGCAATCCCGTAATCCTATCAATGACCAAGATCCAGAGACTATAAAACAAAGCTCTGGAAAGTGCAAGGCCTTGCGACCTCTTATTGTCTAGTTCTCCCTCTCAGACAACCTAGCAAGCTACCGAGAGTATCCTGCCTGCATGGCAGAGCCTGGCAAGCTCCCCGTGGCATACTCAATATGCCAAAAACAGTAACAATGAGGGGTTTCATTCCCCTGACCCTGAAAGAGCCACCAATGTGGCACCATTGAGAAGAACAAGTAAAGAGAGTCCGCTAAAATCTCAGGGCTAGGATGAATAGAGACATTACTGGCACCCGCTCGAGCAAATCGATGAACAACAGGATGACAGTGATACAGTGATACAGTGATATACTGAAAATATACTGAAAATGTATGATAGGCTAGGTTCACATAATTATGCTATTATTTGGGGAGTAACTTGGCCATTCATAGTCTTCTGTTCTTCCATATAACTCTTTGAATAACTCTGCTAACTTTCTAAAGAATCATCTAGCACATTGATAGTGGAAATTATGCAGAACTATATCCTTACTAAATTCAGTCTTTCCATTCACTTAGACTTTATTTTCTACAGGAATCACTTGTATCACTTGTCATTCCCTTGATCTTCAATTTGCTCGAGCAGGCACCAGTAATGACTCCATTCGTCCCTGCTGCATGCTAGTGTAGCTCAATGATATCTGCTCATCCAGGAACATGAAGAGCCTCAAACTGTCCAGGGTTTTGACAAAGAAGTCTGACCATCTCAGAGGTGGGTGGCCCTGAGGTCTTCTGACGTCCCGTGGAATCCAGTCTGTAACAGCTCTAGTTCAACAGTCCTCTCTGTATCGCATTACGCGTCCGGCCCATCTGATTTTCGACGCCTTGGCAAACGAGACAGCATCCCTGATTCTTGATCTTTGATGGATTCCTTCTCTCACTTGAGTGAAACGTGGTACTCCAAGCATAGCTCATCCGATTCCTCTTTGGGATCCCCAAATAGCGTTCTCATCCTGTTTGCGTAGGGCCCAGGTCTCTGAGGCGTATGTTAGTGCAGGAAGAACAGTGCTATCGAAAAGATGTTCCTGGATCCAGAGATTCTTCGTCCTCTTCACCACTTCTACAATGCTCTTGAAGGCGTTCCACGCTCTCTTCCTCCTGCGCAGTTCTGGCACCAAGTTGTTCCTCGTGTTGAGTTCTAGACCCAGGTACACATAGCTGCTGCATTCAGAGATGTTCATTCCATTGAGAGCAAATGGAATGTCAGGGACTAGTTCTTTTTTCATGAATATTGTTTTGGTGAGATTCAGCTGCAGTCTGACCTTTCCACACTCGAGGTCGAAGTAGGCCAGCATTTTTGCCACTTGGCTAATGTTTGATATTATTGGAATGATGTCAAAGTGGAGATGGTGTAGTTGCTGACTGTCTATCTTCACTCCCATTCCTTCCTATTCCAGTCATCACATGACATAAGGGTGGCACTGAAGAGTTTCGGTGAAATGGTGTCACCCTGCCGAACCCCTCTCTTTAAGTTGATGATCACTTCCTTGTAGAATGGTGAGATCTTGGTGGTGAATCTGTAATACATCTCGCAGAGGATCTTGATGTACTGAGTTTGAACGCCCTGTATGGCTAGGGCTTCGATGACTGCTTCAGTCTCAACAGAATCAAAGGTCTTCTTTAAATCAATGAATGTTAGACAGAGCAGAATCTTGAACTCTGGTGAAACTTAAATGAGGTTGGTCACTGTGTGGATATTGTAGATCATGCTGAATCCTTTTCGGAATCTGGCTTGCTTGCATGATTGTCCTTCATCTAGTGTTCTGCCTATTCTATTCAGGATGATTCGAGTGAACAACTTGAAGATGATGGACAACAGGCAGGTTGGGTGATAGTTGCCAATGTCGTGGATGTCTCCCTTCTTGTACAACAGAATGGTCCTGTTGGTTTTCCATTGGGACAAAACCTTGCATATGTACAGGTAGTGTGTAAAGAGCCGAGCCAGTATATTGACGAGTACTGGCGGCAGATTCTTCAGGTGTTCGGATCTCACCTTGTCTGGAATGGATGCTGTACATGTCTTTACCGATGGAATGATGTGTAGCATTTCAGAAGGGAGGACGTTGAATGACATTCATCCTGAAGAATTTGGTATGTGGGCAGGTGGATGTGGCTGTCGAAGAGATCCAACTAGAAGTTGTGAATAATCCTCTCCATTGCCCTTCTGGAAGATGTTATAGATCCATCAGAACGTCGTAGGGCAGTCATCTTGGTCTTATAGTTGGAGAAGGACAGGTGAGCATTGCGAATACTTCTCCCGGCTTCTGCTGCAACACTGCTGCTCTTCTCTCTTTGAGGTCTTCCTTTATCGCTTCTCTGTATAGCTTTGTGAGTTTTGACATTAGATTTTGACTGCCCAAGGCTTGTGCCAAACTACATTGGCGAATGAGCTTGAGTTTCCTAAGACAGACGTCTGTTGTGGCTTTTCCACTCTTGGCATTCCTTGCGCAGTCATGGAGGTACTGAACCAGTCAATCGTATTTCTTGTTGATCTTGTCAACGACGTACAACTACGTGCATTGAAAGTACAGGCAGTCATTTTAGTCCTTTGTTTTGGCAGTCTAGTTCATCCCTGAGATTTTATCAGCCTCTCCTTGCTCATGCTTCTTAATGCTGCCATATTGGGGGTCCTTTCAGAGTCATGCGAATGAGGCCCATTGTTGTTACTGTTTTGGGAATATTGAATACGCCAGGGCAGGGAACTTTCTATAGCTTGTCGGGCTCTCTGAGACGTATGGAGGCTTTTAGGATGTCTTCCAGTTACCCTTACAGGTATTCCCATGGTTCACAACATATTTGAACCCCATCAAATATGGTACGGAAAAGAGAAACAAATGGCCCAAGGCATCAGACCGAGAAAGTTGGTTCACAGAATCAAGTGTAAGAGAGAGGAGGGCTATAAAGAGGAGGGGATTGGAGAAGGCTTTGGGACAATGGTGGGAGCGAATTTGGTACTCTAGTGGGAGATGTGGTATTGGATGCATGAAACTTTGTATGCATGAAACTATCATTAACATTACTGTAAATCACAGTACCTCAATAAAAGTGGGGGAAACATCCTGAAAATATAATTGAAAACATCTTTATTTTTTCTATCCTAGAGGTAGAAATGATGTCCTTAAGTAGGATATAGAATGATTAACCATGCAGAACTAATTGACAAGTTTGACTCTAATGAAATCATCTCTTTATTCAAATGATTTAAGAAGAGAAAAGGAGCCATATATAATGAGAACATTTTGATGGACACAAACATAAACATAGGTTAAATACTTAATAAAGAACTTTTACAGCTCTGCAAGAAAAATACAAAAAAATAAAAAACAGGCAAATGATTTGAACTGGAATTTTCATAAATATATATGTATATACAAGGAATTGGCAAATAGGACTAAAATGTATAGCCTTATTAATCAAAATGTATAGTCTTATTAATATTCAAGTAAAACAAATTACTATAAACATAAATTACTTTTGAAAATTCTCAACTGACAATATCAAGAGTTCTTGCATTATGAGAAAAGAAAATAAGTTCAAGATGTTTATAAGTTGCATCTAAATTGATATAATTACTTTGGAAAACAATTTGTCACTCCTTGTAAAATTGAATGTTTGCACTCCCTAAGGCAGAGCAATTTTGCTTTTCAGTGTATACTTCAGAAAAAAAAAACTTTCATGGATGAACAAGAAGAGTTGTAAGCTTATTTACAGCAGCTGCATACACATAAGTATAAAATAAAAAAAAAACCCTTAGCTGTATATGAATGAAATTGTAAGTCATTGTAAGTCATTTGTATATCTTTCAGAATAGGCTAATTTTAAGTAGAAATTAGAGATCTATGGATACTTGAAATAACAAAGATTAATCTTAAAAACCTTAATATTGTATGGGGAAAGTCAATGACAAAATGAAATATTTATGTTTTGCTATTTCTATAAAATTTAGAATTTGGGACAAGTAGATGGCTTTCCTTTGATTAAATATATTAGCAACTGAACTGAATTGTAATTATGGGAGGTAGAAGAATATAATAGGGAAAAGTAACAAAGGTAAATAATATGAAACTAGAAGTGGTCTAGTTCTTAAAGTATAATGTTGGCACACACATTTTACTAATTATTTTATACATGTGCCAAATACTATTTTGAAGGACTGGGGAGATGGTACAGGGGTAAACATACTTACCTTGAATGTAGCTGACCCGGTTTGAATCCCAGTATCACATATGGCCCTCCAAGTACCACCTGAAATGATCCCTGAGCAAAGAACCAAGAATAATCTTTGAACACCTTTGGGTGTGACCCTCTGCCTAAAAACAAACAAAAATAAATACTATTTTGAAAACACTATGTGTATATATATATACATATATATTACATAGCTATCTATATCCATAGCTGTCCATATATACATACACATACATGGTAGGCTGTGTTCCTGAGTATTGTGGTTTTGAGGAGACCTAACTTCTAATTATTGAGAGCATAGTTTATTTGATCAGTTTAGATTTTAATTTAATGTAGCTCAGAAAAAAAAAAAAACCTTTCCATATATTTAGAATGAGGGTGGGCCACTCTAATCTGAAACAAATAATTAAAATGTGTTTGTTTTTGAGGTTCTTGAAGTTTCAACGTAGATATTGGAGAAAATTTTTTCAGAAGATCCCCTGTTTCACACCTTGGCATAATTCCCTTGATGCTGGAAGTCTTGCTTTTAATCAATGGAATATAGCAGAGAGATTGGATGTTACTCCCTTTGTAAGGCTGGAATATGACTCCAGTATTTATGTCTCATTGTGTTACTCCAGGAAACTATAACCAGAGCTTCGCCTGCCCTTAAGACAGGAATGCCATGTTGCAAATTACGTTTGCAGACTGCCAGGAGATGGGAAAGTCAGGGCAGCCTTTAGTATCCCAGGGCTAACATCCCATAAGAAACTGTGGCCTTCTCTTATACAAACTCATATAAATGAATTCTGTCACAGTAAAGCAGATTTATTCAGGAACACAAGAATGACCTGGTAAAAGTGAATGAATAGATGTAATGCAGCACATTAATAGAAGAAAAATGCTCCCAGTCAAATCAATCAGTATTTAAATGACTGAAAATCTCAACATGAATTATTGTAGTAACACTCTAAAATCAAGAAACAGTATATAACACTACAGCATAAGGCATTTATGAAAAACTCAAAGCCAAAAGTTTATGGAAAGGTAAAAGATGGATTCTCCCCTAAAACATATCAAAAAGAAAATGTCCATTTTTACTACAGCTATTCAACTTTGTATTAGAAGATTCAAAGAAAAGATAAGAAAAATAAATAAAATCCATCCAAATTAGAAAGGGCATAGAACTCTCTTTTCAGAGATAACTTGACTCTTTAAAGAAAAATTGCCAGATTCAATATGCAGAGTAACACACTTGATGCTTACTCCTAACTCTGTGCTCAGGGATCACTCCTGGCAGGTCCGGAACCCAGGATTGCCACAATCTAGCACCTTACCCACTATTACAATCACTCTGACTTCAGAATCATTATTCTTGGTAAACTGATAGACTTCTATTGCTGGCATTTTCTTGAAGTATTTTGCAAATAAATGTAAGGAGTTTCAGTTTTTAATTTTCCTGTGAAGTCTTTATCTGGCTTGAAGAATGCTGTAATGCTGACCTCATAGAATGAGTGAAAAAAATGATATTCTTCTGGATTTTTGTGTATGCACGTGCATACTGTTTGAAAACATTAAAAAAAAAAAGGATGGGGGTGGCTCGAGAGAAAGTAATGTGGGCAAGGCACATACTTGTCTTGTACATGACTTACCTAGGTTCAGTCCTGCCACCACAAATGATCCCCAGAGCCCCACCAGGAATGACCTCTGAACACAGAGCCAGTTCTAAACCCGGAGCACCACTGCTGGATGTGACTCCAAAACAAAAACAAACATGAATTGGACATTAATTGGGGAAAAAAGAATCCTTTCAAAGTTCAAATCAGTTTGAAGTATATCCTTTATTGTACATTTTTCATGTCAAATAACACTGAGTTCCAATGATTGCTTTTGCCTTTGTTCTCTTCCTTAGGTTGGTTTTAGAGAGAGTGTGTTCTATCTTATTTTTCTATGACTATTATTTTTTTATTTTTGATTTTTGAGTCACACCCGGCGATGCACAGAGGTTACTCCTGGCTCATGCACTCAGGAATTACTCCTAGCAGTGCTCAGAGGACCATATGGGATGCTGGGAATCGAACCCGGGTCGGCCGTGTGCAAGGCAAATGCCCTACCTGATGTACTATTGCTCCAGTCCGACTATTATTTTGTTGTTGTTGTTGCACACCAGGGTTCTCAAAACATCTGTCTCCCATATTTGTATAAATGTGACTCCTTGGCTCAGCTTTGACCCCTTAGCAGTGTCCTCTGACCCTCCTGAGTCTTGGAGGTTTCCTCATAACTCCCCATCCACCTTTACATGTGGGAGTCAGAAATTATGATGGTGTTTCAGATTACACAACTGTAGCTGCTTGCCAGTCACATTGGTTCAAAATCAGGGCCTGGCCAACAGAAACTCCATTCCTTCATTCTGTTCTCATCGGCCTCTCACCCAGGCCAGGCTTTCTCCCAACCTCTTGACCAGTGGGGTTCTGAGTGTCTTTCTAGAAACCCTGTTCTGCCGAAGCATCTGGAAATTGAAGCTGCTTTTGCTTTGCAGAGGGAAGGCTGACAAGCCCTGTGCAACTATATAGTTTGACACTGACAATTTCTTCCCAAATCTGTTAATGCACCCTGGAGCTCAGAGTCAGAGGCCACAACTGCTTCCCATTTAGTGCATAAACAAACCATAAATAACTCCACAGACACATCGTAAATGTGGGGCCGACCTGTCTTTTCCAGCCCATCTGTCTCTAAGGGCTAGAGAAGTAACATGAGCTGGGGGGCCTCCTTCCCTAGGGGTTGGGGGGTGGGGGGAAGCTCTGAGCAACATGAAGGGATGAAAACTTAAACCAGAATTTCCACTATGGTGGAGAAGGGCAACTGGGCCCCACCTTTGTCAGAGTCGGAACAAAAGGAAGAGAGTTGGTATGATTGAAGGGGTGTGAAAGTATAAAACAGTATTAAGAAGGGAAGGACAGAGAGAGCTCCAGTTTTAAGAAGGATCAAGGAATCCAATAAACATATGTATGTGTGAGCATAAGCTACTGTATGATAAATCTGTGTTTTTCAGTGGTTAAAAGTTGTTGGTAAACCAGTTCCAATTAATCAGTGTCAGGTGGATATTGGCCTTCATAGGCATTTTATTTTGTTCACGTAGGTTTATAAATATTTCTGTAAGAATTTGCCTTTAAAAGTGAATGCATTCCACAATTTGCTATAACCTTTTCACTCTCTAATGTTAGTGCGGGCACTCCTCACAATATGTGCTTCCTCTCGGGGGTCTGGAGCAGGATTTTTCACCTCAGTCCTAATCCACCTTGGCAGTGGAGGTTGGCCTGTGCACGATGGAATGTTTAGCAGCAGCCCAACCTCAGGGGAATTTCCTGCTAGACATTCTCTACCTTGCAGTATACCCCCTTCCTCTACTTGCACCAACCAGTTAAGATAGCATTTCATGCAGACTAGAAATTTACAGTTGTCTCTTCAGGGGCAAAGCTGCCATGAGTTGAGAATGTAAAGAAATATAAATTACTACCATGCACAAGAGGTTTTCTGAGAATGAACGATGTAAAGTGATTTCAAGTCACATAGCTACTTAGTGTCAGTACCAGGATAGACTTCTTTCTTTCTTCTACAGTCCCCAAATCACCTGCCATCCCACAATACTACAAATTCCAAGTCCCTTGAGTCTTATAAGCAGACTTTAATAGAATTTATATATATATGCATATATATATACATATATACGCTGTATCACTGTCATCCCGTTGTTCATTGATTTACTCGAGCGGGTACCATATATGTGTGTGTGTCTGTGTGTGTATACATATATATGTATGTTATATATGTAGAATTTGCACATCTAAGCATCAACATCAATGGCAAAAGTTCCAACGTGCTGTGTCCCTGCCAGAGTTTTGAGAAAAGAATCTCAACAGTTACTGAAATTCAAAAGATGGATTTAATGACAAAAAGTTCCAATAAAAGAGAAATATCATGTTCAAGTTGTAAAAAGCACACTTGAAGCTACTATTTTGAGTGCCCTTGTTTTTTGCTGGTATTCTTAAGCTCTTCCTCCTCTACAGCAGCCCAAGGAATAATCTAGAAAGTTCCTTGGCTGACGAGCCCTACAACTTTCTCCTTTTTCCTTATACCATTTTGTTATTTTAGGCACCATGTTTTACAATATCAGTGAAGAAAGCATTTCATGCATAAGATGTTCCAACACCATACCCTCCCCTGACTCTCCCCTCCACAAACCTCAATCTACTCTCCCATCCCTAGAAAGCTCAGTTCCATAGACCACTTCATAGATTCTGTTGTGGCCTTTCGTCATTTGTTACTTTGAAGAAAACCTTTACCAAGGTCCAAACGGATCAATTTGGACAGAAATAATTCAGTGTTGCACCCAGTCCTTGCACAAACAATAAACATTATCCACTGAGGACTGTACTTACCACCATAGCTAAGCAATTCAGTGGATATACTGTATTGGAGTACTTCTTATTGTATGAACTCAAGCTGCTATCTAGAAGGAAGGCCACCTTTCCTTTTACAGAGATTTTAGAGCCAACCTGTAATGTTTCAGCTCAAAAGTCCAAACCATTCAGAAATTCACAACTTTTATCACTAATTTCATGACTTTTAGTGTACAGCAAGTTCCCAACTACCTGCATTTTGTTCAACTTTGCTGTTTTGTTATAGTGTTGATGAGAGAAAAGTAACTTCCTCAGAATCTGAACAAAACATTATTCAGGATCTGATTTCATTAAAACTTGTTTAACTTAAAATTGCATTTTCCAAAAACCTATCAATCAGCTTATGATATGACTTTCTCTGCTCAAAATATAAATGCTAAAAAGGTTTGTTAGCTCTCAAATTGTCATTCCAGTATTATTATATTATTTTACCGTCCATCAACCGTATTGTTTCCAGTTTTGTCTTTAAAATTTTTATGATTCTTGTTTTAATTTTACTTACAGAGGACACAATGGATATTTCCATGTAGTGCTGGAATTGATTTTTGTGCTTCATACATACTAGGTATATGCACTGAAACTCCAACTGATACAGTGGAGTGGAAAGGTGGAATGCCAGGTGAACCTACTTATATGGCTGGGCCATTGTGATTTATTTCTTCATTTTAAATTTCTCCTGTGAAAGACACTCAGTTTGATTTTCCCCCCAACATCCATCTACATAATGTTTTGGGGATGTTACTCCCCAAAGAATTATACAGATTCAATACAGTTCCTATAAGGATGCCCATGACACTTTACAAAGAAATAGACATAACACTCCTGAAATTAATATGGAAGAATAAACTCCATGAGTAGCTGTAGGATAACATGGAGTTTGTCCTTTCAGCCTTGCCACAGGGGACTTAGTTTACCTTAGAGCAATGGCCTTTCTGTATGGACACAGGAAGACAGTTAATATTATGCTTTGTAACTTGGGAGCTGATTAACTCCAATAATATTTACTCCTGTGCATCTGCTTTCTCAACTCAGTTGCCCTTAGTTCCTAGCACCCCAAAAGCAGGGTCCCAACAAGGGATGGAATGGATCCAGGGAAAGCTGTGAGCTACCCTGGCATCAAAATGGGCCAGGACAAAGCACCACAATACTCAACTATAAGTTGAGAACATGGTCATAGACAAATGCTGTCATGATCCAAAAGTAACAACGAGACTAGGACCTTGCTAGGTTTAGGAAGGCTAACCTGACCTGAGGACTGTGGTCTAGAAAATATAGTGAGATGTCCTCAGAAAGAACCAAACTTTAAGTTTGTTACATCTCTTACTGTACTCATACAGAATGACATTGCTAGAAATATTTGAAGTAGATTTACTACAACTATTTAATTGCTCCAGCCCGATTTAACATCAGTGTCTATTTACAGGCATATTAGCACAGTGGGTAGGGTGTTTGCCTTGCACGTGGCTGACCTGGGTTAGATTTTTCTGTCCCTCTCGAAGAGCCCGGCAAGCTACAGAGAGTATCCCGTCCATATGGCAGTCTGGCAAGCTACCTGTGGCGTACTCGATATGACAAAAACAGTAACAACAAGTCTCACAATGGAGACGCTACTGGTGCCCACTAGAGCAAATCGATGAGCAACACGATGACAATGGTACAGTGATACAGTGATGTCACCCTAAATTGTCAGTCAAGAATCAAGAATACAGCCAAGGTTAAGGTAGGATAATGACACAATTCCCAGCTCACTGCCACCCATTTGAAAATAAACTACACTCACTGCCTTCTTCATAGTGGCAGTTTCTTGGGTCTAATCACACTAATCAGAATCCATGAGACCAGGTAGGATACTAGAAAGTTCCAGATATTTGAATCACAAGTTATATGTTCCCCATTGCCATACAACTGCTTGCATCATACACATACACACACACACTTCATTCTTTCTCCTTTAACTAGAAAGAGAACCCCTCCCCCCATGCAAATCAATTGCAACTATTCCCACACATTCCAGTATTTAAAAAATTTTATCTGAGCTACTCCAGGACCATTTCGGCTACTCCAGGAAAAAGAATGTCATACTTTTATGGGAAAACAACTGTGTATCAAAGGTCATCATCCTCCATCGTCCACATGCAATTACTTTTAGTGGGAGTCTGTCTTCTCATAGCTCTGCTCTTTTGCATTTAGTTGTTGGCCAGAATTTCTAACATTCAGGGATTTTACATTAACTGACAGCTCGAGCTTAAGAAGAATTAAGTGCAGGTCTTATGTAGCCTGGACTTTACATCAGCGATCAGGAAAGTGGATATCTATGCAACATTATCTCTGGGATTAGTTCTGGTTCTGCGGCTGCTCTATACCTGAATGCCCGTAAAAGGAAACCAACTAGACACGCTATCAAACAGGAGTGTTCAGAGAAGAGGAAAAATGATCTAGAGCTCTTAGAAGAACCTTGTCCATGAGAAAGTATATCATTAATCCCATATGTTCATGCTGCTCCTGAAGCAAATTCTACCCACCCCATCAGAGCCAAGTGTGAGGTCCCCTTTTCCTTTCTTCTCCTAATACTCTTCAGAACATTGTGGATTTGCACTCGTTCACTAAATGCTCTCATCTCTCTTCATGATCTAATAATTAAGGTCACTAGAGTGCTATGTATCATTTAAATGCGTCACATCTAATAATATGCACATTTCTTGATATTAAACACAGAACCCCTTAAACCACTTATTTCATACTGAATTTTGTGCCTTCCTATTGGTAATGCCCCATAATGGAACGATTCAATTCCATCACAATTTGGCTAGAAAAGGTAATTCTTCAAAGAAAGGGTGATAAATTGGTTTCACAGGAGTATTTTGCATGATTTTTACTCTGCCTTGCCACACTCGGATTTATAAATAAGTAAAGCCAAAAGAAAGAAACCCACCATGAATTTTCAAATAAAATTCTGTTTTATTTACTAGGTCTCTGAACAAATGACCAACTCCTTCTTTTGTATCACAGGAAATGCTCCTGAGGGAATGATCCTTATTCCTTTCTTTAAAAAGGAGGCAGGGGAGGTCTAAAAAATTGCTGGAAGCTTGAGATAATGATGATTTACCTTTATCTAGGTACTCTACTATGATTATAATTATGAGTTTAAGAAATATAAAGACTTTAGCAGTTTTTGGTGACAAAAAGACGGGCAGTGATATTGAGAAGGTGAAATATAGAACCATAATATTACTTGGTTATATAAAATGGCCCCAAGTGTTGTATACAGCCTGGAATAAATAACGCTTAAATGAGGAATGAAGACTCTGCTCATGATTAGACATTTGTTATCATAATTTTTGGGTTTTTGGGGGGTCACACATAGCCATGCTCAGGACTTACTACTGGTTTTCCATTCAGGAATTTCTCCTGATGGTGCTCAAGGAAAGCACTCTACCTATTGTACTATCTCTCTAACACCTTGGATGTTCATTGTTGTGCCTTTACTCATTGACTACATTGTAACAAAATAAGTAAGACATCTAATTTGAATTTAGTTTATGAGAAAAAGATCTTTGAATTCATTGAATTCAAGGTCAACTTGATATCAAAGTGAAAGGCTTCTGGTCACGCTATTGAAAAGACCTGTCTATTGAAACTTAGGAGGCAAAGAGGGAACATAGCACAGGATGAATAGGACAATGCTATGCTTAGAGTCATTCTCATCTGAGGAATGTTTGAAAGGCTTAGGGAATGGGCTGTTAGTAAATTAGAGGTATACATGGAGTTATATCTGAAAAATATCTTGGTGGCACGCCCTCGGCCCAGATAAACCCGGAGCTGCTGAGCGCGAATCGGACCCTCTGCGGCACTTAAAGACTTTGACTCCAAAGATGTAACACATTCGGGCATCCAGCGCAGCACCTGAGAGCAATGCATTGGGACACCAAACTGGGCTACAACTCGGTGCTGCTGGGGGTGGATTTTTTTCCCCCCCCACCCTGTCTTCCTGCATGGAAAGCGGCGGGCTGGCGGCACCATGTGGCAGGCGCCATCTTCTGATTCCAGACCCACAGGTATTCGGATTTTACTTTGGGGGCTCCCAGGAACTCATGGGAAGGGGGCGTAACCGGCACGCCCTCGGCCCAGATAAACCCGGAGCTGCTGAGCGCGAATCGGACCCTCTGCGCCTAAAGACTTTGAATTCAGAGACTTCTTACAGCAATGCACTGGGACTGTGAGCTGGGCTATGTAATTTCTGGCAGAATTCTCCCTGGACTTTATACAGAAACCCAAAACCGCGCGGACGCGGCAGCGTCCGCGCGACTTAACATTTATAATTGTCAGCAATGTGAATTGGTTCCATTTGAACAGGTCTGACTTGGGGGGAAACTCCAAATAATAACAGTAAGTTTTTGTTGAAAGTATTGAAGTTTTTTAATGTAGCAGCCACCTCTGGACTGTGAACTAAGCAAAAGCCCCACGCTGGCCGACGTGGCGTGGCGTACACCATACTATGAGGCGCAGGAAGGGGGATGAGGGGGAAAAAGAAAAAAAAAAAAGGGAAAAGGAAAAAGAGAAAAAAAAAAGAGAGAGAGAGAGAGAGTTATGTCAACTATAGTGAGTTTTGTGTTGAATTATGGAATGTAATCAAGGTAAAGAAAAAACGAAGTGAAATTCATTAGTTATACAGTAGGGGGTAGGGGGTGGGGGCGGGGGGTATACTGGGGTTTCTGGTGGTGGAATATGGGCACTGGTGAAGGGATGGGTGTTTGAATATTGTATAACTGACATATAAACCTGAGAACTTTGTAACTTTCCACATGGTGATTTAATAAAAATTTAAAAAAAAAAAAAAATATCTTGGTGACCCACTCATGACACCACTTTCATCTGGAACAAATTGTGTTGCTTTCTAAAGCTGGACCCAAAATGATTCACAGGAGTTACAGTGATGTATACTCTCTTTCCGTGAAAGGAACAATTTTTAAATTAGTATTTCTAACAGAGCATCTAGCTGTCTTATGGGGCAGTGTGCTCTTCACCAGCACAGTGCAATCGAGGTTTAGCAGCCGTCTGCGGTGACATAGTGCAGAGACAGTGTCTTTTCCAGTCTGCCAGGGCCGGAACAGGGAAAGGGTGCAATCTGGAATCAGAGGTGGCCCAAGAGGTGTCTGTTACTGGATTACAGTCCCTTGTCAAGAAAAGGAATCCAGGCAGTCAACCCAGGAGTGACGTAGAAGAGCAAAGACAAGAGCCAGGGGTGTCATGAGTGGGTCACCACGCAGGAAGGGTAGAACAGACTGGAAGAAGGATGAATCCTGTAGTGGGGGTGTGGAGAATAATGGGATCTGGATTTTTTAGCTCAGTCCATCCGTAATGGCATAGTACTAGTGGGGAAGTGGACTCCTTTCACTAAATTGGATGGATATTTCCCAAATGAGATCTGTGCCTGATAGTTTCCTGCTTTAGTAGAGGTTAGACATTATAACATTAATATTCTGAGTCATAATCTAACAAATAAATATATTCTGATTTCTATCAATCTTACTGTCATTAAAAGAGAACTCTAAATAAATCTATGACTTCCTTATATGTTTCATTTCTTCTCACAAAAAAAAAAAAAGACCATTAGGTTAGGAAATGGAATATCTGAGTACTTCATAAAATTGTCCTGACCTTCACATCCCTTATCTGAAAGAAGGACCCACAAGAAGAGATAAATTCTATTTCAAATTCTAAATTACCATGGAACTACTATGGTTTATTAATTATTTATTGTCATTTGCATATGTTTTTTACCACGGAATCATATTTTATGACACATATTAACTACTGTGTTTTTTCTTGGACTTCCAATGATATACCTGGTTCTGAATGTATGCCACGAGTTTGTAAATCATTTAAAACATGACTGAACTACTGCTACTCTATCTAAATGTAGAAGTTATAGATGTTATAGTACTATGATGATATATCAAGCAAAACCCACAAGAAATGGGAAGGAAAAGCAATGTTGAAAATGTCTACATATGGAATAAATCTTCAAGAACCAACATTAAACAGTTCTGTAGAGTGAGAACAATGCCTACTTCCAAATGACAAAATCTTATTGAGGGTTCAACAAATGGAGAGTCTGAGATAAGGCAATATGTTTGTAGTTAATTTAGGAACATGATACCAAGGAGCAGGTGTGAGGGACAAGGAACATGATCTGGGAATAGGAACAAGTCATTCAGATGGTTGATATCATTGGATTGGCAACCATTAGGGATAAATAGGTACTTGACCTGTGGGCCTCTGAAAATCCCCATAAAATTCGTTTTGGAAATGCTTCCTGGTGGTAGTGGAGTGAAAGAACATTTATTCATTAGCTCACAAGTCCCATTTTCAAGAGTAACTCTACTAAAGACAACACACTAGCTCATTGAAGACAGGCATTACGGGATGAGAGATTACCAGAGGCACCCCAATCTGTGACATCAGAAAGCCCTTATGAACCTCATCATCTTACAGAAGAGCAAGAAGTGAAATAGAAAGGATTTGTAGCAATACACAGGACTTGTCTAAACCATATGTGTACCTATGATTCTTTGGATTTTATCGTTCAGTCTATATAAATTTGGTGACTTCAATGAATAAGGTCTTGTTCTAACCCCAAATCTGTTGCTCTGGGCTGAGATCACATGTACTCTTGATTAAGTCAGGGTCGGTGTCCACAGAGCACTTTTAGACACTCCCACTACTTCTCCTGGGAAGTACTAGTCCTTTGTGTGCTGTAACCTCTATTAGACACCAAATTTTGCTATGCTAAGATTATTTTAGCTTTATCCCTTCAATGCGAAACTGCAGTTGAAATTGCCTCTCCCTGAGAGATGCAGGACTTAATTATTTGGTCAAATTTCTAATTCCTCACACATTTATTCTTATCAGTGTTTTCTCAGAAAGCTTCTAAGTTCCTCAAGAAATAGATTTCTTGAAACTGAGGTCTCTAAGAGGCCTGTTGAGGAAACCTGCTTACAGTTGAGACTAAGTTGACATCTGTAAAAAACTAAAGCACGCCAAGGTGTGTGTGCACTTGCGGGCTCTCCGGGCGGCTGTGTCTCACCGCCCGCGTTCGGCGCTCTGGAACCACTGTGTATGGGCTGGATCGGGACAGGCGTTGGCCAAGGACAGGCAAAGGAAGAATGAGGACCAAGCTGGTTGCTGATTAGTTACCGTTTATTCAATCTTCCATCTTTTTCATCTCCCGGCACTCCCAGCTCAGTCCTCTCTCTTGATCTACTCCAGCCTCTCTGGCTTCTCTTGTCTCTCCTCCAACTTGTCTCTCCCACCTTGCCCTCTAGGCTACACCCAGCCAGGTAGCAAAATCAACATAAGAAAGCCCTTCCTGAGGGCAGGGCATTCCAAAGCCCTTCCTGACTCTTAAGGTTTTTTTTCCTTTCCTTAGTCCAAACACTTACTAACATCTTAATACTAGTTATTTTTGTATGGACATAGCAAGAGATACACTGAGGCTTGCAAGGCAGCTCCCCTGGCAACATCTTGCCACAGACTCAGACCACAGCACTCAGGCCAGATTCATCATTCCTCACCCTAGCAGGGTCCAAATCTAGTTATCACTGTTTGGATCATGACAACATTTGTCCATGATCAAGCTCTTAACTTATAGTTAAGCATTAGGCACTTTGGCCAGGCCCATCTCGACGGCAGGGTAGCACACAACTCACCGCTTGCCCTGGGTCCATCTCGTCCCTCGTAGGACCCTGCTTTTGGGGGTGCTAGGAAGTAAGGGCAGCTGAGGCTTAGGTTGAGAGAACAGATGCCTGGGAGGAAAATATCATGTAGAGTCAAATGACTCCCAGGTTATAAAAGCATAGCATTTGCTAAGTCTTCTTGTGTCCATGCAAAAAGGACATTGCTCTGAATAAACTATGCAAAGGACTCAAGGAGAAGAGGAAAACAGTATTTACAAGTCAACAGAACACTAAGAAAGAAGCTACAAATAAACAAAGAGGAATGGGAGCTCCATGACAGGAGTAACCCAATAAACCTAAACTACCTGAGGCTATGTTATCCTACAGACATCTATGTTATTGTGAACACCCACCATAAACATAAAATAAATGTCAAGTATGAGAACTGTTCATAGGAGGAATTGGCTCAGAGTAGAAGACACAGTGTAAACAAGCAAGTGAGAGAGTTTGGGAGCATGCTCATCTATAAGGCAAATTTCCCCCTGTCCTAAAAATTGAGACTGTTACTTGTGTGTAAAAAGTAATCTGTTGTTTTGGAAAAGGTGCCACTCTTGACTAGACAGGTTTTCTGAGACTTATCTTTCGTGCCACTAATCCTTAGTCACTGTATTTGAGTTTCTAACATTTTGCAGAAAAGTACTTTGGTGATTTTTATTGCACTGTAGCACTGCCATCCCATTATTCATCGATTTGCTTGAGCGGGCACCAGTAACATCTCCATTCTGAGACTTGTTACTGTTTTTGGCATATCCAATATGCCACGGGTAGCTTGCCAGGCTCTGCCGTGTGGGCAGGATACTCTTGATAGCTTGCAGGGCTCTCCGAGAGGGACAGAGGAATTGAACCCGGGTAGGCCATGTGCAAGGCAAACACCCTACCAGTTGTGCTATTCATACAATATTATTAAACAGTGTGATCTATTTAGAAAACCTTATAAATTATTTCTCAAAAGCCCACATTGTATCCTGACCATATTTTGTGACAAAGGTCAATGGTTCTATATTTAGAGTTGTAGAGTTGACAAATATGCTTTGACTAATGAAACATTTGACTCAAATCACTGTATCTTAATTTTTTATATATTGAGAATCAGGGATCAATTGCTACTAAGTCTTTCTTTCCCAGTGAAATTAATCTCACTTCCATTTAAAAAAAAATGAAAGGAAAAGTCAGTTACTAGTAATTTGACCTGAAATACATTCTCCTTTTGGTCTACTCAAGTCCTTACTCAGAATGTCGGAAGAGAAATGTTGCCATGATGGGTGTCTATTTTCAAATAAATCAATATCCTTATTTATTTGAGGATTGAGCTAGCAACCTTAGATTATTTTTACTTTTTTTTCAAATAAAGGATTAAGTTAGAGAGAAGACCAGAGGAAGAGAACCATGAAGATGCACATTTGGGTTAAAAAGAAAGTATAGCAAGGTTGATCGGATAAGAATTTGAAAGAAAATATAAGCTTCCCATGTAAACTCTTTCCCTGTTTCTTTGAGAAATTGCTGACTCTAATTTAGACATTTGTCAGTGATCATAGCTTCTGGGTTTTTAGGCCCTGACAAAGAGAATATTAGCCTTCCAATTACTTTATTTGCCTTGACATAACCAGACGGTTTCACCTAATCTACTTTGTATAAACACAGAAGAGAATTGGTAGAAAGCAAAGAGTTAGAGGTATTCACTGAGAATTTTCCAAATGGAAAATCCTTGCTTAT
Organism: Sorex araneus; assembly: GCF_027595985.1. Taxonomy (NCBI): domain Eukaryota; kingdom Metazoa; phylum Chordata; class Mammalia; order Eulipotyphla; family Soricidae; genus Sorex; species Sorex araneus. The sequence goes on along the minus strand of NC_073313.1, from coordinate 250,130,579 downwards.
TGGAGCTTATTGGATACTCATCTAACCTTACTATTCGAATCTGAACCCATTAAACTGTAAGTGATAGAATATTAAGCTAGTTTACATCTGACTTTCTGCTTTGTATTCATTTCCAGGTACATATGGTATGAATTATGTAAATAAAATGTGGTTTCTTATTTCCTAGGTTAGTTTGGTCCTCACACTTCAATCTGGTTGCTCTTTGGCCACAATTATAGTCGTCTGTTATTTTACCTGTGAAAAGAGGATTTAAAATATTTTTGGAATTTGTTAAACTGATATATAACAAGTTTATAATGTCTAAATATAATGTCTAATTAATTTTAGCTACCAACAGAACTGGCTTCATATACATATATTTTCTTATTATCTTTTTTGTCATAGCAGATTTTACTCTGGCCTTGTAAGGAACATTGATAAAATATAAGACTACTTTTTTTGGTCTCCAGTGAAGTAAAAAAAAACAAAATTAATGATTTTAAAATGAAGGAAAGACTACAGATCTAGATAAAATAATATTGAAATAGAACAATTGAACAACCTTAGAAAGCCACTGCAAGCATCATGGGAATAAAGACCACTAGTAATTAGACTACTGCTTGAGATACATACAAGGAAAGCTGAACTACTCATTTATTCTTAATTTTCAAAATAGGCTTTGGCTGAAATCCTCTGGAGTCATGACTTCTTCCCAGGAAGTTCTGCTCATCTTTGGGAGTATAGCCTGGTATTTGCATATTCATCAATAGATGAAAATACCGCTAGTCAACTAGCAAGACCACCCATTCAGATCAATGACAGTCTGTGTCCGAGGTGTTGATGCTAAGGTGTTGATCATTATTTTCTGATTATCAGGCATTGGATAATTGAAGAATTTCAATTTTATTCTCTTACTCTATGAGTTTGTCTCATCAATAAATCAAGATTAGAAGACTAGCAGATCAGTTGTAATTGCTGTAGCTGAGTAACAGACATAGGGTGGCTCCTTATACAACTTTTGCACATTATTTTTCTAGTAATTAGTTCTAAGTATATATATACTTAGATATATATTATAATATATATTATATATATATATATAATACAGGTTTAAAGAAGGAAAGTTTGGATTAAATGGACCCTAAGAACACCTTGAGCCATATGATTAGGCAGAATCGATGAAACATTGAAAAGACCAGTATGGTGTAGATTTTGGAGGAAGGTGGGAAGGAGAGAAGCCAACTTCAAACAACCTCAAACACTTAATATCAATCTTCTCTCCCATCCTTTTTTTCTTATCTTTCTACCCTCAGAGGCATGGACTCCTTATTCCCCCTCTGACTTTTCAGACTCCTCAAAATTGTTCAGCTTGAGGCCTATGTTTCCTGGTAATGTGGTTGCTAAGACGCCTAAGAACAGACCAGAAGGAGCGTCTCTGAGTAGAGCAGTTGAGGACAGAAGGCACAGGCTTTGACATGGTGTGGTTCTGTGCCAGGCCAGAGAAAGAGGGCAATTCATGCCAGGGCCAGAAAGTGGCAGAGAGAAGCCAGTCTAACGAACACCCTCGGTTCCTTTGGACTCTAACCAGCACTGGAAACTTTCACGAATGGTAAATATACTTGCTGCTTCACAGGAAAAGCTGACCCTTGAGCTGTCTTTCCTTCAGCACTTCCAATTTGTTTTTCCAGTGGCCTTCTGCCTTATCCATCATTGCAGTCTGCCCTGGGGCACAGGGGACTAAGCTGATGATAACTTACTGAATGCCCAGAGCCTCTCACTCACACACCTGCAGGACTGAAGTCACATGATCACAAACACCCACACTTTCCCCTAAGCCAAAACACATCTGGTGTTTCCTGGCCTCACCCCCAAGATAAATTTCTGGTCACTACAATTTCAAAAGAACCAAGAAAGTCCAAGGCAGAGTTGCTCACACTGTGAATGCCTGAATTCAAGCCTCGTCATCATTCTATTTCCTCACTGTCATTTTGTAGAATAATCTCATTAGAGTCGAGATTAATTCACTCTGCACTGCAGATTTCATTTTCCAAGAATTGCCCAAGAATCCATTCATAGTATGAAATCATTTAGCAGAGACTTGGAAGATGTATAGAAGTACCACTTTATAGATTATTGTGGTTATTTGTGGTCATTAATAATGAGAAAATAAGAATTGTACTGGAAAACAAGTGGTTGCAGGGGGAAAAACATTATTTGGGATTTTAGAGGCCTTGGTTCAAATTCTTAATAGTAGCTGTGTGGCCTTAGATTTCATAAAATTTTATATTTTCAGTTTCCTCCATGGTAAATCTGGAATAAAAATATCCCCCATAGCTTTAAACCGAGTTTTAAGAGTGATGTATATTGGAGGATCTGACATAAACAACTCTTTAATAATGGTTAAATAAACTATGATAAACTTATCCCATGCAGAGTTGATTACTCTAAAAGTCTAACTAATCATATCTTCCCTGATCCTGTTGTGAACTTTTGTTCCACATGATGTCTGTGAAGCATTGCGTGATTTTGCTCTTTTCCCTAAGCAACCAAATCAAGATGAAACCATATGTTTGTTATATTACAGGGATTACTGATTTTTCAAGAAATTAGCATACAATAAAATGAATTATGTGAGAGGCAAAGCTCAGATTTCAGATAACAAATGCAGCCAATTAACCAAAATAATCCAGTCTTACTGACACAATCATTTCCATGTAAGGAGACACACCTGTCAAACTCAGAAAAACAGATCCTTTGTGATTTTTGTTGGAGCTGTTGCATTGAGGAAAAAAGAAATATGCTTTTTAATTCTTTCTAACTCCTCTGACCTATATTCATCCAGATGCTGGACATTTTCAGGAGGGTAAAATTTTTTTAATTAATTTATTTTTTAATTAGTGAGTCACCGTGAGGGTACAGTTACAGATTTACACATTTTTGTGCTCGTGTTTCCCTCATACAATGTTTGAGAACCCATCCCTCCACCAGTGCCCATTCTCCAACACCAATAAACTCAGTATCCCTCCCACCCCCCAATCCCATCTCCCCCCACCCCACCCTGCCTCTGTAGCAGGGCATCCCCTTTTGTTCTCTCTCTCCAATTGGGTGTTGTGGTTTGCAATAGGGGTGTTGAGTGGCCATTGTGTTCAGTCTCTAGTCTACTTTCAGCACACATATCCCTTCCCGCACATGGTCTTCAACCACATTTTACTTGGTGTTCCCATCTCTATCTGAGCTGCCTTTCCCCCAGAATGTGAGGCCAGTTCTATCCTGCATCTTCTAATTTATCCTATGACTAGGATACAACAAAATCTACTTACATTTATTGTCGCATTTTTTTACAGTATCCAAGGTATGGAAACAACCTCGGTGTTCAATGACAGAATAGTGGATAATGAATTTGTGGCATATATGTACAATGACACAAGATGAAGCCTCAAGAAATGATGAAATCATGCAATTTGCTGTAACTTGGACGGAACCGGGGGATCTCATGTTAAGTGAGGAAGAACATGGATTAATACTGGATGTTCTCACTATTCTGTGGTGTATAAAATAACATGTCTAGGAAATGGGAAGTATTCAAGATGGGAAGAACATTGACTCTAGATTACCAAAATAAAAAACGCCAAGGAAGGAGAGAAATGAAACAAGGAAGCAAGGAGAGGAGATCTGAAAATAGGGGCAAAAATTAAGTGCCTAGGTTTATATGTGTTATAGAGGCAAGGTATCTGTGTAGAACTAAACTGCTAGACCCAGCACTACAGAAAACATGGGAACCATCTATATTAATTATACTTAAAAATGTCTCTGTCATGGACTCAGATTGAGGGAATCTTGAATCACTAATAGAGAAATGGTGTCACAGGGTGGCGATGTTGGGAGTGAAAAAATGTATGCCTAAAAGACCCTTTTCAAGCAACTTTATAAATCATGGTGTATAACTAAAATTTTAAAGAGAAAATATGAAACTACTATGCTTTTTATAAACAAATGAATTGTTCAAGAACTCAATTTTTTTATGTAAACTGTCCTATTTTCTGGGAAATTGAACAACATGCCAGTTTATTAAAAGACAGTATGCTTGTGCCAACTTTAAAAAATTGAAAAACTTCAATGAGAAAAGAATTTCCTGTCTTTGTATCTGGGAAGACTCAAGAGTGTCTGAAGGAGATGTCTCTATCCCTCTTAACACTTCATTTGTCATTTTTTTTTCCTGATCAGATCCAGCTCTGTAAAAGGGTAAGAGCTGAAATTTTCATCCTCAATGGGCCACAGGAAAAGAGGTAGAAGAAGTTGAGAAGGGGACTTAACACCTCTTGGTGATTCAAAAGGGCAAGAACAACCCCTCTTTATCAGGTATAAGCTCCCCCTACCATGACAAAGAAGCCTCACAGATATTCCGTCAGCCAACTTGATGTCTGCCCATGCCATAGCTCAGTCTCATGAAGAGGTTATTCTATAGGGAGACTGAGAGAGAAGACATCCATTGCATCTCTGGCTGTCTAATTGGAATCAGTCAGGACAAAATGTTCTCAAGACATCCCCTTAATTGTAACCCTACACAGAATATTGGACAATTGAAGCTACAAACATTGCTGGGCATTAAATTCAAAACTGAAACCCAGGAATAATCCAAGTATCCAAGAACAGATGACTGGATAAAGAAATTATGGTACATATACACAATTTAATGCTACTCAGATTTAAGAAAAGATGAAACCATGCTATTTGCTGTTATGTAGAGGGATCTGGAGAGAATCATGCTGAGTGAAGTTATTCAGAAGGAGAGGCATGGATGAAGAATGATCTTTCTCAGATGCAGGATATGAAGAAATATAATAGGAAATAACAAATGCCCAAAGGCAACAGAAATTGAAAATTGGTCTTTAATAAGGAAGCTCCCCAGAGAAGTGTATTGAGAGAGACAATGAGGAGGATGTGGTGCTGAAATGTCTTATGTATGAAACACTATTAATAACAGTTTTGTAAACCACTGTGTCTAACATAAAATGTAAAGAAAAAAGAAACAGGCTCTAACTGAAAGACACCCAACTGAATGGGAGGAATAGTTGTACTCAACACATTAGACAAAGGCCTAATATTCACTGTTCATGAAGTATTAACAAAAAGCAACAAAAAAATCTAAAACTCTATTGAAAAGTGGGGAGAGGAAATAAACAGACATTTTTCAGAAGAAGATATACATATGATCAATAGACACATGAAAATATAATCATCATTACTTACTATCAGGGAAATGCAAATCAAGATAACAATGAAACATCATCTTGCACTAGTGAGACTGACATATTAAAAAAAAACTGGAAACAATTTGTATTGGTGGGGATTGTGGTGAAAATGAACTCTCATCCACTGCTGGTAGGAATGTTGTCTGGTTCAACCCTTATGAAAAACAGTATTGCGATTTCTCAGAAAAGTAAGAATAGAGCTGTGAGAAGAGCCAGTGATTCCACTCTTTAGTATCTACCTCAGGAAATGAAAACATTCTTTCGAAAGAACATATGGACACTTTGCACAACAGCTAGGATATGGAACCAACCTAGGAGTCCAACGGCAGATGAGTGGTTAATGAAATGGTATACGTACACAAGAGAATACCATAGAGTTGCAAGGAATGATGAAATCATGCAATTTGCTACAACTTGAAGTGAACTGGAGGATGTCACGTTAAGTGAAGTAAGTCAGAAGAAAGATAAATATCAGATGATCTCACTTATCTGTAGTATATAGAATAACAGAAAAGGGAAATACAAGGCATCAGTGGGATACTCTTAACCCTATATTATAGAAATAGAGGACAGGAACACAAAGAACTAAATGTAGGGGGTTAAGTAAGACAGATAGCAGGGCATAGGGCTACCCTTCCTTAGCCTTTGATCCTAGAACTGAGATTATCAGTGGAGGAGAAAGAAGTATGTAAGGAAGGACAGGACAAGGGAAAACATTGCGGCAGTGGTGCAGAATCCTGGGAATTTGGTGGTGATGAAGATGTGGTGACTTCGTACACTAAGGTCATGAAAGTGAACAGTAAGTATCAATAAAAACAGTGAAAAAAAAGCTAAAATAAAATGAGGCGAGTGTCTTGAGTATGGAAGTCTAGAGAATGGTGTATAAGAAAACTTGCAGGCAAGCGTAATGGATAGGGAAGATAACTGGGAGTCAGGGGTATAAAAGAGTAATGAATACAACTGCTTAGGTCAAGAAAGATAGGAATTATTTTTATCTTGCCCATTTCACCTTTTGGGAGTGTATTTTCCATCAATAAAATCTTATTTGTTGGTTTCCCTGCATTAATGTTTAAATAAATAAATTAATATTTAATGTTGTATTCTATAGTCTGATATTCTCAGTTCTTTATTTGTAGAATATAACCTATAATAAATGCAATTACTGATACAAATGAGTTTGTAATTACTATTAGTTCACCTATTTTCCGTTCCTGACTTTTGTTTGGTTTTTGGTTTGGGTGGTCACACCAGGCATTGGTCAGGGTATACCACTGGTTCTGTCAGGGATTACTCCTGCTGGGATTCAGGGGGCCATATGTATGCTAGGGATTGAGCCTGGGTCAGCTGCATGCAAAGCAAGCACCCTACTTGCTATCTCTCTTTGCCCCCTCTGTTCTCCATTGGGAAAAAAATATCATTGTTTTACATGTTTTGAGTTAATGCTTTTTTAATATCTGTAATTTTTCTTCTGTGAATAAATTCTTTTACTATTATTTTCGAGATTAGACTAAAAAGTACCACATGTAAACTTTGTTATGTTCAAAACAGTTAATGTTACAAATACTTACCACTGCTAGAACTTTTAAGCTCTAGTTCTTCCCTTTGCAAAGCATTGCCATTAATTTTATATGCATTTTAAAGTCTATAATATTCCAAGCAACTAATTTTAATTTATATTTGCCCACACATTTATTTTTTTTCCTTTTGTTGGGTTACTTTATTTCTGCAAATCTTTTATTCTTTATTTTTGTACAAAGAATTTTAAAATAATTGATATTTCATGTGGCATATACTTTATAATCATTGTGTTAATTTTATTCCTTATGTACTATGTACTCAGTACATCAAGATCCTCCACGAGTTGTATTAAGGATTCACCACCAGGATTTCACCATTCTACAAGAAATGATAATTGACATAAAGAGAAGGGTTCAGCAGGGTGATACTATTTCACCGAAACTCTTCAGTGCCACCCTCAAGAACATCATGCGACAACCGGAATGGGAAGGAATGGGAGTGAAGATAGACGGTCGGCAACTACACCACTGCCACTTCTCTGATAACATCATTCTCATAACGTCAAACATTAGCCAAGTGGCACAAATGCTGGCTGACTTCAACCTCGAGTGTGGAAAGGTTGTACTGCAGCTGAATCTCACCAAAACAATGGTGATGAAAAATGAACTAGTCCCTGGCATTCAGTTTTGCAGCAGCTATGTGTACCTGGGTCAAGAACTCAACATGAGGAACGCCTCCAAGAGCGTCGAAGAAGGGGTTAAGAGGACGAAGAACCTCCAGTTCCGGGCACATCTTTTCCTCTCCACTGTTCTTTCTGCACTAACATACACCTCAGAGACCTGGGCCCTATGAAAACAGGATGGGAACATTATTCTGGTATCCCAAAGAGGAATCGAATGAGCTATGATTGGAGTATCACATTTCACTCAAGTGAGAGAAGGAACCTAGAGTTCCAACCTCCATCGATGATAAAGAATCAGGCTATCTCTTTTGCCAAGGCGTCAAAAATCAGATGGGCCGGACTCGTAATGCAATTCAGAGACGACCACTGGACTAGAGCTGTTACCGACTGGATTCCACAGGATGTCAAAAGACCATGTGGCCACCCACCAACGAGATGATCAGACTTCTTCATAAAAACCCTGAATGAATGGTTTGAGGCTCTTCGTGTTCCTGGAGTGAGCAGATACCATTGGGCTACACTAGCACAGGGACAAATGGAGATACTACTGGCACCCACCCGAGCAAATTGAAGATCAATGGGATGACAAGTGATACAAGTGATAATTTTATTCTAAAATATTTTATTTCAGTTTAATATTTATGTTCATTGTGTATATAATTCTGTTTGATATTTATATTTTGAAAATATTTTAACTATGCCTCCTTTCTTCTCAATTCAGTCTCCTTGCTTTCATCACTTCTTTGTGGAAAGTCTGCTATAATTCTGACGTGTTGCTCTCTTGAAGGAATTTGTCTTTTTGTCCTTTTTTCTCTTTGGATACTATTAAGATTTTTCTCTCTGCTTTCGGTTTTTAGAAATTTGGCTATACTGGGGGTCGGAGGGTCAGTACAGCGGGTAGGGCATTTGTCTTGCACGTGACTGACTCAGGTTCCATCCCTGGTATCCCATATGGTCCCCCAAGCACTTCCAGGAGTGATTCTTGCGAGCAGATCTAGGAACAACCCCTGAATATTACTGGGTGTGGCCCAAAAAGAAAGTAAAAAGAAATTTGGCTATTGTGTGCCTGAACATATATATGTATATATATATATATATATGTTATATGCACACACATACATATATTATTGGAGTTTTACTGATTTGTTTTTTTAAAATCTCTTGTATTATTCATTATTTGAAATATAGTTTCCACTTTCATTCCTTCAATAATGCTTCTGGGTCATTTTTCTTTTTGTCCCTAATAGGATGCCAATGATACTGATAATAATTTTTTGACATATTATAAGCTCTTATCACCATTTTTTATTCCTTTTCACTTTTTTGGGGGGAGGGTCTTCCATATGTTTCAATTTATACACAGTAAGAGTGATAGCACAGCAGGTAGGGCATTTGCCTTGCAAGTGGTGGACTTGGGTTTGATTCCTCTGCCCCTCTTGAAGAACCTGGCAAGCTACCTCTGGCGTATTCAAAATGCCAAAGTCACTAACAGCAAGTCTCACAATGGAGAGGTTACTGGTGCCCGCTTGAGCAAATCAATGAGCAAGGGGATGACAGTGATACAGTGACAGTGAAGACATATCAAAAAACAGGTATGATTTCTAGGGTCATTTAATGAGTTCTTAATTTTATACATTTGTACTTTTAAATTACTAGATTATAAGATTTTCTAAAATATTGATTTAAATATCTATTTAATTAAAGCATAGTTTCTTTTCTTTTGTGCATCTTTTCCTCTAATGTCCTGAACATATTAATTATACTTATTTGAACACTCTTAACTTCTAACTATAATAACTGCATTATTCCTGAATACTTATAATAGAATGTATACTATGTGCAAAACATAAATATTCTGAATAAAATTAAGTTTTACTCAAAAGGAGTTCCTGTTTCCACTTTTAGGTAAATGTCGTGAATCACTAAGATAAAAATTGAGTGTTATCTATGCAAATAGCAGTTACACAATTAAGTTCAATTCTGATTTTCTTTTTTGTCAGTATGAGTACAGGACTTTCCACTGAGAATTCTGATAAACAGAGGGAACGTTCATCTGACCAACACAAAGTTACAGCATTGTGTTTTAATCTTACTCCTCACACAACTTCAAATTTTGGCAACTATTTGGAGGTAGAACTCCTACTTCTAGATAGTTCTTTGTTTCTTTCAGGTGGATCTTTGTTTCCTTCACCATGTGTGAAATTTCACTTGTCCTTTTCAAAGATTTCTGTCAATCTTTTACAGGTTTTCTTGTAACCTCAGAAGTCAGAAGTATTTCATGAGACCATTTCTTTGAACTCTCCAATTTTTTAGGTCCATATAATTGCCCAAAGGTTTGCTTGCTCCTCTCTTCTCCAAAGAAACTCAAAGATGCCCTTTGTCTTAAATAAAGCAGTTTTCTCATCCCACCACTGAGTAAATGTCCCCTGGAATTTGTCTTTGTCGGTCTATCACAGTGAGGTTGGTAACTTGTTGTGAGTTACTATAGTGACACAATAGTACTGTAACCTAACCAGAAGACAAAGCCATTATTTTAGTGCTAATTTACAGAAATGTTTTATTATAATTTGCAAAGTTTCAACATATGAAAAACTCAAATTGAATCTAACTTTTTATAAATCAGTACCGCATTCTGTTAAAATTATAGATACAATCTCTTAATAGACATTAAATGAGTATTTACTCTCAGCTTTCTGAGAGTAAAACAGCATTTTATCTGTCAAACAGCATTAATTGTGCAAAACTATATAATACAGAATCTTACATGGAGATTTCCTATTAAGCCTATATCCCTGAACCTTAGAACTTCTGTTCAAGTAAATTTTGGTTAAAATTATCTCACATATTTTAGAATATTTTTGAAAGATCTGAGCTAGATTTCGTTTTTGTTTCTCTATGGGTCTATGATTTTCCTAAATGTAATCATATTTATATGAAAAAGATGTATGTGCAGATACAATAGTCAAAGGTAAATTATGATATGATACACTGATAATAGGTTTCATTGTGAAAATCAGAGATGATATCAACAGTTAGATCTATTCTTTTGTACATAATTAAATAATGTCAAGTTCAAAATCAAAATTAGCATTATTGGCCAAACTTCCAAAATTCATATGGTTTCTATCAGCTTGATCTAAACTGAAAAGTAAATTGTTTAATACTCAAGAACTATGAGAGTCCTTTTTATTGCAATACAAAAATCTACTAGAGAAACAACTGCTTGTGAAAAAAAATTATAATACAAGGGCTTTTAAGAGGATACTTGCAACACTTAATTGCATCACAATAGCAACAGGAGGTAGGTAGGTCATTATTAAAATATTGCAGTATGTACTAAAGTTAATTTTATACATTTGTAATTTAATACTTTAACTTGATGTTTAATTACATTTCTTTTGACTGCCAATGATCCCATGCATTTTATGTTTATATTTTAATAAAGTTCAACATTTTGTAATAGACTTGTATATTGTTTGTGGCAGTAAATGATAAAATATACTATTATCTACATTTATTTTGAGCATTTATAAAAAAGCAGAAAAACAGATGTTAAGGCTGATAATAAGCCTTGAGCAAGCAATAAAACCAAGATTCAAAGAAGTTACTCAGTCATTAACCCCAAAGTAGCCCCCCCCCCAATTAAATAAATCAAGCAGGAAAGCTGAATCCAGGTTGTGGACCTAGACATCAAGGCAGATAAGACTAACTAGCACCAACACTGACTCAGAGAAGGCTAGACCACATTCAGAGAGAAGCTCTAGGAACAAAAGCCTGTGATAAAACCATGAAGGTGGAACAGCACAAGTTGAAATTCCTTCCCTTGACAACATTCTAGAAATATATTCTTTTCTGCCTAGAAAGCTCATATGGAGGTAATTTGGCAGAAAACCTCTAAAAATAAAGTTGCAAAGGCAAATCCGGTGCTTTCTGATTCTGGGGGTTGTACACATCTAAACATGAGATATGTAATTTTCTTCTTTCATGGGATACCCTCAGATTTCTCCTGCCTGTGTTTTCATGTTTTCTTTCAAACAAATTCATCTCTCTTTCTCTCTTTCTTCCTCTCTTTCTCTCACTCTCTTAACTCCTTCCTTCCTTCCTTCCTTCCTTCCTTCCTTCCTTCCTTCCTTCCTTCCTTCCTTCCTTCCTTCCTTCCTTCCTTCCTTCCTTCCTCTCTCATGATCTCTGAATAAAACTGTTTATTTTACTGTTCACCTCATTCTGAAATTCTCTTCTGCAAGGAAAGTGACAAACGTATGAAGAACCAGTAAAGACATTAGAATCAATTTTATTTTCTTGCAAAGAGAAATTCACTGCTGCTGCCTGAATTTCACAGCTTTCTGATAAATCAGGTGGCAGATATTAGCTCCCACGTTGTGCAGATAAAATGGGATTCGGGTGCAATATGATGGTTCCCGAGTGGAGTTGGTGGGACACAAGTGTCCATATCTTACAGGTGCTTGTGGCAGGATTTCTCTGTCCTGGTCACTTACCCCAGTGACAGGTGGATAGAGAGGAAAGTGATAGATTCTTCTCTCAAGGCAATTTCATCTCTTCTCTCCACTTCACACGTCACAACTATAGCATACCTCAAAAAATATATATTTCTAATATTTTCATATACCTTAGGTAATTAATTCACTTGGATTTTTTCAAGCTGTGACAAATCCCCTACACTCCCCCTTCAATATACATATTGAAATAAATATATATTTCAATATATTTACTAAAAAATTTCCACATCTCAGTTCAATTACTGTGGTTCTAGGGTCAGCTAAACTTGTTAAAATTAAAAAGAAAACTGACTAGTATTGCTCTGCTTACTTAAAATTACAAAGCTGAATTTAACTAATAGCACTGTTGTTCCATTGTTCATCAATTTGCTCGAGCAAATAACGTCTCCATTGTGAGACTCCTTGTTACTGTTTTTGGCATATGGAATACCCCGGGGGAGCTTGCCAGGCTCTGCTGTGTGGGCGGAATACTCTCGGTAACTTGTGGGCTCTACGTGAAGGACAGAGGAATTGAACCCAGGTCGTCTGCGTGCAAGACAAACGCCCTACCACCCCCCGTGCTGATGCTCCAAATTATAATTATTACTATAATGTTTACCAATTTTTGGTTGTTATAATGAAATCATAGTCTTTGTTTTTTATTTATAGTTGAATTTTTTTCTTGGCCCTGTCTGGCATAGTTTTATTTGTTTTGATGCTGATGTTCAAGTTTACAAAGTCTGTTTCTCTTCTTTTCACTCTCCCCACCACGAAGTATCCATCTTGTTAATGGCTGTCCAGCTGCCCCAGAGAGAGGTCTTTAGGTCTCCCAATATCTATCTTCTCTTTAGGAAAGTTAAGTGCGAACATTGTCCTGAATGCACTTACCTTTCAAGAAGATTAATGAATTCAGTTTTCAGTAGATAAGCATGGGAGGAGCAGGTAAAAGCTAAGCTGTGTCAACACAGCTTATGGGCAGGAGAAAATCAAGCTAATTGCTCAGGTTATTTCTATCCTTCCCCTACTCCACCATTCCATTTTCAATTCTAATGCAATTTGTCCCGTTTGACGTCTATAAAAATGCTGAGATTGGTAATGTAGCAAGTCTATGAAGAAGCTGCTTAAAGTGCTAGTCCCTATGAGATGCTAGAATATATTTAGAGAGGTCAACAAAATGGTTAAAATTGGGTTTCCCTGGGATAAATTATTCTTGGAGTAGTCACGAGGATTGGGGGAGGGGAAACAGATACAAACATAAAATATAAGGCCCACAAAGGAACTGCCTGGGTACTGATGATTACAAAAGTTGATGACTCTGTTGAGGATATAACTCTCTTCTTAAATAGAGGGTTAGGAAAATTGTTTTGCAAGGAGAGAGGCAGAGGGTATCTGCCAAGGATCACACGAATCTATTTGATGCCCGTGCAGTAATGACTATTCTATAAGGGAGAGGGCATGAAGAATTGTGCTGTCAGGAATATCTGCATAGAATTGCACCCCATAAATCTTTATTTGTCTATCTACATATACAGAGATTTTATACTAGACTATGGTTCTAATCAATTCAGAACTGTGGTTCTTGGGCAGAAAATTGCATAAACCAGATAGATAATAAAGCTTGATGCTTTTAAACAAGAGAAATTTTGTACAGGATGGACTTCCAGATGAAAAAGGAGCACAGGATCATTCTTCACACCTAATTCCTGTTTCCACGCAGCTCCTTATCAACAGTTGCTATGGGACAAATGTTTCTTTGCCTCTCAAAATTCATATGTTGAAATCCTAGTACCCAGCATACTGACACTTAAAAATGAGCCCTTCAGGAGGTCATTAAATCCTAAAAAGCAGAGTCCTTCAGATAGGCTTAGGGCCATTAGAAGAAGAGACCCCGGAGAGCCTTCGCTCTCAGCTCTCCACCTTGTGAGGTTTACAAGACAGCACAAGTACAAATCGGAATGCCTTAAAGAGAAGCCTCATCAGACACCAGATGTGGCACCTTGACCTCAGATTCCCCAGCCGTCAGGACTTTGAGAAATAAGTGTTTGTTATCTTAACCACTGTACCTAAAGTAATTTGTTCCATGGCAGCCCAGGTGTTGACTAAGATGATATGTATGTACTCTAAAATGTCATGCCACAAAGAGAATTTTATATGTTGTTAGGGCTGACAGCATAGCTACTATGGGCAGAGGTCCTGCCCCCTGACATAGACCAGGTTCTCCTGGCAGGTGGACATGGTTGATTTGCCTTCTCTGTAAGAGAAACAACCAAGGATAAACAAAGGAAAGGGTGCATAATTGTTACTCTACATCAACAACTCATGTGACTAAATAATAAATTTTATGAGAAGCAAGTTGATTTAAGAAAAGGAGCAGGCTGAACTTAAAACCTAGATGCTAAGCACAGGTATAAATAATGAGAAGCTAGTAGGGAAAACAGACAAATAGGGAAAACAGACAAATAGTGAAAACAGTGTTCCATTTAAGCTGGAACTCCCTGTAACCAAATGGGATTTCAATCCTGTGAAAATTGCCCAGGTGAGAGGTCACAGTGATAGTACAGCGAGTGGGTAGGGGACTTGCCTTGCATATAGCCAACCTGGGTTCGATCCCTGGCACCCCATATAATCTCCAGAGCACCAATAGGTTTCTGTAGTAGGTAGAAGGAATACAAAACTGCATCTCAAATTACAAGTGAGGAAGATATGGCTTCATTTTGGCTGCGGCATAAATAGATGTGAGATACCTGAGTGCAGTCAGAAATAACCCCACACCTTTCTTTCTCAATATGGCAGAATGGGTTCTTCCAAACGAGGAGAAAATTGAGCCCTTGGAATAGAGAAAATAGAATCAAGTCTGAATTCATGGAAATGAATGCTTTCAAATGTTGTACATAGACCCATTCAGAAACCCTATAAGAGGTGGGCCGGTTCTTGTTTTTTGTATGACCCCAAACCAAACATAAATAAATAATAGAGAAAAAATAGTGCAGGTGAGAAAATTCATTCGGCATAAGCAAAGCAAAACCTGTTGGGGAATTGTCTTCTCTCATGCACAAGAGAGATGAGAGGGTGTGGAGCTATGCTATCTCTGACTCAGCATCATTCGATACGGCAGATCTCATGAGGAAGTGTCCCATCCACCCCCAGCCTCTCAGTTTTAGTCTTACTGTGATGAGAGTATTTGGACAGAACTGATATGTAGTCTTCAATTTAATTTGGGATAGTAGGTTAAAGGAATACAGATATGAATCTGAAATTACAACACGTGAAGAAGATATGGTTTCATTTTGGCTTTGACATAAATAGATGTGAGGTCTAATTACTTGCCATGTGAAGAATCTACCACACAAGAAAACCAATCTCTCCAGTTTGCACAGGGCTAATGTTTTTCTGGGATGTAAACCTTTTTTTATTTTAAATGGAGCGTATAATGAAACTTCAACGCAAGTTTTGCATATATATGAACAAGAGATATGAACATTACATATGATTGTATATATATTATGTATCTACCTGTATATGTAGGTATAGACACAACATTAAAAGTAACCAGCCTGTAGTATTCTTGTCAGTCTGGGAAGATTCTTCCTAATTTTTCACCTGTCATGTTTTGGACTTTAAGTTATTATAGAAATATCTGCCCAAATTCTTAGGTAAATTATTCCAGAGTATTAACTGCAAAAGAAGGTTGATGTTTTGTGAGTTCACTTGGAGAAAAATGATTTCCAGACATCAGATAATATAACTCCTTATGCTAAGTTGCTGTTCCTAGGATTGGCCTTCCTGCTTCTTATCCATGCCTGTCTTCCTCCACTCAGGATATGGCAGGATAGATTCTGTCCAAAAAAAAGGAAACAGACCTTTTGAGAGATCCAAGTCAGCATTTATAGAAATGAATGCTTTTAAATGTTCTATATAAACCCATTCAGAACTCTATAACAGGTGGGCCAATTCTTGCTCTTTTGGAAGGTTTAACACACACACACAAAATAAAAACCCCAAACAAACAAACAAACAAGCAAAATCCCCCAAAACCCAACTCTCCTATACCTAAATTGAAGAGTTTATATTGTAAGAGGTATTTTGTTTTCTTTTCATGCTGGGTTTGAACTTAGTGTTCTTTGAAAGTTTTATTGCTTAGCACTAACTGAGAACTCAGCCAAATCTCCCAATTCAACAATTTCATCTGAGAAAAGTTGAATGAATGGGTTATTTAATATTGTTTGTCCTTCCTCTAATTCCATATGTTTTTCAATTTCTGGTTCATAAATTTAATTAAATAAACTTTAAAATATGAAATATCAGGAATGTGAGAATTTCATAAATAAGAAAGAAGCTTCTAAATCTATGGCCATAGCATTTGTGGATAAGGGAGAGAGGTATTACAGCGTGTTCATAGGAAAATGAATTAGAATTTGCCTGGAAAAGAAGAAAGATCAGGTTATGTAAATGTGAAGCTGAAGAATCTATGGGATATGGAGAATCCTAAGAATTAGTTCTCATTACAAACTAGTGGGAACTCATAAAGGTTGTAGAAGTGGGAGCACTTTGCTAATCTATTTACTGGACTAAGTTCCAGGGAAGGACAAGTAAGCGAACATACATTGCATACTTGATATTTACTAGAGATGGGAATTGGCCCCCAGCAATAGTATAAAAGCAATAGTACAAAAGCACCAGGAATGAGACTTGTTTTAGAGATGATTAAGATGTCTCCAAGGAAGAGAAATAAGGTTGATGTTCTAATATCTACACAATTACTGCGCAGTATAGTAACACCTAAATTTTAGAAAAGCATGGACTAATTATTCTGAGACTACTCTGAATTTTAGTAATGAGCAAATAAGTAAGCAGTGGATAAGGTGTTTGCCTTGTACATGGCCGACCTGGGTTTGATTCCTCTGTCCCTCTAGAAGAGCCCGGCAAGCTACCCAGAGTGTCCTTCCCACACAGTAGAGCCTGGCAAGCTGTCTGTGACATATTCCATATGCCAAAAACAGTAACAAGTCTCACAATGGAGATGTTAGTGGTGTCTTCTCCAGCAAATAAATGAACAATGGGATGACAGTGAGACAGAGCTACAGTGCTACAGGGACTCACATTCTTATTTCCAGAGAAGGAAACCATAAACATTGTACTGAAATAAAATTGAATGAATCCAGTGGTATTTGATTGAACTTGGAGTTTTCAGTGTAAACTCCTAAAATTTATATCAAATATACATATATTTAAAGAAATGCAGATGTAATTATTAACATAAACATGGGTATAGATATGTGTATGTATATATACATATATACTTATTTTCTAGCTCTGTTTATTTAGAAGTACTAAAATCAATACATCCCAGTCTACTAAAGTGAATGAGGAATTTCAAAGATATATTTATCCATGGTTTTAAGGAAAGATTATTATATTTTTATTATAATAAATTTTAAAATGTCAAGTCATAAAATAAAATCGCTTATTTAATAAAAACAAGAAGTCCTCTGAGTTACTACATGAGCAGATCGGAAAGCTTGTTTTTACATTACAATGTGAACGATTAAATGTGGAAGGAATGATGGAATTATAAAATCATCATTTGGTAACTATGGCGAGCAGAATAAAGAGCATATATCTGGACAGTAGGCCCTTTCAAACTGGTTTGCAGGAACTCACTGAGCTTGTTGACTGGCCTTTGAGAGGGAAAGTATCTGCATTTTTTACTACTAATTACATCAACCTAGATAGAGACACATCTCTTTATTCAATAGAACTATGCCAAAAATCTAACACTGAGAACGTTTGGTGGGGAATATGGACTTCTTCATCTGCCAGGGACACTGTAATTTCACTACACTATCAGACTGATCTCTTAAATTGAAGATAAGCAAAAGTAGCCCTCTATAACATAGCTGATGTCCTTGGCTTGGTAGCACACTATTCCACTCCGTGAGAAGAAAGCATCTTTATATCTCTTACAGGATCCTAAGCACATGGTGAGATTCATTGTTTCTTAAATGAATGAACAAGTGCATGGTTTAAGCTGGAGATAAGTCTTAAATTACTCATCACTGAAACCTAGGAAGAAAAAAAAAGGAACACACAAAAATGACACTAAAATTCTACTCCAGCAGTAAAATTTACTCTTGTAGACTGAAGATGCTCATAAGCCTTTGTATCTTTGTTCTCTGATGCTTAACTGCCCTTAAGTTTACGAACAGCAGAGGACATGCTCTATGAAATGCAACCTTTGTAAAGTACTCCTGAACTTGAACGTTATGTGGCTTTGTGATTCCATCCCCTTGTGATTCCAACTGACCCCAAATGGATTTGCTGGAGACCTCAGAGAGCTGGAGGACTGAGGAGACAAGGTCCACAGACACCACGCACAAGCACACGTACGCCAACAACATAAACAGACACCTAACGAGAAACAGCTGTGCAATGCTAGTTAGTGAAAGGCTGAGGAGATGGAACCAGCAGGGTTGGGTGGGAATGAGTTCCAATTCCCCCCCATGACACTTTCCTAAGGCTTTGCAGGAGGGCAAGAACAAGGCTGGGGCGTGGAGAAATGGAACAACTCATCTTGTTCTCAGTATCCCTGTCCCTGCTGAGTCCCCACTTCTGCTCATCCTTGCAAGATTACACACTTTTATTTATGTAACACTCAGGCAAAAAGCAGTCTGGAACACTCCGGGGCTATAAACCAGGAAGAAATACAAATTAGATTTTACCAAAGGAAAAAGAGAAGCCTCAGACATCTGTGTGAGAATAAGAAGGATGTCATTACTACTTTACCTGGCTTCTTTCCAGCTCAGGAAAGCCAGTGGATAAATTATAAAATTTGCAGTGCATGAAGGCTGGAGAGCCCATATCTGCAGCATTCAAGTCTGAGCTCTGACATGAATATGATGTTTATACTCCCCCTGAACACATTGTATCCTAAGGAATATGATCTGTAGCTAAATAGGGCGTCCTTGGTTTTCCACTGTGTTTTTAAGTGGGGTATTAAAAAAAAATAGGTTATGACTTTTAGAGGGAGATATTTCTATTATTGTTAAACTGGTCACTTCTTTGTGTGGCAATCACTAATTTCTAGAATTGGAGGATTAAAAACCATGTAGTCTGTCTCACGTTATACAAAGAAGAATAGTGAAGCACAAGGATGGAGGAAATTTCCCAAAATCTTACAAAGACTGAGCAGAATCGACACACTGAGAACATAAGCTAAAGCTTTCAGTGTGAACCCCGGAGAGGTTAGGTGACATGTGGCATCTTGCCACTTATGCAACTTTGTCTTCCTTCTTTCTTATATTTTTTATATTTAACACACCCATCAATGCTTCGGGATTACTTCTGGTTCTGTGCTCAGCGATCAATCCTGGTGATTCTTGGAGAAATGTATGTGGTGTCAGGGATCAAACTCCAAACTGGTTTTGCCAAGTGATAGTGCATGATCTAAAGCTTTGCAGTGGGTAGGGCATTTGCCTTGCACACAGCCGGTCCAGGTTCAATTCCTGGCATTCCATATGGTCCCCAGAGCACTGTCAGGAGTGATTCTTGAGTGCAGAGCCAGTAGTACCTCCTGAGCATTGCTATCATTTTCCCCCTAAAAAAAAAAAATCCAAACTCCAATCTGGGAGGCAGCCATATGCAAGACGAGACTCCTGTACTATTTCTCTGCCCACCTCTTTCTTACACTTTTAGTTGTCATTCAAAAATAACTAGTTGATTCTCTCATCTTTGCCCTCTAGTACATGTAAGCAGAATCAAATATCTATTTTTCAGCTACAGGAAAGTGAATTTTGATAAGACCCTTCCTTTCCAGCTCATAGAGTTTGGTGAGATAATATCTGTAGAGCATTTAGTATAGTTTATAATAAATTTATAAAACTCACCATTTATTTAAAATATAGTCATACTGTCTTATCTCTTATATTTACATAATAAATGTAAGCCCTAAATGTGAAAATTTAAGATTTCTTAAGCACCAACATGTATTAGATTTATCCTTGTCATCAAAGCCACGAGAAAAGTGGGATAGCGTGCTGTAGGACAAGACCTGTGGTTCTGGGGCTCCTATTTCCCCATCTGGAAATTCAGCTCCTGGCAAACATGTCTGTGGCACTATCCCACTTATGTGGTACATAGCTGATCTTCCAGCTGATTGAAGACACATAGGTAAGTCTACTGAAGATGAACGAACTAGCCTGCACCAGAAAACTGCTCAGACAAACCAGACAATTGTGTTAAATGGTTGTTGGTTTCAGCCATCAATTTTTCAGATCATTTGTTATGCAGCCCAAACTAACTGTTACATACCTCAAGTGAGGGAGAGATAATCTATTCAAACAAGATGCTAAGAACTTTCCGTCACCAGATATTTTTCCTTCAGTCTTGGGAATAGTTTTACATGGAACTAACTTTACCTTCTCTCCTGACTTCTTTTCGGGTGAGAAGTACAATCTGTCACCCCATAATGGAGTCTGCTGGTAGGGTGTGACCAGGATATGACCTGGCCTCATTAACACCATGCTCCAACCAACTGAGCCAATCAGACTGTCTGTCCTCCTGGAAACTTTTACCACCCGCCGTCTCCTCAGACTGGCGCACCCTAACCATCAGTCTTCCCTGAGAAACAAAGATGCATGCAAGCACGTAGTGGAAATGCCAGGCAATGAATGCTTGGCAACAATTTATTTCTCGTCAGTCTGTGTTGAAGTTCCAGGAGGGAAGAAATGCTATCCTGGAGTCATAGTGCCAGGAACTCTCACAATCTGCCTATAACTGTCTCCTAATAAAGGGGAAGGAGGGTCTTCTGGAAAGGAAACTCTACTTACTCCATAAACTTGTAATCCTTCTAATCCTCTTCAGAGAAAGGGTTCTTGTTTATATTTTTTGTTTTAATCTATTTTCTTTATTTCAGTTCATGTCCATATCAGGTGCCTATTTCATTTTATGGTTCAAAGAAAAAGGTGTGTTGGTTTAGATACATTAGTCAAACCTTTCAGTAATGTGTTTTTCTTTTTAAACCAGCACTTGAAGGTTGAAAAAAAAAAGAACTGAAAAGTATATATTCTGGTGATCTCAACAAAGCAATTACTCATTTAAATAACAGAGTTTACTCAAAGCCAAAACAGCAGTAGGGAGAACAGATAAAGTATATTCATAGCTAAAGCCTAAGTGCGCACTTCCTGGATCCCAACACCTCTGATTAACCTCTATTGGAACCCAGAGGTACAAACTGTAAATGATGCAGATTCCTTAGTTTGTTGATTCACGCATTTGTGAAAAACTGTATCAAGATAGAGTTCTATTAAAATTTATACATAAAAAAGAATAGTTTATAGGATTTAATTCATGATTTCATTTTACCTTCCTTTCTTATAGAATCTTCAACTCTCAGGCTCCAAAAGTAAATGATATATACCAGAAGATGCATTTGGAACTGTTCCAGAATCCACTTTACCCTAATAGGAGGTTTATGCCTCATTATACCCGTTTCCAACTCTTATCCTAGACAAGTTGACTGTCACTTGGCAAACCTGATAATTGCTTCAGCTTTCCAAGAAGATTAGCATCTCTGTTCACTCATCACTATGATTTTAGCATTATTCTCAGAGCAGGTGAGAACCCCCTATTCTTTCTCTCTCAGAACACCACCCTAGTTAAGCCAGACCCCAAACACCATTTCCTAATGTCTCATATTCAAGACAGTCCCTACTATCTAGCTCTCAAATCCCAACAGTCAATGACTCTATTACAAAAGTCCGGATTTCCACCACGATATAATCTCTTCTTTAAATCAAGGGATGAATCCTATTTTTCTGGTAAGAGTCAGATAATAAAACTTTAGGCTTTACATGCCATGTACTATCTCTGATGCATATCCTTTTGTTTTCTTTTTTTCTTACTTTCCAGTCACTTAGAAATGTAAACACCATTCTTTGCTTGACGGATATACTTGAGCTAAGTTTTACCCATGGACCATGGTTTTTCAATCCTGCCTTTAAAGAGAAGTAGAGTATTCATAAAGCACAAGTATACCTGGAAATAGTAACTAACAACTCAGTTACTAGTAGACTAGTTTGTCTTTTTTTTTCAGCCACGACTAAATAGAATAGGTTTTGAAGTAGGGATGAGGACAGTAGGTACTTTTCTGGTCAACCCAATTTATAGTCAACAAGCAGAATGGAAATCCTGGGAGGTTTGGAAAAGGAGGGGAAAAGTCAAGCGCATTGGCTCAGAGTGTTCTCCTATGTGCTAATGGTTGTGGCTAAGGATGATATTTAGAGTATGAAACAACTGGGAAGGCATGGACACTAACCAAATGAAGACATCAGGCAGCATTTTCACTGGATCCAGTATGGACAGTTTCTACTAAACCAGGCATTAATGTTTTTACTGCTGGGTTAAAGGTCTAGACTTATTTTGGGAATGGGGATGGGATGTCAATGGGATTGTCTATACTGCAAACTTTATGATTACCTGTGCTTTCTTGAAATCTTTTCGCATCTCGTGTTCCCAAAAGCCCAATTATGAAAGGTTTGCCTCTACTTAGTTCTCTTCTCTGGGGCCCCCACCACACTCCATCCAATTCTAAACCTAGTGAAATTTAACTTCCCACACATCAAGGAAAGAATTTAAGATCAATTCTATCCTCCTGTGTGAGTAGGGCTGTGCTCCCCTGCTCCTACAAAGCTTGCCTCCTGGAACTCCTGATTGTTCACTCTTTTCCCAAGTGCAACCTCTTATGATTCTGTAAGATACAAGTGTCCCCCTCCTTTGGTCTGTGATTATAGGTAGCTAATAAACTACTGTCAATCAAATCTCCCCAGTGCCAGGACTAGATGTTTGGTCATCTTATACTATTTAGGAAAGGTGGGGATTTCTCTCTTACAACTGGGATGAAAAGAGTGCCATTAGAACAAGGAGTCACTCTGCATCCTTAGAATAGTGAGAAATAACCAACCAGTAAGAAACATTAACAACCAGTTCAGTTGTATTTGAGCAATGGATAGGATTGTGATGTAGGTTGAAATCTCTCCAAAGAATTTCTTGAATTGTAAAATGCTACTTTTTCAGTTAGGGATCTTGAAATGATTTCAGAAGGGTAATGTATAGAATGGATTAAAGAAGTTGCCCCATTTCATTCGTTCAAAAGTGCACACTATTCTCAATGTCTCTGCGAGAAAGTAGCTGCCAGACTCCCAACTCATTTTGACTAAAATTATTTTCTTATTAGAAATAAACAAAAATTGGGGCTGGAGGAATAGCACAGCAGGTAGGGGGTCTGCCTTGCATGCAGCCGACCCAGGTTCGATTCCCAGCATCCCATATGGTGCCCTGAGCACTGCCAGGGGTAATTCCTGAGTTCAGAGCCAGGAGTAACCCCTGTGCATCATCAGGTTTGACGCAAAAAAGAAAGAAAAAGAAATAAACAAAAATGTAGAAGGGTTGAGTAATGTCATCATGGAACACCAGGACAAGAAAGGACTCATTCAATGCAGTCCTTTCATGATACAAATATGGGCACTGAGGTTCAGGGAGGAAAATGATTTACAAGGTCACAATGGGGAAAAGATGCTGGATAGGGAAACAGTAAGGAGGATGCAGGAAGGAGAAGACAGACATGAAAAAGCAAGATAGGAAAGTTGTTGCAGGTGGTTTACAATTGCCCAAGAATAGGGAAGTGAAATTAGATCCTCTCAAAGAACAAACTTGTCAACTGCTTGGCTTTTACCACAACCCAGGAGTACTGCTGCAGTACAAGCAAATGAGACTTGCCAGTGAAAGACATTGGTCTCATTGCCATAGTTGGCAAAATTTTTCACTGTTGGAAGTGCTTATTTGAACTTGCTTGACATAGTTTCTCCTCTGAGATAAGGCTAGACATGGCTCAGATGTTTTTAAATGCTTTGACATCATACCTCTGTTGACTTTCCCAAGTGGTGCAACAGAAAAATGTTGACTCTGGACCTCCTATGAGGTTAAGATCCTCTTTCAGGAAAATGAAACCTCAATCTTTTCCAGAATGAACTTCACTGTTTTTAAATTCGTAGGTTGCTTGGTTTAGGAAAATCCAGAGCCTTTACTGGAAGCAGATGCTGGATTTCCAGTGAAGAAAGGCATCATGAAAAATATTCCCAACTAATTACTGAAAGAGAATCCTCAGCCTGGTCCTGAAAACATCTTACTTGTCACTGCACAACAAAGGGTCTAGGCAAGCTGATGTCTGAAATCCATCTAGCCCTGAGGTGATAATTGAAGAATGGATAGTCAGTGCATGAACTGGAATGTGGGTCACGGGGAGGAGCTCATTGGCTCCTCTGGGTAAAGTTCCTTTCTAGGCCCATCAGAACATAACATATTCAATTATTGGGAGCACTGAGTGACCAGGGAAATCTAGGTCTCATATTTCTCTGGGATCTTCTAAACAATGGACTATTTTTCCATCTTTCAGATCAGCAAAAATCATAATATTTAATTCCAAGCTATCTGGGTGAGCTGGTGGAAAAACAGGCACCACCCATCCATCACATAGGTGCCGCCTGATTGAAAAGCAGTTGACAATGCCTATGCAAGGCCAAATACAAACCATCTGACTCAGAAATTTATCACCCAGAAACTTATCCCACCAGAGAGACACCTATGTATATTACTCATTGCTGCATTGATTCTAATAACAAATGACCAAACACAAACTAAATGTTTATTAATTAGAGGTTGGTTAGGGCCCTGTTGTAGCTCAGAAGTAGAGTGCTTGTCTGTAGGCATGAAGCCAGTTGTTTGATTCCTGGCACCATCCTACAGGTTGAGTATAATCTTGTGGGCACTGTTGTTTGTGATCCCAGGCAACGCAGCAAAGGGCTCAACCTCCAGTGAACATGGAAATCAAAAATCTTATGCGTACAGCAACTGCGTATATACCCAGACATATACCCAATGTATAACAACAACAACAACAACAACAACAAAGAGAAAAGAAGAGAGAAAGGAGAGAGGTTAGCCGGATGTCAGTTTAATGCAATTTGCAGAAATGCGAGACAGTAAATTTCTGTTCCTTAACTCACACAATCTATCATATTTTGTTATGGCATACTGAGAAGCCAAATACTTACTAAAGCACGGAGTATGAAACAAGTATTTGGGGTCTAAATAATAATTAGAGAATGGAATATGTGGGGCAGAAGATAAAATCTGTGAAGGAGAATTCTGAATAGTTTGCATGGATAATATCCCTTCAGAAGAGTCACCACATGCCCCATTCCTGAGCCACGGACTGTGAAGTGACCTCTTTCCAAAGGGCACAGTATGGAAGGGGAGAGAAAAAGTAACTTTCAGGAGAAAGCTAACAGCCGCCACTTCAGCCAGGGGATCAAGGTTTTAACTTCAAGTGATGAGTCATCAATAATGTGACTTGGATATGAAAACGGTACTTTCCCTCCATGTCTTCCTCCCCAACCTAATCATGGGGAAATCTCCAAGTAGAGGATTGGGAAACTGGACCACACCTGACTTGAACTCCCAAAAAAATATCAGGGACATCAAAAACAAGGGAAGTGTGAGAAGTCATTAACAGCCCAGGAGACTTGAGAATTAAATGCCTGTGCAATTCTGGATGTGATACTCCATTACAAAAGGAAGCATGTCAGAGGTAAGGATGTCTAACCTAAGCCACTCTGCTGTTAGTAATTGTGTATCAACATTGGTTCAGGGGCCAGAGACATACTGTAGCAGCTCAGACTCTTGCCTTGCACACACCTGACTTATGTTAATCCTTGGAAGCCCACCTGGGCTTTTTACCACCATCAGGGGTAATTCCTGAACCATAATTACTTAGACTTGAGTACCACTACGTGTGATCCAACTACCCAGGCCCAAATATATTGTTTTGTGAATTGTGTAAAATATATTTTTCAAATACTAAGATTCTTATAGAAGGAAGTTATGTGGGAAAGGTGTGATTTAATAACAACCATCTCTATTATCTTTGTAACATTTATATAAATCTAACTAAAAATTTAAATGTTTTTTGAATGTACAGGATAATATGTTCTGTGCACTCTCATTTCTATTTTTTAATAATATGTGGGGAGAGATAAAATATAAGAAGGAAGAAAATTTAAATAAGGGAGTAGAAACACTAGAGAGCAAATTAGCTGCTGTGAATTTTATACTATATTCTATTCTATTTAACTTAATTTTATTAATATCCATAGGAATATTGCTATGTTTTAAATAATTTACCATTATGCTGTATGTTAAATAATATAATCAATAATGATTATAATCATTTAATGTTATTTAGAATAGTTGAATATATTAACTATTTATTATGGTTAAAAATAGTGATTCTAATAATTCTGCAGAGTGGCACAAGAAAATGAGCTCAGGATCCCCCCCTTTAAGTTAGGCACAATTAAAAACCCAGCTACCAAACAGTAGTGTTCCTGTAGATGATGCTTTATTAAAAAAAAAAGACAGAAAAAAGTAATAAAGCTACAGAGACTTTAATGAGATCAAGAAATATGGGCCTTCACATCTGGAGAAGGGAATTCAAGACCCAGGAGGAAGACCAAGTTCAAAATGAAAACACAGAGAAAAGGGCAGCATAGCTGGTCTATACGGACCTCACCTGTTCCCAGGCCTCCTCGTGTTCCTATCTCCTGGGAGTGATGCTACAGAAGTGGCTGTTAGAAATAATGACTTGGACACAGGAGAAGAAATTGCTCTGCTCTCTTGACCCTCTCAACCAGAGACTATGAGGGACTAGGATATTTCATGGGATTCTTTCACTTATATAGTTCTAGATGCTTACATATTTCATGTGCATTTAGTATTACTGTTGTTTTTGTTGTCCCAATTTTCTGACACTTTCCATACTTCAGCTAGAAGTCTTAGTTTGGAGAATTCTGTGAGAAAGACATATGTCTTCTACTGTCTAATTGGAGCCTCCTTTTTAAAAAAATGAATCACTGTGAGATACAGTTATAAAGCTTTCATGTTTGAGTTTGAGTCATACAGTGATTAAACAACCATCCTTCCACCAGTGCACATTTTCTACCACCAATGTCTCCAGTATCTCCCCACCCCACCCCACCCCGCTCCTCACCCTGCCTCTATGGGAGACAATTTCCCCTATACTCTTTTTCTACTTTTGAGCATTATGATTTGCAATATAGATACCGAGAGGCTATAATCTTTCTCTACTTTCAGCACACATCTCCCATCTCGAGTGATCCCTCCAACCATCATTAACTTAGTGATCCCTTCTCTATTCCTTCTTAACTTTGCAATCAACAACATCTGTTAACTCTCTGATATTGATCTCTAGAGCAGCATTTCTCAACCATGTTTCGGCCCTTGTTTTCTTTCCTCTGTCCTTACCTCATCCAGTCCTATCAATTAGTTCCCTAGTCTCATGCCATGAGACCTCACTATTTATGTAATTTTAACCTATGCCCCATCTTGACATATCTTGCAGTACACAGGGAGTCATGTGGTCCCCAGTTGGGAAACAGCTCTTGAGAAACCAAAGTGAAAGGGTGTGTGCCCTATCCATGATCATCAAACTTCTTATGAAGGAGTCATGTCTTAGAATCTATATCTCACAGCCAACAAAATGTTGAATCAGCTGTCTTTGTTCTAGACTAACTTCGTAGTGGTTTATAGCTAACTTTTGTGTCTGTGAAGTTGGCTGGGAGACCAGTACAATTATTATCTCAAACTGGGATACTTTGGAGAATGCTAATATGGCAGTAAATGATAATACTGTATGATTTCAGGCATGACCTGGGATTAGTTTAAGGCAATCTGAATATCAGGTAGAGCCATTTTTAATACTTGCCATGTTTGGCATAATAGCACAAATGGATATATTTGTCTCAATATTTGTCTCATGCAATGTCTCAATATTTATGAGTTATATATAGATAAAAAATTAACAAATCACTTTTCACTCTTTTCCTGTCTCAAAATTATGAATTTTGGTAATGACAATGGCCTTGTTCTCTCCCTTAGATCTCTGTTCCAGTCAATGGAGAAGCTAAAGATAGCATGTGCATTCTAAATGTGTGTGTGTGGGGGGGGTGGAAGATGTGGAGGTCTTTTATCTCTTATATAAAGCATTGCTGATTTACTCCCCATTGTCCTTCTCTAATCTCATCACTGAGATACCTCTAGACAATGGTCTCAAACATTCTGAATATCCTTATTTAGTTCAAGTTGGAAGAATAGTATGCTATCAAGTGTGGGACCCCAGGCAGGGTTCCTCTAGCCCATTGTGGACTGAATCATTTTCCTTGGCCAAAAATTCATTTAAAACAGGCTGTAATTCACTTTCTGTTATGAAGGAATTTGGAGATAGGTACTTTAAGGAGGCAATTATGGTTAAGTGAGGTCATTAAACCTACAGTATTGGTGTTCTTATAAGAGGGTATGGAAAATGATGTCTCTCTTCTTCTCCCCTTATCTTTCATTTCTATCTCATTTTTTCTCTCTCTCTCTCCCCTGTCCAGTCGTTCTTCTTCCTCTCTCCCTCTCTGTAGTCCCTGGCCCTCTTCTTTCTTTCCTCTCTCTCCCTTTGTGCTCTTCTCTTTCCTCTCTCTCACTTTTTCCCCTTATTTCCCTCTCCTGTATTTCTCTTTCCCTCTTTCCCCTTCTCTTGCCCTTCCCTCCTAATTTTCTCTCCATCCCTCTCTCTTTTTCTCTCTTCCTCTTAACTCGCCTTAACTCCCTTTGCCCTCCCTATCTTTCTCTCCCCTCTCCCTTTCTCAGACTCCCTCTCCTTTCTCCTTCTCTCTCATTCTGTTGCTTTCTCTTCACCCCTCACTTTTTCTCCCTCACTCTCTCTGTCTCTAACCCCCTCTCTTCCTCTTCTTTTATCTCCCTAGGTGCTCAGAGAAAAGGCCATGTCAGAACTCAATAAGGAACATTGCAAGCAACTCTCTGCATTCTAAATTAAAAGATAGATGGTTGAGAGTAATAGATTCAGGGCAGCTGAGAACATTGGATTCAAGAGTACTGGTACTCCATATTCACAATGATGTAACAAACAAGTTACAAATTCACAATTGCTCCAGACATTGTACAAAGAAGTGGAGATGCTGTTTGAACAAGATAAGGAGGATCTCTTCTCTTAGTAGATGTGAGTCTAACCGAACCATTTGTATCAGTATGGCCCCTTGTGTTTTAAAGCAATAGATGAATAGCCCCCTTTAGAAAAATCTTGCTTTATCTTGCTTTCCCAGAGATTGCATATATATATATATGAATATATATATATATGTGTGTTTGTGTGTGTGTTTGAATCACTGTGAGATACAGAGTTACAAAATTGTTCATGATTGGGTTTCAGTCATAAAATGTCCCATCACCCATCTCACCCATCTCTTAAGCACTGCACATTTCCCACCACCAATGTCCCCAGTTTCTCTTCCAAACCCCTCCCCCAAGCTTACTTCTACCTCTATAGCAGGCAATTTTCTTCTCTCTCTCTCTCTCTCTCTTTCTCTCTCTCTCTCTCTGCCTGTCTATTTCTCTTTTTGGGAGTTATGGTTTGTACTATAGGTGCTGAAAATTTATCATGTTTGGCCCTCTACCTACTTTCAGCACACAGTTCTTGTCCAGAGTGATCATTTCCAACTATCTCTGGAGTAGTGGTCCTTTCTACCTCCTAGCTGCTTTCCCTGCACCACTACTGGTGGCAAGCTTCCAACCATGGACAAGTCCTCCTGGCCTTGTTTCTGCTGTTCTTGGGTATTAGTCTCATACTATATTTTTATATCCCACAAATAAATCCAATCATTCTATGTCTCTCCCTCTCCCACTGACTCACTTCACTCAACATTATACTCTCCAAGTCCATCCATTTATATGTGAATTTCATGACTTCATTTTTCCTCGTGGCTGCATAGTATTCTATTGTGTAGATGTACCATAGTTTCTTTATCTAGTACTCTGTTCTTGGGCACTAGTCTTTTAGCCCCACTTTCCACATGCTTTTCATCTCACAGGATTACCTGAAAGGAGGAGGGTCTTTTTGTTTCCCTGTTGAACACTTTCAGCTACTGGAGAATGGGTGTGATAAGTAGCATCTGTTCTCAGATGGGCCCAGATGTGGCTCTGGGGTGCCAAATCAGACTGTTGAAAAGTCAACTTAAAAGATTTTCCAATCCCTGCCCCAGCTTTCTGAAAATGTTCAGTATGGTCAATCCATGAATGCTGAGGCCCAGAGATCAGAAACCTGAAGGTCCTTAGATAGAAGGTCCTTACCACAAGCTCCCAGTATTATAATTCTTAAAACTTCACTGGTCTAGGAGTTATCTGGGTTAGCCTTGGTTATTGCCAGGCCATGAACAGTGACTCAGCTCTTTCTTGCTGTGTTTATTTTCTTTCTTTTTAACAGAAATTATAGGGAGAAATAGGGCTTCTTTTGTCCTCTTCCCTAGGGCCCTATTCATCCCTTCTCAAGCTGGTGATGGTTCTATATTCTCAATTCAGTGTTCTGCAAAGAGCATTCCTCTCTCTTAGTTTCAGATTTGGTAGTTTATAATGTGTGTGATTCTCTGGACCTTGAAACAAAGTTGATCTAATTAACATCTATCACCTATACATTTTCTTTTTATAAAGAGACATTTTCTCAGGGAGGAATTTTTTTTTTATTTCCCCAATCACATCTCTATTGTCAGCCTTTTTCCCCCCCAAATTTTTTATATAAACATCAGTTAGCCTCGTATCAAAGCATACCTGTGGGTTTTCATGGTGTGAAAATTAGGAAGAAAAGAACCTGAAAACTACAACCACTATTTCCAAGTAAAGAAATAAATGAATAACAATAATAAATTCAAATCCTACCTTGACCATGAGACTGCTTTTAAAAGTTCCCGGATATAGCCTTGAACTTCTCTGAATGTTTCTCTGGACACATTAAGCAAGAAAATTTCCAAATTAGAGTGATTTGGAAAAACAAAAGTCCTCCAAAATGCAAAAACAGGTCAAATCTCATATTTGTACAACCAACTTTAACTAGAATGATCAACAATACCTGTGGTTGAATACTGTGATTAGTCACTTGTGTTCATTTTAATTCTTTCTTCCTTAATTCTTCCTTAATTCTTAAACCAGGAATTATAGTCATTCGAGTACTAAGATAATCTGTGTAAAGGGCTAAACAAATAGCAAATTCTACTTCAGCAATGGAGGGCATGATTGGATAGACTCCACATATCAATTTACCAGACTAAAAATATTAGCCCTGGAGACCATCACACTCCAAGGCCTGTCAGCATATCTGTTCCTGGGGCCTAAAACATCTTCCTTTTGAATATTCTTAGAGTCTTAGGCCACACTATCCACCTTGTGAACCCTGCTCCAGCAATATCCTCATGTTCAAATCTCATCCCCAACTAGTCTCTGGATAGAAAATTGGCCCATTTCCCAAGGAACATCCACTTGGTCTTTCCAGATTGTCATTTATCCATTGGATTGTGTTCCTGGCCCATGACACTCAAGGCATAAAAGATGAGCACATGAAATCGGCTTCCATGCTTCCTCAATTCTCCGTGGACATCCTGGCATTGGAGGGTGACTGGGAACTACTCTTTTCAAAATATTGGCATATTCTGATGTAGCTCGTAAGCCCTAGCCCTGGACCTCCTTTCTAATCTTCCAACACTACTGAGATTTCTCCCCCTCCACAGAGTCCCCAGTAGAAGAATGTGAAAGAAAATTAAACTGTGGGGCTCTCATACAAGTGTTCTGCTTATACCCTCAAAAAACATGTACAATATTACTGTGGATTATTTACTGGATTGACAAGACTGAATGTGTGCTATGCTACCTACTAAGCAGAACATAGCAAGTAGAAAAGTTTATTTCTAATTCACTTTTGCAGACTTTTGCAATCAAAATATTTTGGTAACAGTCTTTTAAAATTTGGTGGTGTATTTATTTTGAATAACTTTTTCTCCCAGGCCTAGAGTCTCTTAGAGTTTTGCTTCCCCCAATCCATATGAGAATTGCAAATGATCAGTGATCTTTAAAGAAAAGAAACGAATATTTTGGTGCCCTAGCCTGTTCTATGGCCTTGAACAATTTGTGTAATTTCTTTGGTTCTTAGTTCCTTTATGTGTCAACAACAACAAAATGATCTCAGTGTTTGAAATCCCTTTCAGCTCTGAAAGTCTGTGATGCTATAATTTTGCAGTAATTTATATTCCTATTCATGAACCAGCTGAGGTTTGAAAGTTATAATCAGAGCTGGAGAAATTGCATAGTGGGTAGGGTTCTTGCTTTGCCCATGGCCAAACCCAGGTTCGATCTCTGGCATCAACCCACAGGATGCAGTCCTGTATGCAGAACCAGGAGTAGCACCTGAGCAGAACCAGGTGTGGCCCAAACCCACCCCCATGCCTCCTCCCCCAAAAAATATTATAACAAACAAATTTCTGTCGTGGTGATTGGAAGTCTTGAAAGCCATCATTGCCCATAGGGCAGAAATAAAGCTTTGGCACCTGTCTTTAAATGGTTCTTCCTCTGGGACATGGCACATCACTTTGTGGCTTGAAACAGGTGGAGAATGCTCTCTCCATGAGACAAAGGACTCAGTTGGGGCCGGGCGCTTAATACAAACCATAAACTGAGAGAGGTAGACATGTTCCAGTGAAATAGACTGACGAAAAACAGAGCTGGGCCCCTCCCTGTGCAATGATTGTGAATGCCCAACTCAGTCCAGTTCACCATCCTGCTGTCAGTAATTGGGAAAATGAAAGGAACTTCCCTGACCAGGAAGTGACATCTGGGGGAATGTAGTAAGTCCTACAGTAGTCCATCTTTTTTTTTTTTTTGGCTTTTTGGGTCACACCCGGCGATTCACAGGGGTTACTCCTGGCTTTGCACTCAAGAATTACTCCTGGAGGTGCTCAGGGGACCATATGGGATGCTGGGAATGGAACCCGGGTCAGCCACATGCAAGACAAACCCCTACCCGCTGTGCTACCACCCCACCCCCTGCGGTAGTCCATCTTTAAGGAGCCTTTAGACTTCATTGCCTTGGGACTCCAAAGCTGGGGTTTTAGGAAAGGAGATTGATGTCCAGGAAATTAGCCAAAGCTGTAACTGCAACCTCAATGTCTCTCAGTCATAAGCTCTGCCTGGGGTGGAGAAGGTGGGAGGTGGAAGGGAGGGGGGGAGTTGCAGCTCCAAAGTCAAAGCAAGCGACAGCAAAAGAACAGCAACTTCTTTGTCACCCTGACATTTTGTAGGTGGTTCGGGGAGAGGAATATGCAGTTTCTGCAGAGACAATCCCAGAAGGCTTCTTAGAGGAGGTGGGAGCCATGAGGGTGTTTTAAAGAGGGGGAAGAAAGGCAGCTTGGCCCAGTTGAGATAAAAGGGGAGTCTCTCCACAGGCAAAACCAAGCTGATTAGCCGCCTGAATGCTAGAGGTTGTGAACTCTGAGTGCCCACTCAGTAGGTGGTCTGTACTGCTGTGCAAACCACGTGTGGACCTCAGAGAGGGGTGGGGCTGGCTGCTGTGATTGTTCTCTTTGGCCTGGCCCAAGAGTCCAGGTGAAGAGAAGGTGGGGGACGGACTTGGAAAATGGTGGCAGGTCAGGCTTACCCAGATTATTTGGCAGCCTTCAGGGCACTCCCTCCCTCCTCTCTCACTTGCTAGACCTCTCTCTCTCTCTCTCTCTCTCTCTCTCTCTCTCTCTCTCTCTCTCTCTCTCTCAGGAGCGCTGTTCCCACCAGCTGTTTTGAATCTCCCTTTCCTTCCTAATTGAACACAGCCTTTCTGCTGGAGAGGGAAGGGACAAATACGCCCTGGAGCCCTTTCCCTCTTCTCCCCACTCCTTTCTTTCTCTGGGGTGGGGAAGTTCTCGGTTTCCAAGCAAAAGGTGGGGTTTGGTTCTCCCAGCCCCTTCCGAGCAAAAGCAGTTCTCAGAAGGAACCCAGCTCCATTTCCTGGTAAGAGGAATGTGGTCCTCAACCACCCCCTCCCTCCCCTTTCCTCTCTCTGGGCACTGATCATCCGATGGAAGGTGGCTAGACAAACCCCATTCCCTTGCCCTCAGGGATCCGCTTTCCAACTGTTAAGGGGGAGTAAGAGTGGGAGTGAGGTGCAGTGCATCTTCCTCACCCCCCACCCCCCCAGATCAGATATCTTTGGATGGAAAGCACTGTGATCTGTTAGAAAAACTATTCACTTTTCTGGCTAAGTAGCACCAGGACCACTAAATTAGGGATAACCATAGGGCCACCCGATTATTCACAAGGGGCAACAATTTAACACCAAAGATCATTTCCAGACTCCCCCACCAGCCAGCCCTAGTGCTCTGGTCAATCAAATCAGAGAAGTCTGTGCTTTGGTCAATCAAATTGATGATTCTAAGTGAAAGGACCCATAGAGAGCTCAGTGGGTTAGCACCCCGTCATTTCATCGGTAACCTACATTTTCTTCAGACCACCCAAGCCTGAGACTAAAAATAGGATCCTAAGAGCAAGCACAGAATTTCTCCAGGAAATTGCACTGGAGAAATTTGAAATCCCTCTCAAATGTCTGCCAAGCAGTCCTGGATTTCTGTCTCTCTTCGTGTCTCCTTAAGTAGCCTTAGAGCACAGAGTCTCAGATATGCTCTGCCAGCCAGCCCTCTGGGCTGCCCTGCGACAGCCGGTGCTTGATCAGCTCCCATCCTTTCTCATTTGCAGTAAAAATCTCCCATTGCTTCTGAAAACCCCGTCTCTGAGGTCTGTCTGGCGATGCTCAGTTCCAGCCTGTCTCCAGTGTCACTGGTATCTATGATGGGGTGACCCCACCAGTTTCTACTTAAGTTCTGCCCCTAATTCCACAGATGCCCTGTATGCAAATATCCCAGTACTTTTTTTTTTTTTTAAATTTGGGCTTGTTTACTGTGCTCACAAAAATCACAGTGACTGGCATCGGGCCAAGGAACCTCCTTCTTTCTTTAGGTCCTTTGGGCCATATCCTGGAAGCAAACGTGTAGCTTGACACTAGCCTTTGCTGATGGCTCTGTGAATTAACTTGGCTGGCATACCCCTCAACCCTCTACCGCTATCGCATTATTTGAATTACTAGGCACCCAAATGACATCAGTTCAAGCTGGAACTAACTTAGAATGACTGGAACTTTGATAGTTTAGAGGGGGGGAGGGGTTGTATTCTGATCCCCATGGACTAGCTCCAAGCCTCCTAAGAATTCTTATCTATAAAGTGTGGATACCTGTCATTTCAATGTCAAATATCTGTGTTAAAGGAAATGAATACAACTTGCCAAACTCAGTGATTAAAATATAGCCAATAGGTATTAACTATCATAATTACTTTTACTTATTTTTTTTAAGAAGGAACTGAAGTCAAAGTAAGTGAGGTGACTTGTTCAAGGCTCTATGCCAGAGGCTGACATAAAACAGTATCATTCCAGGCTTCTGACTCAGTTCAATCTTGAGTAGCAGCGTATCTTTCTTAGCTCCACAGGTGAACTTCGACACAGAACTGCGTTTGCGTGGTAGTTTTTCCTGTTGGATGTTACTGACGAGCTTATGAGGAGAGAGCTCAGCAGACAGGATTAAGGAAAAGCAAAAAGAGCAAAGGAGAGAACGGATCAAACATTTTTATGAAATGAATGCCTTTCAAAAGTGATGAGTGTCGGGCCAGGGCGATAGCGGTACACGCTTTGCCGAGAGGCAACCCGAGTGGCCACATGTTTATTTGTGCAGCCGCTCTGCAGCTGATGACCACGATCCAGAGGACAGCTAGACTACTTTGGGTACCAGCAACTGCTTCCATTAAGTCTCTAGACTGTGAACTAAGCCAGAGTCCCATGTTGCCCCAGGAAGGGAAATGATGCATTTTCTAAGATAAATCTCATGGGACTTAACTACTGAAGTACTAAAATGAGGAAATCCTAAACTGCGCAGCCACTATCGCGGCTATCTCGGCCACGCAACTTCATATCTCTTCTTTCTCAGCAATGGAAAACTAACTATCAAATGCTTCTTTGACAGCAGGGCTGTTTTTTTTGAGGGGAACTCCAACAACAATAGTGAATATTGTGTTGAAATATGGAATGTAATCAAGGTAAAGAGAAAATGAAGTGAAAATTATCAGCTACGCAAGCGGGGGTGGGGGGTGGGGGGGATGGGAGGTATACTGGGGTTTTTGGTGGTGGAATATGGGCACTGGTGAAGGGATGGGTGTTCAAGCAGTGTATAACTGAGATAAGCCTGGAAACTGTAACTTTCCACATGGTGATTTAATGAAAAGCAACAACAACAACAAAAGTTATCAGTGTCTGTGTCTGCTTTATGAAGAATTCAGTGGACAAAGCAATACTGGAGATAGAATTTGAGTCTTCGAGATTAGCTAAGCCATGTTCAAATCCTAGAATATGTACCAAACTGTTAGTTGATGTATCTCTTTTTTGTTTCTTTTTGGGTCACACCTGGAAATGCACAGGGAATCACCCCTGCACTCAGGAATCACCCCTGGCAGTGCTCAGAGGACCATATAAGATAGTGGGAATTGAACCTGGTTCTGCCCACATGCAAGGCAAACGCCCTACCCACTGTACTATTGCTCCAGCCCCAGTTGATGTTTCTCTTGATGATGTATATGAAAGATCAAATAGGGATGTTAGTTGTTGTTCCCTTATTGAAGCAGGTTAAATTAAGGGAGTCTGGAGAAATCTCAGTGACTGAGCCTGTCTTGCATGTTCTAGCCCTGACAATGTCCCCCCACAGGTGCTGAGCACAATCCCAACACTGCCATTTGGGATTCCTGATTCACAAACTGGGGAATCTCTAGCACAACTTAACAAATATGTGCAAGCACTGACTAAAAAGTATATGATTCTCAGAAGCAGTGCAACTAGCAGTGTGCAGGTACCACAACCAAACGTGCGATCTCCAACTATTGCAGTAACTTCTACCACAAAAGGTGAAGAGAAACATATCCAAATGGTGGTTGAGAGATCCATCTTAATCTACTGAGAGAATGGCTTACTAAGGCAGTACTTCAGATCTATGTAGATCTGGAACTAGAACCAAGGTCTCAGACCTACTTTAATGTTACCCCAAATATTTTTACATTTAATGTGATCCAGAATAATACTACAAAAGTCCCAGAATGAGGTTCTGGGCTGGGACACATTTCCCGACCAATCAGTTTTGTGTAGGGTGCTCTGGTAAAGTCTGATTTATGCTATAGATCAGACTCGAGCAGCCAATGGGAAGCCAGAGAACCCTCAAGCTTTCACCCTTCTGATTTTGCTATTGAATCTTAAGTATCCAGGCATTGGCAGAAATAAAGTTGCTAGTCAACTATATTTGCTCTTTAATAAGGCAGATAGCTGTCTTCATGATGCTAAATTAAGGGAACACAGGTTCTGGCAATTACTTATTGCCTAACAAATCACAAAATAAGGTGCCAAGAAATAATGGACTTTTTAAGTACCAAGATTCTGAAGGTGACATGGCTGGATGTTCCTGCCATGTATTTTACAAAGTTGCTGTCAAGATGTCTATTGGGGAGCTGAAGAAATTACACAGTAACTCGTTTCTTGCCTTGCTTATGGCTGACCACTGTGCAATCCAGGCATTGCATATGATCTTCTAAACACTGCCAGGAGTGACCCCTGAGCAGAGAGTCAGAAATAAGCTATGAAAATCTTCAGGTTCTGTCCAAAAGTAAAAAAAAAACACAAGAGATGTCTGTTAGAGACTCCAGTCACCCGAAGGCTCAAGTAGGGCTGAGAAATCTGCTTCCACAGTGCACTCCAAAATGGCTTCGGCTGAGAGTTTCTTTATCTTTTATACTTGAAAAATATTTATGTATTTTTTAAATATAGCTACTATGACTTATAATTTTCTAATAATTGAATTTCAGGAAAACAGTGGTGTAACTATACACCCATCACAGGCTTCAGCATTCACCCACCAATGTTGCAAGGCACAATCCTAACCCATGCCCCTTTGTAAAATACTTTACAAAATATTGTAATTATTATAGTTTTGTCCACATGTTTGCAGTAGTGTTAATTCTTATAATTTTGATGTTAAAATTCACTTTATCTTAACCTCAGAAAAGTGCTCAATATCTAGACTTCTTGGCTTCTTCGTACATGGATGCCAAATGAATCAGATGTGACAACTATCACTCCAAGGAGAATTCACGAAGAAAGCTTTTATGACCCGGTTTCAGAGCCTCGCACATCATTTTCTTTTCTTTTCTTTTTTTCTCTCTTTTTTATTGAATCACCATGTGGAAAGTTACAAAGCTTTCAGGCTTAAGTCTCAGTTACACAATGCTCAAACACCCATCCTTCACCAGTGCACATATTCCACCACCAAGAATCACAGTAAACCTCCCCCACACCCCCCAACCCCCCAGCCCCCCACCCACCTGTGTAGCTGATAAATTTCAGTTTATTTTCTCTTTACTTTGATTACATTCAATATTTCAACAAAGAACTCACTATTATTGTTTGGAGTTCCCCCCCCCCCACCAAAGTTGGACCTGCTGGAAAGGAAGCATTTGATAATTTGTTTTCCATTGCTTAGAATGAAGAGATATGAGGTCATGTGGCCACAATAGTGGCCGTGAGGTTTTGGATTTCTGTATTTTAGTATTTCAGTAACTAAGTCCAGAGGAATTTCTGCCATAAGTTTATGCACATCATTTTAACCCAGTTCTAATCACTAGGATGGAGTCATAAGTCCAGTTCACACTTTGGATGGAAATTTAGCAAGACTGAGAGAACATATGCAAAAATCATTACATACCCAGGCTGAGTTTTGTTCATTTGCTTGAAATTTAACTTTAGTGGACCCTCAAGACTAAAAGTAAAAGATATCATTTTTCATCTTGCAAAAACAATTTAAGTTTACGCCAGTTGTGAGTTGATGAAACGACACTGATGGGTCTGGAGAATCAGGTTTTATTCTATACCATTTATCTGACAGCCCCTGAGTCAGACTTGTCAATTCTTCTGGGCCTCAGTTTCTTCCATTGTAAATGAAGTGCATGAACTGAAAGACTTTATATTACTTTTATTCTCTTTTTAATGTTATCTATGAGATTTGGAAATCTATTTCTACAGATTTGTATGAGAGATTATCTATCATCTGCCTATCCACATACATATGTATGTGTTTAACATTTTTTAATGTGTGCGTCTATATTTCAATGGCTCTTTAGTCTTTAGAGGAAAGGTGAGATTGTTTATGTTACAAGTATATATTTTATCTGCCCACAGCAGCCAGAGCACAGCATGCTGTTTCTATAAATGGGGCATGATGATGTTTTGTTATGAAATGTCTTTGATGTACGACAGCCACAGTCCAATGGCTTCCAAATACATTTCAGCCTACTGTAAAGAATAAAATGATAGATCTTTTCATGGCCACAGGGTATCTGCACACATTTCCAGGAACTTGAGGCCATTTATTAAATTTGAACATAGACAAATTGTTTTAATGCTTATAGATGTGTCCACTCAGCTTTGAACATGCCTTTCTTCCTCTCCTCCTTACCCCTCATGTCTGAAGCCCAGCATGAGTCAGTCAGCCTGGGTCACAGAAAAAGTGACATTCTGGCTCATCTTTGCAAAACAAGACATCCACTCCCAAGTGGTTCCACAGACCATGCTTCACTTTTTCTTGACCTATCATCCCACTTCTGAACCATTAAATCAGGGACTCTATTCCCTCCAAGAGAGGGATCATCTTCTAAATGAACAAAGACAACTTAGAAATAGGATTGTTTCAAGTGCTTCTCTACTACTAAGATTTTTCTGGTGGTCTATAGTGCACTTATATCCCAGGAAACTTCACACTGGTCTGAAGGGGCTTTTGCTCAAGGGAGTCATGGCAGTGGTACCCACAGTGTGAGGGTTAGATTAAGTTAGGTGTCAACCTACAGGAAGTGGGCAAGAACATTGCTGGAGGAAACTACTATGAATACTATGCAAAGATAAAGATACATAGGTATCTATTGTCATACATTGATAGTCAAACCTAGTATCCTTAAAGAGCCAATATGTATTACTCCAATATTGATTATGTATTAGGTTCAGTGTGTCAGAATCATCAAGGCTTCATTATATCTTTTGGATCAGGGTTCTTACCAGAAGGCAACTGTTACTTAGAATCAACAACAGTTTGTGACCCCCAAGGCTTGACCACTGAGGTGGACTTGCTTCCAAGTCATTCATCAGGCTGCTGGAAGGACTCAGTTCTTGGAACTGAGAAAGGGCCTCTATGGCTGTTGGGCTATTGTCTTTCCTGCCCTTGCCATGAGTCCTATGTATAGAACATCTTTCATCACTTCAATCTGCTGACTTAGAACCATTTGAGCGACAGAGGACTTTTTTGTAAATTGAATCTTGAAAGTGACATGAGAATATATGGCATTGTGCCTTTGGGGATACATTGGATGTAATTAGAGGTGATTATACTTAGTAAAATTAGTAAGAGTAAGGTATACAAGTAGTGGATATTTTACCCTATGTAAAGTATGAAACAATAAAGCAATGGAGCTGAAAGAAATCCCCACAGAACTAACTCCCAGACTGAGTGAAAACTGTGGTGGTTACTAGAGGGAAAAAGGAAAGGGGAAGGAGGAAGGAACAGAGAGGTATTTTGATTGTGTAATAACACTAGTACTTTCATGGGGTATGCAACTCTATAGGGTTTGAGTGTTGCATATAGAGAGGTATAAGACCTCTCCCTGAAAGTTCATAATAGTGTAAACCGAGATGAGTAAGTAAATGAAAAAGCAAAATTAAAAGAAACATAAATTAGAAAAAAAAGATACATCCCATTATTTATGCCACATTCTGTTCGTTAGGAGCAAGTGATTAGGATCTCAGGTGAGGCTCTTATATAAAAAGATGGAGCCACCATAGGAGCTGCCTACCATATGAAGCAATAAATTAAAGGCCATGCACTCTTAAATGTAACACTTAATAGAACTAGATAAGTATGAAGTCTACAGTAGAACATATTATACAAATTAGACTATAGAGGAAACAGAGCGACATGTTTTACAAGAATGCAAA
The DNA here is from genome assembly GCF_027595985.1 of Sorex araneus. NCBI lineage: Eukaryota > Metazoa > Chordata > Mammalia > Eulipotyphla > Soricidae > Sorex > Sorex araneus. Next base: position 250,089,590 of record NC_073313.1, on the reverse strand, counting down.
TAAACTCAAAAGTATACAGCAATCACCTGGTAATGCTGGCCTGTCAATCACAGGAAGTGAAGAGAAAGGAATGAAAAGGTATGTAACTCCAAAATGTGCTGGAAAAGCACAGAGGAATATAGTGGCTGGAATGTCAGAACTAAGTTCAACTATCAGGCCTGAGGTGAGAAGATAAATATAACATTCCGGATCTCTCAGTACCCAAGACCCATGTCTATTATACTCCCCTATTCCAATGGCACACAGAATTAGTCACCATAGGTCTCAGAGACTTCTGCCAAGTAAAGCTGGCATAGCCCTGTAGCACTGTCGTCCTGTTGCTCATCAATTTGCTTGAGCGGACACCAGTAACGTCTCCATTGTGAGACTTGCTATTACTGTTTTTGGCATATTGCATATGCCACGGGTAGCTTGCCAGGCTCTGCTGTGCAGGCGGGATACTCTCAGTAGCTTGCTGGGCTCTCCAAGATGGACGAAGGACTCGAATCCGGGTCGGCCCCGTGCAAGGCAAAAGCCCTACCCGCTGTGCTATATATTAGTAAAGGTACACCTTGAAATCTGTAAAGAAGCTCTGAAAATTCAGTGTATTAGAGATATGGCCCATTGAGCAAGGTGACCAGCTGTCCTGGGAAGGAAAAATGGAACAAGTAATCATCCTATCCACAGGGAACTTAAAAGAAAAAAAGGCAAATTGCAGTATCTTTATAGGAGCATCTGATTTAGTGTGCCTGGGAGAGACCAGGAATCTATTTCAAGCCATGTCAAAGTTCCCTATTATACATGGTCTCTGGATCACCTTTGAAATATTACCACAGAAGGACAGTTTTACAGGTACTCTGGTAGTGCCACAGGCCCCTGTCATTTTTTAAAGTTTGTGATCACTCATCTTAATCAGCCCATTGAGGATAGTTTACCATTACCTGTTGATAATCCTCAGGATCTCCTTTACAGTTCACTGATTTTAGAATTTACCATGCACCATCACAAAGCAGACCTCAAGATCTAGGAGGCAAAGTTCAGGAAAAGGTCAGGGCTGGCATTTGCAAAGAAATAGTTCCCTGATTGGAGATTTAGAGAAACCACACCCGTGGCTGGATTAGCCTTCTACAGAAAAGTCTCTTGGTGTGATCTGAAGAATGTGCTAATAAGATTAAAGTGAGAACCTCTAGGTCTTCAGGAAGCAGCCTGCCTAAAATGTAATCCCTCTCAAATATTTTCCATATTTGGAAATATAAAATATAAAAGGTTGCACAAGTATACTGACAGGAGGAAACGTGATGAGGTCATGCAGAATGCCCCTGGGGAACCAGAGAAGGGCCTCCTGACGTCATGGGGAGGGGCTCCTGGGACTCCAGCTCAGCAGAGGTAGATGTAGTCTTAAGAGGAAGGGTGTGTTGACCACAGTCATTTGCTGAATACTCCCAGTGGCCAGCCAACAGTTCTTGCTGGATTTTTATTCACTAAGAAACCAGAATCTCCTGCCCCTGTGCCAGGTTGTCTTCACCAGGGGCCCCCTCAGAGGGGGGCAGGTTGAGTCTCCTACCCCGCCCCAAGCAGAGCCCCATCAGCCGAAAACCTCCAGAACCCAGCCACAGCCATGCCCAAGACCACTATCCACACGCTCAGACGAGCCTCACCTATGAAGGAACTCGCAGAGAAACCCAGGTATGTGGAGCCCGTGGCTGAGAACTCCAAGCCTACTCGAATCAGAACTGGGCCTCCTCCACCCAGATCCCCAGTTTTCCAGTAGCTTGGCAGTCACACCCACAAACTGTGCCCCACCCCCTGTACCATATACTCTCATCAACAGCCAAGATCCAGACAGACTATAAAACAAAGCTCCCAGAAGAGAGTGATGCAGAATCTCACATGGCAGAGCCTGGCAAGCTACCTGTGGCATATTTGATATGCCAAAAACAGTAACAGTAATGGGCCTCATTCCCCTGACCCTGAATGCAACAGGGATGAATGGAGACATTACTGACACCTGCTCAAGCAAATCGATGAATGGGACAACAGTGATACAGTGATACAAGAAACCTTTTAATCTTACTTTATCTTTTGCCCTCTAAAGTTGACTAAATAAAGTGCTTTGTAAGAGTCACATTGAGATTTTGAGTCATTTATATCCTAGTCTTTTTTTTTCCTATTGGGGTTTAAGTCTAAGAAGGGTCCACTAATTTCCCAAAGACTAATGGGGGGGGGTGGTAAGACATGCTCTTGGTCTCAGAGAAAGAAGGCATCTCTGTCATGGTTTTAGATTTCTCCAGAAGCTGACCCTGGAACAAGAATTCAAGCACAAAGTATTTATTTGGGAAACTATCCAGAAAACACATGTAGAAAAATAGTTTAAAAAAAAATGGGAATGGAGTGGATGAAAGGCACATATCAAATCTGTTACTGTTTAGGGTATCTGTTGTTAGAACCTGCTTTGGAATTCTGGAAGATAATATAGATGCTATACTGCCCATTTATAGAATAGTTATTCCAAACTAGGGGTATTCATCTACTAACCCTTCATCTGCTATTGATTGAGGGTTGCTTTGGGGGAATTAAGTCACAAATAATTTTTGTCTGCCCTATTTGGGAGCTGAGCATTCTCTCCAGACTATGCAGGGAGACACAGATGTTTTCCATAAACAGCCTTGAGACTGTAGAGAGGAATACCAGGGGGATATGGGTAGACTATCAATAGCATCTGCTATAATAGCTCAAATGTGATGCATGCGTATTAAGTTCGTGTACCGTACTACATGTGTATCATCTCCTTTAAGATCTAATTAATATTCCCCATTTATGAAGCAGGAAACAGATGTGCTATAAAAAATGTCTTGTTCCTGGCCATAATGGTAGCTAATGGCATAACTGAGATTTCAACCATATAGTTGAAATTCAAGCTTTAGGGCATGGCATTTTGTTAGGTCTGAGAAGGGTTTATAGCTAGTTGAGGGAATGCAAATCGATCTCAAGATGTGTGTATAAAACTTATCTGCCTCATGAAGTGTAGATCAGGTTTCAGTTTGAAGTCCAACACTGATATCACAATGTGGACATATGGATGGAGTTCAAGAATCAGGAGAAATAAGAGTCATCAAAGTCCTGTTTACTGATATATACTTGCAGGTAGTTGACAGTAAGCAATATTTGGAGATGACTTGCAATGGCACGGTAAGGAGTCCAAACAGTGTCTGAAAAATAAGAAATTATCACAGCTTTTTGGGAAAGGGCAAATCAGGAGGTGGCAAGACAGATGATGGGCTTAAGTATCACTGACGAGTGTTAGACTGTGAAACAATGTTAGAGTGGCATCCAGCAGGAAACACTAAATTGACCTTGGATTGACCAAAGAAGGAAAAATATAAAACCAGACAGGGGCTCTGACACTAGTGTAGGAATTTGGGACGTCTTCTTCCAGAGATCCCCAGAGCCAATGCCAATGGGCATAATAGAATGGAAGAGGGGCTGGAGTGATAGTACATTGGATAGGGTGTTTGCCTTGCACGCGGCTGACTCAGGTTCAATTCCCAGCATCCCAATGGTTCCCCGAGCACTTCCAGGAAGTTCCTGAGTGCAGAGCCAGGAGTAACCCCTAGCATTGCTGGGCGTGACCCAAAAAAGAAAAAAAAGAAAACAGGAAAGAAGAGCAACTTTGAGTAAAGACAAAGTTATGAAGATGCTCTTAAGTACTCTACACTCTAATCCAGACATGTGGATCATTAGTGGAGTGTGATGAAGGGACAAGATTCACTTGAATTTGTGCATGGGTGGGCTTCGAGTTCTATTTCAACAATTGGTGCTAAGCCTTTCTACTCTAGAGAACATTTCAGCTGTTTTCCCTTGTTTGATCAGACTCCAGGTGAACTGATAAATATGTAATTCATTCAACTGGGGATAAGAGAGTAAACTATGATTTGATGAATGAATTGATCAAGATGTTTCTAGTTGCTGACAAGCCTGAAATACTTAGATTTGCTTGACAATTTAACATTTTGTGACTCTAGAAGAGAATTTTTTTCCTCCATTTGCTAACTATTCTATTTTAGAACCCTGATTGCACACATAGTCTAAGAGTCTATATGCACCTTTTCACTGAATACCTTGATCTAAAAATTTTATTGATAATTTTTACAATGATTTTCAAATGATGATTATCTCTAGAGCTCCTCTTCCTTTAGAGGTAGTTTACAATTGCTAGTTAGGCCTCATCACCAATATATTACACTGTATCTCAAACCTAACATGCCACCAAAATTTGTTAGTATTTTTCTCCAAAAAAGTACTTTCATGATTCCTAATTTATATGAATGGACCCATAATTCCTTAACTTTCTAAGACTAAATTCAAAAAATTGACTTTGAATTCTTTTAAACTGCTCATTTTATCAAATGCATTTCAAAACCTATTGATTTTGAATATTCTTACTGCATTTCTCTTAAAATGAGTATATTAGACAGGTTTTTATATTTCAGGTTTCAACCTCACCCCTGGAACACATACCCAACTCATGTACTCCTTTCCACAAAATAAGAGCTAATTCTCATGGTATTTTATTATAAATTATTTATTGTAGCTCTCATGATAATTTTAATTAAAAATAAGAGGTAGGAGTATTAGTACAGCAGATAGGATGTTTGTCATGCATGTGGCTGACTAGGTTCAATCCCTGGCATCTCGATATAGTTTCCTGAGCACCACCAGGAGTAAACCCTGAGCACATATGGGTGTGAATCAAAACTTAAAAGTTAATATTAACAGGTGTCATGTGTTAACCTAAGTAATATATCTATATATCACTGTATCACTGTCATCCTGTTCATTGATTTACTCAAGTGGGCACCGGTAACGTCTCCATTTATCCTAGTCCTGAGATTTTAGCAAATATTCACAAAGGCATTTGAAATGCATACAATTATTATCCACATCTTACAGGTGTGAAAATTGGAATATAGCAAGGTTTAAGAACTTGTCCTAGTAAATGATGGGACCTGATAGAAATTGGGGTTTCTATCCTGTCTATTATTACAAAGAGCTATGTTGAACTTCTTGGCATCTATTTTAGACTTGAAACCCCTGGTGTTATGGTGGGGGTAGGGGTTCTGTATAACTGTGTTCTTGCAAAGGATCTTCCTGGTACATATATGTAAAATAAATATATGTGTATATGCATTTATATAATGAATATGGATTCTACTTGATGATAGAATTTAGGGGAACATGAAGCTTGGGGTCATTTGAAATTTCCATTACTATGAAGAGGTAAACTATACCTCTAAGCCAGATGACAGATTTTAACCAGACCAAATCTGGTTAAAGTAGAAATGACACAAAGAAATCAGCCTATATTTGACATGAATTTAGACACTGGGCTCAGAAACATCTGGTAAGCTACGCCTCTCCTTTCAGTCCTATTCTTGCAGGACTTTCTTTGTTGCATACCTGGAAAAGCATATTCTTCTTAACCTAACAAAAGTCAGAATTAGAGACACTTAAAAACACAGAGCGCTTAGTAAAAGAGTGTTTGCAAACCTAGGTGGGGCAGAACCACCCTGGGAGGCCCCATAAAATGACTTTTTGGCTGAATGAGCTTGCAGACCTCTTCTTAAGGCTGAGCCGTGCTATTTCATGCCCCTACCGCAAGGCATTTTCTCTGTGCAAAATCAACGACCCAGGAAAACAGTGGATGGCGGGGGAGGAGGGGGAGTGTTTGAACTAATCCTTGAGGTTAAGACAGAAACACGGCTGCTTTGGATTCAGCCTGGAGAATCAAGGGGAGGCATGCCTGTTCCATTTGCAGAGGGCCATCTTCAGATGGCACCATTCTGAGCACTCAAGTTCTCTGTCAATAAGCACTTTACAGGGGAGATAAATGGATTTGGAGCTGAGAACGGGAGAAGGGTGTCTGGGAAAGAATAAACACATTATCTGAGCCCATCCAACGAGCCCCTTCACTGAAGTGCTCAAGGACCCAGAGCATATGTTTAGCAGAAGTTGGGGTGGGAGGGAGGAACGCTGTATCTCCCCTTGTTTGGGGAGAAAGCAGCAGAGTTCTGATATAAAATCACAAACTGCATTTCAAGATCAGGCCCCTGCAGCTTTCTGCACCCACTAGGGTGTTAGGTGCTGGACGACGTGATTATCAAATGACACTTTGGCCACTATGTTGACAGCAAGACTAGAAATAAATGGTTCCTTACAAAGAAATAATGTGAACATTTATTATAAGGTGATAGTGGGACATACGATTCTGTAAGCATAGGAAGTAAAAGGAAATGCCTAGGGGAAAAAATTGACCTTTTATTGGTTTATTTTCTCTAATGGCATCTCTGCACTATACATTTTTGACATAAGAATTGTCTTTCCCAAGAAAGCACGGGTTCGAGGACAAAGTAAGTCTGGTCCTGTTCAAGTTCTGAAACACTAAATCATTCATGATGGCTTTATTTTTATTAAGTGTGGTCTCCCCCACAGAGAGTACAGGCCAATGAATCAGGCATTAGTGCTCAGTTTAGAAAAATATGGTTCTGAGAAGTGATATATTTAGTTTGATTCTTTTATAGTACATCTCAGGTATTCCCAATCCCCCCAGAATAGCCTTGTCCTTGGAGTTGTATTATTGGCTTATTGTAAAATATTCGAACAAACAAGTGTATGGTTCTTTTCATATTTTATCTGATAAAAAGCAACTTCGTTCTAGTACAATCCTGTTCCCAACACATTGACTGATACTGTGCATGCATGCTTCATATTTTGTCACCCTTCATCATGCCCTGTTGTTTTTCCAGAAATGTTGTGATCTAACAGCTATCTATACTTCTGGATTTTAATCTCCATGAATCTCTTTCTGCCACAAAACCTTTCTCTAGCACCCTGAGTTTAGGAAATTCTTCTCTTCTCAGCCTGTCTCTTGGGATGTAGATGAAAAGAGAAGAGAAAATGCACACATTTTCTTACTGATTTTTCTAACCACAAGCAGAATCAGAAATCCTTAAACAGCACTTAAGTATATAACTTTAAATTGGATCATATCTAATAACTAAAAATTAACAAAAAAAACTGATGGCCACCAAAAAGTTTTGTCTGAGGTGTTATTGCAAAGACAGAGAGAAATGGCGGAAGCATCAACTGGAGCGTCAATGTCATGTTTGCAACCACTGAGTAGAAAATATTCAATCACTTATTTTTCATAAGACATGCATGTTCCATCATGTCACTCTCCTGTTCAAGAGAGGGACACCTTTCTGCTTTTTTTTTTTTTGATGTACACCTTTTGGCTTTCATGGTGTCATTTACCTCATAACGCCAGGTTTGGTGCTTGCAATTATCTTTATGTATCAGGTTCTCCTGCTCCTCTATGTATATTTGCAAACACAGTTCCCTTTGCCAGGAGAGCCCCTTTCCACCTAATCTGTAAGGTAAATTGAGTCTTGACTTAAACATGATCTCTACTGTACGGTCTTTTCTAATGCTTGCCGACAGAATTACTATTTTTCTATCACCATACTCCCTTTGTACACACAACTTAATTATCTTATTGGGTTACTTCTAATGGAAGTAATTGGTATCTATCTTCTCACAAGTTTTTAATAAGTTCTTTGAGGGCATAAACTAAGTTCTCTCTTATAGTTCTATGCTATAATAGGATGGGGGTTGATAGGAAGGAGAAGTGTAGAAATTGGGCCAAGAATATAACCAGGCATGCCAAAAGAATTACTTAAAAGAGAATTCTTTAAATCTGTATTTATGTGACCTTTGGGCTGAAGAGAAAATCTGATTTCATTTACCAGGGTTATTTCTGTTTGATATAGCTTTCTCTCAGGATATAACTGATCCTAAATACCTAATGTCAGCCAATTCTAAAACAAACAAACAAAAACAAAACTAACAAAAACAAATACACAAATAAAAACATTTTACTAAGCCTGGAACATACACCCTTTATCAACCTGGGGAATCTCTAAAATATCTGTAGGAAGCCACTCTCTCATTGTCTCTGACAAGAACTAGTATTTGATATTCTGAGGATGAATATAGTTCATTCATTATATGCGCTCTTGATTTTTTTTTTACCTGAGTGGAAATCTAATTTCATTTAGATTATGAGATTATAAGCTTCTAGAAGGAAGATGTTATCTTGTTACCTATTTCACATGATGGAATATTTAATTTTGTAAGTGATTTCTTGAAGTCTTTCTTGACCCAGGTATTATAGCAGAACAGCAGATAGTAAATTAAGCACAATGACCTCTGCTCTTAAGGGTTTTAAAAATGCTTTTTCTTCTATATATTTGAATTTTTTTGTTTCCTTTTTTACTATGACAGAGTTTAGAGAATTACGGAACAGACAGTTCACAGGGAGTATCAAAGCAATTGGTTAGACATAAGGAATTCTACCCTATAAGATGACAAAAGTCCCATTCAAATGATTCTCACAAGCCTTTTGGGGTTTAGCCCTGCAGTTACTCTACATCTGCCATACTTAGTTTGTGCTATATAACATAGCAATTGCCAAATGAATGCTATCTAGTAGAAAGACAGAAATCTTCATATCAGAAAGGATTAAATTTTAATTCAATTCACCCTAAATTGCTGGATGTAGTCACTTACTTTTCCCATTAAATTTTGATCAGATTGATCAGACTTCTATGAAGTCCTAACATGAGTACTGTAGGGACCAACATAAAGTTCCAAATTATAATGAGGTCAGGAAAAGTCATGAAAAGCAGCCCTTGGCAAAGAATAACTGGAGGCAGAAAATCAAGATAACATCTGAAAAGGAGTGATCCTACTTGACCTCAACACTCAGATCAAAATTTAAGAAGATCTAGCTTGGGACTGGAGCAATAGCACAGCGGGTAGGGCATTTGCCTTGCATGTGGCTGACCCGGGTTTAATTCCTCTATCCCTCTCCGAGAGCTCGAGAGCCTGGGAAGCTACCAAGAGTATCCCGCCAGCAAGGCAGAGCCTGGCAAGCTATCCGTGGTGTATTCTATATGCCTAAAAGTGTAACAAGAAGTCTCATAATGAAAAATTTGGTGCCCGCTTGAGCAAATTGATGAACAACCAGACGACAGTGCTACAGTGCTACAGGTTGGACCTCAGGACCCCAACACAAATTTAAGACAAGCTCATCTAAACCCTAAGGCTAGACTCACTCAGAAGACAGTTCAGTAGGAACTAAAGGCATAGATAAAAGAGCAGGAAGATTTACCAGAGTTCAAAATCCTAGATTACACCCTAACAATGGATTCATGTCTGCGTGAAGAGCCCTATGCCAATGCAGTTTGGAACGGGTCTATAGAATTCGCTTCCCAAGGCAATTCAGCTTACTCTGTTTGGGAATCCACATTCTAGGTTGGGGTGTATAAATTTCTCTTCTTTTTACTTCATAGAACTCCAGTATGGAGTCACCTGCACATCCTAACTGAGGTTATGCTATTTCTTAACTTTACTGTTTATGAGACAATTTTCTCTTTCAGCTCTTTCTTTTTTTATATTTTCTAATAAAACTATTTTGCTCCACAGTCCACTCCAAATTTTTTTTTTCTGTGACCAAAAACGGAAAGAAAAGGAAGGAAACCTGGAACCTGGTAGAAAATTGGAACTGACTTTTACATTTCCTGCAAAGCTTGCCTCAGGGTTAGAACCACAATTCTCTGAAAATATGGGTGCTTCCGTGCCCTATGGATGAAGCAGGTCATTGGGGCAACTGGATAGCTGCCTAAGGAAGTTGATAGACTTTTCATGGCTGCTCTATGCAGAAGGTTGTGTAGATTTTCACCAATCCTGACTTCCCCAGTACTCAATTCATAGGCAACATCACGGCATGTTGTCAGGTAGCTCTTTCTCTTGTTACTACTTTGTCCCATGCTGTACTTCCCTTTGCCACAACACGTTTGGTGAGCTAGCAGCTAGGAGAAAGAGTGAGAGTAGGGACAATAATTTCCTTGTCTTTCTCCATCTTCTGATATCACTCTCACACACACACACACACACACACACACACACTCCTGGTGGACTTTTTTACCTGTTTTCTTCTCTAGTCCCTCTTATTTTGTTGTCTAAGATTATACAACTACCATTACACTTTCTAACTTGTAACCATTGTTTTTTTACGTTATTTCTAGAAATAAAGTATTTCAAATCTCTGAGGTTTTTCATCTCAGTAATTAATACGGGAGTCTGGAGTTCTAAATATAATAATTTTTTAGTCTTAGACATCATCATCATCATCCCTTTTTCATCGATTTTCTTGAGCAGTCTCAGTAATGTCTCCATTCGTCCTAGCCCTGAGATTTTAGAAGCCTCTCTTTACTCGTCCTTCCCAATGATGCTGTATTGGAGGCTCTTACAGGGTCAAGGAAATGAGACCCATCATTGTTAGTGGTTTTGGCACATGAATACACCACGGGGAATTTGCCAGTCTCTCCCATATGGGCAGGAAACTCTCAGTAGCTTGCCAGGTTCTCTGAGAGGAAGAACTAGGCTATAAGATGTTGTGCGGCTGCTTTATGGCGGCATGCTTCTGGGAGCTTGGTTTTATAGTCTCTGGATGTTAGCCATTGATGGGATTACACGGCAAGGGGCGGGCAGTTTCTGGGTGTGACTGCCTAGCTACTGGAAAATGAGGGATCTGGGCAGAAGAGGCCCAGTCCTGATCTGAGCAGGCTTGGAGATCTCAGCCCCGGGTCCCACACACCTGGGTTTCTCTGCCAGTCCCTTCATGCATGAGGCTCATCCAAACGTGTGGAGAGGGGTCTTGAGCATGTGGCTGGGTTCCAGAGGTCTTTGGTTGCCAGGACTCTGCTCAGGGCAGAGAGGGAAACTCAACCCACCCCCTCCAGGAGGCCCCAGTGAAGATAGCCAGGTGCAGTGACAAGAGACTCTGCTCTGTCTTAGACATAGATAAGTATAAAAGTTGACTATGTACAGAGAGATTTTGAATGTGTCCATTATACATACTCAAGCCTATGTGAGGACACAATATTATTAAAAAAATAAAGAAAAATCTTTTCTACGTCTACTCCTGTCTTTCCCTACACCAGAGCCCTCATTATCTTTACAACAAAAAATATTCTTCCACCCTCCACCCCCACTTCATCCCACATCCCAACATTCACTCTTTAAAACCAAATTTTATCTATTTCTCCTCCAGGAACTGCACTGTGATGCTGAGTGCAGAGATCCTGCCTCCAGGCTAAACTGTAGTCTGTCTTTTAGTTACTGAGGACATAAATCTTCCCCTTAGTTCTCTCTTAAGGATTATTTAAATTGGTCAGATGGAGCAAATCCATCTATTTCTTTAAAGCCTGGCCTTGAATAGCTGTTAACACAATGCCAGAGTTTAAGGCATTAAGCATGTACCTGCAAGTACTTTGCAGTTCTTCATTTCCTTCCCCTGGGAGTGCTTTCTAGTAGACAGGGTAGAAGGATCTAAATTGGCTGATGTATCCAGAAAGGCACTCCTTTCTGTCTTTGTCATTTTAATAAAAACTTAATTTGGGCGGCATGAATCCAAACACACCACCACACTTTACTTTGAGGGAACATACCTATCTTTAACCTGGTGTGGGTACCTCAGAGGCTGTTATGGCCATGACAATGACTTTTGTCTGTCTTAGAGTGATAAATTGCATAAAAAAATAGCAAGAAGAACATCTGGAAAGCTCAAGTATGAGCCTGCCCTGTCATGTATATAAATTAAAAGAAGAAAAACATGAGATGAAAACTTAACTACACCCTCACATCTATAGGGAACTTTTACTTTATGAGACTCAAACACCCTCTACTCTGTAGGCCTTCTCAAACATAGAAAATTATCTCTCACTGAATTTCATAACTTACAAAATAGTTTCGAAAATGAACCTCTTCGAATAACAAATGTCAAAAAATGCATATAAAATGCTCTATATCACTAATCATCAGTAAAATGCACAACACTGAGATATCATCTCACACCACAGAGAGTGGCACATATCAGAAACAGAACAGTCAATGATGGGGAGAATGTGGATAGAAAAGGACCCTCTCTCACTGCTTGTGGGGATGCTGACTGGTCCAGTCATTTTAGAAGACAGCAAGAACATTCCTCAAAAAACTAGGAATTGAACTCCTAGGCATATACCAGGGCATACCCCTGGGCATATACCCCAAAGACTCAAAAGCATAATACATAAAAGACATTTGTACTTCTCTGTTCATTATAGCACTCTATCATAGACAAAATCTGGAAACAACCCAAATTCCCATGTATATATATGCAGGTATATATACATAATGAAATGCTACTCATCTGTAAGAAAAGATAAAGCCCTGCAATTTGCTGCACCTGTATGGATCTGGAGAGTGACATGTTGAGTGAAATCAATCAGAGGGAGAAAAACAGACTCAGAATGATCTGTCTCATATAATGGATATAAAGAAACTTTGTAGGGGAATATCGAATGCCCAATGGCAATTGAGAGAGAAGAGGGGGAGAATTGGTATTCTGTAGGAAGCTTGCCACTAGAGCATGGGTCAGGGTGATCAGTTAGGGAAGACAACACTAGGACAATGAGGGAGGGCACATTGCCTGTCTCAGAGGCAGGCTGGGGGGTCTGGAAGGAAATTGAGGACATTGCTAGAAGGGTAATAGGCAATGGTGAAGGGATTGGTGTTGGAGCAATATATGCATGAAGCTCAATCATTAGTATCTTTGGAACTTTGTCATTCACAGTGATCCAATAAAACTATAAAAAATTAGTTTGGGGGACTAGATCAATAGTATAGTAGGTAGGGCACACAACTGCCTTGCACATGGCTGACTTGTGTTCAATCTCTAACATCCTATATGGTCTCATGGCCACATCCAGATGTCATACCTGAACACAGAGCAAGGAGTAAGCCTGAGTATCACTGAGCCCAAAAACAAACAAACAAACAGAACAAAGAAATAGTCCTGAAACTAGGAATATGGCTTTTCTTTTATCAATTAGCTCTTTATTTAAAACCAACCTTTTTAGTAAAAGGAAAATGTTGAAGCTAACGAGATATTCATGCTGGTGATGCTTATAGAAAATGGGAAAAAGTGACAACCTTGATAAGGGAGGTTTCCACTTCCCTTTCTATCCACCTTCTTCATCCAGGGAAGTGCTTGGGGAAGTTTGCACTGATGAGAGGGATGTATGAGCATCTGCACAGTAGAGACCTTACGTTTCTCCAACCCCTCAAGGCAGTTATCAAACTGCATCCCACTGGAACTAGCTTTGGTGTGGGAAGTGCTCCCTGCCTTCTGATTTCTTGGTGAGCCCTGGAACTCTGGCTGTAGTGAGGAATTGCTCTTTGCAGGAAGTGAAGATCAATCTGCAATTCTACCCAGGATTTTTCAGTATCCTTGTCTTCCCTCATAGAAAACAATTTTAGGAGAAAACAGTGAAGTAAAACAGTTTTATTTAGCGATTAGGAGGATGAAAACAGAGAGAGGAGCATGTTCAAGAGAGAATGTGGGTTTCTCCAAAGGGGAGAGCCCTGAATGTGTTTCAGGATGGAATCGTATATGGATATTCTCCAGATTGCCTTGGCCCGGAGTTCTCTGTACACAGAAGATTTAATCAGGGTATTGTCACAGAGAAAGAATTCAAACTTTGTATGGTCTTCTTTCATGTTCTTATCACAGCCTTTCATTCCCGCTGGAGTTTCTCCTCTGCTGCAGCGACCCAGACATCTACCAGGTCAGCTCTGGCACCACTTGGAGACTTATCAGGCCACAATTCCTGTGTCCACAAAGTGGGTCCAGCCATAACGCTTTTTAGCAAACTAAGGGCTAGTGACAAAATAGTGTGTTAAGAATTCAAACCTAATGTTACTATTTCCCAAGAACTCACAGCCAGACACCCTAGCTATCGGCCTACTTCAATATTTTCTTTACTCTATGAACACAACAAAGCGATTATGTATTCTTTCTGTTTATGTAACTTACCAAGACTAAGGACTCCAGTGGAGGTGGGGAGTGAGCTGTCCCACAGAGAAATTTGATGCTGGTTTCCTGGGTCTAGATACTTCCATTTGACTCTGAATAACCTCTTTAATAAATTTCTTTTACTCAACTTCAAATTTGTTTTACGGCGATTATTTCAGTTGACAGGAGTGATTTGGAGTCCTTCAAGAACAGGCCCCTTAAGACAATTGAGGAGTGTGTAAAACACAGCTCAGGCCCTGTGTGCTGGTCTTCAAACTGACGTCACCTAATAAATCCATGAACTCTGTTCCTGGCCCCGAACGATGAGGCACAGCCTGGACCCATCAGCGAGCTGCTTTTTTCTGGAGATTAATTATTTGTTCAGATAGAGGTCAGGGGAGGGGCTTTGAAAGATCGCTTCAAAGTTTTGCCCCAGCCCCCCTCATCTGGGTTGAAAAATGGACTTCTGTGTGCAGCCACACCGTAGAAAGGAACACAGTGTACATAGAGGTCACTCAGGCAAATCAGAAGGACTCTGGAATTCCTTGACCCTGGTGACCCCCTTCACAAGGAGGAGGTGAGAAGCTGGCAAATAAAGATGCAGTGCCTTGGTTGCTTCTTACGTTCCAGCCCTGATTTGACAGGTTTCCAGTCAAAGGGAGGGGGACTGTGGTCAGACTGGGAATGCAATGAACCGAGAAAGGCTTAAGGTTAGAGGGAGCCAGCAGTCAGAGAAAGTGTGACTGTCCCAGGGGCCATCGGAGGTGCTGGAAGCCTTACAGCTTTCTTTTCACAATGTGCTGGGGTTTGAATACCAACCACCTACGTAGGTTTCTGCAGGGATTCTCTTAAATATCCTTGAGTGCAGAGAGCAATCGTTTAACAGAAGACAGAAGAGAAAGGGCTGAGGTGAAGCAATTGTCAAACTTATGAGGTTTTCCAGAAGGACAATAATAACAAGGGCTGTGGACGCTCATGTGGGAAATGGATTTTTTGTTTTCTCTGTCCAGAAGGATCAAGATTGATTAAGTTGGAGCTGGTCAGAATGTTGAGCTTTGTTTAAAAATTGTGAGGAGGGTGACAAGTAGTGGTTTGCTGAGAAATGTTGACACGTGTGTCTGGAGAGGAGCAACCTGGATTGAAGGCTGTGGGGCCAAACTCCCATCTGCTTTCAAGCAGCTGATGTGAAGCCACCGCAGGTGGAGATGGGAAGTGACGAGCACTGTAGATTCTTCTGAGTGCATGGGGCCGATGCCTGTCTGCCTCAGTTGTAAGGAATACTCAGAAAGTCACTCAGTTCTGTGTTCAATTCTTGTGCTGTGAGAGGTTTTAGGACTGGAGCAATAGCACAACAGGTAGGGTGTTTGCCTTGCACACAGTC
The DNA here is from genome assembly GCF_027595985.1 of Sorex araneus. Classification (NCBI taxonomy): domain Eukaryota; kingdom Metazoa; phylum Chordata; class Mammalia; order Eulipotyphla; family Soricidae; genus Sorex; species Sorex araneus. Next base: position 250,074,276 of record NC_073313.1, on the reverse strand, counting down.
AACCTGGGTTCAATTCCTCCACCCCTCTTGGAGAGCCCGGCAAGCTACCGAAAGTATCCCACCCACAGGTTGGCAGAGCCTGGCAAGCTACTTGTGGCGTATTCAATATGCCAAAAATAGTAACAACAAGTCTCACAATGGAGGCGTTACTGGTGCCCTCTCTAGCAAATCAATGAACAACGGGACCGCAGTGCTACAGTGCTACAGAGAGGTTTTAGGGTAAAAACATTGGAGATCTTTGTTAGTGTCAATTTTGCTCTGTCTTCCCTCTCCTAGCTGAGAATTCCTAATGCATATGTTTCTCTCAAGGGAAGGTTTAAATGTGAAATAGGCTAAAATAAGAAGAATCTTTCTGTCCCTCACAACTATAAACATCTTAAATTGAATACCACTTCCATCCTCATTTCTCAACTAGTTCTTACCTTTTAAAAAAAAATCACAAGTTGGATGTACATTGTCAGTGTGTAAATGGTGGTTTGAGATTGCGCTGAGCAGGTTGTCCTCCTTACGGAGAACATGAAAGATCTAGTTTCCTTCCAGGTGAAGGGCCTGATTGACACAGCCTGATGGGAATCATGGAGAGTTCTGGAATGCAGCATTCTTCAGAGCCGTTGGCTCCTGGGCATGCCCCAAATAAACACAGACTGTTGATGGCGGTTTCAAATGATTCCCCCTGTAAGTTTTGGCATAGCAAGCCAGGGCAGCCACCAGCCTTACCCGGCAGGGAGAGGGCCTGGAGCGGGATTGCCACACAAGGATTAAAGTTAGGGGGTCAGAGTGAGGCAGGGGGTGTCGCTGAAAGCCTACCCTAGTGCCTTGTGGTTTGGCAGCCAGCCTGTGAGCCCTGGGGCCTGCTGAGGAGAAGCCAGGAAGAGAGGAGGCGGGGTGTGGGGGGTGAGAGGGGGAACCAAACGAGGAGGGGGAAGGTTTTCTCAGGAGGCAGGTTGGACCCTTGAGTCCTTGACTGTTCTGGAGTGACTTTGCTTAAAGAGAAGGGAAATCATATTCTAAATATGTGGACACATTTAGAACTTCCTTTCAGCCTCACAACAACCCCACGAGATAGATTTTCATCTCTATATTTCAGATGGAGAAATGGAGGCTCAGAGGAGAAAGGGCTGACCCCATCCCCAGCAAGCATTAAATGCTCAAGGCAAGATCTGATCCCACACCCCTCTTGTGCCAGGGTCCTGCTTTCTCTCCTGGGTCTTAAGCCCCTTTCTTGGCACCTATGGGAATAAACTTTTGACTCCTGCATTTGCATGAAGTCTCTTTGGCACAGCCAGAACACCGTACTTATTCCCAGAAAAAAGACTTAAGAGCACCAGCTACCTGTCTTCCATCACTGGTGAGTCCTCCCTGGAGCACCAGCACTGGCTAGTGGCTTCATGCAAGCAGACACAGCTATCTGCCTGACCATCGGTCCCGGGGGCCAAGCTCTGCCCTTCAAAAACTCCCTGCACAAACATGAAAACTCAGCTGGGAGGGCACGCACCCCTTGGCACCCATTCAGAATAAACAGGCAAGGCTACAGACAGGAAAACTCTGCCTGGGAATGAAACAAAGTCTGCACGACACCATTCTGACATTTCTGATCGATCATCTTTGTTTAAGAACTTGGTTGAATCTTTTTGGTGCTCTTTGCTGATGCTCTTTCCCCCCTATTGATGTTGTGGTCTTCTGCTAGATGGGAGGGAAAGCATGTTTTGCCAGCTGGGAGGAAAAGCAAGCACTTATTTCAGTTCCAACGGGTCTGCTTTATTTTGCAAATAGGAATGCATATAAATGCTGTTCTCTAGATTACAGTGTTACTACATCAGTGACACTGATATTAGTAGCTGATATTGATCGTACACTTACTAACTGCTGAGCAATATATTAAGTGCTTAATAAAGATTAAATCTTCAACCCTCACAACTCCGTGAGCACAACCTATTATTATTTTCGTTTTCATGTGGCAAACGTGAAACTCGGATGAGTTAAGCAAGCAAAACGTATGTTTCCAAAGCTAGCAAGTAAGCCTAGAGCCAGAACAAGTCCGTCACAACTGTTGTACTTTGTTGTGAACTCCAAAGTGTATCTGCAGAGATAATATTAAGCTGAGCCCCATGAAATGGCCATTTCATAGGTCAGAAATGATTTCATATCAGCATAGTTGATACGGTCCCATTTAAAATGCCAAACCCAGAATCCTCCCAATGTGGTCAGACTTGATTGATAATCTTTGTACTTTGCTGCCTTCCACAAAAGAGCTTTCATCCCACAACTACTTTCTGAGCACCAGAACGAGTTCTTGAATAGGAGTGGGAGAGAAAGAAATGAATTAGAAGCAAAAAAAAGAGACAGACTTCTACTTTAGGAAAAAGAGCCCGAGGCAGGATAAAGTTTATTATTCTTTTAATGTGTAATTGCACATGTGCTGGTGTGCATGCATGCTTGTGACCCACAAGCATTTATCCCCACCAGAATCTTAATCATTAACGGGTGGGGGTGTAAGCCCCTTAAACAAACTTGGTCCAGTCTTCACCTTTCCTGTGCCATTGTATGTGGCACTCATGTTTCTATTCTGTATCTGAAATTATGGAACAGAGTCCTTTGGAGAAAGTGCTATTGTGTTAAAGAATTTTTTTTCTATCACCTATGATTTAGGTTTAGATTGTTGGTTTCAAATGAATGGGAACTGGGGCTGGAGCAATAGCACAGCCCCAGTAGGGCGTTTGCCTTGCACGCAGTTCAATCCTCGGCATCCCATATGGTCCCCAAGCACCGCCAGGAGTACCTGAGTGAAGAGCCAGGAGCATCGCTGGGTGTGACTCAAAAAGCAAAAAAAAAAAAAAAAAAAAAAAAAAAAAAAAAAAAAAAAAGTAATGGGAACTGGGAACTGACAAGAACCACGTCAAGGTCTGAGCTATGAAATCACTGTCTTTGCATGTCTTTTCTTCAGAGCATAGCATGAAAGGAAGAAAACCCAGCTGTCCTTTGAGAAGTCCACAGACTAAGCAGAACTTCCCAGAGTAGGAAGTTGAGCAGCTCCTGGAGACCACTCAGAGATGGGTGGTCTTGTGCCTTGGGGTAGAAGCAAGCTTCCCACAGAGAAAGACTGTGGAAATGGCACGAGACAACGCCAGCTTGCCAGAAGGCGTGGTCAGGCAGTCAAGAGCACAAGAGCATCGAACTCAAACACCCAAGCCTGCGGGCCCACTTCTCCCTGGGATACACGATTCAAGAACAGGATTCAAGAGAGAAAATGCATTCAAGGCAGCAAGAAGGAGTGGAAAGAAATCTGTGGCTCCCCCCCATGGAGCTCTGCTAAGAGAAGAATGTCAAAGGTCAGTGGTGCAGACCTCATCTCAGCCCTACAAAGCGTGGCCTCCACATAGTTTAAATTTCTATCACACTTCCTAATCGGTAGAAGTGTTTTTATTACATTTCCAAATTAACACTTGTTTGTTTGCTAACACATTTATTATTAAGTGTTATGCGCACATACTTGCTATCATACCCCTGTATTATGCATTTCTGAGACAGGTTCAAAGGGATAAATATTTTTAATGGAATATATTAAAATAGGCAATAATGTAAGGTAAGTTCTCTTCCCTTACTCAGCAGAAATTATTGTATGTCCTCCTTAGGGTGGACTTTTGCCAGTTTGAAGGTGTTTTGGTTAGATCTGTGATACAAGTTGTGTGATTTCTAGTGGACTCATTTAAAATATATAAAAATCTGTGAATGAAATGACTCTTTTTTTTTCTTTTGTTTTATTTTCTAACTTTTTTATTTTGTAAAGCAGTTTACAATATTTGATTACATTTAACATTCAAACACCAATCCCACCACCATTACACCTTCCCACCACCATATTTCTGGTGTTTCCATCCCGAACCCCAACCCCTGCCCCAAAGCAGAACTGAAATACTATAGTATTTCCCTCTAAGGTTGGTTGCCTCCTACTTTGATCTCATCCAATGTGGTGCAGTACTTTTGGACTATGGGTAGAGTGTGTCCTATGAAGTGTCCCGCAGCTGCCCAGTCCAGCGAAGGGTTCACTGGTAGGTGAGGCTCAGCCCAAGCATGTGGAGAGAGGCCGTGAGCAGTGTGGCAGTTGGGTTCTGGAGGTTTTCGGCTGTCGGGGCTGAGTCCCTTTGGGCAGGGAGGGCTCTCGGGGGCGCCCCGAGTAAAACAGCCTGGTGCTGGGTCTGGTGGCATGGTTATGGCAGACCAGCTGCTTCGTAAATTGTTGGTTCAGCAAGAGAGAAAGCTGGCTCAATTCAAGGAAGTGGAGGAAAACTGCAAGTGCTCCATGCACTGAATTTCTGTACAGGCACTGTGGAAAAAAGTGAGGAAGATGTGCATGGAAGGGAAAACTGACTTTAGAGAGATGAGCAAGGGAATGTTGGAGGACTAGGTCACAGCTTAGGGTAGCTGATATCCTGAAGGCACAGAGGATCCAAAATTCCATATGGAAAACATTAGTCATAGGAGTTGGGACTATCTTTTTTTTTTTATTTTTTATTTTTTTTATTTTTATTTTTTTTAAATTTATTTATTTTTAATTAGAGAATCACCGTGAGGGTACAGTTACAGATTTATACACTTTTGTGCTTATACTTCCCTCATACAAAGTTTGGGAACCCATCCCTTCACCAGTGCCCATTCTCCACCACCCGTAAACCCAGTGTCCCTCCCACCCTCCCCAATCCCATCTCCCTCCCACCCCACCCTGCCACTGTGGCAAGGCATTCCCTTCTGTTTTCTCTCTCTAATTAGCTGTTGTGGTTTGCAATAAAGGTGTTGAGTGGCCGCTGTGCTCAGTCTCTAGCCCTCATTCAGCCCGCAACTCCCTTCCCCCACATGGCCTTCGACTGCAATGTAGTTGGTGATCGCTTCTCTGAGTTGACCTTTCCCCGGAACGTGAGGCCAGCCTCGAAGCCATGGAGTCAACCAATGGAACAGGGTGGAATATCCCTACACACAACCCCAAATGTATGACCATCTAATCTTTGATAAGGGAGCAAGAGATGTGAAGTGGAGCAAGGAAAGCCTCTTTAACAAATGGTGCTGGCACAACTGGACAACCACATGCAAAAAAATGGGTTTAGACCTTGACCTGACACCATGCACAAAAGTCAGATCAAAATGGATTAAAGACCTCAACATTCGACCACAAACCATAAGGTACATTGAAGACAAGGTCGGCGAAACCCTCCACGATATTGAAGATAAAGGTATCTTCAAAGGTGACACGGAACTAAGCAATCTAGTAAAAACAGAGATCAACAAATGGGACTACATTAAACTAAAAAGCTTCTGCACCGCAAGAGATACAGTGACCAGAATACAAAGACTATCCACAGAATGGGAAATGATATTTACACAATACCCATCAGATAAGGGGTTGATATCAATGGTATATAAAGCACTGGTTGAGCTCTACAAGAAGAAAACATCCAACCCCATCAAAAAATGGGGCAAAGAAATGAACAGAAACTTTACCAAGAAATGACTCTTTTAATATGTTTCATGAACCAAATACATCAAAGTGTTACCATTTCAATAAGTAATCTAAAAATGATTAGTTTCTCTTTTCAACAAGTCTTTGAAATTTAGTGCTTCGAGTATTTCATACTTACCTCAACCTCTATTTGGACACAACACAGTTCAAATGCTCAGCAGCTACTTGTGGCTAGTGGCTACAGTATTCAACAACACGAGCAAACAGATGTATAATCCCAGAGGAACTGAAGTCCTTGGAAGAACAGAATTTATCTGCCATCAAGACTCAAAACAATCAAGTGAGTGTGCCCTTCTGCCATTGCTAGTTGTGTGATAGCTGGAGAACATTAAATAAGCACATTAGGGTCAGAATAATGTGATTCCCTTATAAGAGTATTATGCATAGGTGCATAAATGTGAGAGCAGAGTAATGATTTATAATAAAAGTAATATCCTTCCAAAATGAGCTTGGAGTCATGATTATTACAATGTTATTTATATGTGTATATGTAAAGTTTGGGGCATATCGAATATGCCACAGGTAGCTTGCCAGGCTCTGCTGTGTGGGCGGGATACTCTTGGTAGCTTGCTGGGCTCTCTAAGAGGGACAGAGGAATTGAACCCGGGTTGGCCGCGTGCAAAGCAAATGCCCTACCTGCTGTGCTATCGCTCCAGTCCAAAAACAGTAACAAGTCTTACAATGGAAACATTACTGGTGTCCGCTCGAGCAAATCGATGGCCAATGAGATGACAGTGAGACAGTGCTATATGTAAAGTTAATATTTTGTCAAAATATATATTTACTTATGAAATAAACTCAAATAATCATCCTTTTGAAGACATGTATATTCCAGAATGATTTCAATTTTGTTCCTTGTGTATGTATGTATGTTGGAGATCAAACCCAAGTCTTACCCAGGCAAAGCAAGTGCTCTACCACTGAGCTATAGCCCCAATTCTTAGTTTCAATCTTTATTGAAAAATAACAGTCATTGGTCATTGAGACCTGAACCAATGTGTTCATCTTAAAGAATGAAACAGGATTTGGGGTGGGGTAGGAGGGAAGAGTAGAGGGAGGGCTGGGAGAAAGCTGTTGAGTTTAGGGCTGTCAGCTAAAATATAGAATGACCAGCTAAATTTTGAATTTCAGATAAATAAGAATTAATATTTGATTTAGCAGAAGAGGGCCCATGAAATCTTTCCTTTGATTGATCCAGAGATAACCTCAATATTTACATGGGCCATGCATATTTACATGATAAAATATTTGTTTATCTGAAATTCAAATTAGCTGGCTGTCCTATATTTATATTTACCAAATCTAGCAGCCCTATTCAGGCTGCTATTATCACAAATGAGCTATGGTGGCCCTGATGGGCTGCTTGTCTCAGCACCTAGGGGAATGAGCTGCCTTTTAGGGAATTAGGCCCATCTGTGGCTCTGAAATGGGATTCAGTGGAATGGCACTTCTAATCTCTCACGCCTTGATACAGTAATTATGGAAATAGATTCATCTTTAAGTCTCTCATCCTCTCTTCCCATTTTCCCCCAAGTAAAGGCTTACATTTCTTAAATTTAAATTTCTCCTTTATAGGCACTTTTCAGAAACTTGACTAGGAAGATATATTGCAAATCTTGAATGTTCCAAATAAGTATGTTACTAACCATGAAAGGCACAGATATTTACTTTAGTCTAGCATTTTACAAAGTATAGAACAAAAAGTATTTTACAAAGTATTTATCCATATATCTATATATATCTATATATATATATAGTGGTGTGGATGTGTGTATCTCTGTGTGTTTTTGTGTCTTTGTGTTCTATCTGTCCATGTGACTTTGTGTATATATAATCAGAAATATTTACCCAATATCCTGTCCATTTCCCCTGCTGCTCATTAATCACTCATGTTCTGATAGACATCGACTTTCATTGGGCTTAGAGATAATCAAAGCAACTCTCGCCATCCAATTAATTCACATTGCAGACTCACAGGACAAGGGTTGCATTCTTTTTTTTGAATAATCCAGGGATAACCTCAGCCTGAAATAGGTAAATGATCAACCTAAATGCAAATTCTGAAGAAATGCACCTGACCTTTCATCATTAGGAAACCTCAGTAGTTCCCTTGGGGTCTTTGACATGTTTCCTAAAGTCTAGTGATTAGATGCTAATCCATTAATAGAATTGGTTTTTTTTTCCTTTCCCATCTCTCCTTGCTAGATTCAACTGGCTCTGCCCATAGACATCCCACAGCATATAGATAGATTTTTACGTCAATCTCCATGATGCCTGTGTGCAGCATTATTGAGAGGTTGGACTAGGCGGAAGTCACATCCGGTCTGCATTCTTGCTTCTTCTTATTGCTAAACCAAAGACAGAAAGAGATCACATGGGTTGGAAATCTTAAATTTCAGGCTAGCTTGGATCTTACAAAGTCAGATGGTTTATTCCCTTGCTCCTAGTTAGGAGCAAAAAATCATTTTAAGACACATATTTGGATAAAGTAAACCTAGTTAATATGCCCCAGTGAGCTGTACTTCTTGAAACTCTTAGAAGAAAAGAGAACGCTACTTTCTTTTCTAAAAATATTATAAACACTTGGTTGGCTGATTTTATTACTTAAAAACTGTTTCCCCTTTTGTTTCTTTTTATTGTGGCTATGGCACTGATGACCAGGAGTTGCAAACCTAGTTGTAGTACTCAAAACCTAGTCTGCTTGCATCACTTGGTCGCATTGTTCTAGGGGATACACACTTGGTTATGGTGACAGACCTCAAAGGACAGTGCCATCTGGGTTGCACCATGCACAGGTGCATCAGTATTGGGGTGCAAATTTGTGACCACACAGATAATCTATCACTGAGCCAATCCCAGCCCCCTGCTACTTTCTTTTCTAATACAGATGAATAAAATAAGGTGGAATATGTATCACTGTCACTGTCATCCTGTTGCTCATCGATTTGCTCGAGCAGGTACCAGTAACGTCTCCGTGTGAGACTTGTTACTGTTTGTAGCATATCGAATATGCCATGGGGAACTTGCCAGGCTCTGCTGTGCTGACGGGATACTCTCAGTAGCTTGCCAGGATCTATGAGAGGGACGAAGGAATTGAACCTGGGTCAGTCGCATGCAAGGCAAACACCCTACCCACTCTGCTATTGCTCCAGTTTGGAAGAGGTCCAGTCCGACCTCCTCGGAATATGTATCATGCCCAATAAAAATAAGACACCCTCTGATGTTGCAGTCACAATAAATATCCATCTTTATCTTTACCCCAGAGTCTTCTCTCATTTTTATTTTTGCTGACCCATTTTTCAATCCAACTTTTTAAATATATAAGTTTATTTGTCCTCCCAGCAACATAACCACGTGTTCTGTTGGATAAGTGTGCTTTTTTCTATGATCTGCATTCTAGAACTCCAAAAAGATGAAAGTTTTTACCTGAGCTCAACTAACAGAAGAGTTTTTTATTTACATACAGAACATTCTCAGTAATACCAAATATATCTTCCAAGGAATAAATTAAAATAAAAAAATAAAATTAAGGTAATTAAATATAAGTTCTTTACAATAAAGATTCATGTTGGAGTAAATAATTCCATCTCTTAGGAAATTTTTTATAGCAAGAAAGAATTTCTTAGTATTTTATTTCAGATTTTTCTCAAAAACTAGACAAAATCTAAGCCATCCTTTGGAGATATATATATATATATATATATATATATGCAATCTAATAAGTTCACTTTGATGATGTTATACCTCAGTAACATAAAATAATGGATGATGGATTTTCTAACACCTTGTGATTTTCTGGAAAGACACTAAGTCCAGATTCTAGAATAAGGTGGTGGCAAAAGAGAGATAAAATTGTTCTTACCCCTCACAGAACTTATATCCTACACACAACATACTCTGTGGTATGGAAATTTTTGGCAAATTACTTAAAATTTCTGAATTTCATTTTTATATTATTAAACTGCATAACTATTTTGGTAATCATAAGAATGAGTGATACCATAAATACCTATACAAACATAAGGAAATAATATTACAAAATAAAGTAGAAAATATTGCAAGACCAAATTAAAAATATGCACAGTTTAGAGAAGAAATTTGCAGGTATTACCAAAAAACATGTTTAAAAGTTTGACCTCACTAGTACTAAAAGATTAGAATCAAATTGAAGTCGTATACTTTAGGGAGGCATATATTTGGTTCCAATCTTGATATCAGCCTCACCAGAAATTCCACTTTATCTTCATCCTTTTTTGCAATCCTACAATTTCTAAACTTTAGTGCAATAGAAATAATGTGATCTCATGTATTCTTGTAAGAAACATCTAAGTAACTATATGTAATGTGAGCAACACATATTCATATGCAAAATCAAGAAAGTAGTCTAAATTAATCCTCAATAATTTCCTTGCATGCTTAGTATGTTGAAATTCTACTTAATCTGAAGTTTGTTCAAGGAAACTGTAACTTGATTTATTGAAACTGTTGCAATAATTATGTGAATATGAAAGCTGGTAATTTCATAAATAAGACAATTTCTAAGAATTTCCAACTAGCGAAATAAATAGAAAAATAGTTTTTCTGTATCACTGTCATCCGTTGTTCATCGATTTGCTCGAGCAGGCACCAGTAATGTCTCCATTGTGAGACTTATTGTTACTTTTTTTGGCATATTTAATACACCACTGGAAGCTTACCAGGCTCTGCCATGTGGGCAGGATACTCTCAATAGCTTGCAAGTCTCTCTGAGAAGGAGGAATCAAACCTGGGTTGGCTGCGTGCAAGGCAAACGCCCTACCCCTATCCGCTGTGCTATCGCCCCAGTTTTTCTAGTCAATATTAATATTGAAAGAATGCTAGCCAGATTAAATTTAGAAATGCATCATGGAATTTTAGAGAAAGCACACCTACAACTGTTTAATAATAAAATTAATCAATTTTAATAAATCTTAAAATTTATTAAAATAAAATGTAATAAATTTTATTATAAGTGAATAATAAAATTTAGTATAATATATACTTCCTTACCTAAGTATAAAATAGATTACAACTAATATTTATAGATTGGGGTGTATACTGCATTTAATTTTACTTAGTTTAGAGCTAATTTATGAAAATACAATTTTTATGTATTATGAAGTAAAATAACTCATAAAATAATGGAATATAAATAAAATGAAAGCACAATTTTTGCATTTATATCCTAATGTTTATTACAAATATGAATACCTAAATGCATTCTATTTGGGCATAATAAAATATGCTAAATGTGAATAGAGAAACATTTGAGAAAAATTAAACTCTCCAAATATCTTGTTTCATCACAAACTATAAATGGAAAATATTATATTTACTAGAGAGGAATTTAGCAATAGCATATAACATTGTATCAATGTTTATTTTTGGGCTTGGAAGTTAAGAATTTACCTGAGGGTTCAAAAATCATACAACACAACATTACATATAACTTCATACAATTAAGCAGTTTATATGTCCATCACAAAGAAGATGTTGAATCAACTCTAACTATGCAATGGTAATTCTGCTCCCATTAAAAATAATGGAGAGGAATTCTATAAACTGTTGCTGATTGATATTTAGGATGTTACCAGTGGTAAATGGGAAAAGCAAGCTACCGAAGAGTATGCTACATTTTGCTTAAGGAAAAAAATAAAGAAAATAAATGTTCATGCAAAAATTAATAAAAGTGAAATAAGGATAAGCGGAGACTAATGAGACTGGGTAGTGAGTTCATTTTCTATTACCATAGTTTAGTGGCTCGAATCAGAGCTTATTTACTAATTAACTTGCTGTTAGTAAGTAAGCCTGGACTAGATTTTTTGCTGATTCTCATAAGGTCCAAATCAAGGTCAGCCAGTTTGAATTATCTGGAGGCTCTAGGGAAGAATCCACTACTTAGCATATTCCAGTTGTTGACCTAATTTAATTTTTTACAGCTATAGGAGTGAGGTCCACCTTTCCTTGCTGGCTGTCAGCTGCAGGCAGAACTTCTATCTTAAGAAGGGCCTACATTTCTCCTTTGATGAATTCTCACCACCCAGCAATGGTATGTCAAATCTTGTGAATCATTTTGATTTCCTCCTTCTAATCTCAGCTAGAGAAAACTCCCTACTTTTAAGCACAAGAGCCCCATTTAGTTCCATGACACCACTGCATATGAGAGAGGGATTCTGGCAGCTTAGCACTTTGTGTTTTGAGCAAACACATTCTTGTGCCATTGGAAATGGGTACCATCTTTCTCAGGGATGGATGAGGAAGAGCAATATTGAAAGAGGGAAGGACAGAATGAACCCTGTGCCACTGAATTGGAGAAGTCAGTAGAAACTCGTTTGGGTTAGTGGGGTGGGGGGGGTCCTCAAGTGGTACATGAAGGTCTGATGCTCTTCTCAACCATTCTTGGAAAACCAGGCTGGTGGTTCCATGCTGAGACTTGACTAAGCAGTGTTGCCTGGGCCCTGACATGAGGATGCTAGGGAATCTGTGTGGTGCCAGGGGTCAATCAGGGATGGCTGAATGCAAGGCAACCTTAAACTCTGTACTACCTCTCTGATCTTGAAATTCATTAATTCATTCATTTAACATTCAGAAAATAAAAAGACAGAAATAAAATATATATTTGAAAAATGAATTTATACATGTCTGTGTATGTCACACATGAATCTTCTTTCTATATCTGCGATGGAGCCTAAAAACTATTGTGCCTCATAATAATGGATATAAATCTCATTTATCACTTAGAAAAGCAAATACTCTGAGAAATGACTATTTCTGGGAATGTAACAGGAGAATTACAAAATAAACTAAGATTTTTCTTCTCTACAAATTAAGTACATACCTAGAGAATGAGGCAGATATGTCAGATGCAACGAGTCAGTTTTAGTCTTGACTCCCCAAATTCAGGGAAATGTGAACACCAAAAAATATCATCATAAAGGAATAGAGTCCACTGAACAAAATAAAAGCTATTCGTCTGAACTGATAGTGTATGAGTGAATACGTGAATAAATAAATAAAACATATGAAAAAGAATATTTTTTTCTTGTAGTAGAAAAGCAATCAGTAATCTTGGAATTATGCCATCATTCTTTGGTACCCACCAAAACAATTATTGATTTATGAAAAATTATCCAGTGGATGTTAATGCAGATACTTGAAGAATAAAAAAATCCTTAGCTTAGTTTACTTTCCCAGAAGACATTTATTAATTGTTATCAAGAACATAGAACACAGTAACCATCAACAGACGTCTACAAAAGAACTGAATCTTGCATTCTTCACAGTCGACGATATCAGGAGGAGTGGGCATTAAGCTGCCTACATGTACATAGACCGTAAGCAAGACCCAGAACTTTCTGGTGCTATAAAAACTCCATGAGAACACTTGGGGAAATGTAAGTGAGGTCAGTAGATTTGATTAGATCTACTGACCAATGTTTTTTAAGTTTAAGCCAATGTATTTTCTTAATTTTTATAATTTATATTTAATATTTTATATTAAATTATCAATCACAATCACAATATCCCGTTAATCACCGATTTCTCAGGTGGGCTCAGTAATATCTCAATTCATCCTTTCCCTGAGATCTTAGAAGTCTATCTTGACTTGGCCCTCCTAAGGATGTTGTACTGGGGGCTCTTCAGGGTGAGGGGAATGAGATCCAGCTTGTTACTGGATTTTGCATATGAATACACCATGGGAAGCTTGCAAGGCTGTCCCATGGGGGCAGGAAACTCTCAGAAGCTTGCCAGTTTCTCCCAGAGGGAGAAGTGGGCTAAAGATATCACTTCTGAGAGCTTGCTTTTAAGTCTCTCTCTGTATGTTGGCCGTTGATGGGATTACGCACACCTGGGTTCCTCTGCCGGTACCTTCATCCATGAGGCCTGTCCGAACGTGTAGAGAGGAGCCTCCAGCATGGCTGTAGCTAGGTTCCGGTGGTCTTTGGCCACCGGGAGCTCTGCTCGGGGTGGGGAGGGAAGCTGCAGCCCATCCCCTCCGAGGGGCCCTGGGGAAGACAGCCAGGCGTGAGGGCAAGAGACTCTCTGCATTACTCTCTTCTTTTTACTCATGTACTTATTCCTGCATGGATGGATTATATTAAATTATAATATATTAAATTAAAAAAATATATATATAATTTAATGATCCATACGTGCATCTCAATTTTTGAAAGAACTAGGTGTTGCACCAGCATTTAGGGCTCTCAATGAACTTTCAGAAGGATTCAAAACATACTAATTTTATTTTTATGTTTATTTAACAACCCCTAAAATCTAGTTCCTGGAATTCATCTCTAAAATTGGTTAGATGAATCCTATTGTCCAGAGTAGGTCTTCTATTTCTTGTTAAAGGCATCCAGTCTACGAGAACAGCAAGGCCAGCTGAATGCAGGCACCCTACAATAGAGACACTTCCTAGGGAGTTACTGCCTGTGTGTCAAAGACACTGGGCCTGCTCATCTGACCACTGGGTATTACTTGGGGATGACCAGAGATGAATGAAGACAAAAGAGTCATAAATGATCACTAATTGTCTAGCAAAAAAATATATAGCTTCTTAGTTCAGGCCTCCACAAACCCCCAAACACCAAGACATTGCATCTTTCTGGTTGATGATAAGAGACTTAGAATTTCCCTTTTCATTATGTTATGATAAATTCTTAATCAGTTTAAATCCTACCTCTCCGGACTAAGAAGAATAAAAGTGTGTGAAACACCAAAATTAATGCTTCATCCTCTACTGCAGGGCAGCATGGAGGAGTAAATTCCATGATGATCCAAATATTTTACAGAACAGAGAGACCAGTCTGGGGACCATGTAAGATTCAGTGATCAGAACCAGGCTGGTGACAAGATTTTGCAGGCTTTACCAGTGATGAGTCTACTCTGAATACTACCTCAAGTCCAGAGAAGTGAACATTCCTCAGTCCTCTTGGATAAGAAACAAAGCGAAGACAGAAAATCCTTCCACTTGACCTCCTGAATGGTATATAACATGGTCTTCACCAATGTCAGATACACATCTTTCCAAGCGTTTCTCTTCGAGATGTCTCACTATTTTTATTAAGCCCAGTCATCAGTCTCAAAGCCACTAAATCCTACAGATACATTAGCTACTTTACAACATGGCAACTGAAGTCTGCCCCTACAACTCACCCTTTCTATTCCAGCTGTCCCATAAATAGAAATCACATTTTTTATACTAACTCTCCTTTGTAAGCTTAGCTCTCATACTTAATTTTGATATCATCTGACTCTCCTTGAGTATGGACACTTAGCAGCCCACATAAATTGCTAAGTACAATGTAGCCTGACTTCTGGATGGCGCTATGCTCTTTGATAATGGATTTTGTGCAGTTACATTCGATTCCTTAAACTCATTCTAAACACCCTTATGTTGCTAGTTCCTTTGTAGTTCTTGCCTTCTCTTACTGATAGTATTCTCCAAATTCAGAGTGTAGTCTGAGCATTAATGCTACAAAGGAAACCAACTGGAAGCATACTGATGTGGGATGAGAGAAAAATAATATGGTGGAAGAGGTGGGTGTTGGAACTTTGTATGACCGAAACCCAATCATGAACAACTTTGTAACTGTGTATCTCACAGTGATTTAATAAAAAATAAAATAAAGAAAATTAATATCATGAACTCAAGAAAAGCATAGCAGATAGGGCATTTGCCTTGAACGTGGCCAACCCAGGTTCTATTCCTCCGTCCCTCTCAGAGAGCCTGGCAAGCTACCGAGAGTATCCCGCTCACATAGCAGAGCCTGGCAAGCTACCTATGGCATATTCAATATGCCAAAAACAGTAACAAGTCTCACAATGGAGACGTTACTGGTGCCTGGTGGAGCAAATTGATGAACAACGGGACAACAGTGCTACAGTGCTACAGTGCTACAAGAAAAAGCACAATTAGCTTTAGAACTTAAAATAGTTCTGACTTCTTGGCTTTTGTTACATTTGACTGCCATGTGAAGAGTCTTGGGCATCCTTTTCTAAGGACAATTAACACTGCTTACTTATAATCCATGGCATTCCCCAAAGGCAAAATTTTAGCAAATACATTTCTTTTGACCTTCTGCCCTTCCATAACCACTACAAACTAAGCCCCCAAATGATGACCACAGAAATCTAGTACAAAGCCCTCGATAGAGCAAGGAACAGATTAAGGAAAGCAGAGTTGTTCTGGTTACCAGAGTAAGCTAATAAGAGCACATGATACTGGAATTTGATTTCCAAAGGACAATCAAAGTTTGAGGCTGACAGAATTATTTCTCAAGGCAAATATATCATCTGCTATTAAACCTGCAGTCAAATTAGTGACTTCTCTTCCTCTGGTGTGTGAGTGGGATGGGGCTACCCAGTTATTTGCAATGACCAAATGGGGAAATAAATATTGGTCCTATTGAATGGTGCCTAAAAGCTCTGATTTTTAGAAAAATGAAACTTTTCTACTACTTTATCTGATATGTAACCTATAAGTAAATGCTATTTTTGTCTCTATTTTGAGGTTACCCAAAAACTCTTTGGAGAATAAGGGTAATTTCTGAAACAACTATTGTTGAAACTATACTATACTTAGAGTACAGTTTTACTTGTAAATAAGGGCACATTAATCATCTACTTCTGCTAAGTCGATTATCCCCAAACCAACAAGCTTAAAACACAAAACATTTATTATATAAATTTCATGTGAACTGGGGCTGGAGCAATAGCACAGCAGGTAGGGTGGTTGCCTTGCAGGCGCCCGACCCGGGTTCGATTCCCAGCATCCCATATGGTCCCCTGAGTACTTGCAGGAGTGATTCCTGAGTACATGAGCCAGGAGTAACCCCTGTGCATCGCAGGGTGTGACCCAAAACCTCCCCCAAAATATTTCATGTGAACTGAGAATTTGAGGCTCGCTTCATGGACAGTGTTATATTAGTGGTATAATTTAAGTTACTCTTCATATGATAAAAATAATTTACTTTAAAAAGTATTACTGTAGTTAGAAAGAAAGCTCAATGAACTGTAGTAATTGCTTTGCATGTACAAGGTTATGGTTTATTACTCAGCATGCCTGAATACCACCTGTTGTGAGCCCAAAACTTAAACAAATAAAAAAGTCATTGAATAGTATAATCATAAATGGCAAAATATATTCTAATAAATCATTTAAATTTTTTTACTTACAATATTAAATAGTAATGCAAAATAAAGGCAAAAATCCCTGGTAAATTAAGAAAGAAAATGGAAAAGTGGAAAATATTTCTATTTGATTACCTCTAATGATAATTTTCATTGTTTTTTTGACAAGGAATTCTGAATTTTCATTTCACACAGAATCTGAAAATTATAGAGGCACTCTGCTCTATGAACTCATTCTGTAAATTGCTTGTAATCTGCTCTCTGAACTCATTCTGCAATTTTCTTGTAATCTATAATTCTCCAATGAATCACTTCTCTTAATTTTGTCTTCTTTTTATGTAAAATGGGAACCCCAGTAGTGTGCATCTTTTGAGGTTGATAGAAATATAAAATAATAAGATGCTCAAAAATATTTAACTTAGTAACTGACTGGCATATACTTAATAAATGAGTGATATGTATAATAAATAGATGATAGTATTGATAGCTGATAAAGACTATGATTTGATAGCTCCCAGCCTACAGAATAATTTAGTCAAGAAAATGAATTTCAGCTTATTCAAAACATGATTGAGTACTTTTCTGTACATATCTTCAGAGAAAATATTCCCATCTTCTTACTATTACACTGGCTTTATCCTCAAACAAAAAAATCTCACAAATTTACAGTAATGAAGACAGGGAGTTTTTAGAATTAATGATTTCAATGTTTTCCCATTACATGTGAAAAAAAAGAGCTAACAGAGAAGAAATAACACCCCTAATATTCAGTCAGGAACTAACAGTATTGAATCTTGAGCTGAAGACTCTTGCCTCCTAATACTATGCTTATCCTTTTTCATTTCTTAGCCTTTGTACCTAGAAGACTTCTAATTAAACCTATGCTTCAGGGAAAAAATTCTCATATGAAAGCTAGCTGTCTAGGGTGGCCCTGGAGGCTTCATTTGGAAATCAGTTGAACAGAGGACCGGCCTCAAGAGAGATTATATGATAGATTCTACTTGGGAACACTTTGAGAGCCTGTGCTACTTAGTTCTCAGATTCAACTGATTAGAATGACAGCTGCAAGAACAGTATGTTTTCAAAGTTAGTTGGATTGAGTGAAGAGTTGGGAAGGTGGATGAGAGGTGCGAATATGTTCAAGTTGACCCCTGCATTGGCCCTTAGTTCTGACAGATATATTCTCCAGGAAACAAATGTATAACCCAGTGTCCTTCTGATGGCGAAGTTGGTGGTTAAGGTAAAGTGAGAAGCAGTGGCACGTGTTCACTACATGGTAACATTGCCAGTTGGTAATTGTTGGAAATGTGGATCTGCTCTGGAGAACAAGGTAGATGAAAGTAGTGGTAGAGTTGGGTGCTCAGGGAGGTAATGCTGGTGACAACGATAGGGCAGGTATAGCCAGTAGTGTAAGAGGTATTGTTGGGTAGATGGTGAGAAAGATGATGGTGAGAAAGAGCTGGACATGGGGTGGTGGCGAAGAGTTGCAAGTGGTGATATCTTGAGGAGGCGATGGATTTGTGGAGATGAAGATGGACATGAAACATTGTTTGAAAAGATGTGCAGTTTGATGCAAATGATTGAGTATAAAACAAGTGTCAGTTGAGAAAATGTCATTGGTAATTTGGTAGGGATTGTGTTGAACCTGTAAGTTACTGTAGGTATTTGGCCTGTTTTAATCACATTTTCTCTTCCAGTTCTTTAACATATGATGCGTTTCCTTTTCTTCGCATCCTCTTCTGTTTCTCTTGTAATGTCTCATGGTTTTCAAGATATATGTCTTTTGCTTCCTTCATTAGGTTTACTCCCCAAAATTTTATTTTGGTGATTCAGTTGTAAGTAGAATTGCTTAATTAATTTTCCATTCCTAAAACTCATTGTGTGTAGAAATGCAACAGATTTGTGTATATTTATTTCAGATCCTGTTATGAGACTATACTTATTAATTATAGCCAGTAATAGGTTTGAAGTCTTTAGTTGGCTTTGGTCTATTTTTTGGCGCATGTTTTTATATCATCTAATAACAATAGTTTACTTCTTTTTTTAATTTATATTCCTTTCATACAATTTTACTGCTTAATTGGTATGGTTAGGACTTCAAAAACTAGTGGTGAGAGTACATTCTTGTCTTGTTTCAGTTCTTAGTGAAACGACTTTCCATTTTTCACCACTGGAATCTGATGTTGTAACCTGTGAATTAGTTTACATAGTCTTTATTTGCTGAGATATGGTCATTTTATTCCAAATTTTTGAGTGTTTCTATTATAAATGGAATCTTGTCAAATGGCACATGATCATATGATTCTTTTTCTTGTTAATGTGAATTGTATATTAATTTATTTTTATATGATGCACCATCTTAGTTGGTACCTCTGTCACTATCATCCCGTTGTTCATTGATTTGCTTGAGCGGGCACCAGTAAAGTCTCCATTGTGAGACTTCTTGTTACTGTGTTTGGCATATCAAATATGCCATGGGTAGCTTGCCAGGCTCGGCTCTTCAGGCAGGGATACTTTCCGTAGCTTACCGGGCTCTCCGAGAGAGACGGAGGAATCGAAACCAGGTCAGTGGCATGCAAGGCAAACACCCTACCTTCTATGCTATCACTCCTGAGTGTTTTACTATTCTCTTCTCTGTATTTAATGGTTTGTAGCATAATATCCAAGTCTTAAATCCATTTGGAATTAATTTTTGTGTGTATGGTGTTAGTGACTTGGTTTCTTTCTTTTTTTTTAACTTGTCTACCTAATTTTCCTAACACCATTTGTTAAAGAGACTGCTTGCTCTCTTATATCTTTTTTTTTCTTACTCATTTTAGAGTATATTCCCATGGATGTATAATATATTTTGGTCTCTATTACATTTTTCTGTGTAACAGTTTTTGTCTTAATGCTATACTGTTTTAATTAGTTTTGCTTTGCAATATAGTTTGGGTCAGGAAGTGTGATCCTTCAAAATTTCTTCTTTTCTCTCAGAATTTCTTTGGCTATGGGATCCTTTGTGGTTACACATAAATTTTATGATTATTTTTATTTCCCTAAACCACTATCATTGACACCAAATCAAACAGATCAAAAGAAAATAAACGAAAAACAAAAGCTACAAACTAATATCTCTGATGAACATAAATCCAAGGATTCTCAATAAAGATCTTGGCAAATTGAACCCAACAATACATGAAAATAATTATTCACGATAAGTATGTAGGTTGGACTGGAGTGATAGCACAGCGGGTAGGGTGTTTGCCTTTTATGTGGCCGACCAATGCAAGGGTTTGATTCTTCCATCCTCTCTGAGAGTCCTGCAAGCTACCAAGAGTATCCCACCTGAACGGTGGAGCCTTGCAAGCTACCCGCAGAGTATTCGATATGCCAAAAACAATAACAAGAAGTCTCACAATGGAGACGTTACTGGTGCCCACTCAAGCAAATCGATGAGCAATGGGATGACAGCGAAGTGCTAAGTAAGATGATTGGAACCAACTTAGTTGTCGTGAATAATTATTTTCACGCATTGTTGGGTTCAATTTGCCAAGATCTTATTGAGAATCTTTGGATTTATGTTCATCAGAGATATTAGTCTGTAGTTTTGGGGTTTTTTTTCTGATCTGTTTGATTTGGTGTCAATGATAGTGGTTCAGGGAAATAAAAATAATTATAAAATTTATGTGGAATCACAAAGAATCCCATAGCCAAAGAAATTCTGATAGAAAAGAAGAAAATGTGAAGGATCACACTTCCTGACCCAAACTATATTGGAAAGCAAAACTAATTAAGACAGTTTAGCATTAAGACAAAAACAGTTATACAGAAAAATGTAATAGAGACCAAAATATATTATACATCCATGGGAATATACTCTAAAACAAATGAGAAAAAAATAAGATATAAGAGAACTAGCATTCTTTTTAACAAATGGTGTTAGGAAAACTAGGTAGACAAGTTAAAAAGAAAGAAAGAAACTAAGTCACTAGCACCATACACACAAAAATTAATTCCAAATGGACATAAGACTTGGATATTATGCTACAAACCATAAAATACATAGAAGAGAATAGTAAAACACTCAGAACCTCAACATAAGAGACCTAACAAGCCTAACTCCATTAACATGGAAACAAAAGAAAAATAGTAGAATAGTATCAAATTAGCAGGCTTCTAAACAACAGATAATTTTAAAAGAACACCATAAACCACTATGGTAACCTAAAAGTTGAGATAATATATTTCAATATCATACATCTGATATCAAGAAATAAATATTAAAAAATAGAGAGATCTCAGACAATCGCAAACATAAAAGCAAGTAATCCAATTAAAAATGGTAAGACTAAGTTCCTGGATAAACACTTCTGCAATAAAGCTACATACCTGACCCAAATAGAGATTAAAAGATGTCCAACATCATTTATTTCTATAAAAGTTGTAATTGAAATAATATTCAGATATTACCTTACACTGATAATGATGACTTACATAAAAAAATAGTAAACAATGAGTATGTTCAAGTATATATAGTGAAAGTAACTATGGCATTGTTTATAGAAATATATTTACATTTTGGTGCTAACTTAATGCAAAATGGTATAAAGATTTCCTAAAAATAAAAGCAGAAATATCATAGGTTATTTGTACATTGGGAGGTTTGTTCTTCGCTGTGTTGTTCACATTAACTAAAGCACAGAATCATTATAAATGTCCATCAGTAGAGAACTTGATAAATGCATTAACTATATAAACTGTGATCTATCAGCTCAATAGAACACACTACCTGCTATTTAAAAAATTTTGCCCTTTGGGTCAAAATGAAAGGACCTTGAAGATTTGAAGATACCAAATGAAACAAAGAAGTATTGAGAGCTACGGAATAATTTCACTCTTATAATATGAAAAGCTAAAGGAAACAAGCTGATTTAAAAAACTACAAAACTCATCACATTTGCTGAAAAATATTATGTTTACCAGAGGGAAAAAGAAGTCACTGGAATGGGTAGAGTTTCAAAGTAGGATGATCCTGGCTTTTTAGTAGTGGTTGCAGTGAGTATTATGTACATACAGAAGTGCAAAGCTTTATGACTGAAATTTTATGATATTGTTAATCAATGATAAATCATTTTTAAAGGATCCAACTTGCCTTTTATGGGACTTAAACTGCACCCACACACACCAATCATAACATTCCGTTCCAGGATTGGCTTCATTTATATGTTGGGTACACTTTGAACTTCTTACTGTGGCACAGTGTCCCCTCCAATTAATCTGTTCCTAGATTACTACCGTCACTTTCTTCTCCATCCAGCTCAATAATTGAATAATTATTGATGAGAACAGTGTTCAGCCAGTAATTGAAATTCCTCAGGCATATTTTGTGCCTTCATTCTACCCGGAGTGTGTAAAGTCTTTGCCTTGCCTCCTTCATTGTATTGAAAGGAAATGTCCTTACCTCTTTTCATTTATTTCATCTTTTAGAGCTGAGACCTCTAAAAAACAGTATCTTCTCTTCTGTCCTTACCCATAGATCTTATGGAATGACTGAAAGGTACCATTGGCAGTTGAGGGGTATAAGAAAAAAAAACTGGATACTATGTTACATAAATCTTACATAACTCACAATTAGAAAGGAAACAGGGTGAGTAAACAGAAGAGAATATGAGAATTTTTTTGTTTGTTTTTTTCTGTGGAATTAAAGATATCAGGAGGGAGTGGGGAAAAGGTTAAATGAGATAAGGGCTCCTTACCAATCTCACTCCACCTCCTTTAGTCAAAAGGTGCCTCATTCTGAATAATACGAGGCTCTTTTGGACAATAAAGACCATGAAAGGATGCTTGAATAGACAGTACAGGAGTTAAGGTGCTTGCCTTGCTTGTACCCGAATATAGTTTGATTTCCTGGTACCTTATATTGTCACCTGAGCACCACCAAAGGTCTTTTGAATAATCAGAGTTAAGAAATGGCCTAATCTTCTTTTCCCATCACCATACTTAAAAGACTATGCTTTTAGAAATTTGGAATTTTTTTCTTTTTTCTAGGATTCTAACTTATTCTTTAATTTATTATTGATGTAATAATAGAGATGAGTTCTCACTAGTATTCATCTTTGGATACATCTGAAATTTCTTTAGTTTTATTTTTTTTTCTTCTTGAACTCGTCTACAGACACCTATTAAACAGAACCACCAGCATCTGCCTCATGGCTAAATCCTTGAAGTCATGCTGTCTGCACCCAGTTTCCTATTCACTTATATCAGTGTTATCTTGCAATTGGTTGCATGGGAAGAAAACTTTCTTCCCGCTGAAGCCACTCTGGTCTTATCTCACATATCTCCTCCAGCCCTCCGAGGCCTTTCCTTCCTTCATTATGGTAAGAGAAAAATGCAAAGTCAAATAATAGTAAAACTTTTAATTACACCCAGTTCTTCTATAATTTGCTATTTTCTTAAGAATCCAAGATTATCAAACATCATGTTTTTAAAGCCACAATTACTCTGGGAAAATGCAAGTTATGGACAAGGGCTTTAGTTTATTAAAAGGATATTTTCCCCTGGATAATGTTGATTTTAGTAGTTTTAAGCGATTTTGCTATGGCTAGAGTAAGCAGACTATAACAAACTGATTAACGAGTGACTAAAACAAATCTACATCTTGCTGAGTAGTTAAAGGGGAAAAAATGTTCCAAATTAGCAAATATCTAGGTAAATTTCAGACCTGTTTCAAGCTATCAATGTTTTTTTTTTAATTTATTTATTTTTAATTAGAGAATCACCGTGAGGGTACAGTTACAGATTTATACACTTTTGTGCTTATACTTCCCTCATACAAAGTTTGGAACCCATCCCTTCACCAGTGCCCATTTTCCACCACCCGTAAACCCAGTGTCCCTCCCACCCTCCCCAATCCCATCTCCCCCCCACCCCACCCTGCCACTGTGGCAAGGCATTCCCTTCTGTTCTCTCTCTCTAATTAGCTGTTGTGGTTTGCAATAAAGGTGTTGAGTGGCCACTGTGCTCAGTCTCTAGCCCTCATTCAGCCCGCAACTCCCTTCCCCCACATGGCCTTCGACTACAATGTAGTTGGTGATCGCTTCTCTGAGTTGACCTTTCCCCGGAACGTGAGGCCAGCCTCGAAGCCATGGAGTCAACCTCCTGGTATCAAGCTATCAATGTTAAACAAAAAATTCAAGCTGCCAGATGAGTAGTCAGCTGCTAAGTCAAAGTATTTGTGGCTTTCTATAATGTCTTTGAAAAGTTGTTTCCTTAATGTATGTTTATGTGCTTTATTAGTCACTAATTGCAGGAGAATTTTAACCAAAAATTGGGGACATAATATCAGCTATATTGCACATAATGAGGTTTGGGACGTTATAAAAAACTATCAAAATGCAAAAGGGGCATTATGTGTAGGCAGGTAAATGTAAAAGATAAATTAACATTCTCAAGTCATCTATGCAGGATAAATCTGTAGATATTGCTTGTAAATAGCTGCCCTTGAATTATAAAGGAGACATATTCACAGGATGTGGTTCAAATGATGCAAGGGTAGTAACCAAGCAATAGTAAAAGGCAGCATATATCTGTGAATATATATGGAAAAGGTATATAGTTGTGAATAGGAATCCATAATACAGAGCTACTACCAAGTCTCATGGTGCTTCCAACAGCTTCAGGAAATAAAGACTTTTAGGAGATCAAGCAAGAAGATGGGCTAGTGGCCAATTTAGCTAACACTTGAATTTATCCTGAGATCTACTTGTCTGCCTCTAATTGGTGGGGCAAAATTTGCAAGCAGAAGGCTGTAGTGGTGTTGGGGTCTGTTTTCACTATCATATAATGACTTTTGTTCCTTATATTCACTAAATAAATAAGATAGTCTGTTTAAAAGTCCCTTCCCATCATGGCAACTAGAAGCATGATGGCAGCTATTTGACTAAAAACAGTTTTCACAGAGCAAAGAAAATAAGGTGAAAGTCATCAGTCAAAAGAGAATGAGTGGTAAAATTTAGGGAAATACAATTTCAATTTCTAAAACAAAGGGAAGTTAAATTGATAAGGTGAGATATAGATGACATAAGAAAGACACAAGACCATGGATTTGGAGATGAAAAATTAGGTATGCAGGAGGAAAAACAATCCAATATATCAGCTTAGACTTTTGCTTGTTTTGCTCAAAACTTACTCCTACCTCTGTGCCAAGGATCTCTCCTGGTGAGGCTCAGGGTTCATGTACTCCATGGATAGAGCCCAGGTTGGCTGCATAACTGGCAGGTGCCCTACCTGCTCTATGATTGCCTGAGTCCCAAGTATTCTTAAGTATAGAGCCAGAGTAATATAAGAATGAATGGCCAAGTAGTATGACCATGATTTTTAGCTCCAACTAATTAAATATGGGACCTCAAGAGTCATAGAATCCAAACCGTTAATTATCAAGAAAATAAACGAAGGCACAAAGAGGAACATATTTCATAGCTATGGAATAGAATATGCCACTTATAATTAGATGCTGCTTCTGCTACATTATAAAGTAATTGAAATTGGAATATTTAAGTTTTATATCCTTAAAAGGTTGATAGATGGCCAATCCTACTTGAAAACAATAAATATTATGAATGAATCAGTCCTGTATCTCTTTGCCAGCTATTAAATATAATCTCTCAGTGTCAGGAATAAAAAACTTTACCTTTCCATCTCCAAGAATATCTCCTAGACAAGAACCACATTTCAATAGATCTATAAATAAGTAACTAATTCACTCTTAATAAATTATCAATTTATCCCCAGGGTTCTTTGTATCCTTTTTCCTTCATACTATGTATAAATATGTATACATATACATATACAATATCTTATAACCTACTTCTCCCTCTGGGAGAAACTGGCAAGCTACTGAGAGTTTCCTGCCCACGTGGGAGAGCCTCACAAGCTTTCCTTGGTGTATTCATATGCCAAAGCCAGTAACAAGCTGGGTCTTATTCCCTTGACCCTGAAAGATCCTCCAATGCGGCATTGTTGGGAAGGCCGAATAGAGAGAGGCTTCTAAAATCTCAGGGATAGGATGAATGGAGAGGTTACTGAGACCGCTCGAGAAATTCGACGATCAACGGGATGATGATGATTATGTATAAATATACTGAGATAAAAGAAATATCAAGTTTATAGTAACAACAAATAAATAAAAAACAGAACTTAAGTTTACTTTTGCCTTCTCTTTTGCAGTCACTCTGTCTTCAAAATGCTTCTGCTAAAGATACAACCTTTGTGAGAGAAAAAAGCAGATTCAAAATTGAACTACACTAGAAGAAATGATTAATATAAATGAGAAATAAGACAAAACTGTGATTTGAAATATAAATACTTAGCTTTACAGTCCAAGGCTGGGCATATTAATATCATCTTGATATCTGTAACATTTAAAAGAGGGCTTGGCATATAGCCCCTTATTGGTATTCATGGGAGCAGCTCCAATTTTAAAGTAATAAACAATGTATGCTTTAGTTAAACTGTTTGCCAACATCTCTAGAGTGAGATTAGTGCTTCAAACTTGAGTTGACAGACATCTTCAAAACAACATGCTGTCAGCTAGACAAAGTGGTTGTAATCTGTGGCCTTAAATTCCTTTACTGTGGGAAAGACAGTTTTAATCATGATTTGAAGGTTGAATAAGGTAAATATCAAAACAATGCAGCATACATTGGATTGGGGAAGTGGGCAAGGAGAAAGAAAAGTTTTCAGAGAAATAGACATTGGGGAATTGTCACATTGTTTGATAATATCCAATGTTGGTGGTAATAACTGGAACCCAGTAGTTGGATGAGTTACCCAAGCAGGAGGTAGATAGAGGCATCATGAAGGGTCTCTTCAGGATTTCTCAAATCTTTAAACATCTCCAAAGAAGGGACATACCATAATATTATCAGAATGCTAACTGCATGATTAATGGCATATGGTTGTATTTTATTTTCCAATTGCTAGGGAAAAGACAAATTCCAGTTATTTTGTTGACTTAGCAAGGCAGACTTTATATAAATGGGGATAAGACCATCTTGATGAAGAGCAAACAAAATAGTCTTGGTGAAGAAACATCAGATGAGAATGTAATTCTCTTGTTCATGTTTTTCTTAGAAAGCATCTCTATTCTGCCTGGTTCTGGGAGCAAAGCCAAAGCCTCCTTTAGAAAACAGCGATTTCCAGTAAGTTGGGTGGGTGAGGATAGCTGGTTGGGTAGGAACATGGGGAAATTTTGTGGGAGACTGTTCAGAATCACATGTACAAGCCCTGTAAGAGATCTGCCTTCTTGTGTCTGGCAGGCAAGGTCTGTGAGAAATGTTAAGAGCCAAGGACTTCTTAACCAGAAAATGTGAATCAGAAGTCAGACAGACACTAGACACCTCTAATTCTCTTTGCTTCAGATAATCAACAAACCACAAAATTAGGAAGGATGAGAAGGAATCTGGTGTGGAGTAAGGTACTGTTGTTCAATTGCTCCACTACAACAACCACGCAAGGTGCTACTAGGTGTTGAAGTTCCCAATGGCATCATTGTTTTTTTAAAAGTCATCTCTAAACTCAACCCCTTGAACCAAGACACAGTCTTCTTCCCTCCCTTTTCTTGAACCGATTCCCTTTTACTTAT
This sequence comes from Sorex araneus, assembly GCF_027595985.1. NCBI lineage: Eukaryota > Metazoa > Chordata > Mammalia > Eulipotyphla > Soricidae > Sorex > Sorex araneus. Next base: position 250,046,986 of record NC_073313.1, on the reverse strand, counting down.
TCATACAACCTGATGAATGCGGGGGGGTGGGAGGGAAGAACATGTCAAGGATTTGAGAAAGAAGCTAGGAAAGAGAATAATGTTTCCTGAAAAGAAAATTGAAGACATTTTGTTTCAGTTTGCACACTTGTCTTTTAAAATCTCCAAAATTCTAAAAACGAGCTCTAGTTTTTTATTCACTTGTATATGGAAGTATGGAAGCATTGAAAAACTGTGGAGGAGTGGCAGAATTTCTGGGCTTCTTATTAAGCAGTCAGAATGTGTATAAAATGAGAATGATGGCACTTTCCCAGCATCCCCAGAGAGTTGCTGTGAAAATCAAATGAGAATATACACAGTGTCTCTTGGTGTGCTGTGAAATGCTAAATGTGGAAGGGAGTGTTCAGTTAATAAGCTTCTCGCAGGACACAAATATTTGAGATTCCCTTGCTTAAAGATGGGTATTTTCTCAATTCACCTCAAACATGGATTCTGACTCTAATCTAAAGTTATTAGAATTTGGTCTCAACTATCTAAGCATGTCTTTGGCACCAACCAGCAAACCCAATGTTTCTTTCTGCCATTCTCTTTATTTGCATTGTAGCTTCCAAAGCAAGAAACTGAATCTTAAGCTTCATAAAACAATGCAATAAAAAGGCTCAAAAACCTTATCTCTGAGTACTGTGTTTGACAGAAAAAGAGAAGGCTTTGGTGTTGATGAGGACAGGGACAGATGCATATTAAGGCAGAAGAGAGCACATTGCCTTAATTATGAGGGAAGGGACCTACAGGATAGTGTCTTTGGGAACACCAGAACTGAGTCATTTGGGAAGCATCATATTTCAAGGATTATTAGAATTTCCAAGTCCTTCTTGGACCAAGCAAAATTTGCATAGGGGAGGAAATTCAAGAGGTATGTCTGGAAAATTGAAAAGAACTTTTAGGAGGGTTACCCCTAAGAGAGACCCTAAATCAATTTATCAACTGTTGTTTGCTTACTATGAAGTTATGCTTACATCTTTACTTAAATCTATATAAGATATAATGTCCTCCACCCCATATCTTACCTCTCTGCTAATGTGTTGCCCCATTAGAAAGCAGAATTCTTGGATGGGTATATTCTAGAAGCACAAACTTTTTAGAAATATAAGCAATATCTATTCATTGACTAAAGAATTTAAAGACTAGTTGGAAGGAATCAACAGAGAGAAGAGTAGAGAGATAGAGCCTGAGATGATGGTAATTATAGAAGTACATCTAGGTCTATTAGGGGAAAAAAGGGTTGGATAGTCACGCAGATGCCTTCCTCAGTTTTTTGTCTCTATTGATCCCACGCCCACACTGGAATCAAACATTAAACTCTCACTGTGGCTAAGAGCACAGATAAACTTGGATTCACATTCTGGCTCCTTCTCTTTCTAGCTGTGTGGCTGTGATTTGCCTGATAACCTCTCAGAAGAAGCTGCCCTCCCAATGAATAGTCAACCAATCACTCCTTACTAGGCTTTCAGTAAAATCAAGATTGTATGTAATGGTTGAATCCAATGCTTAATTAATCTGTTGAGTAACTAGATTGTTTATGACTTTTAAATTGTCAGTTATTCAGTGACAACCTCCTATCACTCCTTTCTCCAGAATTAGCTTTAAAAAAAAACAAACCACCCCACCGCCTGGACTCCCCGAGACCTTCCAGCCGCCCCAGCCCGTGTCCTCTGCGCCCCGGCTCCTCCCCGGGCCCCCTAACTGCGGCCCGCCCTCGCAGGTACATTCCCGGACCCTCGGCCACGCCCTCCCGCGCCCCACTTCCCGCCGCCTGGACTCCCCGAGACCTTCCAGTCGACCCAGCCCGTGTCCTCTGCGCCCCGGCTCCTCCCCGGGCCCCCTAACTGCGGCCCGCCCTCGCAGGAAGACACTGGGGGCGTGTCCTGTATGTTAGTGGGCGTGGTCTAAAAGTGGGCGTGGCCTCCTCTCAGAGCGGCCGGAGTTATTCTTTGTTACCTCAGCTCAATCAGTACTTGTATGTTTTTGAAAATTCACTTTTGCGATCTCTAACACACAAAATAGCCATTAGCTTAGTCTGACACTATAAACGCTCTCAGTTAATAAGGGAAGTTTAGCACGATCAGAAAAACTTCTTTCCACAAGAAGGAAAAAGGAACAAATAACTACAGAGCTCCAACTCTATACTTCCGTAACAATATGAAGAAGCAGCGAAAATCCCCTCCACCAAGAGAGGGAGAAGAAAAAATTCCAGAAACACCAATGGGGGCTACTCACATCTATGACCTCTCAGATAAACAATTTAGAGAGGAGATCTGGAGGAGAGTCGACCTACTCCAAGCAACCATGGAACAGACATCCAATAAACTAAGGGAGGAGATGAATGAAGCGCTGGAACGGTCTACCAAGAAAATTCAGGAAGAAATGAGAGCAGAAATGAGAGCAGAAATTTCAAATCTTCGAACAGAAATCTCACAAATAAAGGAATCGGTAGATGAAATAAAAATCTCACTAGATGCCCTCAACAGTAGAATGACTACAGCTGAAGAAAGAATCAGCGACCTCGAAGATGAGCTGCAGAAAACTTATAGACAACAACAAATCATGGCCAAAGACCTCAAAATGGCTATAGAGCGAATCAGAGCCCTGGGGGATGACTTCAAGAGAAACAACATAAGAATCATTGGAGTACCAGAACCACAGGGAAGTAACCCCAATGAAAAAAACACAGTCAAAGACATCATTGCTAAGAAATTCCCAGAGCTGGAGAAGGCAGGCATCCAGATACAAGGAGTCCGAAGAGTACCAGCAAAAAGAGACCCGAATAAAAAGACTCCAAGGCATATCATAGTCAGAATGACGGATGCTATGGATAGAGACACAATTCTGCAAGCAGCAAGGTCAAAGAAGGAAATTACATACAAAGGAGCACCCCTCAGATTTACAGCAGACCTGTCAGAGGAAACCCTCCGAGCCCGAAGACAATGGTGGGACATAGTGAAAAGACTCAACGAAATGAATGCCTCACCAAGAATACTTTATCCGGCTAAACTCTCACTCAAACTCGAAGGAACCATACACTACTTCTCGGATAAACAACAGCTCAGGTCCTTCATAGACTCAAAACCAAACTTGAAAGAAGGTCTAAAGGGGCTGCTGTAAGACAAGGTGGAGCCACATAAAAACAACAAACACCACAGAAATATGACACAAAATCCTATCACAATAATCTCTCTCAACGTCAATGGCCTAAATGCACCCATCAAGAGACACAGAGTGGCAAAATGGATCCAGAAATTAAACCCATCATTCTGCTGCCTGCAAGAAACACACCTGAACAAACAGAGTAAACATAGACTCAAAGTCAAAGGATGGAAAACAATCCTGCAAACAACCCCCGTAAAAAAGCTGGAGTGGCCATCCTAATATCCGACAACATAGATTTCAGGTTGAAAAAGATTAAAAGGGACAGCGAAGGTCATTTTCTGTTAATCAAAGGATATGTTCAACAGGAAGAAATCACACTCTTAAACATATATGCACCTAATGAGCGACCAGCTAAATATTTAAAACAACTCCTAGCAGACTTCAAAGAGGACATCACTAACAGCACAATAGTAGTCGGAGACTTCAATATGGCCTTATCGCCTCTAGATAGATCGACAAGAACAAAACTCAACAAGGAAACACTGACTCTGAAAGAAGAAATTGAAGAGAGAGGCCTAATAGACCTATACAGGGCCTTACACCCCCAAAAGAAAGAATACACATTCTTTTCCAGTGCACACGGAACATTTTCTAAAATAGACCATGTACTGGGCCCCAGAACATACCTCAATAGAATCGGAAAAATAGAAATTGTATCAACCATCTTTTCAGACCACGATGCGCTGAAGATAGAAGCTAACCACTCACTGACACGGAGAATCAAGTCAAACACTTGGAAATTAAACAATTCAATGTTGAACAATGAGTGGGTCAGGAAGGAAATCAAGGAAGAAATCAAAAAATACTTAGAAACAAATGAGAATGAAGACACGAGCTGCCAAAACCTATGGGACGCAGCTAAAGCCGTGTTAAGGGGAAAATTTATAGCTCTCCAAGCATTCCTCAGGAAGGAAGAAAGGGCCCACATAGACAGCTTGACTTCACGACTCAAGACCTTAGAAAAGGACCAGAAAAGGGAACCCAAACCAGATCGAAGGAAAGAAATAATAAAAATTAGAGCAGAAATTAATGACATGGAAACCAAAAAGACAATCCGAAAGATCAATGAAACAAAGAGCTGGTTCTTCGAGAAAATAAACAAGATTGATAAACCGCTAGCAAGATTCACAAAGAAAGAAAGAGAAAGAACCCTAATAAATCGAATCAGAAATGAAAAGGGGGACATCATAACAGAAACCAGTGAGATTCAAAAGATCATTAGAGACTACTTCGAAAGTCTATATGCCACAAAGCAGGAGAACCTAAAAGAAATGGATGGATTCCTCGATTCTTACAATCTCCCAAGACTGAACAAAGAAGACTTGGAATACCTGAATAGACCCATCAATGTTAAGGAAATTGAAGCTGTGATCAAAAACCTCCCCAAAAACAAAAGCCCAGGCCCAGATGGCTTCACTGGCGAATTCTTCCAAACATTTAAAGAAGACCTGCTGCCTGTTTTCCTCAAACTTTTCCAGGAAATTGAAAAAACAGGAAATCTCCCAAACAGTTTCTATGAAGCACACATCTCCCTAATACCAAAAGCAAACAAAGACACCACTAAGAAAGAAAATTACAGACCAATATCCCTGATGAACACCGATGCGAAGATCCTCAACAAAATACTGGCAAATAGGATCCAACAACTCATCAAAAAGATCATACATCACGACCAAGTGGGATTCATCCCAGGGATGCAAGGATGGTTTAACATTCGGAAATCAATCAACATAATCCAGCATATCAACAAAAGTAAAGATAAAAACCATATGATCATATCAATAGATGCAGAGAAAGCATTTGACAAGATCCAACATCCTTTCATGATGAAAACCCTCGCCAAAATGGGGTTTGGAGGAACTTTACTCAAGATATTCGAAGCCATCTATCACAAGCCTACGGCAAGCATTATCCTCAACGGGGAAAAACTAAGGGCCTTTCCTCTGAGATCAGGCACAAGACAAGGATGCCCACTCTCACCACTCCTCTTCAATATAGTACTGGAAGTACTTGCGATAGCTATTAGACAAGAAAAAGAGATTAAGGGCATCCAGATAGGAAGGGAAGAAATCAAACTCTCACTATTTGCAGACGACATGATACTATATCTAGAGAAGCCTAAAACCTCTACTAAGAAACTCTTAGAAACAATAGACATACAGTAAAGTTGCAGGCTACAAAATCAATACCCAAAAATCCATGGCCTTCATATATGCAAACAATGAGGCAGAGGAAAGGGACATGAAAAAAGCAATCCCATTCACAATCGTGCCCCAGAAAATCAAGTACCTCGGAATCAGCTTAACCAAGGAAGTAAAAGACCTTTACAAAGAAAACTACATAACACTACTCCATGAAATCAAAGAGGACATGAGGAAATGGAAACATATACCCTGCTCGTGGATAGGGAGAATCAATGTTGTCAAAATGGCAATACTCCCTAAAGCATTATACAGATTCAATGCGATCCCTATAAATATACCCATGACACTCTTCAAAGAAATGGATCAAGCAATCCTAAAATTCATATGGAATAACAAACGTCCAAGGATAGCTAAAACAATTCTTGGGAAAAAGATGATGGGAGGCATCACCATCCCCAACCTCAAACTTTACTACAAAGCAGTAACAATTAAAACAGCATGGTACTGGAACAAAGGCAGAGCCGTAGACCAATGGAACAGGGTGGAATATCCCTACACACAACCCCAAATATATGACCATCTAATCTTTGATAAGGGAGCAAGAGATGTGAAGTGGAGCAAGGAAAGCCTCTTTAACAAATGGTGCTGGCACAACTGGACAACCACATGCAAAAAAATGGGTTTAGACCTTGACCTGGCACCATGCACAAAAGTCAGATCAAAATGGATTAAAGACCTCAACATTAGACCACAAACCATAAGGTACATTGAAGACAATGTTGGGGAAACCCTCCACGATATTGAAGATAAAGGTATCTTCAAAGGCGACACGGAACTAAGCAATCTAGTAAAAACAGAGATCAACAAATGGGACTACATTAAACTAAAAAGCTTCTGCACCGCAAGAGATACATTGACCAGAATCCAAAGACTATCCACAGAATGGGAAATGATATTTACACAATACCCATCAGATAAGGGGTTGATATCAATGGTATATAAAGCACTGGTTGAACTCTACAAGAAGAAAACATCCAACCCCATCAAAAAATGGGGCGAAGAAATGAACAGAAACTTTACCAAGGAAGAAATACGAATGGCCAAAAGGCACATGAAAAAGTGCTCTGCATCACTAATCATCAGAGAGATGCAGATCAAAACAACCATGAGATACCACCTCACACCACAGAGACTAGCACACATCCAAAAGAACAAAAACAACCGCTGTTGGAGAGGATGTGGGGAGAAAGGGACCCTTCTTCACTGCTGGTGGGAATGCCGACTGGTCCAGCCCTTCTGGAAAACAATTTGGACGATTCTCAAAAAATTAGATATTGAATTCTCATTTGACCCAGCAATACCACTGCTGGGAATATATCCCAGAGAGGCAAAAAAGTACAATCGAAACAACATCTGCACATGTATGTTCATCGCAGCACTGTTTACAATAGCCAGAATCTGGAAAAAACCCGAATGCCCCAGAACGGATGACTGGTTGAGGAAACTTTGGTACATCTATACAATGGAATACTATGCAGCTGTTAGAAAAAAGGAGGTCAAGAATTTTGTAGTTAAGTGGATGGGCATGAAAAGTTTCATGCTGAGTGAAATGAGTCAGAAAGAGAGAGACAGACATAGAAAGATTGCACTCATCTATGGTATATAGAATAACAGAGTGGGAGACTAACACCCAAGAACTGTAGAAATAAGTACCAGGAGGTTGACTCCATGGCTTCGAGGCTGGCCTCACGTTCCGGGGAAAGGTCAACTCAGAGAAGCGATCACCAACTACATTGTAGTCGAAGGCCATGTGGGGGAAGGGAGTTGCGGGCTGAATGAGGGCTAGAGACTGAGCACAGCGGCCACTCAACACCTTTATTGCAAACCACAACAGCTAATTAGAGAGAGAGAACAGAAGGGAATGCCTTGCCACAGTGGCAGGGTGGGGTGGGAGGGAGATGGGATTGGGGAGGGTGGGAGGGACGCTGGGTTTACGGGTGGTGGAGAATGGGCACTGGTGAAGGGATGGGTTCCCGAACTTTGTATGAGGGAAGTATAAGCACAAAAGTGTATAAATCTGTAACTGTACCCTCACGGTGATTCTCTAATTAAAAATAAATAAATTTATAAAAAAAAAACAAAAACAAAAAAAACCAGGGGCTGGAGTGATAGCACAGCGGGTAGGGCGTTTGCCTTGCACGCGGCCGACCCGGGTTCGATTCCCAGCATCCCATATGGTCTCCTGAGCACCGCCAAGGGTGATTTCTGAGTGTAAAGCCAGGAGTAACCCCTGTGCATCACCGGGTATGACCCAAAAAGCAATAAATAAATAAATAAATAAATAAATAAATAAATAAATAAATGAATAAATAAATAACCAACACAAATTCTGTACAAGTCACTCAGACTATGAAGATGAAAGACATATGATGACCTTAAGGAGAAAACAATTGAATGTAAGCAAATACTGAGAGGCTTAGACCACAAAGAAATATACGGGTAATATACTTGTATTTTGGAAGATGTCACCAGGGTTAGATCAGCCTGGGGAACTCCAGGAAACTCTGGAATGAATTTAATGAGTAGGACTGAGTAGCCACAAGGAAGGTCATGCAGAGTAGATCCCTACCATGCAATATGCTGGTTCTCTGCCGTTTTTCAGCTCTTTTCCTTGCTTTATATATGAGGCTTTGTGAGGGCAGATTCAAGGCCACTTGGTGGAGAAAGCAGAAAATACTTTGGGAGCATCATTCAGAGAAGATTTAATTATATGTTTCATAAATTAAGAGCCATATTTTAAATGTTAAGTTAATAAATGTGTTCAGAAAGCATAAAAAGGGAACAATTTCTATGACACTGTTCAAAGATGGATATTAGCTTCTCTGTAGTCTGTTTCCATGAAGAGATTTTAGAAATGACACCACCTTGACTTCATGTACATCCATCAGGACCTGAAGAATCTATGCATAGTGGTTGTTTATCAAAAGTTCTTTTTCCCACTACAAATGTTTATATGCCTCTCTTAATACCTGCTCATCATCCTTATACCTCCCTGTATTCCCTATCAACCTAGTCATTCCTACCAATTCAGAAATTAGAGAACAGCCAATAGATCCCAAGAGAGGCTTAAACTTTTGGGAATTACTAGATGGGCAAGTTTTCTGTTTGTAGAAGCACCAAGAGAAAACATAACATTAGGTCAGACAACTATTGACAATTTCATTTGGACTATGTTTCATTAGCCAAAGTCTTGACCCCCAAGGTCAAAAGTCAGACTGTCAGAAATGTGTAAAAACAAGCCCTGTAGGGAAATGAGCACTGTGAAATTGGGACTATGGGAGAGGACTGAAGGGAGACTGACTGAAAATAGGGCCTGGTGTAAACTCTTTTATTATACAAGGACTGCTTTCAGCTAAAGTGGAGTTCTACTTTCTAATACAGTTCAAGTGTAAACAGCCAATGTCATGATTGCTTTCATTACTATTTTTATGATTAAAGCCAAAGTAAGTCCCTTGTTCTAAAAAGAAAATGGAAGGAAGAAAGGAATGAAGAAAGGAAAGAAGGAAAGGAGTGAGGGAGGGAGGAAAGGAGAGAGGGAGGGAAAGAGGAGGGAGAGACTGGAAGAATCAGAGAAGAAAAACCTTAGGAACTGAGAATTATATTCAGTAAGACACTTCTTCAAAATAATAGCCTGTGGTATAATCATGGGTCTAAAGTTTCAAATTCTAAATATTTCTTAATTGAGTTATAAACTTGAAAAAGAACATAAATTTGTTAACACCTATTAGCAATCTTATCCTCAGAGCAGCAAACTTGACAATTTAACCACTGTAGGTTAGTTATTCTGTATGCATCTTATATTCTTTATATACCTCTTTATGGGCCTAGTGTTTCCATCCAAAATTGACCTGTTGATTATATGGCAAGTTTCATTCTAATGGAAACACCCATTTTTCTTTCCTGTGAAAGTAACCAGAAGTAGCAATGTGAAATAATTATACTGCAAACTTCTAATTTCTGTGATCTGTTTCTTGTTAAGCACATTTAAAAATGCAATTTCATACATCAATTCTACCACTTCTTAACATAAAACAGGCTAAAATTATGACTTAATGACGCTCCAAGTGACTACAAGCAAGGGTACTAATACAAATTTAAAGTCTGATTCTTAGGTAAACTTTATTTTGGAAATATGCTTTTTTATATTTAGATACTGTGATTTACAAGGTGGTTAATAATAGAGTCGTAAGTTTTTGTAAGGGAACTTGTACCATGTGCAACATGACTATTTTGTCCATAATTCCAGGAATTTCTGCCTAGCTGGAAAGACGTTTTGCCTAAGGCAGATCTTCTGCTCCAAAAAGGAGGAGAATTTTATATGGAACTATAAAAATAAACTGGCATAGAACACCACTTTAGGTATATAGAAATAAGTCCAGGAGAGATGAGTGGACGTTTTCCCCTTTCTACTCTAGAGTTTTCTAATGCCTTGGTACTACTCAAATATTCAGAGAGAATCTCTCCAGAATATAGCATTCCTGTGCATTGATAAAACTATTTTAGTAGTGAGTTTTGTTAAGTAGTGACATTTATCAAGGTATGCATCCTCAGCATTTTATTTTATTATTCCTTTTTCTTTTGTTAATTAAATAACCATGAATCACAAAATTACGAAGATATTTATGATTGAGTTGCAGGCATACATTGTTCCCATTCCTTTGTCAGTGTCCACTACCCTCCACTAATGTCCCCAGTTGCCCTCCTGCCTCCCTAATCTGCCCCTGTGGCAGACACTTTTATTGCGGGGACCCCCCCCACCCCCGTCTCCGTCATCTAGTGTTCTGTTCTCTAAACACACCTGGCCAAAAAACAAAATCCTGAATCTTTTACCTGACACTTCAAAATATCTTGTTAGATGTTCACATCGATAATTCTCTCCCTACCCTGTCTTTAGTGTTCTAATTGAATTTGAAATGCAAGAACTAACTACAATTCATCAGCACTATTGCTTATGAGAAGGAACTAGAGGTGAAGCTCCCTTTGGGATATCCCAATCAGGTGATGGTCGACTTACCCCTATGTGTCTTTGGGACTCAAGGTCAAATGGGATTTGTAGAATTGATGCTTATTTGGCCAATAACAAAGAAATTGTGATTCCCTACGGGAAAGAGTCTATGGGAAGTGGCGGAGAGGGCCTGAGGTCTATGGAGGGAAAGTTTCACGTAATGTTTGTTTTGTTGATGTTGTTGTTGATGTTTGTTGTTGTTTGGGGATCACACACGGTGATGCTCAAAGCTTAGTCCTGGCTCTACACTCTGGCATCATTTCCGGCAGGCTCAGGAACTATGTGGGGTGTCAGAGCTTGAAGTGGATTGACCACCTGGAAGGCAAGCACCCTGCACCCTACCTGCTGTACTATTTTTTTATCTGGCTCCTGTTCAATGTTTTTGACCTTTAACTTACTGCGATCAGAAAAATATAAGGATAGATTATGGTTTTTCTCTATCTCATCAGTTTTTTTCTACCTCCCCCTTGCATGAGAAAGGCCAGCTGAAGCAAGAAGGAAGGTGGTAGGATTTCTGAATTGTGCTTTAAGCGAAGCGGTGCTACTGATTCAGCCAGAGAGGTGTGATGAGAGGGGGGAAAATGACATATCTACATCCCAATCATCTCAAAGAACGAGACAGCAGAGCAGGAGCTAGAGAAAGCTGGTCACTCTGCATGCCACTGCTTGGTTCAGCCTTCCTTCTCCCACTGGTAGGTGAATTTTGAAAGCTTCTTATCACTTCTCTTAGTCCAGATTTCTTCCAGAACAAAATGGGACTAATTAGTGTGCCCTTTCCCTATTGGTGTGTGAAGGCTTAAAGAAGCAATGGATCAAAGTTGTCACACATGCCTGGGCAGCAAGGAATGCTAAATATATATTCACTTCTGTTAGTTATTTGGGTCCCTTAAATGGAAACTTCTCTTCTTAATCCTGTTTTCATGCTTCAATTTCCTTCTCACACCATGCTTCTATGCTTCAGTGAACACACAAGAATAAAGGAGGCAAATTTGTCCAAAGGGGAGCGATACAGATGAAGGAGCAACTTTTCCTCACAGACCATCATCCCAACACCGAGTGCCTGTTTTTTGTAGAGAAAATAGTGAAAGTCATAATTTCCTGATGAATACTCCCTTGCCTGTGATTGGCCCACACTCACCCAGATGACTGAGGAATGCACTGGTTCCAAAGGATAGGCTTGTTGGCATCCATCCCATCTCTTATCTGAGACATCCCCACCTCATGCACAGTGAGGACATTGATGAAGCTCATTTTTTTGTTTGGGGGCCACATCTACCAGTGCTCTAAGACTGACTCCTGGATATGCACTCAGGGATCACTCCTGGCAGGCTCAAGAAACTATGTTGGATGCCAGGGATTGAACCTGGTATGGCTTCATGCAAGAAAAATATCCTACCCACTGAACTATCACTACAGCCCCTGAAGCTCATTTATTTGACAGGCTACTTCCCTTGATGCCCTCTTGTTGTCAAACTATAAAAGCCATTTTAGAATTCTCTTGTGATTTCAACTAAAGTAGGAGTTCCTTAGCTTTTCCTAAGGGCATTTGTAAGCATTTCTCTTCATAGAAGCATGTCACATTTTGTGTCAAAACTCCAAATAAGTATTTTATTTTAATTAGAGAATTCACAATTGCAGTACCTTTCTCCATCTTCTCACCTTAGGGTAGGGAGGTGGGAGAGTTCAGTGACTGAGAAAAGTCTGTGGGTCAGAAAAGTCATGACTAAGATTTTGAATCTACCTATTATATCTGTAGGACCTCAGGAAAGTGCCCATTCCGTATGACTTGACTCAACTGCAGTATAGAGACAACAATGCACTCAGGTTTCTAGAAATAATGTGTAAAGTATAAAAGGAGCAAAGCACCTAATAGAACCTGACACAGAGAAGGCGTGAAATAATAAGGCCAGTATTTTATATGTAATGATTAATTTACCTTTTACTATTGCCTTTGCTATGCTTTTTACTGCCTCCTTGTTTTCTATACACATATATATATACACACACACATATATGAACTAGAATGATTCGCTTTTCTCATCACTAATGACTTGAAAGGCATATATTTGTTTTTAACTAGTGATCGTGAATTATATTTTTATTATAATCACAAAGAAAAGCCTCTCCTATGTAGTCTAGGATCACTTTCCTTTGGATCCCCAAATTGCGTTAACATAATGTGGGTTCCATTGAAAATGATGTCGCAATTTATATGTATATAAAATTTTTCCTCACAATGTATTTTATCTGATAAACTGATGCTTGGCGGTTTGAATATGACATAAATTCATAAATATGTCATAAATATGACATAACATTTTTCTGTTGTGTCGTTCTACAGAGGTTAGCACCAGGTCGTCATGCTCTGACACGGGGCCAGGACTCACCATCAGCTGTGGTGCTTGTCAGAGGTCATGCTCCCATTTTTGTTGGTTCTTCATTACTCTTCCCATCAAAAATGGGTTCTTTTAGTGGTGTTGCTTGAATGGTGGCTAGAACGTGGCTGAAAATTGCTTGTGGTGCCAGGAATCAGAGGTGGCAGAGCTGTTAGGACTGTCCTCTATGTGTGGGGTAGCCCTGTGGGTTGAAACCATGACTGAATCCTTCTATGTCAAGCGCTCTAAGCTGCTTGGCTCTTAGCTCACCTCTGTATCAACTGGATGAATACCCGGCATTTCACATACACCATTATTTTATATTTCTTTCCCCTTTTATCATTTAACAGTTTCCTGTAGTACTTCTTTCTTCTCCTTTTTAATTTTTTTCAGGGGTGGGGTGCACACCCATCATTGTTCAGGATTGACTCCTGGCTCTGTGTTCAGGGCTTACTCTTGGGGGTGCTCAGAGTTATACAGGGTGCTGAAGATAAAACCCAGGCTGGCTGCTCACAATGTGAGCACTTTACACACCTTATTCCTCGAACACTTCCAGCAGGAGTTCTTAAAAAAAGAAATCTTTCAAGATAAAAATGTAATTGATGAATATTTATAAACCCTGAAACCTTAACCTATATGAAGATGTATTCTTACACTACAATCTTCTGTCCAAAACTTAAGAACCTTGACCTAGCCTGATTCGGCTTGGTTGTTCTGGAGACAATTCTGTCATGGACAGGGATTCTGGCCTTGTGCTATTTCATTTTGTGGATCAGACTGATGTCGGGGGGCCCCATGGTGGCTCATATGGAGTGGGGTGGAGAAAGATGATTACTTTCTCCATTGCCTCTGCCACCCTGGGCCCAGGGTTACTGGGTTCTTGTCTGGCCTCACAGAAAAGAATTTTAGGAGTAGACAAGCAGAGAGTCTCTTATTTGCACACCTGGCTGTCTTCCCCGGGGCCCCTCGGAGGGGATGGGCTCCAGCTTCCCTCCTCACCCCGAGCAGAGCTCCCGGCGACCGAAGACCACCGGAACCTAACTACAGCCATGCTGGAGGTCCCTCTCCACACATTAGGACAGGCCTCACGCATGAAGGTACCGGCAGAGGAACCCAGGTGTGTGTAATCCCATCAACGGCCAACATCCAGAGACTTAAAAGCAAGCTCTCAGAAGCACTTATATCTTATAACCTACTTCTCCCTCTGGGAGAAACTGGAAAGCTTCTGAGAGTTTCCTGCCCACATGGGACAGCCTTGCAAGCTTCCAGTAGTGTATTCATATGCTAAATCCAGTAACAAGCTGGATCTCATTCCCCTGACCCTGAAAGAGCCCCCAGTGCGACATCCTTGGGAGGGCCGAGTCGAGACAGACTTCTAAGATCTCAGGGAAAGGATGAATGGAGAGGTTACTGAGACCGCTCGAGAAATCGACGATTAACGGGATTTTGTGATTGTGATCATGATTGTGAGACAAGCAGTGAAGTAAAACAGATTTTGTTTGGAGGTTTTGAAGGGCAGGAAGAAGAGAAAGTGTGAGAGAGTGGAGATTAATGTGCTCGAGAGAACCTAGGCTTCTCTGAGGGCGAGAGAGCCCCTACACACATCCCAGCATTAGACATAAAAGCATAAAAGTACACGTCTAAAGAGAGGAGATGCGGGCGACACATGTGCTGAGCCACATAGGCAGAAGCAGCATATGTGTGCCCTTCCTTTGTTCAAGATGGCCTTTATCGGGTTTCTCCAACATGTCCCCATGTGTGGCTTCTACCTAGGTCAAAGTCCATTGCTAAGGAGGTTACAGGGGCTTGGGAGTGGTGATGGTCTTCTTCTTTCCTGGCTTTTTGTTTCTGCAGGGGCTTCTCTGGGTCTGTTGCTGGTGGCAGGTGGGGGTCTTATCAGGCCTTAGTTTCTTTTTATTTCCTGTTTTCTGCAAGATTGGCCTTTGCCATTCCTTGAGAGGGGCCCTTCCCTATCCTGCCTACATCAAGACCTCCACATCCTTACTCTGACACATCAACTTGGAGATGAGTTACCGATCCCCAGCAGGACAAAGTTATTATTTTTCTATCAGGCCAGAAAATGATGACTAGAAATTCATTTCTATTTTTCCAAGTCATTGCATGTCACCCGAGTATATATAATACAGAGTTTCTAGTCACTGCCACAGCGTCCCATCCAGAGTGAAAGCCTGGCGATTTATTGTACAAATCCGCTTTCTGCTTGCCAGTATCTGACTCCAGCTCTGAGATCCTCTCTGGGCTTCTCTCCCGGCTGCTCCTTCAGCCTCCCTGCAACTTGTTTTCATCCTGCCATGCTCCATGCCAAGCCAAGACACTCCCAAACCCACATTAGGGTTATTATTTATGATCCCCTTCCCCCCACTTCGTCTCTAAAGAGAGAATAGACTAAAAGCCACAGATAACAGAGAAGCTTTTCCTTTCAGGCTGAGGTGCCCTGAATGGATGGAAAAGTGGGTCCTCCTCACCTCAGCAACAGCTCTGGGCCTCACAAGGGAAGAGAGCCCCTTGATGGTTGAAGGCTTAGGCCTGGGCCTCTTAAATTCTGCATCTTAAAGAGCTTCCCAGCTGCCTTGAAACCCCAATTTCCTCACCGCGCCCAGTTGCCACTGACTCAGACCCAGCCCGGGTATTCAGAGGAAAGGATCGTGTTTGTCTTTGGTTGCAGCCTCGCCTCCTTCTCAAGCCCCTGGGCCCTCTCCTGAGCTCCCCTGGGCACTTCAGCTGCTGGCCCTGCTACCCTCTGGTTTCCCAGAGAGGGCTCTCTCCTCCCGGGAGAGAGATGGGCAAGAGGAGAGAGATGCTCGAATCCAGACCCTTCAGGCAGACAGCCCAGGAGCTGTGTGGATTTGCACCAGGGAAGACTGAGTCTGGGTTTCCTCTGAGCACCTCAGGGACTAGCAGAGTGAACAGAGCGTGCAGGACCTGTCATGGCTCCTATCCGTTTGCAAGGACTGCTCTCCAGGGAGGGGGAGGGGCCCGCTTCAACCGCTCACTGTGTTTCATTCCCAGCAGAGCCCAGTGTGATAATTCCCTCCCATCCCAGTGCTCATGCCTTGAGCTAAACCAGACGGAGACTTCAGCAAGAGTCAGGTAACAGCTGTGCTTTTTTTTTTTTTTTTTTTTTTTTTTGCGGTGATAGCACTCAGACGCGACTCTTGCTTTTGTTATATAACCCATTAGAGGCTGTAATGGAGAGAAAGAGGCAAATGCTTCTGGATTTGTGGAGGCTGCCAGTCACCAGATATTTGATACACCGGAGTCTCTCCCTGGGCTGAGGTGGGGGTCTCTCATCACCTCCCCACAATCTGATCTTTGTCTCCTCTACCAAAAATGAATGATATCTTACCTACCTAGCCCTTTCACCAGGTCCATTAACAGACAAATGGATCTTAAAATCTATCTCCCCGGAGCATGGGCCCTCTCCAGTCACACATCACTTAAGCCCCGGCTCTGGCGAGCTACATTCTTCTTTCGAAGAAAGGAACCAAGAGAGAGCAAAAAAGAAAAAAAAAAGAAGGAAAGAAACTGGCAACAGAAGAGAGAGAGTCTCACGGTGAAGCTCAAATCTAGCAAAATACAAAATGGGAGAAAATGCTAAGGTGCATAAGAAATGCTGGAAAAAAACAATGATTCGTTGATTTTGCTTTTAGGTCTGGGTCTTTCGGGGAAAAAGAATCTTGGACAAGTCTCTGCTGCATCAACAACATAAATATGAGTCACGTGGGAGGATGAAGACAAGGAAGAGGAAGAGAAAATTGAACCAGGCCCTCTCACTTTGTCCTGGGCTTCATCTAAGTTCTGGCTTCTGTGTGACACTAACTAGGTGCATGGCTCTTGAGAGAGACCCGCTTCTGACCTTCAGAGCTCAGGAGAAAGGTACCAAGGTGGTGCTCAGGGTAGACTTAAGAACTGTGAGACTAGATAATGTTATGAACCCAACCCACAGCTGGCAGGGCTGCAGGATTCACAGGAGTCCAGCGCTTTCTTAACCTCTTCCTCGACTGCCTCTTCCACTTTTAGCATTCAGTGTGACCCAGAGACACCTTGGTCCTGCTTCCCTGTGCCGCGTTTGCGGCAAGAAGAGGGTGAATGAAATGATACCCACATTTCTTTCTGTTTTTATCTCTTAAGTCTCATTTAGCTCTCCCTCAAAGCGAGGGAACATTGAATATTGATTGGCCCTTTCATCTCCTGGGGTAGATAGTGAAGTTGCATATTTAACAAATGTACAGTTCTTAGTATCTCCTGTGGCCACAAACACAGAACTTTGGCTGTAAATTACTATCCATGCATTGTCTACTGCTCCTACCCTTAGGTAGACACCAAGCTACAATGAAACAAATTGAAAAAAATTCCTTCCTTCCTTCCTTCCTTCCTTCCTTCCTTCCTTCCTTCCTTCCTTCCTTCCTTCCTTCCTTCCTTCCTCCCTCCCTCCCTCCCTCCCTCCCTCCCTCCCTCCCTCCCTCCCTTCCTTCCTTCCTTCCTTCCTTCCTTCCTTCCTTCCTTCCTTCCTTCCTTCCTTCCTTCCTTCCTTCCTTCCTTCCTTCCTTCCTTCCTTCCTTCTTTCCCTTTCTTTCTTTTCTTATTTCTCTCTTCATTCTTTCTTTCTCTTTTTCTTTCCCTTGTTTCTTTCTCTTTCATTCTCTTTTTCTTTCTCTCTCTCTTTTCTTTCTCTTTCATTCTCTTTGCCTCTCTTTTTTCCCTTCCTTCCTTCCTTCCTTCCTTCCTTCCTTCCTTCCTTCCTTCCTTCCTTCCTTCCTTCCATCCCTTTCTTTATTTTTAATTTCTCTTTTCATTCTTTCTTTCTTTCTCTTTTTCTGTCTCTTCTTTCTCTTTCATTCTTTTTCTTTCTCTCTCTTTTCTTTCTCTTTCATCCTCTCCTTCCTTCCTTCCTTCCTTCCTTCCTTCCTTCCTCTTTGTTTTTCTTTTCTTCTTTCTTTTTCTGGAACTCTCACATTCTGCAGTAACATATTCATTCCTCCCCTCTGAAATGCTTTTCCAGGACACTCCTTGTCCATATTTCTTAACTCCCGGCATCCTATATTCCCCAGTGCCCACATCCAAGCTTGGGCAAGATCCTACCCCTCATAGCTATAAAAATAATATTAATTTTTCCCCTTACATCCAAAATGAAAGAGGAAGGAACTGACTTCAGTGAAGCATGGAAAATAAAATGGAACACAACATATGCCTGTTCCAAAGCCCCAAACTAGTACCTCACATTCTGTTGTGGTTACATAGAGTGGAAGAGAAAAGGGGAAGATTGCTATTTTAAGTTTCTGTAAAGTTCTGAGGAAAAGTGCAGAAATACATCCAGATTCCTACATCTATGCAGAAGATATCCAATTCCTTCATTCAGTGGACTTGCAGCCTAATATTAGAAATGCTGCCTTAACGAAGCAGCTATTTAAAAGAGAGGGGAAAATCTAGCTTATTATAGAGGGGTACTGTCCCGTTGTTAGTGGTAAACTCCCAGGAAGAGTGTGGGCAGGAATCTGGAGCCAATATGCACAGTCTTAAATGTTACTTTAAATTCAATTTAGCAGCCATGATTAAAGTCTCTCATCTCTGAATCTGCAAACACAGAAGTATGTTGCTAAGGAATTTAGACACTTATCCTGGGTTTTAGATCACCACTGATCTTTCAGCTGTCTTTGGAAGGTTTGAAAGACACGGATGTCTTCTTTTCCTTTACAAATATACCTTGGACTTAATATCAGGATGAGGATGAACACATTCGAATAGGGAGCTTGCCATAGGGAGGTTGGGTAGGCTGGGTGACACAAGGTGAGGGAGATAAGACAGGGAAGAGAACCCTACAGCAGTGATGGAGGGAAGTGGTCACCAGGAGAAGGGGGTGCTGAGAGATGGTAAAGTGTTATGCATGAAGCCTTATTCATAACAGTACTGCAAACCACAGTGTCAATGACTTATATTTTAAAAAACAAAGGTGCCTTTCGCAGAGGCTGACTGGGAACATTGGTAGAAGGACAAGGAAGGTGAAGGGCTTGGTGTTGGAGCATTGTATGTCTGAAACCCAATAATGAATAACTTTGTGATTCACAGAGACCAAATAAAAATCTGAGGCATCCCCATGGCAATGGATTCCTGAAAAACAGCAAAACCCATAGTCCAAGGCTACAAAACTCCACCTTGTGAACACAGGAACGAAGGCCTGATAAGAACTTTACTGGTGCCAGCATAGACCCAGAGAAGAGTAAGCCACCCTTGGAGAGAAGCTCCAGCAGGAACAAAGGCCTGGAAAATAATATCAACAAAGACCATCAACTACTCCCAATTCTACCCCTTGGTTACCATCCTGGCATGGACTCTTACCTAGATTAAAAAGTCCCACATCAGGCAGCTTGGAAGAAAACCTATAAAATTCCAACTGAACAGAGGAAGCACTCATATGTGCATATCCTGAGCCCATGTGTTGCTGCTGATTGTACTTGGTGCCTGAGTACATGTGTCACCCATCTGCCCTCTGGAGATATGTACTTTCATCCCTTCATACTTTAACACGGGAATGTGTACTGGGGCTCTCTCTCTCCATTTCGGAGAAGCCCGTGTTCACTCTTGAGCATCTCCCTGTCTCTCTCTGTCTCTCTGTCTCTGTCTCTCTGTCTCTGTCTCTCTTTCTCTCTCTCCAGCCCCTTCTACAGAACTTCCAAATAGAACTCATTTTAACTTTAAAAATAAATCATTCCCTTGTATTGAGAGGGCTAGAGTGAGTTGAGTCAAGGAAAAATTCCGAGGACTCTCAATTTTCATTTTTTTTTTGACTCAGAATCCCTGGTAGAGAAACTTAACTCTAAATGACATAACTCATAATAATTTATTAAGTTTGCCATTCACTTGACAAGAATTTCAAAGTTGCCTGCTTTCAAAATCGTTTGATTCAGTGGCTTAAAGATTGCATCATGGATATTACCTGTGGCTTTTCCTTCTCCTTTGGTTTTGCCACACTCAATATATCAGCTCTGTCCTTGGTTTTGTAATCCTCATGATTGCAAGATGACTGCTGAAGCTCTGGATATTGCATTAGATATTACAACTTTCAAAGGAATAAAAATGTTTCTGTTCATATATACACATAATATATAGTGTGTACAATATATGTGTATATATGTATATATACACACATGCACACACTATAATATATATGTGTGTATATATATATACACACACACACATATATATATATAGCTTTTCAAGAAGTCATCACATACCACATACTTCCTTCCTGGCTTGAAAACAAGAGCTTTTGTCTTTTTTGTCATATTTTATTACCTTACCAGGATCATGAAAACCCACTATGACAGTCTTACATGAATCTGAGCCCTCCTGAAAATATATGATCTTGCGGCGCAGATTGTATATCAACAAAGTGCCTGGTTCTCCAGGAAATTGCAGATTATAAAGGAAAGAATAGATACTTTCAAGACAATCATTAGTTGTCTATATTCCATAATCGAAATTTTACCTGGTTCTCTATACACTATTCCACACATACAGAGAGCATCAGAGGGGAAAATTTATAAAATTCAGAGAAATTATTCATAGTTACCACAGGTAGCTAACATAGCTACCATGATTTCCAAGTTATATATCAAGTTTATATATGTACATATTTATTAGTATGTCTGTGTTGTGTGGGGGTCTCTTATGGGAAACAGTGGGTAAAAGAAAGACAAACACAGAAACTTCCTTTTGTTCTACTTAAACAATGATTTTATTTCTTGAATACATTAATTTATGGAATTGAGGCAGATGCTGTTAGTGATTCATATTTCCAATTGTGGGGAGGACTTATTTGGTCTTATGATGGTGGGCCAAATGGCAAATGTGACTCTCAATTAGAATCAGGCAGAATTTAGCAATCTTATACAACACAGGAACTTCTGAGACTAAAGAATTTAGGATGTACAGGCAGTCTCCATTTCATAATTAGAATAGAAGTTAAGTGTATGTGTTCTAATGCTATAGTGTTGGGGTTTATAAAATACTTCTACTACTTATTTAGTTGTTAACTTTGAACAAGTTATTTAATCTCACCACAGGAATAATAATGCCAATTGTTTTTTTCAAAATGAGTTAATATTGGTACAAGTTTGCAGAAAGTGGCTGGCTTATAAAAAGTTTATGAAATCATTTACTATGTATGTTATCTAATAAATGCAAACATATCCCTTGGAACCTCTGTTTTCCAGTCCAATGAGTGTTCATAGATATGTTTCAGATAAATTAAAATGTCCTCCATTTTCAACCTTTTTTACACTATATTTATTTTGACCAAAAGGCAAATTATAATTTCTTTTGTGGCTGAAAATCACAATCCAGTGAAAACTTAAGCAAACAGATTGCTAATTTCCAGTAGATGGAAGTTTCCCTAGGGTCAGAGCCATGCTCATTTCTTTGTATTCTGTGTTTCCCACTGTTGGATGCAGACCTGGCATAAGCAAATGCTCAGTGTATATTGTATTTTGCCTTTGAGTGAAGGAGTGGGCATACTAGCTCTGTCTCTCTCTTAAGTTTTGGTGCACAGCACAATCTAATTAGTGGATATATGGATGTATTTTCCTCTGAAGGATCTGTATTTGGAATGGGGAACCTTTCAAGCAGTGCTCAGGAGGACTGGAGCCCCACTGGCATTCTCTGCCTGTCGGATCAGTGGTTCAATAAAACTGTTAAACTGGACAGAGTATACAAGGGGAGCACTTTCAGCCATTTGGACAAACGGCGATAGAGGTTTTGATCTTCAGAAAAGGAAAACACTTGACATAAATAAAGTTGAAAAAATTCATCCTCAGTAGAAATTCAATGAAAGAAATTTTAAAGGAGGCTCTTCTGGCTTCAGAGAAATGATGTCAGATGCAATCAGAGTCCACAGAGAGAATTAAGAGTACCAGAGAAATTAAGTATGCCAGGAAATATATAGACTACATTTTCCTTCTTTTGAACTTCTGTGAAGGATGGCAGACCATTTAAAGAACTATAACATTCGATGGCAGGATTTGTTACAATAACAAGTGTACAATAGATGTTAAAAAAAAGAAGGAAAAAGTGGGAGTAGAATGCAAACAAGTTGGACTGGTCAGACTTTGGCATTTTATATGAGTGGTACCCTATCCTCTCTAGATACATTATAACAACATTCTTTCATTCTTTTTTTGCTATTATTGAAGAACCACTTTAGAATACTAAAAAGGACAACTATCAAATGTCAATGGAAATTTTTCAAAAGGACTACAAAATATGCTTAACTCAGGAGGAAAAGGAACTAAGTTATTTGAGAAATAGTAAACAAATATTAAGATAGCAGCATTATAACCAATAATTATTATATGAAATTAGAAATAAATATATGAAATTAGAAATGGATTACATTCTCCAATTAAAATGCAAGGATGTAAGAATGCATAAAAGAAGCAAGAGATGCACTGTAAACATAAAGATAGATATGTTGAGAATAAATTGATAGGAAAAGAAAGATTTATCCTTCAAAGAAAAAGTACAAGGAAGTGACGTAGCTGCATTAATATGAGAGAAAGTTTACTCTACCACAGTAGAATTGACTCAGATCAAGAGAGGCATTTCAAGATGATGCAAAAAGTCAGTTCTCCAGAAAGATATAGCAAGTCTCACCCTTATGCGTTTGTGCCTAATTATAAAGTTTTCAAATATGAGAAACCAATGTGACAGAACAAACGGAAAATCTGATAATCAATAATTTATGTTTAAGATTTTAACATACTTTCTAATTAACTGACAGATTGACTTAACATAAGTCAACAATCACTATATCATTGTATCACTGTAGTCCTGTTGTTCATCAATTTGCTGGAAAGGGCACCAGTAACATCTCCATCCGTCCCTGTTGCATTCTATGTAGCCTGATGGCGTATTGGGGGCTCTTTCAGGATCAGAGCAATGAGGACTGTCGTTCTTAACTGTTTTTGGCATATCAAGTACCTCACGGGTCCCTTGTCAGGCTCTGACGTGTGGGCAGGATACTCTTGGTAGCTTGCCGGGCTCCTGAGAGAGACGGAGGCTTTTGGGGCAGCCTCTAATTGCCTTTACAGGTGTTCCCAGTCTATCGAATGTAAGCTTTTGGTCGACTGGCATGTTGTAAAGATCTGCACACTGACAAACATTCACTTGTCTGCATCTCTGGGCAGCATTGGGGACATCTGCAGCCTCAGGTTGATTGAGGTTGATGGAGTGCGCCTGGAGGTTGTTAAACAGTTGGCAGAGCAGGACCCTAACTCGGATGGTCTGTGACAGGTCGAACACCTGCGCCGAGTCTCAGGTCACCGGGTGGTTAGCTGACAGCACCCCACAATGGATGAGTTACTGTGCACTGCTGCCATGGCTCTACGTCTGATAGCACTGCGACTCAGCCCGGCTGGGGCAGGCGGAGACACTGTGGCCTCTGCTGTGGTTTCTTTGTGCCCCACCTATGCCATTCTGTTCGAATCTTGCAAAACAGCTGGTGATGTTCATCAGAAATCACGCATAAAGTTCCAGCAGGGATCATGCGTAGAGTTCCACGCCTGGTGTGCTGAGCAGCACGTTGTCTAAGGCGAGATGGTGAGCCAGGTTCAGGAGAGCTCGAAGAGTTCGGGCAGCATCAGGTGCATCTTGCCTCCAATCAAATATGGTGTGGTAATTATGGAAAATGAGTAGGTCAACAATACTGAAGACTAAACATGCTATCAACCAATATGACCTAAAGTTTACAAAACACCTTACTCAACAGTAGTACAATAGTTTTTTTCAAGAGTACCTGAGATAATTCCTGAAATATACCAAGCCCTGGGTAAAAGTTTAAGAAAACCACAAACTTTCAAAGGTTTTATGTTCTCTTAAAACAGTGAAATTTAACTAGAGAGCTAGTACAGCAGGACAGGCACTTTTCTTACAGGCTGAAGATTCTTGATCCCCGTGCACTGGATATGGTCCTATAAGATCCACCAGAAGTGATCCCTAAGCACAGCAAAGTGTGCCCCCCAAATCAAATAAAAATCATAAAATAAGTAACAGTAATAAAGTCAAACTGAAAATCACTTGATGCCAACAAGTTCCTAAGTATGGAAATTAAGCAACATATTGTCTAAATAATTGTGGACAAAAATAAATAGTACTTAAAACGCTTTTCACTGGACTTCATGAAAAATACCGTATATAAAGATTTAGGATATGTAACTAAAGCAATGAAAGAAAACTTATACCATTAAATGCTCAAATTAGAAGAGTAGAAAGATTTAAATATCAGTGATCTCACCTCAACCTCACTCTTATTCAATACCATTCTATGATATAACCCTTATCTTATTCTTAAACCTAGCCCTGTCCCTAAACCTCAAGGTTAGGGATAGGACAATGGTCAACAATAGCATTAGGATTGTGTTGTGTTAGTGGATTGAATAAGAATAAGGGTAAGAGAGAGTGTTAGGTTTAAGGGAATGGTAGGGTTAAGTCTAGGTTTAAAGTTAAGGTTAGGGTTAGGCTTAATTAAATGTTTAAGTTTAAGGATAGGTAAGGATTATGTCACAGTAGCAGATGAGAATAAGTAAAGGTGAATGTGAGTGTTCGATTTAAGATGATGGATAGAATTAGTGATACGGCTAGTGTTAGGTTTAGGTTTAGGTTGGGTTAGCTTAGGGTTCTGGAGGTCTTCACCTGCTTGGGCTCTGCTAGGGGCAGGGAGGGAAACTCAACCGGCTTAGCTCTGAGGGGCCCCAGTAAAGACAGTCAGGCATGGGGGCAAGAGCCCCAGCAGCCGAAGACTGGAACCTAGCCACAGTCATGCTCAAGGCCCCTCTCCACACGTTCAGATGAGCCTCACACATGAAGGAACAGGCAGAGGAAACAAGGTGTGCGGGACCCAGGGCTGAGATCTCCAAACCTGCTCTAATCAGGACTGGGCCTCCTCCTCCTCCACCCAGACCCCCCATTCTCCAATAGCTTGGCAGCCACACCCACAAACTAACCCCGGCACCTTGTAATCCCATCAACAGCCAACATTCCAGAGACTATAAGACTATAAAAGCTCCCTGAAGACATCTTTTAGCCTAGTTCTCCCTCTGGGAGAACTCAAGCTACCAAGAGTTTCCTGCCCACTGGGAGAGCTTTTGTGGGAGAGCTTCAAAAACTCCCCATGGTGTATTCATATGCCAAAACCAGTAACAAAGATGGGTCTCATTCCCCTGACCCTGAAAGAGCCTCCAATGTGGCACCGTTGGAAAGGACGAGTAAAGAGAGGCTTCTAAAATCTCAGGGCTAGGATGAATGAAAATGTTACTGAGACCGATTGAGAAAATTGATGGGGATTCAATTGAATTCACTATCAACGGGGATAGTGATAGTGATAGTGATAGCTTAGGGTTATGGTTAAGGATAGGATCAGGGTTGCATCAAGGTAATGAATTTTTTTTCCTATCCTATATTGCTATCATTTTGTCTTAAAATTTTTCATTTTAGTTTTTAAAATTTATTTATTTTTTAAGATAGTGATTTTTTAATAAGAGTGAGGGTGAGGTGAGTCTTAGGGTTAAAGTTTTGAATAGTGTCAGATAGGTCTAGGTTTAAAGTTAGAGTTAGATTTAGGATTAGGGCTTGGGGTTATAATTAGGGTTAAAGATTGGGTAATGGCTATGCAATTATAGCAGTTGAGAATAAAAATGAGAATGAGGGTGATTGGTTTGAAATAATGGACAGAGTTAGGACTAGTGGTATAGTGCTAGATATCATTATGGCTGTGGTTAGAGTGAGGGTGAAGGTGAAGATTAAGGACAGGATCAGATTTACATCATGGTAGTTGGTAAGAATAAGAGTGAAGGTGATAAATGTTAGGATTAAAGTAACGAAGGTAACAGCAAAGTCTAGGTTTAAGATGAGTGTTAGAGTTAGGGTTAGAGTTGGGGTTAAGGATAAAATTAGGGTTCTGTTTCAGTATTCCTAATAAGACTGACAGTGAGTGTGTTAGAGGTAAAGTAATTGTAAGGTCAGGTTATGGTAAGATTAGGACTTAGGGTTTAGGGTTTAGGATATGGTAATGTTAGAGTTAGGGTTAAGAATAAGATAAGGATTAAGAGTCAATGAATTTTCACCTGCAGGAAACTGAAAGAGAAACCTCAGTGAAGGAAAGAAATAAAATTTTCTTAAACTGTTGAAATTTTAACCACTAGGAATACTATCAAAAAGAGAGAGATGAAATTAATGCTATATTAGTTGTAATGAAGGAGATATCTTTAAAACCTTTCAGAAATTAAAAGAATATCAAGGTAATAGGTAATAAATTGATAAATAAATCACCAAATTAATTAAATTGAACTAATTTAATAACTTAGAAAAATTAACAAATTCATTGTAAAGCACAACTTTGCAAAACAAACAAAAATAAACTAGAAAAATCTAAATAGTCTTATTCCTTTGAACAGATTTAATTCATTATCAAAAAATAACTCCAGGCCACATAATTTTGTTGATGACTACTCAGCAAAATTCTATGAGACATAGCACCTGAGAGAGTAGAGGAATAACTTATAAGCCCATGAAGATATTTAATGTAATTTGTTCTCAGGGATTGGTAAAATTCCACCAAAAGTTATTACTTCACACATACTCAAATGGTTAAAATTAAAAGATCCTAAATGTGCAAGTATGTGGGGTACTGGAGACTTCAAATCTTGATTGAGTAGTCTCCTTTTTGGAAAACTTCTGGTACTTTCTTATAAAGTTATACCTGAACTTACTCTATGACACTTCAATTCTATCCCTAGGTATTTACTTGAAAAAAAATGAAACATCTGATTGTATAATTACTTGCACATGAATGTCTATAGGAATTTTAATTATTAAAGCCCTTCTGAAAGAAGATCTGTCTGAGTATCTAAATGCCTCATGGACCCCTAACTAATCATACATATTATAAACCTGAAATTTGCTGAGAAGATATTTGTGTGTTATTAGTACATGCACAAAAAGGGCTAACCAGGTGAGGTGATAAATATTAACTATCTTGTTGTCAAAGTTGATTTTACAACATATATAATAATTCTATTTTGTACTTTAATATATATGTGATTTGTTAATTATTCTTGGTAAAATAAAGCTGGTTTAAAAATAGAGATGAATAGTCTAAGACTAGAAACAACTCAAGTGTCTTTTTTTGTTGTTGTTTTTTGGGTCACACCAGTGATGCTCAGGGGTTAGTCCTGGCTTTGCACTCAGGAATTACCCCTTGTGGTGCTTGGGGGACCGTATGGGATGCTGGGGACTGAACCCAGGTTGGCCACTTGCAAGGCAAATGCCCTACCCACTCTACTATTGCTCCAGCCCC
The DNA here is from genome assembly GCF_027595985.1 of Sorex araneus. Lineage (NCBI taxonomy): Eukaryota > Metazoa > Chordata > Mammalia > Eulipotyphla > Soricidae > Sorex > Sorex araneus. The sequence goes on along the minus strand of NC_073313.1, from coordinate 250,019,848 downwards.
TCAAGTGTCTTTTGACAGATTAGATAAAAAGCAGTATGTTTGTAAAAATTAAGTATCACCAATAAATAATAAGATAATAATAAATACACATTAAAAAGAAAAAAATTAATGATAAATACACAACATTGACAAATTTCAAAGATGTATTGATGGTAAGAAACACGATACAAAGTGCTTTTCCATTTTCAGGAAGTTTTAGAATCAGGGGAAGAAAATATGGTCGTTTGCTGTGTGAGTGTATGGGATTGGCCAAAATTAAGCACGAATTAGTGTTCTTCTAAAACACATTGTGGCGTGGGACAGATGAGCCTTTAGTTCATTCTCTACTGATTTCTCATCATAATAGTCCTTAAGCTAGGAACGCTTTTGGTGGATGAGGTGCATATTTGAGTAGGAGTGAACTTTGATCCACCTTGGTCCAAGGAACTTTCCTGAGGTGATAGAAGTCTTCTATTGCTAGGGTGGGATAGTAGTTATTTTGTTGTGCACATTTGTCAGAACACAGAGCACTGAATACTGAAGGTCTGCATTCTTCATAATGTGCAAATTTGGTTCCAGTTGAAAAGAAAGGACCCAGAGTGATATCCCCAGCACTTAAAAGCCTGGAAAGCCTTCAGACCATTGGAACTATCTCCCGTCTAAGGCAAGTCTATAAGAGATGGTTTAGGGAGGTTCTGGTGCTGGTATGTTGGTTGTTGCTGTGTTCGGCAGGGGTCTTGCCTTCCTTCCGCTGCATGGCCTGTTTGTAAGTCTTTTCCTCTCAGTAGAGTTGATCTGACAACATCCATTCACCATTCCATCCTCAAATCTGAAGTCTGCTTTCATCCATCCATTCAACACTGGGTCATTTTCCTGGGACCCATTCCTGCTTCTTGCATTATTCTTACTGCGTGATCTTTGGGTTCTCTGTATTTTTCTTTCTAGTCATTTTTTTCCCCACATAGTCTCCCATAAATTATGGAAAAATTATGTTTCCCTGCACTCATTCATTCATTTGTAAAACTTTCTTTAATGTCAGATTTGTTTTGGGACTGCTCTGTGAGGCCATGTGTGGCTAATTAATAAAAACCCTTTGAAGATGGTGTTAATGATTCTAAGCAACTGAGAGCTCAGCAGCCGCAAATATTAAAATACTCATCCCTTAGCGAAAGAGCCTGGGAAGGAACCGGAATCCTCTGTCTTTCCTGTGCAGAATCTGACTGACCCCTCCCCAACAAATTTCCACTTTAGACTCCACCAACTATGAAATACATAACAGCCCTCCCTTATTAAGGGATTTGTTGCTGAGTATTATTTAGTATTCAGTTTTATTTTGGGTCAGAGGCTTCAAAGCCTCACCGTTTTTATTTCCCTTTTGTCTATAAAACCCCCATTATCTCCCCATATAGATCTGTCTTGGATAGGAGTCTATAAATACACATGGCTTTGTTTATGAAGACATACAATATGTGCAGCCGATTACTATCTGTGTGTACACACCAGGCTTATATTTGGAGAGAGCTTTTCAGAACCAAATTTGATACAGTGCAGAGGCAGCTGGTGGACTGGGGGTGCTGGGGGGAGAGGACTGGTTATCAGCAGAGAATGCCTGGGTGTATTCACGAAGCATGGATACTGTGAACGCCAGGTGCCAAGGAACGGGGAAGGAGTGAGGGTGCAGGGTGAAAGGGGCGGGGGAGGGGAAAGACAGAGACAGAGAGACAAATAGAGAGGCCGGTACCCATTTAGCCCCCTTTTGTTAGCTTTTCCTACCAGTAGGGACATGCTCCAAATCAAAAATATCAGTCAAGGGACCTAACAGCCCCACTCAGCCAGACAATTGTCTCCTGGCGCCTTCAAACTTAGCAGGGTGAATGGCAGAGTCTCTTGCTCCTAAGCAGAGCCCGGGACTGGGGGAGGGGGAGAGAATCATTAAAATAAATTAGAGGGTGAGTGGGGGGGGGGCGGTGGGAGATCATGCCTGGTCCTGCTGCCCAGCCTGAGGCTCCAAAGCTTGAAAGAAATTGGGGCTGGGCGGGTTTTTTTTTCCCAGGAGTCGGTCTTCTTCACATCATGTCCCACCTCCCCCAGCATGGATACTTTTACCTGTCTCGGAGCCGCGGCTTGGCCCTGTGGCCTGTGTTTAGGATCTGGGAGCTTTGAGGCTGTGCTGTGACTGTGACCCACACGCCTCTCTGTTACACATCTCTACACAGTCCTCTCAGTCTCACCCGTTCGACCAGATTGTGTTATATAAATCAGTGATTTTGAGCAAGATTGATCCTGCCTCCCTTGGCAACATTTGCCAGCACCCTTAGCAATGCTGGAAACCCACAGAGAATGATAAAATATCCAATTTATTGAAATTTTAGGTAATTTTAGGAAAGTTTAGGAAAATTATTTTTCCCAGTTTTAAAGTCCCCCCAATGTACAGGTGATATCTGTACATAAATGTGTTCACTGAGACTGGGCTGGGGGGAAGGGTATGCCTTCACAGGAGAGAACTAGCTTTGCCTGTGTGAGGTCTTGGGTCCAATTTCTAGAATGACCACGCCAAGAAAAGTATTCATTATTTATCTGAAATTCAATTTTAATGGGGCAAGTGATATTTTTATGTGCTGGATACTGCACAACATTCTATAATGCATGGAAGCGTGGCCTCTCTTCACAAAGAATGATCCAGTCCCGAAAGCTCATCCCAACTGGCAAAACTCAGAAATCTGAGTGGAAAGCAATATAAAAACAGTCGAGATGTTTTTATGTTGCTGGGGCTGGATAGATAGGACAGTGAGTAGGGTGCTTGCCTTGCAAGTGGCAGACCTGAATTTGATTTCAGTTACCCCAGAGGGTCTCCTAAACTCTGCCAGGAGTGATCCCTAACTGCAGAACCAGGAGTAAGCCCTGAGCATTGCTGTGTGTGGCCTGTAAAAAAAAAAAAAAAAAAACAAACAAAAATGTCAGGATTCTGAGAGTAAAGAATTATTATTATTATTTTGCTTTGGGGGTCACACCTGGCAATGCTCAGGGGTTATTTCTGGCACTCAGGAATTACTCCTGGCTGTTCTCAGAGTACCATATGGGATGCTGGGGTTCAAACCCCATTCAGCCACGTGCAAGACAAATGTCCTACCTGCTGTACTATTGCTCCAGTGCCAGTAAATGATTTTCAATTCTAAACATAATGGCATGGGTCAATCGAGTATTTCCTTACAGGGTCTTTAAGATAAATGTATGCATCTCAGCTCTTTAGTCTAAAACATGAGTCTGTGATCCCACATTTGCGATATGACTGGCACATGTTTGTGGTGATCTGAGCAAGGATCCCTAAAATAGCAGGTTCTAGCTCCTAGGATCTGTGGATGATAGTTTATTGGAAAGAAGGTGTTGACAGATGCGACAACATTAAGGATCTTGAGGTAAGAAGAGAAGAGTATGCTGACTAACCAGATGAGCCCTACCTGCCAGTGGAAGTGTCCTTCCTTCAGAGAGAAAAGCAGAGAGAATTGATAGAGAAGAGAGGCAATATGGTGGAAGCAAAAGGGGTGCTGGCCTTGAGGTTGCAGCAATGCAGCACTGGGAACTGAAAGAGACAAAAACACAGTCTCCGCTGGAGTTTCTGGCAAAGATCTCGCCTTGCTAATGTCTTCATTTCAGCTCTGTAATTCTTTGTTTGATGAGAATCCATTTCACTTGTGTGAAGCCACCAGGATTGTCACAGCATCCATAGGAAACCCATTTGTGTTCCCCAGAGTTATTTCTCTGCAGCCAGGGATCTGTCTGGCCGACAATAATCTTAACGTCATGGATCCAAGACAAGAGGTGAGAGGAAATTTGGGTTTTGTTGGTGTTCATCTTTGAGTCTTAGTGTAGGATATTTCTAGTGATGTGTATTGACCTCAACAATGGCTTGTGGTTAAAAACAAAAAGCTCCAGTTTTCCTTAGGACCCTATCGGGACATGGTGTGTGTGTGTGTGTGTGTGTGTGTGTGTGTGTGTGTGTGTTACCATGGCAAAGGTGCATGTCCAGAACTTTGGCAAGAAAGCTTCCTAAATGGAGTATCAGATCTATTTCCCTTCCAGCAATTGTGAGGCTGCTCAGCTGTACCCAGTGAACTGAATCTCCTGGCACAGCGGGCTATTGCCATATGGTCCAATCTAGGGACTGAGAAAAGTGAATTTTTGGTTCAGAGGGGCAGTCATCTCTTTCTGTGTGGTTTATGCATGCTTTCTAGCAGTCAACAAAACAGGGTCTTTTGTAATACCTTGTGAAGAGATTGAGTCCTCAGGGATAGCTTTACATTTCTTTGAAAACCTTGAACAATTGTCTATCCCCCAGGATAGCTGGTCAACAGCAGACAAAGCACACACTTCCAAGTGAAAAATAGGAAAATGTGTGAAAGTTTTGAGATAGATAAGACTTTCTTACCTGTGGAGTAACTAGAAAATATTTCATGATTATTAGAGGGGAATTTTAGCTGTGCTACCTGTCTATGCTGTATCTTCTCATTATAATCCCAACCCATTACTTGCCTGTCTTTCTTCACTCAATCTTTCACACCAATCCATTAAAGTGTAATAGATGGACTTTACCAATTTGGTCTCCAGGAGATGAGAGTCATCTTTTAGGGATTTTTTTTTTTTTTTTTTTTTTTTTTGGAGGCTACACCCAGCTATGCTCAGGACTTATTCTTGGCTTTATGCTCAACAAGCACTCCTGGCAGGCTCTAGGGATCAATCACATGGAACACTGGGGATCAAACCTAGATCATCCTCATGCAAGGCATGTAAGTGCCTTACCCACTCTACTATCATTCTGGCCCCTGTGATATCAAGTGCTTACACTTTTGGCAGAATACTCCAGGATAGTGGTTTTCAACTGCTTTTCCAGTGACAGGCACTTATCCTCAAGTATATAGTCGTTTGAAATCAGTATTGGAAAAGAGAATATTATTGTGTGAAGTAAGATAAGGAGGTGGTAAGGAAGCAAGGAGCATGATGTAAATCTTTGAGGTGGCAACGACTAAAACAGACTCTTGTGGGCCTAACTACTCCTCAAAAAAAAAGGAGGATGGCCAGCCTTATCTCCAAGAGAGAGGATGCTCAGGGGAAAGGTCAGCCTAAGAAATCCTCTTAAAATGACTCCTTGCTATTAACAACATTTGGGTCAAACTCCAAAGACCTGGGAGAATTTTTCATTCTGGGGTTGATAGTCTAGAATCTGCCTTCTTCCAATTTTGCAACTTTAAACAAATGACTCTAAACTTCCCCACACCTCTATTTCAATACATAAAGAGAAAATTTGGGGGGGAAATATATCCAATTTATAGGGTTGTGTGAACCTGTGAAGGAAAATATTTCAAATCAGCACACAGCATAGTGCCCAGTATATGGCAAGTGCTCAGTAAATTTTAGCTCTTCTTGGATTCTTCATTTGGCCCTCTGAGGAGAGGTTAGGGAGGAGGTGAGGATCTCTGAGCTTTGAGAGACTTTCCGTATATATCATTCTGTTCTTAATAATAGATACTACAAGATTTTCCAAATGGCTTTGACAATATAGAAGACACTGTATGCTAACCAGCTGTCACTAAGCTGTATTTATAGGCCCCACCTGTCCCAAAGAATGTAAAACATGCCCCACAGATACCTTAGATCATGCCCTCTGTATGTGTTTGGGGATACTTGGGGACATTGAAAATATTTGGACCTATGTATTCTCTTTTTAACTCAGCTAACACTTTGATCCAAAGACTTTTGTCTCTTATGCCTTCAGCATGAGGACAACAGAATGTGAGATACCTCAATATACAGATGAAGAGAGGTGTTTTTTTTTTCATTTTCTTTCCATCACCCACAAGTCAAAAAGGATAGGATCTTCTGGTCAGAGTGATAGTACAGTGGGTAGAGTGCTTGCCTTGCATGTGGCCGCCTTGGGTTCAATCCCCTGCATCTCATATGGTCCCTGAGAACCTTAAGAGTAATCATTCAGCACAGAGCCAGGAGTAAAGTTTGTAGACTGTGGCCCCAAATAAACAAAGGATAGAGCCAAATCCCACCATGGTAAACCTGTTGTGCTGACATCATCGGCTGTGATGTTTTTGTGGTAGGGCCACATGCTGAAGGTCCTTCAAGTTTTATTTTTAGTATTTTTTAGTATCTCATCTCCTCCCAGAAGTACTGAAATGATGAATCCTCCCAGTCAATGCTCTTTCCAGTACACTCTGCCCAGAGTAAAGTGTACTGGAGTAAAGTGTAAAGTAAAGGGACAAAGGAAATATTTGTCTCCTCTGGCCCCTCACTGCCATCACGGTCCAAATAGAGGATTGGACTTCTCAGTCTTTGCCTTGTGAGCACTCACGGAGGATCTCTGTTGAGGTACTGTTGGGACCTTGCATATTATTTGACTGCAGATCCAGCCTCCACACTTTGCATGCCCAGTAGCACCTCTTGAGTTGTGACAACTAAAATTGTATGAAAAGTCATCATCAAATGTACCCAAGGAGGATGTGGGATAGGATGGTACTTTCATCATCTCTTTTCACCTGTCCTAGAGTCTACTGCACAATTCCGTTCCCATTTTTTCTCTGTGGTAACTGCCCTTGTTGCTCTTTGCAAATCAATTGAGTGGGAATTATATCAGGACCTTGATTATGACTTTTGTTCTACCCAGTGTCCTTCATCTTTCACCTGCCTTGGGCATTTATCCACTTCTTTATAATTGCTTTCATATTTTTCTGGTCTATTATTGCAGGTGACTTATGTGAGGTGGGGAAAGAAGAGGTGGCAGTCTTGAGAGAGGCGTCCACTGATTTCCCCCTTACCTGCTTCTGTTCACCTGAGATGTGCCTGGGAGGTTCAGGATTGATGGAAGTCTCTTCTGAACACCCAGTACAGCACAGACTTTATTCTTGCCAGGTCCATGTAACAGATGTCAAAGAGCATCTGAGTTCCACTTGATTTTCATAGTGTGGGAAGTAATCCCAGACACCTGATTCCTCAAGAAGTCCTGGAACTCAGGCTGGAGCAAGAAACTACTCTTTGCAAGAAAAGGAAAATGCATCCTAACCTCTACCCCATGCATCACTACCCTCACAGAAAATAGTGTTTGGAAGGAGATAAACAGAGTGGTAAGATAAGTTTATTTGGGAAATCTGAGGGGAGAGAGTTTCATACTCACGAGAACATGCAGACTTCTTTCTCTAGAAGTCTTCTTTAGAAAGACTTCTTTCTCTAGAGTGTAGAGAACTGAGAACACATCCCAAATAAAGTTTTGGGCAAATTCCCAAGATGGAGATCATGCTCCATAAGAGAGTCCACATCTCAGGCAGAGATGTAGGCTACCCCAGATTTCAGAAAATGCACACCCACGAGCCTGTAAAATTAATTTTGAGTATAGTTTACCTAAACTGTCCTCTTATCTGTTGATATGATATTGCCAAGAGAGATATTGATTTTCTTTTAATATTCTAAGTATAGAGTTCATGTATCACTGTCATCCTGTGGCTCATCGATTTTCTTGAGTGGGCACCAGTAACGTCTCCATTGTGAGATTTTTTGTTGCTGTTTTGGGTATATAGAATATGCCATGATTAGCTTGCCAGACTCTGCCATGTAGGCAAGATACTCTCAGTAGCTTGCCAAGCTCCCAGAGAGGGGCGGAGGAGTCCAACCCGGGTTAGCCTCATGCAAGGCAAATGTCCTACCTGCTGTGCTATCGCTTTTAGTGTGTATATATTGAAATATATGGAAGATCTTCCCCCCCGCAAAAAAAATGAAAAGGAATAAAATAGCTTTACAAATACAATCACTGGATTACAAAGCCTCTCTCCAGCTATCATTTTAAGCATGTTTCACAAGCTGGACTGGAGCGATAGCACAGCGGGTAGGGCATTTGCCTTGCACGAGGCTAACCCAGGTTCTCCTCCACCCCTCTCAGAGAGCTCAGCAAGCTACTGAGAGTATCCCGCCCTCACAGCAGAGCCTGGCAAGCTCCCCATGACGTATTTGATATGCCAAAAACAGTAACAAGTCTCACAATGGAGATGTTACTGGTGCCCGCTCGAGCAAATCGATGAGCAACAGGATGACAGTGACAGTGACAGTGATTCTAAGCATAACCTTTGTTCTAATCATGGAGCTTCTCCTCCCTGGGGGTCCAACCTGGTGCTCTGGGCCTAGAAATCTATATCTCAAAGGTTTTCAGGCTTCTCAGTTGGGTCCTGTATACCTTTGAGCATGTATAGGTTCTGGACAGGATCTTTCCCAATATGAAGCTCCATCTGAAACAATATCTTCCTAATAAGCTTCCATAGGAGTTTTTTCCTGGGGGCCCATTTCTATATTCCGGTTGCTATCACAATGCCCATATAACTTAGATACTCAAAAAATTATTTAATGTGCTTCTTGAAAAATGGCTCTTTGAAAAAAAATTTTTTTTCTTACAGTCCTGTAATCTCTGGTGGCTATACCTGGGTCTTGCTGACCTGGTTATCCATATGCTAGTAGATTCATTATAGGATGGATGCCTAGATTTTGTGGTGAACTTTATCAATCCCCCTGACTCGATGCAAGTTTATGCATGGGCTTTCTGGACAGATAGCTGTCGTTACTTCTTAACACATGATCTTCAAAATATTTTAAAGGGTAAAATTGGGGATAGCTAGTTTCAGCTCTCCTCTTTGAGCTCCCAGAAAGGGCAAAGCCAATATAACATGGGGTAAAATGACAGCTAGATCAGTGCAAAGGGTTAATAAGGGAGCCTTACCATATGAAAAGCTGCTGACACAAATCAGGACTATTTAGTCTAGAGGAGAAGATTGAAAAGCAATCTGATAGTGGAGCTTTAAACTACCTGTAGCCTTGGGCCCTTGCAAACAATTCAGATGGATGATCTGTTTGAGGTGAGCAGACAGGCCTGAACTTGTGTCTCCTGAGCAGGACTGCTTGTTAAAGGAATTTAAGTAGGCACCTTCTAGGGTGTTATTTCAACTGAGCTTTTGGAATAAGTCTATGAGTAAAAAGTAAAACAAACTGTATAGGGATTGCCCCCAGATTTCCTGCTAAAGACTTGTTCCCATGGATTTAAGTTTGGGACTTGAGTCAGAATTGGAGGCATATGGTTACCCCACTTGTCTCCAGACTGGGTAAGGATTTCTCTTCTTAAAACATGTGCACACACAGAGGCACAAGTGTGCACGCACACAAACCTGCCATAAAACACAAGTGCATTGTAGTTCACTCTATCCCCCAGCACACACCAAGTTGATCAACCTTTTATTCCTCCAGGGACTTTTAATACATTTTTTATATGGTTCCATACCTGGTTGCCCTTATTTTTGTTTAAATAAATTACAGAATTCTGGAAGAGAATTTAGAAATATCAATTCAAACTCTGTGTCAGAGTTTGAATTGATATTTCTAAATCAATTAGAGAAAATGAAGGTGAGACAGAGGGAATTAAATTTTCTAAGGCCCAGAGAGATTAAGATATTTGGATTCTAGTTCTTGGGTCACACCCAACAATATTCTCTATTTACATGCATATCATAAAAAGTCAGCGAAGAGAATCAGAGGGACCTAGAAAGTTAGATCAGTTAGATCAGAAAACAATTAGTAGAGCATGTGGGATTTTTCAGGTGCAAGCAGGCTTGTTCAGCCAAGCTTTCATGCAAAAATTAGCCCTCCAGTAAACTTTGAGCTAACTCTTCTCAGTTCTCAACCATGTATCATTATATATGCATAAAAGATAAGATAAATATAGAACAAATGTCTTAAGGCACTAGGGGTTCATGCTCTAGAGCAGGGTTTAGCAAAATTTTCCTGTAGATATTTACTTTGTGGACAGTCCCTGTTGTTTATATTCAACTCTTCTTTTGCAGCACAAAAGGACAGTGAACATTCCACAGATGAACAAATGTTTGCTTCAATTAAATTATATGTTCTAGGGGGATCAGATTGATAGCACAGCAGGTAGAATATTTACATGCTTCTGACCTAGTTTCAATCCCCATCACTCCATAAAGAACACCAATCCCCACCAGGACTGGCCTAAAAACAAAACCAAATTAAAATAAATAAATAAATAAATAAATAAATAAATAAATAAATAAATAAATAAATAAATAAATAAACTATATGTTCTAAAATAGACAGTGGTCTGGGACCCAGGAGATAGTAGAATGGTTAAGGTGCTTGCTTTGCATACAGCCGACCCAGGTTTGATCCCTGATATTCCATATCATTTCCTAAATCTGCTAAGAATGATCTTCAAGAACAGAGCCTTGAATTAAACTATGAGCACAGCCAGGTGTGCCACCTCCTAAAAAATCAAAAGAACATAAAATAGGTGGTACATGACAATTCTGCATATGCAGAGCTCTTATTAAAGACTGGGTGTATATAATGGAATTGACTCATACTTGGTGAAGGAGAATCACTCAAGGGCTCACTCAGGAAGGAATAGCCCTTAGCAAATTGCAGGGATTCATTTTCTAGAATATCCACCTGGTTTAGGGAAACCAGTAAGAGTTCGGTGGAGTCTCCTTGGCCTCACTGGGCCATGAACTTACTACTTAATAGGCAGCCCTTTCATAATTAAGCTCGCAGAAGGGACTGATGAGAGGTTGTTACTGTGAAACTGGATTAATTTCTGAGCTGCTCCTTGAAATTTGTGTGTAATATTAGCATACAACACTCTCGATGTTTGAAAAATTCTAATATAGATTCTCAGAAGAGCCTGGCAAGCTCCCCATGGCGTATTCGATATGCCAAATACAGTAACAATAACAGGTCTCATTCCTCTGACCCTGAAAGAGCCTCCAAACGTTGGGAAAGATGAGTAAGGAGAGGCTGCGAAAACCTCAGAGCTGGTACGAATAGAAATGTTACTAGTGCCCGCTTGAGCAAATGATGAACAATGGGATGACAGTGATGCAGTGAATATAGATTCTATCCCTCAAAGTCCACAAGGTTCTGCCTCTCGAAGTTCACTGCTGCCCTCCTGGTCTGTGCTCTGGTCTGTGCTCTGGTCGTACTCTGGAATCCGTCACTGGAGCTCCAAGGTCTGCCTTTATCAAGGCCTATTGCCCATCAGCTGTTCGTGCCTTTTGTTTCCTTTCATTTGCAGGCCACGTGCGCAGAGGTGAGAAATGCCCCTTTCCCTGTCATCTGCACAGTCACTTGTGAAGAGTTAAAGAGAGAAAGTTGCCTCACCTCTGTTCCCACTCACCATCCCCATTTAAAACATGTTTACAGTCCAAAAATGAGAAAACAGTTTTTTGACATTTCAACTATTCTTACTGAAAGAACTCATGGCAAGGATGCAGATCATGGCAAGGATGCAGGGCTTGTAAGCAGGGAGTTATAAACAGATAGGTAGATCTGCTACCTGGCAGGTTTGCCTTTGGACTAATATCTGCCCATTCTGAGAATAAAGGCCTTCTCTCTCTCTCTCTCTCTCTCTCTCTCTCTCTCTCTCTCTCTCTCTTTCTCTCTCTCTCTCTCCTTCTCTCTTTTTTTGTGTGTGGGGGAGGTGCATACCCGGCAGCACTAAGGGCTTACTCCTAGCTCTGTGTTTAGGGAATCATTCCTGGTAGACTTGGGTGATCATATGGTTCTGGGGATAAAACCCAAATCAGCCACATGCAAGGCAAATTCCCTACCCACTGATTATTGCTCTGGCCTGGATAAGGACCTTCTCTCTCCTAAAAGTCATGATGGTCATAAAGGCAAGGGGAGATGAAGGGTCACCCGTTTCTCTCTCTTGCCTCCCTCTGACCACTTGTCTAACAAGATGTCTTTTTATTGAACATCTTGTAGTTTCTCAAAAGAGCTATGTTCTATGGTTTCCAGGTCTTGAACACTATTCTGATTCACCTTTCTCTTGAATTGATTAAGCCCCAGGGGGTCTTATGAAAGTCCAGTCATTTATAACTTTACCCAAGAGAATTCTCTTAACCACCTGGATTCTATTGGGCAACAAAACTGTAGCATCCCGTAACATCAAAGTATATGACTCACTTTATGTATTTGAACACTTAATTGTTTCCTACTCTAACATGTTAATCTGCAAAGGAAGAAACATCCAGTATAAATTTATAAGTTGACATTAGGATGAATTAGTTAATTCCACGAATGAGCAAATATATACACCAAAGAAGAAATTTTGTAAAACAAATGATTGTTTGTGCCTGGTCCTTATTTTTAGTTCAGACATTTGTCTTCTTCTCACCATGGGACAGATGTTCATATCCAACGCAGGAGTCGTCACTGAAGAAGGTCATTACTCCACCAGGGAGCAAATCAGACTGACTTCAGTTATAACATCCTCTGACTTTCCAAGAACTGCATTGAGTACATTTTGTTTTCGAAGATCAGCTCTCGCTTGCTTCCAAAAGTCCGTCCCAGCTTGTCCAGTGCATTCCTGGCCCTAGCTGCAGGGGGGATATTTTTCGATTTTTGGAGCCAGTTCTTGCCAAAAAAAAAAAAAAAGCAGAGATTGGGGAGATGAGAGAAAATAGGCAGAATTTGATATTCTTGGCCCCTGGGAACTCTCTGATTATTTTTTAATATCCTGTGGACAGGCTAGGATGAAGCAGATTAGGGAAAAGTCAGGAGGTAAAAATTATTGCTGAGCCTCTCGCTGCTGCAAGCATTCCCTTGAGGGAAAAATATGGACATATTCTTTAGTAGAAAAAGACAGGGCTCAAGCCTGTTCAGTGTGGAGAAATCCAATGAAAGCAAGCTACAAACTGTTTTCCTTCATCCTCCTCTTTTTAATAAACAGAGGGTTAGGTAACCCATGTAAGAAAGACACATACCCTTGAAGCAATGTTATCTTATTAACAGTAATTGGTATCCTTCTTATACATATATTTATTCTCTTTACATTTGTACATAGAATTCGGGGCTGGAGGGATAGTCCAGAGGGTAGGGTGCTTGCCTTGTATGCAGTCAATCTGAGTTCAATCACTGTCATCCCATGTGGTCCCTTGAGACTGCCAGGAGTGATTCCCTGAGTGCAAGGCCAGGAGTAAACCCCAAGTACACCTGAGTGTCACAAAAAATGTACCTGGAATCATAAAGGTCCTGTTTTCTCATTCACTTGAGTTTCTATTAACTGTTGAAATCTCAGATCTAAGCATTGAGCCTTTAGTGATAGAAGCTGAAGTTCACACTCAGCAACTGTCAATTCCTGAGGAGAGTTGGGAAGTCCCATTCTTGTTCTCACAAGCTTTCAGTAAGTGTAGAACGTGTGAGATAAAAGAGCCTGGCCCTGTGAGTTCTCAGCGAAAGCTCATTATTTCCTTGCTTCTGAGGATGACCAGAGGAAGTCCAAGTTTATGCCGATTGTTTAGAATAATTATAACTAGTTTACACCTTCCTTGAAATCGTGTCTTACTTAAATGATAAATTTTATGGTCACGTTGTTATAAGTCAGGATTCAATGTATGTTTTTTTCAAATTGGACATGAGCAGGTTCCGCCAAAGCAAGGCATCTATTATAAACACGTTCCCCCAAGGACATTCAGACAGCTCTCATCTCTCAGTCTTCTTTCGCTCCTTCCTTTCTTGAGCCAAGACAGTTTTACTTCCTTCCACTCATTTGTGTTAAAGGAATATTTTTGAAATACGAAAAAAAAAAAAAGTGACATAAAAGCCACCCACCCCGGATCTATTGGCAGGGTCCAACTAACTTCTCCTCCCCTCACATCTGTACATTCATTCTTAAGGAAATCATTGTATTCCTTAAGACAAAGTGCAGAACATTCTAGAGTGTTCTAAAACAACATGTGAAGGTATACTTGAAGAATAAAAGGCAGAGCAAAAGGTAGATTTTTTAGAAGCCCATGATTTAGACATAAATGGTTAATCAATGAGAGTTTTTTGTTGTTGTTTTAGGGTGTTTGGGTGTGCTCAGGTATCACTCCTGGCTCTGTATTTGGCCATGACTCTAGGCAGGACTCAGGAAACCATATGGGATGTTGGAGATAGAACCAGATTGACCATGGGCAAGGCAAGCACCCTACCCACTGTACTCTGGCTCCAGTAAACATTAAATGGAAAAATCTCAAGGTAGGGAAATACAGTAGTACCCCTTATTTTATCGATAAATGATATATATGATCAGAAAATATAACAATTTCCTGCACATACCTGCTATGTACCCTGTGACTCCAGTATTCTAATATTAGTTTTCCACTGTTCTTTTTAAAAAAAATCTGTTATTATTATAATTTTTTTTAATTTTGGGCAACACCACAGGGCTTACTTCTGGCGATCTCGGGAGAGGATATAGGATGCCAGGGATCAAACCCGGGTTGGCCACATGCAAGACAAACACCCTCCCCACTGTTCTATCACTCCAGACCCATCCATAGTCCTTTATACATAATGTGATGCTCTGCGCATGCATGCTTTCTTCAACGCTCAATACCTACTTTCTCATCATTTTATATTGCAGCTCAGTTCCTCAATCTTCCTAATCTAGTTTATTGATTGCAGCTCTTAGCCCCTTCTATCCAATGAGCTGCTCTGCAAAAAGCTGAGCCAGTGTATCTCTGGGCATATCTCTGGACACATGACCCCGAATCCCCTGTGCTCCCTCTAGAACTGAGCCCTACAGGTAGATTCATAAGAACTGCCCATTTGAAGTCTCTCCTCCTCTAATACTTCATAAGTCAAGATCCATCAACAAAAGCTTCTCCCAATAAGTGAAAAGCAACAGAGTCAAGTGCTATCAGCTACACAAAATATAATAAGTATAATGATGAAGATTTTTTTTTAAATAAGGGGAATCTCTACAGAGAGCAATTACTGTTTGTGATGTAGCACTGTAGCAATGTCATCCCGTTCATCGATTTGCTCGAGCTGGCGCCAGTAATGTCTCCATTGTGAGACGTTACTGTTCTTGGCATATTGAATACGCCAGGGGGAGCTTGACAGGCTCTGCCGTGCAGGCGGGATACTCTCAGTAGCTTGCCTGGCTCTCTGAGAGGGACGGGAGGAATCGAACCCGGGTCGGCCGCGTGCAAGGCAAACGCCCTACCCCCTGGGCTATCGCTCCAGTCCGTTTATGATGTACTGTGTTTATTAGGCTAATGTGGAAGATGTAAAGAGAAAGAGAAGTGAGAAGAAACCAAGAATATCAGTTTGATGACTGTTAGATGACTGTTAAAGCAAGAATAACTGGCAGTTTGATGCTACCAGTCCACCACATGCCTTGAAAAACAGGAGGCTGCCTCCTAGCTCCTTTCTGGGAAATGAAGTGGGTCTGTGTCGTTGCTAATAGGTGCAGTGGGGAGCCTCCCCTGCCCGCGCAGCCCTGAGCAACGTGTTACTGTTGGATCAATTGGACGCGTTGAACAGCTGTGCTCTCACTGAGTGAGGAACTAATTACCATAGAAAGACACAAATTGCAAATTGGGTGACTTCACGTGGAAACTATGACCCAAAGGGAACAAGTATGAACTCTCCTAGTTGAAGGGCACACACTGGTAAAGCAGACCAAGAAGAAGGGCCCCTTCCCACAGGTCTGCAGGCTGAAAGAGGCTGCAGGAGTGAAAGCAATAGCCAGGAGACAGTTTGTGGGAAGGAAAGAAATCACCCATTGCAACTGGTCTTCCAAGAAGAATCTGAAACATACACTTTCCCCTCTGATACTCACTTCTCATTCAAATCTGTGATTTTCCAGGGTCCATCATCTGTAAAGACTAACTTTACCCTATAAGTAGTAGTAAAATCATTTTCTTTCTCAGGTGACTATTGTCGGTGCTCATACCTACCAATAGGAGGAAAGGTGGTAACTAGAACTTTAATAATCCATTCTGAGCTCTCCCAAACCCTACTAGTTATAAAGTTTTAATAAGGCATCTGCTATTCATTGATTCCATGATATCTCATTAAACTTCTTAGGGAAAAATAAAGATAAATAAGAAAAGAACAAGCTGTCCTGGGGCTGTTTAAAATCCTGGAGTGAGGGTGTAAGAACTATGCTAACTAGCTCACCACCAAACTGTGCTCTCACCAACATGTGGAATGACTTAGGGCAGGTGCAGTGAGCCCTCTGGAGTGCCAGTTCCACATTTACAAGGATAACAGGACCAGTCTGAGATGCCTAGATTGAGAACCCAATAGTGTATTTTATTAACCCAATATTAATGAAATGAAATAATTCATAGCTATAAAACTATATACATATGCCTATTTAAAGATCCATATTTATGATCCACATCTAGTGTCTTGTCATCAAATGCAACAGATCCATTGCATAGACATGTGAAAGACAATGTATCTGTGCAATTTTTTGTTTGCCAGAAATTAAAAGCAATATTGCCAAAGCATTTCCTTCAGTTCACATTCAATTTTTCAGACCTTGAAAATGTTTCATGCATATATAATATATGTATAAATTTCAGCTGTGGAATAAGCACTTTTACTCTATCTGCAAGGATACTTTTCTTTTTCCTTTAACTGATCCCAATTTCTGGGACTTTATCTGAGCCATCAACTGATATTTTCAACTTGGAAGGCAGGGGAGTAAATTCTAGCACGGGATGGAAATTTAAGAGGTTGGTAACTGACAAGTATTTTTTTATTTTAAAAAGACTATGGTGAGAATTGGATTTGGAAACAATAACTGTGTGTGTGCAATGTATGGATGTGAAAATGTATGCTTTTCATTTTTGGATAAAAGTATATATTATTGATATGAAAGCAGTAAGTCATTTTACTTTCCGAGCATAGTTCTGGCAAAACATGACTGACCTAGAGATGGGAACACCAATAATATATAAAGAATATATATATTATAATTTTTATATATCTCCTTATAAAATGTATATGTAATTTGGGTTTAGTTACTGGCATCAGTGACTACAGATTTTATTGGTTATCTTTCACCATTGTGCCCCTTTCTGCCTCTCTAATAGAACCCTGCTGTGAATCAGGAATTATGCCCCTTGCCACAAAGCCATATGTTTCACATCACAAGCATGGTGTTCTCACTGCCTTGCCAGCGTTTGGTTTTGAATGGGCAAGTACCCTCACATTTGGTTAGATACTGATATATGAAAGGAAGTCTTGGGAGGTTTGTGAGAAAAATATCCTTTTCCTTCACTCATCTCTTGATGCAGGTTCGTGTTCTGCTGGAGACTATCGCAGGACGAAATGAGAGCAACTTCTTGAGGCTCTGAGAGGAACTAGCCTAAGGAAGACTTGATAAGTCTTTGCTGATAGTAAAGTAATCATAGCCTGTGATAAAGCAGAGTTTTTCAGATTTCATCCAGTGGGTGAACAGCCAACTCTGGAATTTCCCTCCCTCTGCACTTTTTTTTAGGTGAGATATAAACATCTTGGTATATAAGTCAAATTGAATTGGGTGTTTTCATATTAGGCACTCAGAGTTATCCTAACTGATTTATCCTCATTTATACCTAAAAATTAATGCCAACATTGTGATGATATTAAAATGACCCCGGAGGAATTTGAGGTCAGCAGGCAACCATATAATTTGAACCTTTAATAAATAACCACAGAAGAATGACATGTCGAATGGATTTAAGGCATTTTTTATCCTAGGCATCTTGCTATGTTTGTGAATTAAAAGCCAAATTTCAGTGCTTTAGAAATATAACATCTAGAGCTTTTGTAATTTCAATTATATAAACTCTAGACCTAAAAGCCACAAAGTGTATACACATCTACTTGAGTCATAATTTCTTCTACAAAAGAGCCTCTGCTTCTTTGTATCTCAAATTGCTTATTTGCAATGATGTGCCTACTTCATGTATATATTTTTCTCAAAGCATTTAAATCAAAAAGGAATGTTTCAGAGCCCTGTATCTTGGCTCATTTAGAACTTGCTAAGTGGATTAGTGTTTTCCATAAAGCACCTGTTATATACTAGGCAGAATTCCAATGATTTTAACGGATATAAAATTTAAAAAGACAATCTTTGTCTTCAAAAGGCCTACAATTTAAGAGAAAAGACTTGTAAACAGTTACAGGATGGGTTGATTTGTACCCTTTTGATGGTACAAATGAAGAGCCAACCTTCATTTGTAGGAGCAGAGAGTACAAACCTCTCTGGCTGGTATTTCCAGGAACGTGTTCTTGAAAGACATAAATATGAGTTGTGCTTTGGAAAAGCATGGATGTTTTCAATAGACAGTGGGAATCTAAGGAATAAAATGGAAAGAATAGCACCACCCAGGTCAGAGTTAGTAACCTGCAAAGCATATTTGACCAGTAGCGCTGACCAGAAATTGAAATGGCGCAGAACTCAAAGAACAAGGTTAAAGTATTGAACAACAAAAGCCAGACTTCAAAACATCTCGACATTTCACTTAACCTACACCATAGTAACAGGCCCATGCCACAGTTCCTGACCTTCTGCTTGCTGCTCCACCATTCCAGGTATGGCCAGCTTTTGGCTGACATCACTGGGACTACCCAGGACTGGGATAAAAATCCCCTCTATTCTAGCTAACTCCCAGCAGCCTCCACAACTAATCTTTTCTATATAAACAGGCCCACACCACAGCTCCTAAAGCATGTCATGTGACAGATTTAGTCAGCAAATCATATACTTCATACAATTACATTCCCTTTCATTTGGTGAAAATAGGCGGAGAAGGATGAGAGCAACCCAATCCTAATTCTTCAGCAGCTTTTATGGAGTCTAACTATAAAGACTCACCCCTGGCACAGCCAAAACACTAGAAAACCAATTGGAAAAACACACAGAAGCCCATTAAGTTCAATGAGCAAAAACAACATCACTGGAGGCACAAACAACACCATCCAGCTAAGTAAGTCCTCAGATAATGACTTTAATGACACCATCATGGGTTGTCTGAGCTCTAAGAGATGAACGGCACAGGTAGTCAACAAAGCATAAGAAAATAGAAGAGAAAAAAAATGAGGAAAACAACTCCCATCAGAAATTATACAAATGAAATGAAAAACCTGATCTATACACTTGAAAAACTCACTGTAAGCTCTGAACAGCAGAATAATAGCAGCTGAGCAGATCAAAGAGCTCCAAGTTGAGAAGGAGGAAACAGCTCAGAAACAACAGAAGGTGGAAAATAGTTTGAAATGAAATAAACAGCATACCAGACAATGATGGGATGAGTTCAAGAGGAACAAACTGAGTGTCATCAGAATCCCTGAAGAACAGGAAGGCAAATGAAGAAACAATCATAAAATTATCTATACGATTTTCCTAGAGTTGAGGAAGATAGGCATAGAGATCCAAAAAGTCTGAAAGATCCCAGTGAAAATAGACTCAATTAGGAAAATTCCCAGACACATTGTACTTAAAATGACAAAATCTTAGATAGACACCTAATAGTGAAAGCAACAAGATAAGGAAGGAACTTGTACGTAAAGGGAAACCCATAAGATTTACAGCAGATCTGTCAAAGGAGAGTTCTAATAATCAGAAGCGATTGGAGGGATTTAGTACAAAACCTCAACAAAATGACAACCTCACCAAAAATACCCTATCAAGCTAGATTCATTCATTCATATTTGAAGGAATAACACAGAACTTTATGGACAGTTTAGGAAATCCATAGCCTTGAAACAAGTTTTGTAAGAAACATAGGGTATAGGATAACATTGGTTTGCCCTTTGTCCTTGGCCGCTGGGAGCTTGGGTTTGTTGATTGCTCCCCCAACCCGTCCATTACCTTTGCTTCCTAATCAGACTCTGCTGACTTGCAAATATTGTTTTTCTCTCCTCCTTAATGTCCTTTGCATGGTTAGTTACTTCAAAGCAATTACTTTTTGTATGGACACAGGAAGACAGTTAAAAAGAGAGGTTTGGAACTGGGAAGTTAATTGACTCCAGATAATATTATCTTCCTGGACATCTGCTCTCTCGATGTAAGCCTCAGTTGCCCTTACTTCCTAGATCCCCCCAAAGCTGGGTCCCGACAAGGAACTGGATGGACTCAGGGCAAGTGGTGAGCTATCCTGGCATCAAAATGGGCCAGGCCATAATGCTTAACTATAAGTTAAGAGCATGGTAATGGACAAGTTCTGTCATGATCCAAAAAGTAATAACTAAATTTGGACCCTACTCAGGTTAGAAATGATTAATCCAGCCTGAGCACTATAGTCTGAGTTTGTGGCAAGATGTCCCCAGGAGAGTCATCCTACAAGCCTAATTGTGTCTATTACTGTGTCCATACAGAATGTCAAGTACTAGGAAGTAAAATTAAGATGTAAATTAGGGTCTAAGGAGAGGAGAAATACACCCTAAGTTCTGTTTTACCCTGGTGGGCTGCAGGTGGTCAGGAAGACTGGAAAAACATGTTCATTGAACTTCTGGAGAGGGGGGAGGGGGAAGGGTGGTTTTGGAGGCGTGGTTAGAGAAGAGGTGGTAAAAGTGGTGGCTGAGGAGAGCAGGGGGACAGAGTTAAAAGAGGTAGAGAGTTTAAGAGAGGCAGAGTGGAGCTGTGGGCAGAGCAAGAGGCAGAGTTAGCGAGCGAGAGTTGAAGAGAGCATTGTGGAGCGAGTAAGGGGGTTGGAGAGAGCTGGGAGAGAGTTGGAGAGAGTTGGCAGTGAGTTGGGGAGAGAGTTGTGAAAGTTGTGGAGAGAGTTTGGGAGAGACAAGAATGGAATAAACAGCAACTAATCTCCAACCAGCTTGGCCCTTGTTCCTCCTTCCCCGTCCCAGGTGGGGAAGTGGTTGGAGAGCACTGAATGTGGGCGGCGAGAGAGGGTTGCCCTGAGAGTCTTCGAACATCCTTTAATGTGTGAGCACTCTTAGCGTCGCCTGGGCAAAAGGAGTTTACACAGCACACAAAAGGTGCTTGCACACTAGTGAGAACTTCTTTAAAGGACAGGACAAACTTCACTGAGCATGGCACTCACAGAGGGTGCAATGGTTGCCCTCTGCTAGATTAAGAGAGGTACGTTTACTCCTAGCTTGCTGAAAGATTGCATATATTTTTCACGAATCAATTAGCGTTTCATTTCTATTGATTGTTTAATGTCTAATCAGTTTGTTTTTACATTCAGTGATTTTTTTCATTGCAGTCTTTTACTTATTAATGAAGACTTAACTTAAGCAATGTCTACAGTATATTATACGATATAAGACCAATATTCTCTTTCTTTGGATGAAAACTTGTACTGTTATTGGTCTATTCATGTTTTCCCATTTAAATTTTCTTATTTCTCTTCACTCTTACTAAATTTTACTTTGGCACATTTAGACTATTTTGTGGAAACTCTAAAATATATAAGCACAGAACTTTTTGGAGAGCTTTAATTATGACAGGAAAGGCATGATAACTACAATTATATTCAAAAATATAATTTAGTAAAATATGTTGTAGGTGAAGAATGAAACTTAGAGGATATGAAGTGCAAAGACACTGTTTCTGTCACTGTCACTCTCATCCCATTGCTCATTGATTTGCTCGAGCGGGCACCAGTAACGTCTCCATCATAAAACTTGTTACTTTGGATGTGCCACGGGTAGCTTGCCAGGCTCTGTCGGGGGGTGAGATACTTTTTGGGTTGTTGGTAGGATTCTGTGTCTTGGGTTTAAAGAACCAAAGTCCCTGTTGTCTCACTGCCTGTAAGGTGAATGCCACCCCCCTGTTTCGAGAGGCCATCATATTCATTGGCTCCTGGCTTCTCTCTGTCATCTTCAATTGTAACAGTGCTACCTCAAATCCTTCTCCTGTCTCATCTCTGACCCTTCTTCCATATCGGTCTCACTCTGTATACTTTCAGGAAAGAGTCTCTACTTTTATGGATACATGTGATCCAATTGGACCCACCTGGATAATTCAATATTGTCATCCCCTCTCAAGATCTGTAATCTTGTTTAAATTGGCAATGTTCCTGGACCATGTAAGGTGACAAATTCCCAGGTCTGGGCACTAGGGCCTGGATTTCTTTGGGGTTCAGGAGGATGATAAAGACTTCTCATAAGAAAAAAGTATTGTTCAGTGCTATGTGAAAATTTAGCATCAAATAAACTAGGGAAGATATATAAGAGAGTAACCAGAGTTATCAGAAAAATCAAAATGGTTTCATTTACAAGGTGCTTAAAATGACAAGGAACATTTTTCCCCCAAAAATTTGGGAGCCAGGAGAAGACTAATAGCTGTTTCAAATAATCTTAATGTGGAAAATATAAGTATCAAGCACTTCTTTATGTAACCCTGAAACAAAACAAACAAAATGAGATGATCCATAACCAGCAGAATATAGAAAAATAACTGGGCAGAAATCCTTCTTCACACTTTGATGAAGCTTGAACATTCATGTCAGAGTCTAACTCTCTGGTGGGGAAACTATGTGGAAGGATCATATAATGGTAATCAGATGAAGAGGAAAGGATGTAAAAATACAAATGCAAAGAGACAGAAAAATTTCAGTGTCCCGAATTTAAGTTCCGCTTGACTACAACTATGGGAAACCCCAAGCAAAGCAGTATTGTGCATCTGTACAAAAGCTTAGATTATCATCTACAGTATAGTGAATTGAAAGAATGATTGTTATCTTCAGTTATTGCGTTTGTAGGTAGAGGGATGGAAAATGGTGATTGGCTACATACCCAAACCTGCTTAATCACATATTTATTGGTGCACATATACAAGTACAATTTCAGCTTACAATCCATTTTTGTTCTTCAATTTTGATTGCAAAGTCACAACATTGGCTTTCTCAAATTATTTCAATTTTCCGCAGGCTCTCTTAGATTTAATACATTTATTATAAATATATATTGATGTGTATTTACTTTTCCTGACCTAGTAGTTTCCTTAATTACCCAAATGTTGGGACTTTATCAATCATTTTGCTATCATAATTCAAGTACCTTTAAAAATAATCTTAAATGTATATCTCAACACAGCCAGAAGTTTACAATTAAAAACAGATGGTTTAGAAAGTATTTAGAAACAAGTGAACATGTATAAAACAATGAATAAGATGCCCAGAAACAGGAGCCCCCTTCAAAGTTTTGATGGGGCAGTGTTGTAGAAATTCCTTATGATGTATTTCACAGAAAAGATGATACCACTGCCCCAGTAAGAACAGAAAGAAGTAGAATGGGAGTGTAGGATAACATTGGTTTGTCCTTTCCGCCTTGCCACAGGGAGCTTAGGTTTATTGGGTTACTCTCATCACAGTGCTCCCATTCCTCTGTGTTTATTTGTAACTTCTTTCTTTGTGCTCTGTTAACTTGTAAATATTGTTTTTCTCTTCTCCTTAAGTCCTTTGCATAGTTAATTCAGAACAATGTCTTTTTTTGTATGGACACAAGAAGACAGTTAATGCTATGCTTTTGTAACGTGGGAGTTAATTTACTCTGAATGATATTTACCTCCTGGACATCTGTTCTCTTGACTTAAGCCTCAGTTGCCCTAACTTCCTACCACCTCCAAAAGCAGAGTCCCGACAAAGGACTAGATGGACCCAGGACAAGCGATGAGCTATGTGCTACCCTGGCATCGAGATGGGCCTGGCCAAAGTGCCTAACGCTTTACTATAAGAGCTTGGTCATGGACAAATTCTGTCATGATCCAAAAACAGTAATAACTAGATTCGGACCCTGCTAGGCTTAAGAATGATTGATCTGGCCTGAGCATTGTAGTCTGAGTCTGTAGCAAGATGTTCCCAGGAGAGCTGCCCTACAAGCCTCAAAGTATCTCTTATTGTGTCCATACAAAAATAACTAGTATGAAGAAGTAGAATTAAGATGTTAATTAAGTTATTGGACTAAGGAGAATTAAGTTATTGGACTTAGGTGGTGTTTCCGCCCTTGAGCTGATGGGCAGTCAGGAAGGGCTTTCTTATGTTGATTTTTGCTATGGACTGGGTGTAGCACTGGTCCAGAGTGCAGAGTGCTAGGCATGGAGAGACAGTTGGAAAGAGACAAGGGAGTTGGAGAGACGAGAAAGTGGGAGGAGAGGAGAGAGAGAGAGCAGGCAGCAAGATGGAGCATGGAAAGATGAGCTGGAGAAACAGGAGGAGACGGGAATGAGGAACAGTGTGAGACTAGAATGGGGAGCTCAGAGAGACTGGAACAGGCGCATGGGGAGAATGGAATAAAAGGCAACAGGTTGACCAACTGGTTGACCAACTGGTTTGGCTTTCATTTTCTCCTCCGTCCGTCCTATGGCCTGGGCCACCCCAACCTGGCTTGGGGCCACTCCCAACCTGGGCAGCCAGGGGAGAGCCGTCACTCCCCGCTCCCCAGAGATTATACAGGGAGTAAACATCAGTTATCAATTTAAAGAAGCACAGACATACCTACATATCTGCAACTTAGGTTTTATATTGTAGCAGTTCAAATGAACTTAAACCTTGTTTTCCTCTAAATTGTTCACATGAAATGACAAGCTTTGCAATGATATGTACAGTTAAAAGTGTATTCTAACCAAAAATAATGTAGGAGGGTTCAAATCTCTCCAGATTTTCTCCAAATACCTGTTATATATATATATATGTACATATATGTACATATATATAACAGGTCTTATATATATATATATATATATTTAACTCATCCCATTGCTCATCGATTTGTTTGAGTGGGCACCAGTAATGTCTCTCATTGAGAGACTTATTGTTACTGTTTTTGGCATATCCAGTACACATGGGTAGCTTGCCAGGTTCTGCCGTGTGGACTTTATACTCTCGGTAGCTTGCCGGGCTCTCCGAGAGTGGCAGAGGAATTGAATATGTGTGTGTATATATATATATATATGTATATATATAAATGTATATATATGTATATATATGTATATATGTATATAGTTACACATGACAATAGTATCCCCAAAGAAGCATGGTGATAACCCTATTATAACTTTGATATGTATCACTTTAATAATTAGTAATTTTAAGCAGATTATCATGTACCTCTATAAATATGATATGCATTTAACATACATATATAAATATGTTACCTGCTCAGGAAGCCTGAAAAGCTCCCTGTGGCATATTCATATCCCAGATATATACATATCTCTTGGAGAGTCTGGCAAGCTACCAAGAGTATCCCACCCGCATGGCAGAACCTGGCAAGCTACCTCTGGTGTATTCAATATGCCAAAAACAGTAAAGATAGGTCTCATTGCCCTGACCCTGAAAGAGCCTTCAATCATTGGGAAAGACAAGTAAGGAGAGGTTGCTAAAATCTCAGAGGTTGCTAAAATGTCAGGGCTTAATGTAATAGAGACATTACTGTTACCCACTCGAGTAAATTGACAAACAACGAAATGGCAGTGATACAGTGATATAGTGATATAAATGTAGGTAATTATGAAAATATTTATAATAAAATTGTCTCAAGTAATTAAAAATAGAGATACCATATGAGCCAGAAATTCCACTTTTGTGTTTATGTACAAAAGAATTGAAATCAGATATATTGAAGAGATACATTTGCATGACCTTTGCCATGTTTTCCATAAGAGCTAAAATATTAAAATAAATTCAATATTCACCAAAATATGAATATAAAATATAGTATGTACGTGCTATAAAAAATTATTCACAATTTATTAAGTAGATAATCCTGGCATATTCAACCTTATGGATGAATTTAGAGAATGTAATACAAAATGGTGTAAGCCTCCCTTAGAGCAGTCAAATACTCCATAATCCTATTTTTAAATTGTCAGGCTCTGAGAAGCAGAGGAAGTAGGTGATCAGGGATTAGAAGAAATGAAGAATTCAAAGGGTGTGAAGTTTCAATTACTCCTATTGAACAAACTTTAGGGCTCTACCATATATTATAGTGTCTCTAGCTAGAAAACTTATAATGTACATTGAAAATATTGGGAGTCCTTCTTTATTTGAGTTATTCCCACAGAAAAAGGACAAGAAAGGAGGAAAAATTTGAAGATAATGAATATATTTATTTTCTTACCAGTGGTAATGGTTTCACTGGTGTATAAGCTTATGTTCAGATGCAACAAAATGTATCTATATTAAGTATGTGCAGTGTTTTCTGTATCAGTTGCACATCTGTAAAAGTATTTTTGTTCAGAAAAAAAAATGTGTATCTTGTACAAAAAATTCCAAAGTTTTAAATTTAGCATAAAAAGAGAACGAAAAAAGAAACTTTATTAACAATGACAGTTCTTGATCTCGTGTTTATATTTTTTCTAATTACTTATTTATCTTGATCTTTAGCTCAGCTTCTGCTGTGCAGAGCTTCAATTGACTTTTAAAAGTTACCGCCATGTTCTTAATTTCTGTCATTTCTGATTGTAGTCATTTTTTTCACGTTTATTCCTATCTTTCCTTGTGCTTTGCTGACTACCCATGCTATCATTTCTTTGAACTCATTGAAAACCCTCATCAAAGTGTCACGAAGGCATATCTTCGGTGATATTGTTTTTTTCTCATTGAGCTTGGTGGGCTTCTACGTATTTCCCCCATTGGTTTTCTAGTGTTCTTCCTGTGCTGAGGTGAGTATTCAAAGTTACCCACACTGGAAGATACTGAGGGACTATTACAGGTTGTTTCCTGTCTTCTCTGGCTGTCTTTACCAAATGATAAGACGAATAACTGAAAATTGTGTCATTTGTTGAGTATCTGTTGTGCGGCCACCTAAGAGGCCACACATGTCAGAAGCCATGATTTGGGGCCTAATATAGTGTAGGTTGGGTGTGGAAGCTTCTGGGACCCACCCCGTATGGAGGGGCTCAGAGAAGTGAGCCAGAAGTGACCTAGTATTTATAATGGTTGAACTCCATGTAGATTATTTTTGGTTTACCCCGTCTTGTAAAACTGAAAACAATCCTACAAAAAAGGTACTATAATTTTTTATAATTTATAAAAAAGGACACCACCACTAAAGCAAAAAATTTCATTGTTTGTATAACAAAAGACTTTTGCTGGGAGTTCCAGGTTCATCCTATTTAGAAAAGTTTAAATAACAAAGAGAATTTGATGGAATTTTATACCACAATAAGCCAGAGTTTATTTTAGTTTGAGTTATAAAGTATTCCATTGAAAAAATTATCCTTATCAATAACACTATTACATATCACTGTATCACTGTAATCCCGTTGCTCATCGATTTAGGCACCAGTAAGGTCTCCATTGTAAGACTTGCTGTTACTGTTTTTGGTATATTGAATAAACCACGGGTAGCTTGCCAGTCTCTGCTGTGTGGGCAAGATATTCTTGGTAGCTTTCTGGGCTCTCTGAGAGGGGCAGAGGAATCAAACCCGGGTCAGCCACATGCAAGGCAACCACCCTACCCGCTGTGCTATCACTCCAGCTACTAAAAATAAATATTGAATATCTACTTGAAAGAATATGTCTCTATTGTATAGTTCAATGTATGCATGGTATTAATTATTTCTCTTTTATTGAGTTTTTATTTGGGGAAGGTGGTGATAGTTGGACCAAAGCCAGTGGTTCCAAGGGTTTACTCTTGGCTCTGCACTCAGGGATCATCACTGTTGACGATTCTCAGGGGTCCATATGTGGTGTGAATGATTGAACCTGGGTCAGCTGCAGGCAAGGCAAGTGCCTTACCTTCTGTACTATCTCTTTGGCTTTTTTTTTAGTTTTTATGTTGTTTCATATATAGTTAACATGTGTGCAAACAGATGACAAGACATTTGGGGAATCAAATTTGGGGAGTGAAAACCAAACCTCTTAGAACTTTGGATTTAAAGAATAGGTATGATAAGACAGAAAGTCTTTTCCAAATAGTTTACATCAATTTATATCAACATCAGTAATAAACAGTAATATTGAAGTAAATACTAGATTTCTTTTTATTTCTTGTTCCCTAATCTTCTGTTGTTATAATGTACTAGGGTTCCCCCTTCGCCCTGTCCATTTTCTTAAATAGAAGCTCTAGTGTAGACCAAGCATTCCCCTGCATTTTGGGGGACAGATTGTTTCAAAATAAAATTGCAAACAAACTGTCCATTTCACTCCATCTCCAAACTGTATATCGTATTGATTCAATTAGTGGTGCTATTTTTGCATTGGTTGCCAACTCATCGTCTTTACTAAACTGTAGGGACATACAGTTCTGGGTACACATGGACAGAAGGTTCTCTAATAGGCACGTGTTCTTGGGCAACTTTCTCATTTAAGTTCTCCAGGCTTTATTTTAGAAGCAAGAGTGCTGGAGAGATCTCTGGAGAGTAAAAAATAAGACAATGAACCGTTATCTTTTTTTTTCTTTAAAGAAAACTTCAATAAGGAGTCATCATTAGTTCACAAATTAAAACACTTTTTTTTCTTTTTTTAATTAAAACACTTTTTTTTTTTTTGCTTTTTGGGTCACACCTGGCAATGCACAGGGGTTACTCCTGTCTCTGCACTCAGGAATCACTCCTGCCGGTACTCAGGGGACTATATGGGATGCTGGGAATCGAACCCAGGTTGACCACAAGCAAGGCACTGTGCTTGTGGTCAACCTGGGTTGACCTACCCACTGTGCTATTGCTCCAGCCCCTAATTAAAACACTTTTATCTTAAGTATGAACTCAATTTTCAGCAAAACTTACTACAAATGCTAAGATATGTTTTATGGATGAACATCAGATACTGGGTATTGTGATGAACTTTCATCCAACAACTGCATATATATTTTTATGTATGTATATATATATATATCATAAACCATGTCCCCAGAAGTTTGTGAACCTCTAATATTATATCAATCTGTCACTGTCACTGTCATCCTGTTGCACATCGATTTGCTCGAGCTGGCACCAGTAACATCTCCATTGTGAGATTTGTTGTTACTGTTTTTGGCATATCAAATACACCACGGGTAAGCTTGCCAGGCTCTGCCATGTTGGCAAGATACTCTTGATAGCTTGCCAGGCTCTCCGAGAGGGACAGAGGAATTGAACGCAGGTTGGCCACGTGCAAGGCACCTTACCCGCTATGCTATCACTTCAGCCCTCTTTTAATATATTTTAACAAAGATAATAAAACTGAAGTTACCACTTCAAGGTTTGGGTGTATTTCTCTTACTCTCTGACCACTAAGAGTATTTATTTCCTCTGCTATCATTTTCCTTTTCATTTTTAAAGCTTACTTTTCCCTTCCACTAACCATCTTACATTACTTTCTGATGAGGAGAGATAACTTCAGAGATAACAGACTTTCAAGAATAATTCACTGAAGTTAAGCTTTACTTTCCTGCTCATTTTTCTTAAGGCAAAATTAATTGTATCTCTGTTAGTAAGGAAAACTGCTCCACGCAAGGCAGCCACTAACTTTAAACTTCAGAATGATATAAAGGAGATAGATAACTGTTTTTACTTGTTCTGGTGCTCAGGGCTTACTTCTGATTTTGCACTCAGGGATCTTGCCAGGGGAACCATATGGGATTTAGCCCCGGTCAGGAAAGCAGGCGTCCTACCCACTGTACTCTCTCTCCAGACTAATCTCCTGTTTTATTAAATTTTTCTGTGATAATTGTTTAATATATCATATCTCCGTCAATCGATGTAACACTAAGATGTATACAACATTACCTTTATTTTATTAATAAATTAGGTCTTATGGTTTTTCACACCATGGGAGAGATCCAAGCTTTCTTACAGTGAATTCATGGGTTGCATCTCCTGTGTAGACACAGGCCTCGGGAGCATGTCCAGATATGGAGCCTCTGAGTCCAAAAGCCCAGGCTGAGACTAGCACCAAGACACCACACCTGATCGGGAGGACCTCTGGAAAATTCATTTTGTTCCCTTAAGAAGATCATGGACTGGAGTGATAGCACAGCAGTGGGGCATTCGCCTGACATGTGGCCGACCCGGGTTTTATTCCTCCACCCCTCTTGGAGAGCCCAGCAAGCTACTGAGAGTATCTCACTCACAAGGCAGAACCTGGCAAGCTACCCCTGGGGTATTCGATATGCCAAAAACAGTAACAACAAGTCTCGAAATGGAGACGTTACTGGTGCCCGCTTGAGCAAATCAATAAGCAACGGGATGACAGTGACAAGAAAATCATAACTTTGAAAGCTCTGTATTTGTGTTTGAATCATTTTGTGCATCTGGTGTGACTTTTGGCAGTTATACTTGTCTATGTGCAAAGGACACAAAGAAAAGAGAAATATGTGGAGCACCCAACTTGACAATTTGTTCTTTCCGTGATTGGTCCAAAGATGCAGCCTTCTAAGGTCGTTTCATGAGGAATTAATTCAGGGCACAACTATTGCTATTCTTTTTCCTATTCTCTTATATCTTAGCTTTCTAGTGATGAGAAACATGGTGGCATCTTAGAAAAGAATAAAGACATCAATATAAAGTTTGTCACTCGAATATAGGTAGTAAGGAAATCAGAATCCATTGTCTATTGAATTTGTGAACAATGGATCAGAAGACGGGGAAAGAGAGAGCAGCAAATACATGATAAGAAAATTATTCAGTGAATAAAGATTAATCATGACACGTGAGAATTAATCGTAAAAAACAAAATCTCCGGATTTGGGTCCAACACACATAGTTGAATAGTTCTTGTACAAAACTGCTTTGCTCTCTGATCTCATGGCATACATAGAAAAGGGGAGTGTATGAAGATCGCTAAGATATTTTCCTGCTCTGAAGTTCTATACTCTGTGGCTGCACACGAGGTGGTTAAAAGCTGGACTCTTTCTCCAGAAGAGCCTCGGGGTATTTTGCTCATTAAAGGGATTAGCTGTCCATTGGTAGGAATGTCTCTTCAATGCGTTAGGGATAGAATGGCCCAACACAGTTTTAGTTTTGATTTGCTTTATGAAGCACGTCTCCAATTCCCTGGCAAGTTAAGCCAAGCACGTCTTTTCATGTATTTTAGGAATAAAGGCATTTGGCTGATACAAAAAGCAAATGCCTCTTATTAATGTGTGACAAATCCATATGGAGGAAAGCACTGTTTCTTCTCTCCCATATGGCACAGCTGAGTAAGGCTGACTTTTCTGGCCTTGAATTCGCTCCATGGACCAGGTGGGTGGTTTATTTCACAGGCTGTGGCAATCTGATGTGTCTCTCTCATGGCAGCAGGAACAGACAAGAATTCTTCCAATATAGTCCAG